>NC_138773.1:277884627-278484627 GCF_965119305.1 Pelophylax lessonae
GTATAGCGTTGTCAGATTATACAATTTTACTTTGCATACTATGATTAGTTTTCTGAATAATAAGAACATTGAACTCAATGTCTCAGAGCTATTTTTCATTCAATTATTTGCAGAGGTAAATCACAAATAAGAGTAAGCTAACATACTTTCATCATTTTTGTCCTACATACACCTTACTTTATTCTTTCAATGTATTCTCCTGTAGAAATCTAATTTGTAAAGCTGATTGCAATGACTTTATCAAATGAGAAGAGCTCTATATACTAACTGGTGCTTATAGAATGAAAAAATGTAAAGATTACATGCATGTGTCAAATATTCAAGCGTTGTGTCTTTCCACAAATTGAAATCCCAAGGGTGTGCTTATTGGTCATGTCAAAGAGTAACTGATTGCTTGGAAGCCCTTTAGTGTAATAAAAGCTAACATTTCCATGCATTTCCAGATTAATAAAACAGAATCTATAGACATATATCTCTGGGAAACCTAAAGGAGATTAAAAGCTACTTTTTAGCCAGCTATAAAAAGCACAAAATAGCGCAGTTCTGTATTTAACAATACATCATTAAATTGATTTTTTTTTAAATGCAAGCAGTTAAAGTGACTTGGTAGCAGCACTAAGTGGCAATTAATTGATGTGTTGGTAAAATGACAGAAAGATCAGCTCATCACGGTGCTGCTTTCCCTTCACTGTCCATTCAAATACAGAGGGCAGGTCTATGACAGCATGGATATAGAGGAAGCAGGTGGAATGATGTTGAATCATTCAACTCGGGAGACTAAGGCCATTTATTGGCCAAAAGGAAGTACTGCAGGAGGCAGCTTTGGAGGGAATGTGAGTAATGCAGCAAAGTTTTTTTTTCCTTTAATAGGGTATTCATTGTTGTTTTATAATTTCTTACTGACTTTATGTTTTAAATGTGTGTGAGCACTGCCAAGAATCACCACAATCTTCTATTTCACTCAGCTGATGTGCAGATGCAATTCACATGCTGTTATAGGTTCATTGCAAATCTGCATAGAAAATAAAATACCCTTCACAAATCTTTGGAGAAATATCCCCAACGGGGACACAGGAAGTGACCGTAATACATCAAAAATGCAACTGCCCATTTCTCACCTAAATCTCAGAGGGCTTTCCAGAAAGTTCAGATATAAGAGGGATGGTAACCTGGCCATATCTACGGCTTCCTATTACACAATTCAACATCAGAAGGGGAACTCTTTGACTTGAGAGCAGAGTTGTATAAAGTACTCGAAACCCATACTTGAGTAAAAGTACAAGTGCTCAAATCAAAAAGTGACTTGAGTAGAAGTGGAAGTCCTCGATGAAAAAGTGACTTGAGTAGAAGTACTAAAGTATTCAACATTTTTTGTACTTAAGTATTGCAAGCAGTTTTTTTTTAAAATTTTGCTACTCAAGTACTGAAAGTAAAAGTACCAGAAGTTTTGAAAAAAAAAATTGCTACTCAAGTACTGAAAGTAAAAGTACAAGTACTGTGTTATGTAGTTATTAAAGAAAGAAGGCAAAAGTTTGAACATCATATTGTTTTTTATTATTTCAAATGCAGCTTTTATTTATGCATACAGTAGCATTTATTTTCGTATGCGCTGATAATACACATGTTTTGAGCTTCATGAAACCTGCCATCTACTGTTCTGGCAGGGGTAATTTTTATAATTGTAACGAGTAACTATGCAGCACAAAAAAAATATATATCGGAGTAGAAGTATTGAAATCATTGAAAAAATGTAGTGAAGTAAAAGTGGAAGTAGGAGAAAAAAATTCTACTCCAGGAAAGTACAGATACCGCCTTTCGGTACTTAAGTACTGTAGTGAAGTAGTTCTACTTAGTTACTATACATCTCTGCTTGAGAGGCCTCTGTTTTCCCTCTAACGCCAGGCAATGTACAGTGGACTGGCGCACCACCAGTCCAGCATGAGCAGTTGGTCTACTCCAGCCTTTTTTAACCAGGGTGCCCAGGCACCCTGGAGTGCCTTGAGGTTTCTTCAGGGGTGCCTTGGCAAAATGCCTAAAAATTGATCAGAAATTGCATATAAACCAACCTTTTAGTTACACAAAGTCACAGGTTTTCATTATGCACCATTACAACTTTATAGACACTGGCATCCTAACAACCAATGAATTCATCAGTTAATAAGTAGGATGTCTGTTGTCTCCACAGCCTCCTTGTTTGACCCTCCTCTGCCTCTCTCCCTCAGCACTGGGGTAATATTAGCAGACTGATATGATGTCAACCAGCCACAACTCAAGGAACTCCTAGCAATCTTTGGAGGCACCCTAGGGTTCCCCCTAGTGCCCAGAACGCAGCAGTGGTCATGCTCTGTTACTCTATTCACCAGCCATAGGTGTGCACAGGGGGTATGCCATGTGTGCCTGGGTACATCCTAATCCAGAGGCAGCTCCAGGGGGGTGCTTGGGTTCACCCTCATCTCTGTCACAGGGGTAAGCAAAATCTACCTTTGACCCCCCCCCCCCCCCAAAATTGTTTCAGTTTGCAGTTTGCACACAGCACACGGAGGCTTGCAGCTAACAGGGACTCTCAGCTGGGAGGAGGAGGAGGCTGATGGGGAGAGGTTTACCTTTATCACTGCAGGAATTCCCTCTGTGCTCCGACTGTCCTCACCACATGCTGCCCACCGACTGTCCTCACAACATGCTGCCCACTGACTGTCCTCACCACACACTGCTCACTGACTGGCTGTCCACACCGCACACTGCTCACTGACTGGCTGTCCTCACCGCACACTGCTCACTGAATGGCTGTCTTCACCGTACACTGCTCACTGACTGGCTGTCCTCACCACATACTGCCCACTGACTGGCTCTCCTCCTTGCACACTGCCCACTGACTGGCTGTCCTCCTTGCACACTGCCCACTGACTGGCTGTCCTCCTTGCACACTGCCCACTAACTGGCTGTCTTCCTTGCACACTGCTCACTGACTGGCTGTCCTCACTGCACACTGCCCACTGACTGGCTGTCCTCACTGCACACTGCCCACTGACTGGCTGTCCTCACTGCACACTGTCCACCGACTGGCTGTCCTCACTGCATACTGCTCACTGACTAGTTATCCTCTCTGCACACTGCTCACTGACTGGCTGCCCTCACTGCATACTGCGCACTGACTGGCTGTCCTCTCCACATACTGACTGACCATAATTTTGAAGTTAAAAAAATGAAAGTGTTTGTTAACATTGAAAAGTGTCCATTTATTAAAAATCTTTTAATACATTTGAAAATGTTTTTTTACATATATTTATAAAAGTGTGTGTAGGGCCCCTTTCACATGGGCTTTCCGATCAGATCCGTCTGTCAGTTCTTTCAGGCGGACCGGATCGGATGCTTCATGTACCTCTATGGAGCAGTGGATGTCAACAGGGACACCCGCTGCTCTCCATTCTGATGAAATCCAGACGAATGGAAACCGTATTTTCCATCCATCTGGAGGATCGGATAGGATAACAGGAAGACGATCCGTTTTCATCCGATCTTCCATAGAAGAGAGCGGGGATCTGACAGCTCTGTCTCTGAACAGTGAGCAGAGACGGAGCTGTCATCCACCTGCTCAGCGGAGATCTGTGAATCGATCCCCACTGTGCAAAACGGAGTCCACCGGGCGGAAAGCCTGTGTGAAAGGTCCCTATGCAGGGCCAGCCTTAGGTGTGCAGGCGCCCTGTGCGAGCTAATCCTGTGGCGCCCCCCCATCCTCATCCCTCGCCCCCCTAAACATGGCTGTATCTATTGAAAACTATTTAAGTGCATAATTGCTGCTAAACTGCAAGTGGGTGCAGCAGCAAGATAAAAACAGGGGAAAAAATCAGCGCAAAAATACTCTAAGTATTTACCCCATGTGGGGGATGTGGGCGGGGCAGACCAGGAGGAGAAGGGGTGGGAGGAGGAGGAGCTGAAGATCTCTCTCCTCTGTCATCCCTGCAGACAGAGAGGAGGAGGGGATCTGGCAGCGTCGGCGGCTCTGTGAGTCTGAGCTGTGTGAGACATACACAGCTCAGCCCTGCAGTCCGTAGGTGACCCAGCCGCACAGTGGGAGGTAAGCGGCGGCCGCGGCCTGTGTTAACCCTGTCCAGACCGCAGTCGCCGCTTACCTGCCGCTGTGCGGCCTGATCATCAGGAGCAACTGACTGCGAGCTGTAATGGCCGCACGGCGCCCCTGTTGCCCGTGGCTCCCTGTGCTGCCGCACAGCTCGCAAACCCCAAAAGGCTGGCCCTGTCCCTATGTGTCTGTGTGTGTGTGTATGTAAATATATATATATATATATATATACAGTATATATACGTATATATATTTATATATACACGCTCACATGTGGGTTTGAGCTTAGCGGTGCACATCTATGATACTGGCATCACTCATACACTTTTTCCCTTGGGAGGCGGGTTGCAGCAAAAAGTGTCGCAACCCAAACCCCCCTTCCTTATCTTTCAGTAACACCCTGCTACAGGTGCACCTTTCTTTTTGTGTACATTTGCAATGGTATTAAACTATATATACACATATACAACTTCTGGTTCCAGTTCAAGTGGCTCCTGTTCCCTGATGATGCTGTTTGATGGAGAAACATGCTGGTCAGGACTTAACTTGTGACATCAGCGCTTTTACCACGTGGCCAGCTGCAACACATCAGTACATGCTGTATTTTCTTTTACCTCTGAAAATACCTGTCTATTATTTTAAATAAATTGTCTGGCGGTTTTACACTATGTGTGTTCTCCTGTGTGAGTGTGGATATGACCTAATCTGAGATGCTGATCCATGGAATCACTGGAACTGAATCACTGGAACTGGAGGTTGGTGTCCTGCTATTGCCATTGATGAATGTAAATTGCATGCCTGGCTGATCTCTATGGTGGGGATCTTTCATATTTGGTAAGAGGCCAACCTTATTTGCAGCAAAAATGACCACACAGAGGTTGAAGGAAAAAAAAAGTGAATGTTCTTGCATGGCTTAGTCAGAGCCCAGACTTAAACCCCATTGAAAATCTGTGGAATGACTTGAAGACTGAAGTCCACAAACAATCACCATCAAATTTAACTGAACTTGAGCAATTCTGCAAAGAAGAGTGGGCAATTATTGCAAAGTTAGTAGAGACATATTCCAACAGAGTTAAGGCTGTAATTAAAGCAAAATGTGGTCCAACAAAATACTGACATAAGGGGGGTGATCCTTTTTCCAAGTCAGTGTTTCTGTTTTTTATTTATTTTTTTATTTTTTTGGACATGTTGGTGTTATATCTTTCATTTGGATGTATAAGCGGAATAAAACTGTCTGTCTTCATTTTAGGCTGCAAGCAACAAAATGTGATTATTTTAAAGGGGGTGATTCTTTTCTATACTCACTTTATAGATTCTGACATCCAATATTCCGATGTTTAGTGGGTGTTGCACTGTGTACACTTTTTCATACAAAGCACAAAATAATATTTTTGTATTTTTAATGGTATTAAACTACTGATAGAAAACATCTATTTTTAACTCTATTAAAAAACACAGCAACAGGAGAGTCTATTTTTATCCATCACGTAAAGGTCAGCTATAAAAAAAATAAACATACAGTATATTGAGCTGACAGGTTTTATCTTTATAATCAAATAAACACAAGTGAGAGTAAACCATTGCACAGATGGAGATATATTTAGCTTGTATTTCTTATGCTGTATTATTGACAAACCGATGAACAAATACGATGATTAAAGCCTCTAGCTATGACAGGTCAGGTAAGGCACAGCGAAGCTGTGATTGAAACTGTACTGCAATCCAAACTGCGGTATACACAATACTTGATCAAACAAAGTTTTATGTTTGTGTTTTGTCTATTGCTTATTTTATAGGATTATCAAAACTGGACAATGGCTAAAAGCTAGAATGACAGATCCATTATTTTTAGTGGGGTCCATTCTTACTATGCTGGAAAAGCTCCTGAATGTGAGGCCCCTTTCACACTGATGGACCGATTGGGTCCACTTGTTAGTTTTTCAGGCAGACCCCGTTTGGACCATCCATTGCTCTCTATGGAGCGGCGGATGTCAGTGGGCATGTGCTAAAAACTGACATTCCCCATCTGTCTGGACAATCGGATGACAGTTGGATAGAAACGGACAGGCGGTCCATTTCCATCTGAATGCCCCATAGAGAACAGTGGGCTGTGTCTGTGTCCGCTCTGTACAGGCATACCCCACTTTTAAGTACACAATGGGACCAGAGCATTTATGTAAAACTAAAATGTACTTTAAGTGAAGCAACACCTTTTTTTCACTTCTCAATGCATGCAAATACACTAGCTCCATAGGAAATCTTGGTCAGCTTGATATGGCACTGCTCCCAAACCATAAGTGACAACGACACCAAGCTTGGGGAGCATGTTAAGGCCAGGGGATCCAGGACTATGACCTGGTAGATTACAAATAGGATATGTTGTAGTCCTGGGTCCCTTCTCGGTGCTCCCTAAGTTTGGTATCCCCGTCACTTATGGTTTGGGAGCAGTGCCATGTCAAGCTGACCAAGATTTCCCATAGACGCCAATGTTAAAAACCAGGTGTAGTGCCATGCCAAGTTGACCAGGCTGTGTCTGTTCTCGCGAGTGTATGTAAAGTGAGTGTACTTAAAATGGGGTATGCCTGTATAGTGATGAACTGTCATCCGTCTGCTCGGTGAGGATCAGCAGGGACATCCCCAGCTGAGCAGACGGATCCACTTGCCGGAGTTCGCCCTATCTAAAAGGGGCCTAAGCACTCATCTGAAGCCGCACGATTTCAAAGCAGCATGTCTATGCCACTTCGGGTGCAACTTGAATGACATCTGTACGGCTTCATGCACAGATGTCTATTAAAGTCACACCAGAAATCAGCAAAAGTAGTGCAGAAGCTACTTTTGCAAATTGGTGCGGCGCCGCATAGTCGGCATTGCACCATTGCCGGCAATAGGCTGCGACTTGTCATGCGATTTGACCTATCATATCGCGTGACAAATCGGTTCAGTGTGAACGAAGGCTCAAGGTAATTTATGGTTTTTCCCTCAGAAAATGATAATTAATTAGGTGTCATGGTAATCTGACATTATTTTCCAAGTTATTGACCTTACTTGCAGCATGCTGTTTCTGGGTCACTGACTCAGCAAGTATTAAAATAGACCATAGCTAAATGACATTTAGTTTGTAAAATGTGTGTGTGATAGCACTGGACTGGAAGAAGTGAGACTTGGTTCTGATAAATATACAATAAAGCTATAATGAGCTTTCCTTCATAGGAGCTGATCCATGATGAAGATATTAGTATTAAAAAAGCTCAGATCAAGTTAGAGATATTCAGCACATGTACCACCGTCCCAGTATTGGAATATAGAAAATAGTACGGGGGGGGGGGGGCTAAGAGGACTTTACAGGCTTTGGGATACATGTACCTGCATGGATGTATCCATAATTATACCAGTGACCTTTTGGCCCCTCAAATTTAACCGCATATTCATCTGACCCCCCCGCCCACCCATATGCTGATTGTTTCAAGTACATAGGTATGTACCCTCCTTTTCTACTTCCACACTTATGATTTTTTTACAATGTGAAGGAGCTCTATGTACTCCTAGCTTAATTATTATAGGAAAACTTACCATTATATATATCCTTGATTTTAGAGAGCTGGATACACACTTTTATTCTGAACCATCACCTGTGGTCCATGCATATACAGGCATACCCCGTTTTAAGCACACTCACTTTACATACACTCGCGAGTATAGACACAGCCTGGTCAGCTTGGCATGGCACTACTCCCGGTTTTTAACTTTGGTGTCTATGGGAAATCTTGAGCAGTTTGACATGGCACTGCTCCCAAACCATAAGTGACAGGGATACAAAACTTAGGGAGCACCGAGTGGGGACCCAGGACTACAACATATCCTATTTGTGGCCAGCCAGCTTGCCAAGGTAATCTACCATATCATAGTCCTGGATCCCCTTAACATGCTCCCCAAGCTTGGTGTCCTTGCCAATGAGAAGGGAAAGTACTGGACAGCCAGGGCTCTTGTGCAATATCTCTGGATTGAGATGGGGCTCAGGTAAGTGTTAAGGGGGCTGATGGGAGATGCTGCACACAGAAGGTTTTTTTATCCTTATGCATTCAGATAAAAAAAAAAAAAACTTCTGCCTTTAGAACCATTTTAGGAGTTTGGATTTACATATATTTTAAATCCAGGACCAGGGAAGGACTGGGCCAGGGGGCCAGGGCTGCTGTTAGAAATCGCGGGGCCCCGTACAGACTACCTGGCAGGGCCCCCCCAAGAAAATATTAAAGATATATTTAGCTAAAATTACAACAAAATCACTATTAGCAGACACAAATATAACATAACTCGCATAATTCCTGATTGAGATGAAAAAAATATACAGGCTGGGCAGTTGGAGCTCAGTGATCAGAGAGACAGAGGAAGAGAAACAAAGTTACAAATAAACTCCTGAGCAGAGATAACATTAGAACCAGTGCTGGGAGGGGGGCCCACACAGGGAGGGGGATTAGTGAGGGACGACTGTCTCTTTCTCAGCAGATAAAAGCTGATAGCAGAGAGAGGGACAGAGATCAGATTCAGGTGCTGGAGGAAGATTTCTGTATTTGTTGTCCATCACTAATACCCCTCCCTGTGTGGGCCCTCTTGTGTGCTCAGGCCCCCTACAAGAGGGCTGGTGGTCCCCCCCTATCAGCGGCCCTGCAGGGGGCAGGGGGGAAATTGCCCCCGGGCCACTCTGATGCCCCATAAAAAGGCTGCACCACTTCTGCCAAAGACATGCCTAAATGATTCCTGGTGAAGAGAAGTAAAAGATCCCTGCCGCTGACCTACTTAGTGTGGGCTGAAGACAAGGACAGAGCGCAGGCCTCCCCCCAGCATGGATGGTGTAAACTGTGTCTGAGCAGAGGACAGTTCAATGCCCTACTGAAAACTCTCCTCCCCCAGCCAGCCCCAACCAAGCTGTCCCAGCTCCCCCCAACCGCCCCCTGCTGGCCAGGTCAGGAACCCGAACATGGCCAGTGAGTAGAGAGTACCTGGAGCAGAGCTTCAGCCTGGAATGGGGGTCAGGAGGTGGCCAGGAAGAGGGAGAGTGGGAGGGGGATTGAGACACTCCACCATGGGCCTCTGATTTGTATTTGCTCCCTGGGCCGAAAGTTACCCGTCAGCCCCTGTCCAGGACAACCAAGAGAGCAGCATTTTCAAAAGGAGATTATCAATGAAAAGCCAACAAATTGATTTCATGACAGGTCTCCTTTAAAAAGAATTGGTATCACAGAGTTCATTACGTATATTTTTACCTGCATTGCCTAACACATGAAATGTAATTGACGCAGGTTTAGTCCAATATAATTAGATGAAATGTTGGTCATTATCAGCTATAGCTGCCAAAAGCCTAATTTTAATTTATCGTGGGTTTTATGAATTATAACAAAATGAAGAGACCGCTGTTCTTTGGCAATACAGAAACACCTGAACAGAAAAGCCTAATTAGACTGTGCAATCACTTCAGACAGTATGATTGACAGGTGTATTATTTTATTGTACGGCTGTATTGTGTTATTGTGATTGGCTTAGTAAACCTGGTTTACTCTCAAGGAATGCATTGTTCTATGAACTGTGGATCTTCTTTCTGCATAATACATTGTTGTACTGCTATACAAATCACAACTACAAAGAAAATAAAGCCCTTCTACACTGAGCTCCCACTACTATTAGCATCTAGCAGGCTTAAAGTAACTGTAAAGCCAATAACTAAAATCTCATATAAGCTTTATAGTGTATGTAAATTCTAAATACAGCTTTCTATGAAACTGTTGCAAAGTTTCTTACTTGAAGATCCTGCCCATAAGTGCACTTCCTGCTGCTACCAGACAAGATCATTGAGTTGACTGTTGGGCTGGCTGTAGGACAGCTCCCTAGAGGCAGGTAAGCTAGGCCAAGTCCCAATCAGGGGCCTCCTGTAGAACTATGAAACAAGATAGGCTTGGGTTACTGAGCCCCCTACCCACTGTGGAACTGCCTGCTATTTTACAATTACAGGGCCACCAGGATCACATACTGGTCTCTTGCCCAAATCATATTTGAGGCCCATCAGGGATACTTGCCTCTACGCAAATAAGGATGGCACAAATCTCAGCTTACTCAATAATGGAATGTCCAGTTGGTTGCAGCTTTTTTGAACACTATATTTAACAGCCATTCCTCCAGCTAGTTCTTCTCATAGTATGTCAGAATATCCTGCATCAGGGGCGTAACTACAGGGGTTGCGATTGCAACCGGGCCCCATGCTCCAAGGGGGGCATGTGCGCCTCCCCTGTACACCTGGATAGGAGGGGCGGTGAGGGCAGCATGTAGAGAAATCACTGTCCACCTTTTTCCTCCTGTAGCTGCGGGAGGAAAATGGAGGAGATTGATTCCTCTGTATGCTTTACCAGCTCCTTCCTTTTCTGAATGGACAGAGTCATAGTCAGTGACGTTGTAAAAAATAAAATAAAATGATAAAAAATAATACAATTAAAATACTAAAAAATAAAATCTACTGACACCAGTGGGTGAACTTCCAGAATCGCCAAGGTCACACTTGCGACCGGGCCCTGGCAATCCACCACCGTAGGGAGGCCCCAAGATGGCAGGAAGGGGGCCCACTGCAGAACTTGTGAAAGGGACGCGCTGTGGGACCATAATAAAGGGTCCCGTAACGAGAGTAAAGGGCCCCAGGATCAGTGGGAAGAACCCCAGGCTTGAAGGATAGGGCCCCGGCCAGGGGTCCGGGGGGCCCTTCATGGTTTCTTGCACCAGGGCCCTGAAGGTTCTAGTTACGCCTCTGTCCTGCATAGATGGGTTGGCTGCCAACACAGAGGGGAAAAACACATGGATCTTAATCCACCATGAAAATTAGTACTTCAATGCTGTCTCTTCCCATACACACTACACTAGCATCTCTTTGCCCTTTTAATAAACCTAACCAGGGGGAGGAAGTCCAGCTCTGACTGGCTGGAGATAGGGTGGAGACCACCTTAAAAGAAACACTAACCTCTTACATGCCCATCTTATAGACCCGATAGGCAGCCTAACCGCCAACTGATAAGTCGTAATCCATGATTTCCAATGAGTACCGTTCATATCTGTGAGACTTCAAGTTGCAACGACTTTAACCACTTTAAGACCGGAAGATTTCACCCCCTTTCTGACCAGGCCCTATTTCGCGATTTGGCACTGCGTTAATTTAATGGACAATTGCGTGGTCGTGCGACGCTGTACCCAAATAAAATTGATGTCCTTTTTTTCCCACAAATAGAGATTTCTTTTGGTGGTATTTGATCACCTGTGCGATTTTTAATTTTTGCGCTATAAACAAAAAAAGAGTGACAATTTTGAAAAAATATATATATATTTTTCACATTCTGCTATATAACATTCCCCCCCAAAAAAATTTAAAAATCAAATTTTTTTTAACATTTTAGACTAATTTGTTTTCTGCTACATATTTTTGGTAATAAAAAAATATTTTGATTGGTTTGCGCAAAAGTTATCGCGTTTACTAACTACGGGAAAGATTTATGTCTTTTTTAATGTTTTTTTTTTTTTTTACTAGTAATGGCGGCGATCTGCGTTTTTTAACGGGACTGCGACATTGCAGCGGACAGATCGGACCCCTAACTGACCTTTTTGACACTTGGGGGGACCAATTACATTACTACAGTAATCAGTGCTATAAATATGCACTGGTACTGTAATAATGACACTGGCAGGGAAGAGGTTAATCCTATGAGTGATCAAAGGGTTAAATGTATGCCTCATGCTTACTGACGTGTGGGGGGGATGGGGGTTCTGTGACACAGACAGAGATCGCAGGTTCAGCTATACTGAATCCTGTGATCTCTCCCTGTCTGTCACTGAGAAGATCTGCCTGCTTTGTTTACATAAGCAGGCAGGTCTTCTCACACTTTCCCAGACGATCGCCGCCTCTCCTCCTCCGGCCCAACTCCCGCTGTGTCTAAACACAGTGGGAGCGAGCCTCCAGCAGCGCGAGACCACTAGGAGTGGTCCCCTACGTCGCTGGACCCAGGGGAGCCGCACTGCCGCAGTAGGATTACTGTCGGCAGTTGGCAAGTGATTAAATTAATCACTGCACTACTTTGGTCCAACTTTAATGCGTTTTGAGGTCCATAGACATAGGTATTGCTTAAAGTCCAGTAAACGTTGCGGCAAAGTGGCGTCGAAATCATGGCAAAATCGTGGTAAAATCGGGACAAAATCGCACGACTTTTAGGTCGAACAAGTGTGAAAGGGGTCTAAATTTGTATTATCAACAAACACTGAGATTAAACTATTTATTCCAGCCTTTTTATAAACAAGTTAAACAGAATTGTTCCTGGGAACGAGCCCTGGGGCACCCCACTCAAAACTCCAGGACATTCAGAAAAAATGCCATTATATCACTACCCTCTGGGCATGCTCCTACAACCAGCTTACTATCCGAATACATACAATATCATCATTGCCAAAGGCATTAATTTGCAAATTAGGTGTTTATGGGGTACAGTATCGAAAGCCAGATACACTGTGTCCACAGACCTTCCTTTATCCAAATTAACCCTTACACTCCATATATTATGTTGAATGATACATAGTCCTGACTGCTATATCACACCTCCCAACTTTTTGAGATGGTAACGAGGAACACCTATTAGCAAAAGTATGTAGTCATAGGACACACACCCTGTCACGCCCCCTTAAAGGAGAATTATCCAAAAATTGTATTAGTTAAACCCAGTGCTTTTTTTTCTTAACCACTACTATTCCTTTATACTGTTTTTTGGAATTTACAAATGCAGTAATTTAGAAATTGGATGAAAAGGTTTAGCACTGTGAAACACTTTTTGAAAGATAAAATGTTTTTTATATAGATCAGGCCAAAATGAGGGACAAATAAGGATGAAAGAGGGACTTTGTTCCAAATCAGGGACACTACATCGATATCAGGGACAGTTAGGAGCTATGCTATATTGTATATGCTATACACTATATTGTGCATCAAATAGTCCTGATTGCTGGTTGAAAAATAGTTCCCAATTATTTGAATGAAGTTCTTTGAGGTAAGATCAGATAAAATTTTAGCTCTCTGTATATTCTGTGTGCAGAAAAGCAACTTAAATGAAAGAGTTTCATTTAAAAAAAAAATGATCCTTTGTGCCAAGGTTTCTGTGTGTCTTTGAGATTCTTACTTGTGAGTAATAAAGTATATTTTGTGGATAAAAGGAATTCAGCATATGTGTGCCCTGTATACATCAATTAGCATCACACTCTATTTATTCTATTCTTCTTAACCACTTAAGCCCCGGAGGATTTGGCTGCTCAAAGACCAGGCCCTATTTTGCGATTCGGCACTGCGTGAGTTTAACAGACAATTGCGCGGTCGTGTGACGCTGTACCCAAATGAAATTGATGTCCTTTTTTGCCCACAAACAGAGTTTTCTTTTGGTGGTATTTGATCACCTGTGCGATTTTTACTTTTTGCGCTATAAACAAAAAAAGAGCGACAATTTTGAAAAAATAACAATATATATTTTTCACATTCTGCTATATAACATTCCCCCCAAAAAAAAATTAAAAATCAAAATTTAACATTTTAGGCCAATTTGTTTTCTGCTACATATGTTTGGTAAAAAAAATCGTAATAAGCGTATTTTGATTGGTTTGCGCAAAAGTTATTGCGTTTACTAAGGGAAATATTTTTGTCATTTTTATTGGGTTTATTTTTTGTCGAGTAATGGCGGCGATCTGCGATTTTTTTTTTGCGGGACTGCAACATTGCGGCGGCCAGATCGGACCCTTGACTGACATTTTGATACTTTGATACCAGTGACATTACTACAGTAATCAGTGCTATAAATATGCCCTGTTACTGTAAAAATTACACTGGCAGGGAAGGGGTTAACTTTATTAGTGATCAAGGGGTTAAATGTGACCCTAGGGGCGTGCTTCTAACTGTAAAGGGGCGTGGCTAGTGATGTAACCACAGAGACATACGATCCTACATTGCAGGATCGTATGATCTCTGCTGTTACATCAGGGAGAATGACAGGCGGCTTTGTTTACATCAGTCGCCTGCCTTTCTCCCTCTCCACCGCGAGATCGCGAGTGACCGGCGGACATCGGACCCGCCGGTCACTCGCACGGACATGTCTGGGAACGAGCGGGGGCGGGAGCGTGCCTCTGGCGGCGTGCGCTCGCCCCCTAGAGGCTCGTAGGCGAGCAACGTAGTACTACGTCACTTTGCCTGTACGGGGCTGACTGCCGCAGTAAATAGTCGTGCAGCAGTTGGCAAGTGGTTAAGCCACTCCCACTTGCAGACATGATTTTATAAAAAAACAGTACTTTAGCAAACTAAATATCATTCGGTTAGGATCCACACTGAGCAGACTTTGCATTTATCACATGCTAAACACTGTCTCCCCTTTTCTGTGCCAGTTTATATTATAGGTCCCATATATAAATGTCCAGAGGAAGAAGGCCGCTTAGGCAGGCCATACACAATGCGAATTTCGAATGGAAATCCAAATCGAACGTAAAATCTATCGTTTTTCGTATCGTTAGTGTGGTATGTGCGACTTTCGTACGACAGCCAAAATTGACTGATCCAACATGTTGTTTTTTTTGCGAAAATTGTCCCAATTTCGTATCATTAATGGGGGAGTTGTATGATTTCACCTAACAAAACACAGTACAGTAGGGGGTGTGTCCAGTAGAGGTGTGGTTAAAAGGTCAAAACAACATTGCATCACTTCCCATACTGGCACAAAAAATAATGTTTGGAAGTACGATTTTCGAATCACATTGATGGTACACTCGCATACTGTACGTGAGCGCCGCTTTTGTTTATCGATCAACAGATCGTTCGAAATTCGCATTGTGTATCGTCTGCCTTACTTCCTTGGTTCTTGTGCCCTCCTTGCCTTTGAAATCTCCTGGAAATTTAGACAGTAACCAGTGCTGTGTCTTCTTCCCTCCTAGTGATAGTAAAAAGAGGGAATAATCTCATTACATGGCCAGCAGACTAGGGTCACATTTAAAGCAGGGCTGCCTAAACAGTTTGGCATTCCCTAAAGGCTGAAGTGAATCACCAGCATCAAGCAGACAGAAATAAGCTAAATTTACCAAAAATATAGGAAATAATTTCACAGAGCCTAAAGCGCACAGCTTCTTTAAAGTGATACCAAAGTGATTGTAAAATCTCGTTTTTTTTTTTTTTTTTTTAAATAACAAACGTTATACTTACCTGCTCTGTGCAGTTGGTTTTTCACAGAACAGCCCAGATCCTCCTCTTCTCGGGTCCCTCTGCTGGGCTCCTTGTCCCTCCCTCCCGTTGAGTGCCCGACAACAAGTAGCTTGCTATTGGGGCACCCGAGCCGAGTCACAGCTACCTGTGTCCATTCAGACATGGAGCCACGACATGGCCCCGCCTCCTGTCTCTCCTGATTGGCGGACTGACTTTCATTTACAGCAGCGGGAGCCAATCACACCACGCTGCTGTCTCAGCCAATGAAGAGGAGAGTCCCAGGCAGCTGAGACACTGCTGCAACATCGCTGGATAGAAATAGGCTCAGGTAAGTATTAGGAGGGCTGAGAGGGGCTGCTGCACACAGAAGGTTTTTTTTTTTTTCTTAACCACTTGCCGACCGCCGCACGCCGATCTACGTCGGCGGTCAGCCCCTCACAGGCAAAGTGACGTAGGGCTACGTCACTAGCTTGTGAGGGTCTAGGGAGCGAGCGCGCGCCTCCGGAGGCGCGCTCCCGCTCCCGCGTGGTCACGGACCCCCCCGCGCGTGTGATCGGCGGGGGAGAGGGAGAAAGTCAGGCAGCTTGTGTAAACAAGCTGCCTGTCATTCTCCCCTCTGTATGAGAGCTGATCATATGGATCTACTATGTAGATCCGTTGATCACTCTGCATACAGCTGAAGCCACAGCCAATCACAGTTAGAATCACGCCCCTAGGGACACACACAGCCCCTCCCTCTCAAATAAAGTTAACCCCTTCACTACCAGTGTATTTTTACAGTAACAGTGTGTATATATATAGCACTGATTACTGTAGAAATGTCACTGGTAACCCCAAAAGTGTCAAAAATGTCAGTCAAGGGTCTGATCTGTCCGCCACAATGTCGCAGTACCGCAAAAAAAATTGCAGATCGCCGCCATTACGCGTTAAAAAAAAAAAAAAAAAAAAATGACAAAAATCTTTCCCTTAGTCAGTAAACGCAATAACTTTTGCGCAAACCAATCAAAATACGCTTTTTGCGATTTTTTTTACCAAACATATGTAGCATAAAACAAATTGGCCGAAAATGTTAAAAAATTTTGATTTTTACATTTTTTTGGGGGGGAATTTCATATAAAAAAAGGGAAAAATATTGCTATTTTTGCAAAATTGACGCTCTTTTTTTGTTTATAGCGCGTGATCAAAAAATCGCACAGGTGATCAAATACCGCCAAAAGAAAGCTCTGTTTGTGGGAAAAAAAGGACGCCAAATTTGTTTAGGTACAGCGTCGCACGACCGCGCAATTGTCCGTTAAAGTCACGCAGTGCCGAATCGCAAAATAACCCCTGGTCGTTTAGCAGCCAAATCCTCCGGGGCTTAAGTGGTTAATGCAAAGAGTGCATTAAGTTAAAAAAAAAAAACCTTCTGCCTTTACAATCCCTTTAAACACTAAGTTTTTCATCAGTTACTGAGTATGCAGCTTCTTTATCTTTTAATCCTTGCCTATGTTCCTGTTTAGCCTGGTGCCACGATCACTGGCCCAAGTTTCCTGTTTCAGGGTGGCTCCTCTCCTGCAGCATCCTATAGAGCCACCCTTGCATGCAAGGACTAGAGTTGTGTCTCCCTACACTGCATACATCATTAGCAACATGCAAATAGCAAGGTACTCCTCCTTCCCCTCCCCTCTGCAAGCTAACAGACTGGCTGGAGACTGTACTGTCCACTGTTAACTGTTATTTGTGAAGACTGGAAATTCAGCGAAGCAGCACTGAGAAAATATAAGCCAGCAGTATTGGAGGCTGTAAAACATCAAGTGTTGGGGTAAGAATGTTAACAAATAGTGTACTGGAGAATATCTTTGTTTAAATTGTGATTAATGCATTCATTTAAAAAACTCTGAGGGTTTAATAAAACTTCAAGTACAGATACATTATTGCCACGTGTTTATTAACCACTTAAGCCCCGGAAGATTTTACCCCCTTCCTGACCAGGGGGTTTTTTGCGATTTTTTACTGCGTGATTTTAATGGACAATTGGGCGGTCGGGCGACGCTGTACCTAAACAAATTTGACGTCCTTTTTTTCCCACAAACAGAGCTTTCTTTTGGTGGTATTTGATCACCTGTGCGATTTTTTGATCATGCGCTATAAACAAAAAAAGAGCGTAAATTTTGCAAAAATAACAATATTTTTCACATTTTTTTATATGAAATTCCCCCAAAAAAATGTAAAAATCAAAATTTTTTAACATTTTCGGCCAATTTGTTTTATGCTTCATATGTTTGGTAAAAAAAAATCGCAATAAGCGTATTTTGATTGGTTTGCGCAAAAGTTATCGCGCTTACTAACAAAGGGAAAGATTTTTGTCATTTTTGGTGGGTTTTTTTTAACGAGTAATGGCGGCGATCTGCGATTTTTTTGCGGGACTGCGACATTGCGGCAGACAGATCAGACCCTTGACTGACATTTTTGACACTTTTGGGGGTACCAGTGACATTACTGCAGTAATCAGTGCTATACATATGCACTGTTACTGCAAAAATGACACTGGCAGGGAAGGGGTTAACTGTATTAGAGAGGGAGGGGTTAAGTGTGTCTTAGGGGCGTGCTTCTAACTGTGATTGGACATGGCTACTAGTGTAAAAACAGAGATCAACGGTCCTACATAGTAGAACCGTCTGATCTCCATTTTTACACAGGAGAGAATGACAGGCGGCTTGTTTACATTAGCCGCCTGCCTTTCTCCCTTCCCGCCGAACGATCGCGAGTGACCGGCGGACATCGGGTCCGCCGGTCACACGCACTGACTTGTCTGTGAATGAGCCAGGGTGGGCGCGCGCCTCAGCGGGCGCGCGCTCGCCCGCTATTGGCTCACAAGCCAGTGACAGGCTAGTGACGTATATATACGTCACTTTGCCTGGCCGGGGCTGACCGCCGCAGTATATGTACTTGCGGCGGTCGGTAACCGGTTAAATCAAGTGTAGCACTGCCCCCCTGGGAGCTGCTGAGAATGGATTCCTCTGGGTTAGCCATAGCAACAGTTTGTAAAACTTACCACTTTAAGTCCTCGGCTCAGTCAATGAACTGTCCAGGGGATTCGATTTTTTGTGTTTTATTTTGAACTGGGATGGGAGAAGGGATGAGTGGGATACTCCAACCTAGGACATCTAGCTGTAGTGTATACAGCAAGGCCGCTGCTTCACCTTGCCACCGAAGTCAAGATATAAAAAGTGAACTATACTTTAGGTTACTCTTCAGGGTCTAACTTGGCACCCCCTTTCTTACTTGCCATGTGTGCTAGATCCTGTCCACTGACTCTCTCCGGAGTGGTCCCCTTCCTGGGTAGACCCCTGGTAGGCTCTCTGGTACTCACGGATACTGTTTCTCCTCAGGTTGCTCTGCCACTTGCTCCACCGTCAGTATCCTCTGGACCTTTTAGCTCAGCACCACACTTCTGGCCAACTAGGCCAACTGCTGAGACCACTTTCCAACTGACAGGAGGAGAGACAGCCATCACCCTCTTCCTGGGACCTGGCTTCCTGCCGAAATACACCCTGTCACATGTGCCCTTGGCTTTTATGACCAGTCCCAGGATGCATCACTGTTGTGCCCTCCCACTGGGACAGCCACAAAAGCCTGTGTGTCACTGGCTGTGTTTCCTCCACTGTCCAACAGGCTCCCCTATTGGATACAGTGAGGGCACTCCCTCAGACTAGGTGAATTACACATGGACACATGCAATAGGCCTAACTATTGATCAGGCTCTCCTGATAAGCAGGCAGAGCAAAAACTATGCTTTTCCTAGCACCTATCTAGGAGGGTGCTACACAAGTCACTGATTAAAGTGTTACTAAACCCAGGACCCTGCATTCACTATATCTGGTCTCCCACAGTACACAGAACATGGAAATGCAATTATTTTAGTAAATATAAACTGCTAAATACCTTTTCTCATCAGCAGTATATAGCAGTCCTGTGACTTCTATCAGTGTCTGGTTAAAGCTTGTAGGAAGAGTTTTCATTCTGCACTGGCTGCCCCATGTCCTATCAAGATGCAGGATCCCTGACCCTCTGTCTGGACAGTGCTGATTGGCCCTGTGATGATCACATGCACTGTACCAAGAGAAAAAAACTCTCTAGCAACACACACCAAAACTGAGCATGTGCAGACTGACTCCACTTATGTGGACATGTTTGGGGGGCAATGCAAAAAGGGGAGGATTAGAGAAGACAGGATCAAACAGCCTTTTTACACTATGCAGAAAAGTAACCCATGAGGTTCCACAGTGAGTATAACAAGCATGCTTTACTGCAGTGGTCCTCAACCCTGGTCCTCAGGGCCCACTAACAGGCCAGGTTTGCAAGATAACTGAAATAAATCCCAGGTGATATCATTTGCTGCTCAGTGATTGCAGTACTCTAGTCTGCACCTCAAGGTAATACTTAAAATCTGGCCTGTTAGTGGGCCCTGAGGACCGGAGTTGAGGACCACTGATTTACTGCATACACACACTGATTTTACTGTTGTGGGTTTAGTAACACTTTAAAAGTTCAGTTGGCCAGCAAACCTATTGAACTTAAATACTTTTCTTATTGTGTTGACAATCCTGACTGAAACATTTTTACAGTTTATATGTATGCCTAAAATATGTCTTGGTTGCAGCCTGGAGGGAGACTGTCCTTTGGGACTGATATTGACCCTGGTTTTCTGGAAAGTTTGTCTTCAGAACTGAAATGTGACAGTTCTGTCCTTCCCCCAGGAAAACCTCTTTGGCATTTTTAACATAACCGTGACATACCAGTTCTCCAAGGTATTAGCCTTCCACTGTAGCTGAAATAAAAATAAGTCTGAACTATATTGTGAGTTTTTCTGTTAGAGCACTTTCTGAAATGCCACATAATAAAGTGAACCTGTATTGTGTGGAAGTACCTTTATTTGCAAAGTTGTATAAAGTACTCGAAACCCATACTTGAGTAAAAGTACAAGTGCTCGATCAAAAAGTGACTTGAGTAGAAGTGGAAGTGCTCGATCAAAAAGTGACTTGAGTAGAAGTATTAAAGTATTCAACATTATTTGTACATAAGTATTGCAAGTAGTTTTTTAAAAAAAATTTGCTACTCAAGTACTGAAAGTAAAAGTACCAGTAGTTTTGGAAAAAAAATTGCTACTCAAGTACTGAAAGTAAAAGTACAAGTACTGTGTTATGTAGTTATTAAAGAAAGAAGTCAAAAGTTTGAACATCATATTGTTTTTTATTATTTCAAATGCAGCTTTTATTTATACATACAGTAGCATTTATTTTCGTATGCGCTGATAATACACATGTTTTGAGCTTCATGAAACCTGCCATCTACTGTTCTGGCAGTGGTAATTTTTATAATTGTAACGAGTAACTATGCAGCACAAAAAAAAAATATTGGAGTAGAAGTATTGAACTCATCGAAAAATGTAGTGAAGTAAAAGTGGAAGTAGGAGAAAAAAATTCTATTCTAGGAAAGTACAGATACCGCCTTTTGGTACTGAAGTACAGTAATGAAGTAGTTCTACTTAGTTACTATACATCTCTGTTTGTTTGTAAATCGGGCTCTTTACACCTGGGGAAACATTAGACCCATGCACACAGTGTGGGGACTCCCAGAGCTCTGGTACACCACACACTGTCCCACAACCAAAGAGAAGGAGACTCCTTGGCCAACACAGGAGTGATAAGCTCATATATGATACATACTTACCTTCCTCTGACAAGACCCTGGCTGGATGCGTCTCATATTGTGCATGCACATTGTGGTCTCAATCATTCATATGTCAAGTTCTGGTACACCTCACACTACAGCGAAAATGGAGGAGACTTTTTGGCTAACACAGAAGGTATAGGTTCATGTAAATTACGTTCTTACCTTCTGACACGGTTCTGGCTGGATACTACTCATACAGCTCATGCACATTGTGGCCTCAATCATTCCTATGGGGAGCTCTGGTACACCCCACAGCCGAAAATTACCTAGCCAACACAAAAAGACCTGGCCAACACAAAGATGCAAGTTTACCTAAAGCTGTACTAAACCCTGCTATCTTTCACAGCAAAGGAAGTTGCCATCTTAGCCTTTGTTTGCTCTTCAATTGCAATGGGGTGGGGGATCTCCTAAGCATCTTCAAAACTGTTCTTGTTGCCCAGAGAGCAACCAATCAGCTTTCTCCAACAAGGTTCTGGCTGACTCCTATTCATACTGTGCATGCACGCTGTGGCCACATGAATTCCTATAGGAAGCTCTGGTACACCTCACACTGTCCTACAGCCATAAAGGAGAAGACACATTGGCCAATTCAGAAATGCCAGGTCCACATAAAGTATATTCCTATCTTCCTCCGAATAGACATTGGTTGCATGTTGCATGTCTTTATGGACCTTGCTTTGTGCACTGGTCCAAATCATTTGGTGGAGGGGGGATTATGGTGTGGGGTTGTTTTTCAGGAGTTGGGCTTGGCTCCTTAGTTCCAGTGAAGGGAACTCTTAAGTTCATGCTCCCAACTTTGTGGGAACAGTTTGGGGTTGGCCCTTCCTGTTTAAACATGACTGCGCACCAGTGCACAAAGCAAGGTCCATAAAGACATGGATGAGCGAGTTTGGGGTGGAGGAACTTGACTGGCTTGACCTCAACCCAATAGAACACCTTTGGGATAAATTTGAGCGCAGACTGCAAGCCAGGCTTTCTCATCCACATCAGTGCCTGAAATCACAAATATTCTTCTGGAAGAATGGTCAAACATTCCTATAGACACACTCCTAAACCTTGTATTTGAAGAGTCTGCGCTAAGGATATCCCTATCTGGCTGCAGCCTACCTCATATATAATCCCACAGGGGATATATGTAGATATTAGAATAAAGGAGAGGTATTAGGCGCTGCCTAATATTCCAAAAAGTGTAACAAACTATAAATAATGAAGGTGCAATAAACAAATATAATAAATATTGTAAATGACTAATGGCTGCTCCTGATGACGTTATATCGACGAAACACGTAGAACGTCATCGTGTCACTTTCGCAAACTTCCGGTCTTTGGAACACATAGCGTTCTGGAAGTGCTTCACGTATCCGGGAACGATTGATTTACCGGTTTTTACTGCCTGTGTTCATCTAACTTTGTGAGTACCATTCTTTTGTAATAAACATCATTGTGTTTAAGCAGTATTTCCCTATAAGAGCTTTTTATTCCTACATATCAGGGGCATATAAGACCTACATATACTGTCTGTTGACATCGTGGTTGTGTAACTGGACATCCATAGGAGAATCATCTTTCCAAATTGATATGCCTGTTACCCCTGTGGGGGTTCCCTTATCTGGTGAGTGCGGTCCTGGGTGTGAGGGGAGCACGAGCAGTGCTGTATCTTGGCCTAGGCTAACAAGGCCCAGGCCTAGGGCAGCACTTTGCAGGGGGGCAGCAAGAAAGCTGCACCCAGAACAAAAAAAAAAGAAAACAGCCTCCTCCCGACTCCCAAGCAAAAAGAGTCCCTGCCAACTTGCGCTACACTTTTAGTATAGTGCCAGTCTAATGGGGCGTATTGGGCCAGAGGGCAGGGTCCAGAAGGCAAATCAGTCTGGCACCCTCTTAAAGCTGTCACACTGCTACCTGCCGGTATGATAATACCGGCGGGTGGGGACATTCGGATAGACCGCAGGGCGCCGACCACACTTAATACAACTGGCCCCACAGCTGCCAATGCTAATAAGTGTGGCACTGCAGCCTAATGCTCCGCCTACCCTCCTCCACCCCCAGGCATCATGTCAATAATATAATTTCATTTCTTTAAACATCCTTGTCCTTGAGCAAGCATATTGAATTGCATCATATACAAATAAGACTTTTAATAGTATATGATGGCGATAATATTTTGGACCTTTTCACCTCATATGCGCTATCGCAATATGTCACTGGGTTAGTAAGATTACTCCAATCTTATAAGATATTTGGACTTATGTTTGCTGCCACTGATTATTTCACTTATTTGTATAATGACTATGGACTTCCTATTTATTTTATAAATAAGTGAAATAATCCTTTGATTACAATCAGTGGCAGCAAACACAAGTCCAAATATCTTAGGCTGCACTAATGGGCACTGATAGGCTGCACTGGTGGCCACTGATGGGGCTTTACTGATGGGCACTCATGAGGCTACACTGATATGCTGCACTGATTGGCAGTAATGAGGCGGCACTGATAAGTTTGCACTGATGGGCACTGATGAGACTGAACTTATAGGAACTGATGAGGCTACGCTGATGGGAACTGATACACTGTGGTTGTGGTCTGTGGTTTACAGATGATAGGGTGGGTCATAAACAGGAAGGGCTGTGGCCTTACAGGAAGGGGAGGGTCATATTTAAATTAGGGGGTGCACACGTTTATTCAAGCCTAGGGCAGCACAAAACCTAAATACACCACTGAGCATGAGTGTTTTTCAAACCATCACCAGTCACTCTGAAGATCACCAAGGAATTTTTTTGATTTTCATTTATTATTTTTGTATATACATTTTTCATATGGACTGTGGTTTTTTGACTTGGATTGCACTGAAGTCACATTTTTCACTTGTCACTTCATCTACCTTGTAGCTGCTATATTAGTGGTCCTTTGTTGCATATTTGCACAATTTTAGGACTTTACTGAGATATAGCACTGTGGCACATTATGAAATGTTTTTTGAATACTAATTATAGAATTGCTTTTTAACAATGTATGCACTATTGTCATTTCATACTTATTTATTAGGTGGATTATTATTGATTTTATTATTAGATGGATTATTATTGATTTTATTAGTAGGTGGATTATTATTGTTTTTTTTTAGTCATTTACAATATTTATTATATTTGTTTATTGCACCTTCATTATTCATAGTTACACTTTTTGGAATATTAGGCAGCGCCAGATACCTCCCCTTTATTCTAATGCCCCGTACACACGTGCAGATTGTCGGCCGAAAAGATTCGGCCGACGACCGATCAGCCGATTTTTGGCTTGTTAGTATGATGCTTCCGACAGCCAACAGCGCACTTTCGGCCGAACAGAATCTGTCGTGCAAGCATTAAAATTTTTGTATGCCGACACCAGAGCGGCCGATTGTTCGCCAGTCAATACAGAATTCGGCCGACAGACAGCAGATTTGCAAGACTGGGCATGCTCAGAAAAGAAAAAACACACGGAAAGTTAACCATCACATGACATCACTTCTGCAGTCGGCTGTAGTCGGCGGACAAAATTCTTGTGCAGTCTTTTGCACTTTTCAACAGACACGACAGCCCGGGGACAAAAGACGGCCGATCGTTCGGCCGACGATCTGCACGTGTGTACGAGGCATAACACTCCTAAACCTTGTGGACAGCCTTCCCAGAAGAGTTGAAGCTGTTATAGCTGCAAAGGGTGGGCCAACTCAATATTGAACCCTACGGACTAAGACTAGGATGCCATTAAAGTTCATGTGAATGTAAAGGCAGGTGTCCCAATACTTTTGGTAATATAGTGTAGCTGTAAAGGCTCGGTTGTTCAGGTTTGCAGGATGACGCATGCTGTTTTTAGAAGAATCTTTTACAATGCTTCCAGAACATGCTATCAGCCCAGTAAATAATATACCCAGGCATTGCACTGAGGGAAGGGTGTTTTAGCAGAAGTCATACCTGACTATTATATTATTACAAGGGCAATTTTTCACCAGGGAATTAATTAAATGTAATCACCACCTGCAGCTGAAGCCGGCTCCCTCTGTCCTCCTCTGTGTGATGATTCAGGTGTCGGCTCTTTGTGATGGCAGAGATATGATAACGCTCAGCATCAGAACAGCAGAGAATCAGTGGGGCATCTCACCTCCTCTTTCATCATTTCTACGTAATTGTAATATTCTCTCCTACCTACGAAATCAGGGATAATAATGACAGCGTTCTGCATCCAATTCTTTTATTTAGCTATTTTTAACCATTATCACTAAGGAATCCATTCTCTTGCATTTTACAAATTCACTTCTTCTTCTGTCTTAAAGGGGTACCCAAATGAAATTGATGTCCTTTTTTTCCCACAAACAGAGCTTTCTTTTGGTGGTATTTGATCACCTGTGCGATTTTTATTTTTTGCGCTATAAACAAAAAAAAAAGCAACAATTTTGAAAAAAATAACAATATTTTTCACTTTTTTCTTTATATGAAATTCTCAAAAAAAATGTAAAAATCAATTTTTTTTTAACATTTTAAGCCAATTTGTTTTCTGCTACATATTTTTGGTAAAAAAAATCGCAATAAGCATATTTTGATTGGTTTGCGCAAAAGTTATTGAGTTTACTAACTATGCAAAAGATTTATGTCATTTTTATTGTTTTTTTTTTAACTAGTAATGGCGGCGATCTGCAATTTTTTTGCGGGACTGCGACATTTTGGCGAACAGATCGGACCCCTGACTGACATTTTCGACACTTTTGGGGGTACCAGTGACATTACTACAGTAATCAGTGCTATACATATGCACTGTTACTGTAAAAATGACACTGGCAGGGAAGGAGTTAACTTTATTGGTGATCATGGGGTTAAGTGTGTCCCTAGGGGCGTGATTCTATCTGTTAGGGGCGTGGCTAGTGAAGTAATCACAGAGACATACGATCCTACATAGCAGGATCGCATAGCCTCTGTGATCACTTTAGTGAGAATGACAGACGGCTGTGTTTACATCAGCCGTCTGCCTTTCTCCCTCTCCTGAGGGAGATCGCGAGTGGCCGGTGGACATCGGAGCCGCCGGTCACATGCGCTGGCTAGGCAGAGAATGAGCGGGAGAAGGTGCGTGCCGCCGGCGGCACGCGCTCACCCCCTACAGGCTCGTGGGCGAGCGACGTACCCCTACGTCACTTTGCCTGTAGGGGGCTGACTGCCGCAGTAAATAGTCGTGCGGCAGTCTGCAAGTGGTTAATCATCCCTTGTGATAGCATGGGCCAGGACAGATTCTCTTAATTAATAGATCTGGGGTTTATTAGACTCCAGATCTCTCCTCTGCCCTTCTTAGCATGCGGTAACAGCAAGTAAACAAACGACCAAAACCGGAAGTGACGAAATGGTTGGACAAGGGAGTCCGGAAACCACAGCACACGGCTGCAGGAGGGGGGCCATCATCCATCACTTGTAAAAGTGATCAAGTGGCTGTTAAGTGATGCACTGTTGCTTCGCAAAAAGTTAATTGCTGGAGCTAAAGAATGGTCAGTTAAAGACACCCTAATGCACTTCCACAATGCACTTCCACAATGCAAAAACTAAGTTTAGTTGAAGAAGCCTCCTTAAACATATAGACACTATATTGTCAAAAGTATTGGCACACCTGTCTTTACACGCACATGAACTTTAATGGCATCCCAGTCTTAGTCCGTAGGGTTAAATATTGAGTTGGCCCACCCTCTGCAGCTATAACAGCTTCAACTCTTCTTGGAAGGCTGTCCACAAGGTTTAGGTGTGTGTCTATGGGAATTTAATGAATTTTAGTGCACACAAATAAAATATAATACTTCCAGGCAGTGATGTTGGACAAAAAGGCCTGGCTCGCAGTCTCCACTCTATTTCATCCTTATTGTGTACTATTGGGTTGAGGTCAGGACTCTGTGCAGACCATTCAAGTTCCTCCACCCCAAATTCGCTCACCCAGACGATGTCAAATTTGATGAAATGCGTCGGATGGAGCTTGTGTCTATGATGTCATTGCATCTTTGATCCATGACCTTCATATTACTGTCTCTGGGATGAATGTTTTTATACAGCTCTGTTTTCCATTTGGATTGTTGTAAGTGTTTTTTACATTATAAATAAAAGGTTTTATTAATGGTTTCACACTATGTACGGATACTTGGTATTCCTTTACATATACCCAAGAGACAGGAGCTGGATCTGTGAGTGTGGTGACCTCCTATCCGGATTTGGAGCATTGGGAGACCTATAACATCTCTTATGGTGCGATTGAGCCTCATTGGAAAGATGGAGATCTTTCAACAGCTTTGTTGACTCAGTACCCATGGTATATGAGTCCACTATCTCTGGTAAGCATGCTGGCTACACACTGTGGTGGTGGATCACAGGTTGACTGCTATCATCTTTCACGGGGGGATTCATTTATATTCTGTTTGGATTTATTCCTTACATTGATTGCTATATTTCATTTATTACATCACTGATTTTGTGCTATTGTCATCCTGAGGACCATCTTGATGCACTAATTTGTGGAAGTGTAATTATTTCACTTCTATTATATATGCATTTAATTTTCTTCAAATTTTTTTTTATTCTATGTATTGAATTCAGAACACATACACTATATTACCAAAAGTATTGTGACGACTGCCTTTGCACCCACATGAACTTTTAGGAGTGTGTCTTTGGGAATGTTTGACCATTCTTCCAGATGCGCATTTGTGAGGTCAGGCACTGATGTTGGAGAGAGGGCCTGGCTCGCAGTCTGCGCTCAAATTTATCCCAAAGGTGTTCCCAAAGAGCCAACCCCAAACTGTTCCCACAAAGTTGGAAGCAGTGGCGTACCTAGAGCATTTGGCACCCGGGGCGGATCCTATATCTGGCACCCCCCCCCCCCCGACTTTAAAATGTAAAAACACCCACAAAAAAATGTAATGTTTTCAAGAATATTTTTTGCACAAATTTCACAGCCCCCCATCACAGTGCCCCTTGCAGTCTGCCCTCCGTCTCTCTAATCACAGTTCCCCCTTTTGCACTCTCTGCCTCCCCTGCACAGTCCTACCTTCAGCATAGATAGATAGCTAATATTAGCAATGTGTTTAAGTTTGAGTAAGAGATTGGAGAATTGCTAAAGGAGATATTCAGAGACTACAGACATGATACAGTAGATGGTCAGAGACTGCAGACGTGATACAGGAGATGGTCAGAGACTGCAGACGTGATACAGGAGATGGTCAGAGACTGCAGACGTGATACAGGAGATGGCCAGAGACTGCAGACATGATACAGGAGATGGTCAGAGACTGCAGACATGATACAGGAGATGGTCAGAGACTGCAGACATGATACAGGAGATGGTCAGAGACTGAGGACATGATACAGTAGATGGTCAGAGACTACAGACATGATACAGGAGATGGTCAGAGACTGCAGACATGATACAGGAGATGGTCAGAGACTGCAGACGTGATACAGGAGATGGTCAGAGACTGCAGACATGATACAGGAGATGGTCAGAGACTGCGGACATGATACAGGAGATGGTCAGAGAATGAGGACATGATACAGGAGATGGTCAGAGACTGAGGACATGATACAGTAGATGGTCAGAGACTACAGACATGATACAGGAGATGGTCAGAGACTGCAGACATGATACAGGAGATGGTCAGAGACTGCAGACATGATACAGGAGATGGTCAGAGACTGAGGACATGATACAGTAGATGGTCAGAGACTACAGACATGATACAGGAGATGGTCAGAGACAGCAGACATGATACAGGAGATGGTCAGAGACTGCAGACGTGATACAGGAGATGGTCAGAGACTGCAGACATGATACAGGAGATGGTCAGAGACTGCGGACATGATACAGGAGATGGTCAGAGACTGAGGACATGATACAGGAGATGGTCAGAGACTGAGGACATGATACAGTAGATGGTCAGAGACTACAGACATGATACAGGAGATGGTCAGAGACTGCAGACATGATACAGGAGATGGTCAGAGACTGCAGACATGATACAGGAGATGGTCAGAGACTGCAGACGTGATACAGTAGATGATCAGAGACTACAGACATGATACAGTAGATGGTCAGAGACTGCAGACGTGATACAGGAGATGGTCAGAGACTGCAGACGTGATACAGGAGATGGTCAGAGACTGCAGACGTGATACAGGAGATGGCCAGAGACTGCAGACATGCTACAGGAGATGGTCAGAGACTGCAGACATGATACAGGAGATGGTCAGAGACTGCAGACATGATACAGGAGATGGTCAGAGACTGAGGACATGATACAGTAGATGGTCAGAGACTACAGACATGATACAGGAGATGGTCAGAGACTGCAGACATGATACAGGAGATGGTCAGAGACTGCAGACGTGATACAGGAGATGGTCAGAGACTGCAGACATGATACAGGAGATGGTCAGAGACTGCGGACATGATACAGGAGATGGTCAGAGACTGAGGACATGATACAGGAGATGGTCAGAGACTGAGGACATGATACAGTAGATGGTCAGAGACTACAGACATGATACAGGAGATGGTCAGAGACTGCAGACATGATACAGGAGATGGTCAGAGACTGCAGACATGATACAGGAGATGGTCAGAGACTGAGGACATGATACAGTAGATGGTCAGAGACTACAGACATGATACAGGAGATGGTCAGAGACAGCAGACATGATACAGGAGATGGTCAGAGACTGCAGACGTGATACAGGAGATGGTCAGAGACTGCAGACATGATACAGGAGATGGTCAGAGACTGCGGACATGATACAGGAGATGGTCAGAGACTGAGGACATGATACAGGAGATGGTCAGAGACTGAGGACATGATACAGTAGATGGTCAGAGACTACAGACATGATACAGGAGATGGTCAGAGACTGCAGACATGATACAGGAGATGGTCAGAGACTGCAGACATGATACAGGAGATGGTCAGAGACTGCAGACATGATACAGGAGATGGTCAGAGACTGCAGACATGATACAGGAGATGGTCAGAGACTGAGGACATGATACAGGAGATGGTCAGAGACTGAGGACATGATACAGTAGATGGTCAGAGACTACAGACATGATACAGGAGATGGTCAGAGACTGAGGACATGATACAGTAGATGGTCAGAGACTACAGACATGATACAGGAGATGGTCAGAGACTGCAGACATGATACAGGAGATGGTCAGAGACTGCGGACATGATACAGGAGATGGTCAGAGACTGAGGACATGATACAGGAGATGGTCAGAGACTGAGGACATGATACAGTAGATGGTCAGAGACTACAGACATGATACAGGAGATGGTCAGAGACTGCAGACATGATACAGGAGATGGTCAGAGACTGCAGACATGATACAGGAGATGGTCAGAGACTGAGGACATGATACAGTAGATGGTCAGAGACTACAGACATGATACAGGAGATGGTCAGAGACAGCAGACATGATACAGGAGATGGTCAGAGACTGCAGACGTGATACAGGAGATGGTCAGAGACTGCAGACATGATACAGGAGATGGTCAGAGACTGCGGACATGATACAGGAGATGGTCAGAGACTGAGGACATGATACAGGAGATGGTCAGAGACTGAGGACATGATACAGTAGATGGTCAGAGACTACAGACATGATACAGGAGATGGTCAGAGACTGCAGACATGATACAGGAGATGGTCAGAGACTGCAGACATGATACAGTAGATGATCAGAGACTGCAGACATGATACAGGAGATGGTCAGAGACTGAGGACATGATACAGGAGATGGTCAGAGACTGAGGACATGATACAGTAGATGGTCAGAGACTACAGACATGATACAGGAGATGGTCAGAGACTGCAGACATGATACAGGAGATGGTCAGAGACTGCAGACATGATACAGGAGATGGTCAGAGACTGAGGACATGATACAGTAGATGGTCAGAGACTACAGACATGATACAGGAGATGGTCAGAGACTGCAGACGTGATGCAGGAGATGGTCAGAGACTACAGACATGATACAGTAGATTATCAGAGACTGCAGACATGATACAGGAGATGGTCAGAGACTGAGGACATGATACAGGAGATGGTCAGAGACTGAGGACATGATACAGTAGATGGTCAGAGACTACAGACATGATACAGGAGATGGTCAGAGACTGCAGACATGATACAGGAGATGGTCAGAGACTGCAGACATGATACAGGAGATGGTCAGAGACTGCAGACATGATACAGGAGATGGTCATAGACTGAGGACATGATACAGTAGATGGTCAGAGACTGAGGACATGATACAGTAGATGGTCAGAGACTACAGACATGATACAGTAGATGCTCAGAGGCTGAGGACATGATAGAAGATAGAAAAGCACTAGGGGGGCCGGAGAGCACAGATGAAGCAGAGAGCACTGGAGGTGCTGAAGGGCACGGTGGGGGGGGGGGGAACTGGAGAGAATTAAGAGAGGGTTTGGAAAGCATTGTAGGGGGGTTGGAAGGTGCAGGGGGTGGATTGCACTGGGGGGGACAGGGAGCACTTGGGGGGGCGAGCAGGGAAAACCAGGAGGGTGGAGAGCACTGGGGGGACAGGGAGCACTTAGGGGGGTGGGCAAGGAAAATCAGGGGGGTGGAGAGCACTGGGGGGACAGGGAGTACTTGGGGGGCGAGCAGGGAAAATCAGGGGGGTGGAGAGCACTGGGGGGACAGGGAGCACTTGGGGGGCGAGCAGGGAAAATCAGGGGGGTGGAGAGCACTGGGGGGACAGGGAGCACTTAGGGGGGTGGGCAAGGAAAATCAGGGGGGTGGAGAGCACTGGGGGGGCGAGCAGGGAAAACCAGGGGGGTGGAGAGCACTGGGGGGACAGGGAGCACTTAGGGGGGTGGGCAAGGAAAATCAGGGGGGTGGAGAGCACTGGGGGGACAGGGAGTACTTGGGGGGCGAGCAGGGAAAATCAGGGGGGTGGAGAGCACTGGGGGGACAGGGAGCACTTAGGGGGGTGGGCAAGGAAAATCAGGGGGGTGGAGAGCACTGGGGGGACAGGGAGTACTTAGGGGGGTGGGCAAGGAAAATCAGGGGGGTGGAGAGCACTGGGGGGACAGGGAGCACTTAGGGGGGTGGGCAAGGAAAATCAGGGGGGTGGAGAGCACTGGGGGGACAGGGAGTACTTGGGGGGCGAGCAGGGAAAATCAGGGGGGTGGAGAGCACTGGGGGGACAGGGAGCACTTGGGGGGCGAGCAGGGAAAATCAGGGGGGTGGAGAGCACTGGGGGGACAGGGAGCACTTAGGGGGGTGGGCAAGGAAAATCAGGGGGGTGGAGAGCACTGGGGGGGCGAGCAGGGAAAACCAGGGGGGTGGAGAGCACTGGGGGGACAGGGAGCACTTAGGGGGGTGGGCAAGGAAAATCAGGGGGGTGGAGAGCACTGGGGGGACAGGGAGTACTTGGGGGGCGAGCAGGGAAAATCAGGGGGGTGGAGAGCACTGGGGGGACAGGGAGCACTTAGGGGGGTGGGCAAGGAAAATCAGGGGGGTGGAGAGCATGGGGGGACAGGGAGTACTTAGGGGGGTGGGCAAGGAAAATCAGGGGGGTGGAGAGCACTGGGGGGGCGAGCAGGGAAAACCAGGGGGGTGGAGAGCACTGGGGGGACAGGGAGCACTTAGGGGGGTGGGCAAGGAAAATCAGGGGGGTGGAGAGCACTGGGGGGACGGGGAGCACTTAGGGGGGAGGGAGAAAGCACTGTGGGGAGTTGAAGAGCATGGGGGGGGGCTAAAGAACAGGGGGGGGCTAGTGCACTGGGGGAGAGGGGCTAAAAGCACTGAGGGAGGGATTAGGAGCACTGGAGGAGGTTAAGAACTTTGGGGGGCCAGCAAAAGAAGTTGTATAGGAGGGGGATGGGGCAGTTGCATATAGATGAATTGATCTTTCCCTATTCTTCCTGCAGGAGGGAGAGGAGGAAAATCAGTTATTCAGCAGGAAGTTGCAGGAAGAATAGAGAAAGATGAATTCCTCTATATGTAGCAGCCCCATCCCCCTCCTATCCAGCAAACACTTTTGCAATGGGCACTCACCTTCTTCCTGCCGAGGCTCCGCCCCTTATTCCCGCCGCGACTTCGCCCCCTTATTCCCGCCGCGGCTCCGCCCCCTTATTCCCGCCGTGGCTCCACCCCCCACTAGCAGCACGGACTGAAGGAGCTGCCAGCCACTGCAGCTGCCTTCACACTGCGGGATCTGTCTGACTATGAACACACCGGGCAGGACACCGGCTGACACCCCCCAGTGAGTGGCACCCGGGGCGGGCCGCACCCCCGCCCCCCCCATTGGTACGCCACTGGTTGGAAGCATGAATTTGTCCAAAATCTCTTGGTATGCTGACGCCTTAAGAGTTCTCTTTACTGGAACTAAGGGGCAAAGACCAACCCCTGAAACACTCCCACATCATAACCCTCACCGCCACCAAATGATTTGGACCACTGCACAAAGCAAGGTCCATAAAGACATGGATGAGCGAGTTTGGGGCAGAGTAACTTGAACTCAATATTGAACCCCAAGGACTAAGACTGGGATGCCATTAAAGTTCATGTGGGTGTAAAGGCAGTCGTCCCAGTACTTTTGGTAATATAGTGTATCTTTGATTGCCATTGTTACATTACTTTGGGGGTTTATTCACTTCAATTCTAGCGCTGCACTATAATGTATGTATTTGATTATGCACCAGTTTATGTCCAGTGAAGTGTCAGCAGCCACATATATCCTCTAAGAGTAGTTTCTTCAATCTTTTCATTAAAATAAATAAACCTTCCTTCTCTGTGAAGCCCCCTCCCCATCCTTATACCTACGTGCACCGGTCATGATCTAACAGTTTTTTATGAGGCAGGTGAGGCAGGGTCTCTCTCGGCTATCTCCCTTCTCATTGGCTCAGACACAGCAGCAGGAGCCATTGGCTTCCGCTGCTGTCAATCACAGCCAGTGAGGAGGGAGCAGGGCGGGGCTGAGGCACGCTCTGTGTGTCAATTGACAGAGAGCCAGCTTGGGAGTGAGCATGCACAAGTGCCCCCATAGCCAGCGACATGTTATGGTGGGCACTTGGCAGGGGGGAGAAGCCAGGAGTGCTGGCAGGGGACCCTAGAAAAGGGAGGATCAGGCCATTCTGTACAAAACCATCACACAGGGCAGGTAAGTATGACATGTTTGTTATTAAAAAACAAAAATTGCATTTGCAATCACTTTAAGAGTCAGTTCACACTGGGGCGACTTGTCAGGCGACTTGGTCGCCTGACAAGTCGCCGTGGGTAGCCTGTCATAGATTAGCACAGGACCCGTTCTAATAGGAGCGACACAAGTCGCTCCGACTTAGAAAAAGGGTCCTGTACTACTTTGGGGCGACCTGGAGCGACCTGCATTGACTTCAATGATATGAAGTCCGTGCATGTCGCTCCGAGGTCGCGGTGTGCGCTGTGCACCGCGACTTCACAGGTCGCCCCGGCAATTCGGGTCATCTGTATGTGAACTGGCTCATAATATCATGTCACAGAAATGATCAGGTGAAATGAAAGAATAAAGAAAAAACTCCAGACCAAAAGGCTGACATCACTAGACGTGAGAACCAGATTCCTCAAACCAAAGAAATGGGTTCAGATTTCCCATTAGGCAAAGCCGCCACATAACAATAGACAGCCGAGGCAATTATAGACCACACAATTCTTCCATTCTTTGTACAAATATTCATCCTATATAAGGATATTTACACATTATCACAATATTCAAAGCCAGGTTAGGACCAGGAAAACAGGTTGATGTTTTATTTAAAAGAGGAGCTCCTAGATGGGGGATATTAAAGATGCCAACAGCTTTGTGCCTACAGGCTTTCGTGATGAAAATGCCATCCTGTATAATAATAATAATATATAGGGATTGTTCTTTTTCCTAAAATGAATATGCAGTCACACATGTTAAAAAATACAATATTATTGCTTTGCATTCATTTATTGCTTTGAAGATGATCTGAAGCTTCAGAAACTTTCTGCCTATTTGCAGATACAAAGACATTTTGGGAAACAGGCAGCTTTGGAATGTAGCGAATTATCTTCTTGAAGTTTTGCAAAGGAAAACCAGGCAATCCTATTTCCTTGTTAAGCCGCTGAAGAAAGCGTTCAAACAACTCGGATTTTTGTCACAGTTTTTCTTTGCCGTTCACTCGTCAACTGTTATCAAAGCAGCTGGCCATGGACTTCCTGGAAAGAAAGACAGATGATTATGTAGAGAAAATTGTTTGTACCGGCTTTAATCCTATTCTGCTCTTGATTTCCCTGAAATATGTTGATGCGCCATAATCTTTAAAAACTTTTCAAAAGGAAGCCATATTTTTTTTTCATTAGCCTTATTATTTAGTATACTGTATATAGGGTCGTTAAAAAACATAATAAAGTAGAACTAAAGGTGAAACATATTTTTTTCATTTTGGATAGTGTAATGGAGAGTTATAGCCCCTCTAAGTTTTTGGGGGTTTTTTGCCATCTGTGTCCCATTGGGAAGATTTTTTTCCATTTCCTGTCCGGATGAGCCTAACTTCAGCCAAATTTATTTATTTTTTTTTAATTTTGGATACAGTGGGAAAGGGTTGGAGCCTCCAAAACACCTGTCACATAAAGTCAGAACTCTTTAACTACTTCAACTTCTGAAGATTTACCCTGCTTCATGACCAGTAGGGATAATAGAACTGTTCGGGTGGACCATCGGTTCGACCCGAACATTGGGTGTTCGAAATTCGGCCGAATTCCGAACTTTTTGCGGTAAAAGTTTGGAATTCGGCCACCAGAACCGCCCAAAATGCAATGGGACAGGAACTGGGCTTTAAAAGCCCGTGATTGGCCCAGAAACATCAGTAAAAGCCAATTGAGGAGGCAGGAGTCTGCTAGGAATGTGATTGGAGTGACTACGGGGTCCAGAGGCCAATCAGGAGTGAATACGCCCCCCATACGTTCCCAGTATATAACATAGCCCCGCCAAACCTCTAGCATTGTAATACAGAGGCTGTGGAAGAAAGTGGAAGCATTTGTGTTTCTTCTGCTGCTTGTAAAGCTCCAGTGTCATTTTGCAATTATAAGTGTGAGGAAAGGGTTATGCAGTATAGTTAGGGTACTATATACCACTATAGTTAGATTCAAAAATCTAGTTTGTCAGGGTGACCGTAGTGTAGTTTAGGGTGAACTGACTCTGCCATGTCAGGGTGACCGAACTCTGCCATGTCAGGGTGACCGAACTCTGCCATGTCAGGGTGACCGTAGTGTAGTTTAGGGTGAACTGGCTCTGCCATGTCAGGGTGACCGAACTCTGCCATGTCAGGGTGACCGTAGTGTAGTTTAGAGAGAACTGACTCTGCCATGTCAGGGTGACCGTAGTGTAGTTTAGGGTGAACTGACTCTGGCATGTCAGGGTGACCGAACTCATCCATGTCAGGGTGACCCCACTGTGCAGATTCTGGGTTAGGGGTATACATATATATATATATATATATATATATACACATATGTGTGTATATATATGTATATATATACACACACACACACACATACACATATGTGTGTATATATATGTATATATATACACACACACACACACACATATATATATATATATATACATACAGAAGTTCAGAAAAACGCCCAAAAAACGCCTGAAAAACGCCTAAAACAAAAACGCCCAGGTGTGAAAGGAGGGTAACACCATCCCTGCGCTACTGAAATTCTAAGAAGTTCGGGTCCCATTGATTTCAATGGAGTTCTGGAATCCGAACCGAACTTTCGGGAAATTCGGGTGTTCTGGTCGAACCGAACTTTTCAAAAGTTCGATCATCCCTAATGACCAGGCCATTTTTTTGTAATACCGCACTGCATTACTTTAACTGACAATTGCGCCGTGGTGCGACACTGTACCCATATAAAATGTTTGTCCTTTTTTTCCCCACAAATAGAGATTTCTTTTGATGGTATTCGATCACCAATGGCTGCCGGGAGTGGGCGGCAAGGAGTTGAACATCAGATTGTTTTGGTCTGTTTTGTGGCTGCCATCAATTATATTTGTGTTTTGGGCAAACAGAAGGGTGCAAAAGGGTTAATAGCTAAGCAGATTGTATGTGTTATATCTTAAGATCTATGTAATGATTGTACAAACGAATACATTTTTTTTTAATTGAAGAACGCCAGCAAATGTGGTTAGGTGATGTGTGCAATGCGTTCTTTACAATTTTTACTCTGCTGAAATAGTACAGCTACAGTCTAAGTATTTTCTGGATCATTTTGGGCATTCACTGAGAGATTTAATTTTCTGCTTGAAGATGTCATATAAAGGAAGTGATGTTATGTACGTCAATCAAATTAATGGAATTAGTTAAGGGTTATGTATAGTAGTTTTCCACATGTTTTCTTTAACCACTTGCCGACTGCTCACAGTAATATTACTGCGGCAGTGTGGCTCCCCTGGGTCCAGCCACGTAGACCTACGTCACTGGACTGCTAGGGACTCCGGCGGCGCGCGTGCGCCACCGAAATCTAAACACAGCGGGAGTCCGGCCACGGGAGGGACAGCTCAGATTGCCACTGCCCTCCCCAATCATCAGGGAAACGGAGAGAAGACCCACCTGCTTATGTAAACAAAGCAGGTGGATCTTCTCAGTGACAGACAGGAAGAGATCAGCAGATCCAGCAAAGCTGAAACTGCGATCTCTGTCTCTGTCACAGAACCCCCCCCCCCACACACACACACACACACACACACACACACACACACACACACGTTAGTAAGCATGAGGCATATAATTAACCCCTTGATCACCCACAGTATTAACCCCTTCCCTGCCAGTGTAATTATTACAGTAACAGTGCATATTTTTAGAACTGATTACTGTAGTAATGTCACTGGTCCCCCCAAAAGTGTCAAAAATGTCAGTTAGGGGTCCGATCTGTCTGCCGCAATGTCGCAGTCCCGCAAAAAAATCGCAGATCGCTGCCATTACTAGTAAAAAAAATTAAAAATAAAAATTACATAAATCTTTCCTGTAGTTGGTAGACGCAATAACTTTTTCGCAAACCAATCAAAATACGCATTTTTTTTTTTACCAAAAATATGTAGTAGAAAACAAATTGGCCTAAAATGTTAAAAAATTTTGATTTTTAAATTTTTTTTGGGGAATGTCATATAGCAGAATGTGAAAAATATTGTTTTTTTTTTTTTTTCAAAATTGTCGCTCTTTTTTTATTTGTTTGTTTGTTTTTTTTTTTTTTCCAAAATCGCACAGGTGATCAAAAAACACCAAAAGAAAGCTCTATTTGTGGGGAAAAAAGGACGTAAATTTTATTTGGGTACAGTGTCGCACGACCACGCAATTGTCCGTTAAATTAATGCAGTGCCGAATCACAAAAAAGGGCCTGGTCAGAAAGGGGGCAAATCCTTCCGGGGCTGAAGTGGTTAATTATTTCTTATAGGACTTAGAAATAAATTAATAGAAATTTTTTTTTCTTCTCCTTTTTAGGCCAGCAGGTGGAGCTCCAGTCTCTTTACACAGTTTTCAAAATCTCAGCTTGTTTCTTTGAGTAGCTTACAGCGGTACTAAAGCCCGCTTTGTAATTTTTACAAACAGGTAAGTCTATAATAAGGCTTACCTGTAGGTAAAATGAATATCTCCTAAACCTGCACCATTTAGGAGATATTCACCCTGCATGCAGCCAGTGACAACACCGACTCATGTGCTTTGAAGTTCCAGCGTACCTTGCCGGAACTTCAGAGGTTCGTACATCATCACAGCTCCAGCCAATCACACAGCCAGAATGCTCAAATCCGGAAGAAAGGCTGGGTAAAGATGTCAGCCCTCCCAGCGGTGAAAATGCACCGTGAGAGGGCGCTCTAAGGTAAGTATTCCATAATGTGCTAGTATGCAATGCAAACTAGCATATTATACAATTGCCTTACAGGTGTTTTTTTTTTTTCCAGCCCTGGTTTACAACCGCTATAAAGCGGAAATTTACCCGAACCAACTTGATAACAAATAAAGTTTTTTTTAGCAAGGAACATACTGTACATTCTACATTAACAATAATGCTACCAAAATTAGTGTATGCTGTAAATTGCCTTCAGCATTGCTCCTGTTTCTTCTTGCTGGAGGATTCCATTTTGCTGAAGCCCTGAGCCCCTGAGCAGCAATAAATCTTGAGGGTGTCAGCAGATCGGCCTCTAGTGGCTCTTATTTTAGGCACAGTGTCATAAATATAGCCAGCAACTGAACATGAGCAGAGCAGGGTGAGACAGTGTATTACTGGATTTTAAACAGTATAGGCACTTATTTTTAATGTTTTATATATCTATACCTGCAAAAGAGCCAGCATGACGTGATCTATCAGAACTTACTTTTGTGACTAAAGTTCCACTTAAAGGGGCCATGCACACTAGGTAGCAGAAAAAATGCCAGAACTGCTGGCAGAAAAAAGCAGCAAAAGAAAATGCTCCCAGGGAGCATATTGTACACACGTTTAGGTGCATTTGTGCACGTTTATGAGCGTTTTTCCCGAAAAATGTCAAGTTTAGGCATATCAAGTGTTTTTTTCTGCCTGAAAGTTCCTCTCAAAAACGCACTTGCGATGGGGTTTTTTTCAGCGTGTAAACGCTCCCGTACAAGTATGCCTGTAAATGCCCAAATCTGCATGGACACATAGGCTAACAGAGTTGCTTCTACAGGCTGAAAGAAAAAATGCCAAACGCTTTTATAAGAAGTATTTTTTATGGCCAGTGTGCATGAGGCCTAAAAGAAGTCCTTTGTTTATAAATGTGAAAACATAATGGACAGACATTTCAGAAGTGGTCAACGTCAAACGATAATTCTTTTTTTTTTGGTTAAAATTAAAAAGTATGTTATACTTACCTGCTTTGTGCAACAATATTGCACAGAAAGGTCCCTTTCCTCCTCTTGTGGTAGTCCCCCGCCAGTGCTGTCATCTTCTTCTTCCACCAGATGCCTCCTGTTGCAAGCTGAATGGTAGGGAGGCACCCCTGTCCGTATACTCCTCATTCCGGCTGTGTGCGCCCAAAGACACACATAGCATTATTAAACCACACCCACACCACCTCCTCACAGACGTTTGACTGACAGCAGCAGGAGCCAATGGTTCCTGTTGGCCTCAGTGTTTTCTGTCAAAACGGGAAGTGAGTGAGCAGTGTTGCAGCTAAGACAGCGTTGGGCAGTGACAGGAGTCAGGTAAGTGTTTCTTAATGTGAACGGATACTAGGATAAGTAGTGAGGCATTTTTTACCTTTACTAAACCCACAACAGTAAAATCAGTCCTTATATGCAATAAAGCATGCTTGTTATACTCCCCGTGGAACCTAAGGGGTTAATCCTCTTCATTGAGTAAAAAGGCTGTTTGATCCTGTATACACAGATCTTCCTCTTCTTGCATTGTCCCCATAACATGTCCGGATAAGACAGAGCTACCGGAGTCAGGCTGCACATGCTCAGTTTGGTGTGTATTGCTAGAGAGTTTGTTTTTCTTTTTTCTTGAGAGAGTGCACTTAATCAGCACAGGGCCAATCAGCACTGTCCAGACAGAGGGTCAAGGGTCTTGCATCCTCATAGGACAGCCAGTGCAGTATGAAAACTCCTCCTACAAGCTTTAACCAGGAACTGATAGAAGTCAAAGGACTGTTATATACTGCTGATAAGAAAAGGTATTTAACAGTTTATATTTACTAAAATAATTGTATTTCCATGTTCTGTGTACTGTGGGAGACCAGTTATAGTGAATGCAGGCTCCTGGGCTTACTATCACTTTATTGCAGATAATACATTAGGGTAAAAAAAATAAAAAAAATAACATTTTTTTTACTTTAGAACCACTTTAATGTTTATTCTGACTCAAGTGTGTTTTTTTAAATTCCTTGTGGGAATCATTAGGCCCAGAGGGGAAATAAAAGCTTTTTAAAACATTTGCTTCACTGAAAGTCATTTTCACAAGCTGCTATTGTTATTTTTTTTTTTTTGGTTTTGCATTTAGAACAGCAGATGGTACCTTTCTAATAGGCAGGTACATAACAAGTGAATCTCTCTGCCAAGTCATTGTGGGCCATAGTCAGAATTTAATTTACCATGGAAAAATAATATTGTTTTGGCAGTTCTTGGACACAAATGGCAGACAAATATATAATGGATCTATTTTCAGTACCCCGAGGACATTTAACAAATACAGATCAATTAGTGAAGTTGTAAAAGTCAATTAATGTATATGAATATAGTCATCCTAAGTAGAGATGTTTTATTAAAGTAAAACTATTGCCTGCACAAAGTGGAAGAGTTTATAAGATGAGTGTATGACCTAATAAAGATGTGATGGTATCAATATGCAAACACCTAAACAAAGAAGGATGGAGTTAAAATCAGTCGCTAAACTACTAAAGACATTGAGGCCAACAATGATATAAGTGACCCCACAGTACCGAACTGAAGGAAATGATTTGCTCAGAGACAGTATCATTGCACAATTACTACAACTCTGCAACACCTGAACAGAAAACCTTAACCTAACACCTAAACCTAACCCATATTGTCTAACATTCCTCTAACACATTGGTCGCCAAACTGCGGCCAGTGGGCTAGATGTGGCCATTTGCTTCCTCTATCTGGTCTTTGAGGCACCATTCCATCTACTGACACCAGTGATGGGGCACTATTCATCCCCTAAATACCAACAATAAAGCACCATTTCTCCCGCTGATACCAACAATGGGGCACTATTCATCCCACTAAAACCAATGATGGGGCACTATTCCTACAATTGATACCAAGATGGGGCACTATTCCTTCCAATGACACCAAGGAAAGGACACTAGTCCTTCCAATGATACCAATGATGGGGCACTATTCCTACAGTTGATACCAAGATGGGGCATTATTCCTTCCAATCACACCAAGGAAAGGACACTAGTCCTTCCACTGATACCAATGATGGGGCACTATTCCTACAGTTGATACCAAGATGGGGCATTATTCCTTCCAATGACACCAAGGAAAGAACACTAGTCCTTCCACTGATACCAATGATGGGGCACTATTCCTACAGTTGATACCAAGATGGGGCATTATTCCTTCCAATGACACCAAGGAAAGGACACTACACTAGTCCTTTCACTGATACCAATGATGGGGTACTATTCCTCCCAATAACACCAGCAATAGGGCTCTATTCGTCACACTAAAACCAATGAGGAGGCACCGTTTACTTCCGCTGGTGCAAAGGTGTTTTCTACTCCCACTGGCCACAGCTTGGCCCCTCTAAAATCTGAAGGGCAGGTAACTGGCCTTTTGTTTAGAAAGTTTTTTTTTTTTTTTTTTATTTAAAATTTTGTCATATAACACTTGAAAGTCAACAACATGTACAATATAAGTATACATACACTTTATGCAAACGGGGTCCCTCAGCGAATGGGAGCTGTGGGCGGGGAAGGCAGGGGGGGGGTTATGGGGAGTGGGGAGGAATTGCATCAGTGGCCTAGGGGGCTGGATAGTGTATGTGGCACTAGGGGAGAGGTTTTGGGCGAGTCCTGAAAGTTGAACCTATAATGAGCCATGGTGGGGTCAGTAGCTGTCCCATTTCTGGAAGAAAGATTGCCGTGAAGAGGGGGCTGAAAAGTTTAGAAAGTTTTGAGACCCTTGCTCTAACACTTAAGATGAGCCCAGACTTTACCATTTACCTGACCTTATGCCCTGTATTGAAAAGCTTCTGCCCCCAGCTCTTGGCTGCTGCAAGTATTCAACTGGCTGAATAGGTTAAATACCTGTTTACCCCATCCCATGTAGTGGTTATTTCCACTATCTTGTAAGTCTGGTGGTGACATATGAGTTGGTGGGAGGAACCATAGCATGCAGCGGGGGAGCAGCTCCAAAAGAAAAAAGGCTCCAAATGAAAATATTTTCTGAGCTTTTTATCTCCTGGGATATTATTCTAAAAATATATCCCTGTAAAAGCTTCTCTTCTGTAAACGTCTAAAAAGTCCTAAGACTGCTGCTTGGTGTCACCATCTTGGATGATATATCAGCAGCCCCAGCCAAATCAGAGCTGTCCATTTATGTGACACTCTATAGAAACTATTCTCAACAAGGGTTTCATGGAACCCTGGTTTCCTCCTAAGGTTACTAAGGGGTTCCTTGAGCTGTGGCTAAGTGACCTCCCATTTGATAGTGCCTGGATAACTTTGGGTCCATCGCTTTGTAGAACCAGAAGCATGACACCTATTATCTTATTTTAGTAGTCTTTAGGAGTGGCATCCTGACCACCACTATAAGAGATGCATTCTTCCCATTGGCTCCCATATAATTTAAGCAGGGGACCTAAAACATATTTTCAGGGTTCTTCTGGGCTAAGGAAGGCTTCTCAATAGTAATCCTCTTTTCTCCTCCTTCACAGCAGCTACATAAAAAGTTATGTAGGAAGGTGAGGTGAGGAGCAGAGATGCTAGGCCAGCACAGGCAGTAGTTAGACTCTCACAGAAGAAGGCGGGGGTATGACTTGTAAGGATCATCTATATAAAAGGAAAAACACCTTGCAGTCAGTGCAAAAATTAAAAATAAATATAATTAATAATTTTTAATAATATTTACTTGTAATATTTTATGAGAAACAATATGCAACAATATAATTCAAAATATAAATATAAAGGGGTAAGGATAAAGAGGACTGTGCTAGGGAATTTACTCTTCTGGAGTAGTCACATTTTCTAGCAAGTTCAGAGACAAAGTCCCTTTAATGCTTGTATACTCACTGTATGTCCCGCTGTTGATGTCTTCACCTTAAGACTTTGTTGACACCTTTAGGCCCGGTCCAAATCCCAAAAAGTTCTGAGCTCAGCCAGTAAACAGGATAGACTCTGTGAGGACTTTACATCCTGACACTGGGCTGACAGAGAAGAACAGAACAAATAGCTATCCTTAAAGTGTTACTAAACATACAACAATAAAATTTGTCTGTAGATGCAGAATAGCATGCTTGGTATACTCACTGTGTAATTTAAGTGTTTAACCCTCTGCATTGTGTAAAATCCTGTATGCACAGATCCTCCCCCTCCTGCATGTTCACTCTGGACAGGTCCAGAGAACACACAGTAAGTGTAGCAGACATCTCAAGTCTCCCGCAAGTCGCGGGAGACTCCCGCTTTCCGCCCTGAGCTCACGGACACCCGCAAGCTCAGGGCAATATCCCGGCTGTGTGTGAGTCACAGTGAGTCAGATGAGATGACTCATTGATGCAGGAGAGTGTGTCAGCTGTCAGCAAGCTGAGCCTGCACAGAGAAATCACGTCGGAGCGGAAGTAGATCCGGCTCACAGGCGGAGTGATATGAGTCATGCACTCCGCCTGTGGGAGGAGCTGCAGAGAGCAAGCAGCGGCTTTGCTCTCTACTACAGCCACATCATCTACTCCGGGACCAATCATCGTGACACCCCACTCTGTGACAGACACGTGACCTAACCTGAGAGCAGCACCAGAGAGCCAGCACCTGAGACCAGTACCAGCAAATGACCAGGCCAGTACCAGCACCAGTGACCAGACCAGTACCAGCACCAGTGACCAGGCCAGTACCAGCACCAGTGACCAGACCAGTACCAGCACCAGTGACCAGGCCAGTACCAGCACCAGTGACCAGGCCAGTACCAGTGACCAGACCAGTACCAGTACCAGCACCAGTGACCAGTACCAGCACCAGTGACCAGGCCAGTACCAGCACCAGTGACCAGGCCAGTACCAGCACCAGTGACCAGGCCAGTACCAGTACCAGCACCAGTAACCAGTACCAGCACCAGTGACCAGGCCAGTACCAGCACCAGTGACCAGGCCAGTACCAGCACCAGTGACCAGGCCAGTACCAGCACCAGTGACCAGGCCAGTACCAGCACCAGTGACCAGGCCAGTACCAGTGACCAGGCCAGTACCAGCACCAGTGACCAGGCCAGTACCAGCACCAGTACCAGCACCAGTGACCAGGTCAGTACCAGCACCAGTGACCAGGCCAGTACCAGCACCAGTGACCAGGCCAGTACCAGCACCAGTGACCAGGCCAGTACCAGCACCAGTGACCAGGGCAGTACCAGCACCAGTGACCAGTACCAGTGTCCAGTACCCGCACCAGTTACCAGACCAGTACAGTACCAGCACCAGTGAACAGTACCAGCATCAGTGAACAGTACCAGCATCAGTGACCAGTACCAGCATCAGTGACCAGCACCAGTGACCAGGTATACTGATTACATTTCATTATTCTCTGGTAGTGTTAAATTGGAAAGGGGAGGGTGCGGCGCAGGCGTGCGTGGGGGGCGGCGGTGGCGGCGTGTGGGGGAGGGGGGGGGGCTCACCTCCCTGAAATGACTTTGCCACCTCCCTGAAATGAGTTTTTGCAGGTTGGGATGTCTGGTGTAGTTCAGCTGCACATGCTCAGTTTGGTCTCTATTGCTGGAGAGAACACTTTGTGGTTTTAGCTGAGCTATTAAGGCAACGTGATATTGACATCACACATTTGGGCGTGTACACTGATCCTAAATGACAGCCCAGTCCCTCCTCCTCCATGCCCGGTAACTAAAAAAAAACCACAGTGGGTGGGATGTCATGTCTTGATTGATGGATGATCGGCCTCCCATAAAAGCAAGAGTACACAGGCTGTACAGGATTTCAATATGCAGTGATTACATAAAGGAGATATAACATATTTATAAACTTTTAAAAATACATTTATTTCCCAATTTCTAAAATCATAAATAATACAGATCATGCCAAAATGTGTTATGTTCTGTTTTTTTTTCATATTTGTGATCCTTCTTTCTCTCTTTCTGTGCCTTTCCTCTTTTTCTCTCTCTCTCTCTCCCCTGTCATCCTAATCCCACCTGGAAACTAACACCCCACCCCCTGTCCTCCTCATCCTCATCTTCATCACACACTGATACCTTGCGAACAACCCACCCCCTGCCATCCCACCCCCTGCCATCCTCATCCCACCTGGCACCCCACTGCCATCATCATCCCACCTGGCAACCCACTGCAACCTGTTTAAAACCTAGGGCTGGCCCAAGACATTGTGCTGCCTGGGTCTAAGAAGGAAATGCTCCCCCACCCCCTCAAAAAATAAATCTTGCCCACCAAAAGGCCCCCACATCCATTATTTTATATCAATATAAAATCTTGAAAATATTATAAATACTGTTATCTTCTTCCATAACTCAATAACTCACCACTGGGCTGGTCCACCAAACACCCACCTTCTGTCTTCAGTCCTCCTGTCACTCCTACGTCTGCCACGGTCACCGCCTTAGAAAATCCAGCCCGCGCTGTGTGAGATGGAGTGTGCTGATGTCTGACGTCATTCCGGAGAGACACTCCGCCTCTTCATACTCATCAGTTTGCACTATAGGGGGCAGTATAAGATGGTGAAATGCGCTGCAAACTGATGAAACACAAAGCTACTGTAAAAAAAAAAATCATGGGCGTCAATTTGCTGCCCCTTTCAAAGTGCCATAGACCCATGGTAGGGCTGGCCCTGCTAACACCCCACCCCCTGCCATCCTCCACCTCATCTTCATCACACCTGGCACCTCACTGCAACCTTTCTAACACACTACCCCCTATCATCCTCATCACACCTGGCAATCCACTGCCACCTTGCTAACACCCCACCCCCTGTCATTCTCATCCTACCTGGCAACTCACTGCAACCTTGCTAATCCCCCACCCCCTGCCATCCTCATCACACCTGGCACCCCACTGCAACCTTCCCAACACACTACCCCCAGTCATCCTCATCACACCTGGCAACCCACTAATACTTTGCTAACACCCCACCCCCAGTCATCCTCATTTTCATCACACCTGGCACCCCACTGCACTATTCCAAACACGCTACTCCCTGTCATCTTCATCAAACCTGACAACCCACTGATACCTTGCTAACACCCCACCCCCTGTCATCCTCATCTTCATTACACCTGGCACCCCACTGCAACCTTCCTAACACAGTACCCCCTGTCAACCTCATCTTCATCACACATGGTAACCCACTGCAACCTTGCAAACACCCCACCCCCTGTCATCCTCATCTTCATTACACCTGGCACCCCCCTGCAACCTTGCTAACACCCCACCCCCTGTCATCCTCATCTTCATCACACCTGGCAACCCACTGAAAACTTGAAAACACCCCACCCCCTGCCATCCGCATCCTCATCTTCATCACACCTGGCACCCCACTGCAACCTTCCTAACACAGTACCCCCCGTCACCCTCATCTTCATCACACATGGCAACCCACTGCAACCTTGCAAACACTTCACCCCTGCCATCCTTATCTTCATCACACCTGGCACCCCACTGAAACCTTCCTAACACACTACCCCCTGTCATCCTCATACTCATCACACCTGGAAATCTATTGATACCTTGCTAACACCCCACCCACTGTCATCCTCATCACACCTGGCACCCCACTGCAACCTTCCTAACACAGTACCCCGTCATCCTCATCACACCTGGCAACCCACTGCAACCTTGCTAACACCCCACCCTGTGATCCTTATCCCCATCTTCAGTACACCTGGCAAACCACTGCAACCTTGCAAACACCTCACCCCCTGTCATCCTCATCACACCTGGCACCCCACTGCAACCTTGCTAACACCCCACCCCCTTTCATCCTCATCCTCATCACACCTGGCACCCAACAAATACCTTGCTAACACCCCACCCCCTGTCCTCCTCATCTTCATCATACCTGGCAACCCTCTGCAACCTTGCTAACACCCCAACCCCGGTCATCCTCATCTTCATCACACCTGGCAACCCACTGCAACCTTGTTAACACCCCGCCCCCTGTCATCCACATCCCCCCTATAACTCACTCTGCCAGCTTCCAAAAATCTGCATTGAGAAAGCAGCTTATTCCAATGTTGAAAGGACAAGGGTCTCTTCCCCACAAATGTGTGGTGGCGGGTAACGTGGTCTGCGGACGGGTAACATGGTCTGTGGGCGGGGGCACATTGATATTTAGAACACTATGTTAACAATAAAGATGCAACCCCAGGTGAATGAATAAAGTGTTACTAAACCCACAACAGTAAAATCAGTCTGTATATGCAGTAAAGCATGCTTGTTACACCCCTTGGTGTGGATCCTAAAGGGTTAATCCTCTGCATTGTGTAAAAAGGCTGTTCGATCCTGTCCTCTCTGATCCTCTCCTTCTTCCACAGACTCCAAAAAATAACCAAATATTTACAGAGTCTATAGAGTCAGGCTGCTCACATTGGTGTGTATTGCTAGAAAGCTTGTTTTTTTTCTTGGGAGGGTGCATGTGATCAACACAGGGCCAATCAGCACTGCCCAGACATGTTCAGACAAAGAATTAAGGGTCTTGAAACCTGATAGGACAATCGTGGGAGAAACGAAAACTCCTCCTACAAGCAATCAGCACTCACTGATACAAGTCACAAGATTGCTCTAATTGCTATATAGAGTTGATGAGAAAAGGTATTTAGCAGTTTATATTTATTAAATAATTGCATTTCCATGTTCTGTGTACTGTGGGAGACCAAAAATAGTGAATGCAGGGTCTGGGTTTAGTAACATTTTGAGGCTGGTATCACAACTTTGCGCTGCAGGGAACGCGCAGGTTACCAAGCGTTTTACCCGCAACTTCCAATTACACACATGTTGCACATTGTGGTGCTGCAGTGCCCTTCATTCATCATAGCACCCCAATGTTCCTTACCAATGAATGTGCACTATCATGCTTTGTGGTGTGTTGCCTTTAACCGCTTGCCGACCGCCCACAGTAATATTACAGCGGCAGTGCGACTCTTCTGCGTCCAGTCACGTAGTGCATGTGATTCCGGCGGCGCGCGCCGTGGGAGCCATGCTCCAGCTGTGTTTAGACACAGCAGGAGGCAGGCTGCAGGAGGAGAGGCAGCGATTGCCGCCTTCCTCCCCCGATCGTCCGGGAAACGGAGAGAAGACCCGTCTGCTTATGTAAACAAAGCAGGTGGATCTTCTGTGAGACAGGCAGGGACAGATCATAAGTTTCAGCTAAGCTGTCTCTTTGAACCCCCCCCCCCCCCACACACACACACACACAGTTAGTAAACATATAGGCATACATTAACCCCTTTGATCGCCCACGGGGTTAACCCCTTCCCTGCCAATTGCATTATTACAGTAACAGTGCAAATTTTTAGCACTGATTACTGTAGTAATGTCACTGGTCCCCCTAAAAGTGTCAAAAATGTCAGTTAGGGGTCCGATCTGTCCGCTGCAATGTTGCAGTCCCGCAAAAAATCACAGATCGGCGCCATTACTAGTAAAAAAAACAATAAAAATTACATAAATCTTTACCGTAGTTAGTAGATGCGATAACTTTTGCGCAAACCAATCAAAATAGACCTATTGCGATTTTTTTTTTACCAAAAATATGTAGCAGAAAACAATTTGGCCTAAAATGTTAAAAAAATTCAATTTTTACATTTGGGGGGGGGGGGGGATGTCCTATAGCAGAATGTAAAAAATATTGTTTTTTTTTTCAGACTCGTCACTCTTTTTTTGCTTATAGCGCAAAAAATAAAAATCGCACAGGTGATCAAATACCAGCAAAAGAAAGCTCTATTTGTGGGGAAAAAATGGTTGTAAGTTTTGTTTGGGTACAGCATCGCACGACCGCACAATTGTCCATTAAAATAATGCAGTGCCGAATCGCAAAATAGGGCCTGGTCAGGAAGGGGGTAAAACCTTCCGGAGCTGAAGTGGTTAAGAAAAAAGTACATGCATTTTTTTGATGCATTTTAGTGTGCTAGACAGCTAATTCAAAGAAATGGGCTGCCCCAATACAGACACACAAAATAAGGCACATTAACATGCTGTGGGTTAACGCACTGCGGACGTAGGTGTGAATGTAGCCTGAGAGGTAGGGTTATACCATTAAAACAATTTACCAGTTGGAATTCGTCTTTTAAATACCCATTCCTGGCCTGTTCTCTTTAAGGCCTTTCCCTGTACACAAAACCAGTCTGCTAGGTAATAAGTGTTAATTGGGAAACAGTGCGACTTTGCAGTTGTTGGCTGTGACATATTACAGTACACAAGCTGTGAGGGCTCAGTCCTGTGTTGTGTGATTACTGTGCACTGACCTTTGTAGAACCCGGTAATTGCAGTGACATTTGGGAGTTTTTATTTCCTGAAAAGATGTCACATCTTAATTTTGCTCAGGAACAAACTACACCAAATGTATGACCCATGGAAAAAAAGTAATTAGGAAGCAGAGACTGGCATAACACTATATAAGAGAAAACTTATAGAAATATTTGCTGGATGAACTGAATTATTATTGATCCGTATATATTTATATCATTGAACATATCACATTTGTTTCCTATGAGTTTGGAAGTAGCAAAAAACTTTTTAAAAGGAACTGAAATTGGGCTTTAACCACTTCTGGCACTCCTACACATAAAAATCATAATTTTTTTTGCTACAAAATTACTCGCAACCCCCAAACATTATATATATATTTTTTTTTAGCAGAGACCCTAGGGAATAAAATGGCGCTTTTAAAAATGTTTACAGGTTACCAGTTTAGAGTTACAGTGGAGGTCTTGGGCTAGAATTGTTGCTCTTACTCTCACGGGCGAGCTGGTAGAAGCACCAGAGGGCGGCAGGAGGGGGTGATGTTGCTTTGTGCACTGGAGCGCAGTCATGTTGGAACAGGAAGGGGCCATCCCCAAACTGTTCCCACAAAGTTGGGAGCATGAAATTGTCCAAAATGTCTTGGTATGCTGACGCCATAGGAGTTCCCTTCACTGGAACTAAGGGGCCAAGCCCAACCCCTGAAAATCAACCCCCCCTTCACCAAATGTTTTGGACCAGTGCATAAATCAAGGTCTATTAAGACATGGTTAAGAGCTTTTGGGGTGGAGGAACTTGACTGGCCTGCACAGAGTCCTGATCTCAACCCGATAGAACACCTTTGGGATGAATTAGAGCGCAGACTGCAAGCCATGCCTTCTCGCCAACATCATTGCCTAACTTCACCAATGTGCTTCCAGAAGAATGATCTAACATTCCCATAGACACACTCCTATATGTTGTGGACAGCCTTCCCAGACTAGTTGAAGCTGTTATAGCTGCAAAGAGTGAGCATACTCAATATTGAAGCCTATGGACTAAGACTGGGATGTCATTAAAGTTCGTGTGCGTGTAAAGGCAGGTGTCCCAATACTTTTGTTAATATAGTGTATATATGTGCCATACCTGTGGGTTCCCTGTGGAAGCTGGAAATTACTGTAGTAGGAACCACTACTACTTTGATTGCCACTAACTTCCAGGTCCTGTGCTAAGCAGCTGCCCTACTGCTTACTGATCACAGGAGAGTGCCCACTCAGCACATGTGCCATTCAGAGAACACTTTCCAATTTCACAATAAATGCAAAGCGTTCTCTAATTGAACAAGGTGGGGATTGTGAAATTGGAAAGTGTTCTCTGAATGGCACCTATGCTGAGCTGGGGACCTCCTGTGTTCACTAAGCAGCAGGGTAGCCACTCAGAATTAGGACCCAGAATTTGGTAAAACTCACTGGAGTAACCATGCCAGCTTCCACAGGGATCCCCCAGGTATGACACCTACATTTGTCCAAACTGGTCCAATATAACTATGTAACAATAAAAGCAAGCATTAAACAAAAACAAAAGTTTACAACAGATAGTGAATATTTATCCATGGAGGATAGTAAAATAAGAAATCTTCATGATCTTACTTTAAGGTAATACAATACATTACTGTACTCGCAGTACACAGAAACCATTTGTACGCTTTCCCATTCTCCAATTAAAAGTTTACAAGTGGCTGATGCACTTGTGATTGAGGATAATAACGGTCAAGAAGTAAAATCTTCACTGAAGTGTTGTCCTTAGAGAGGTAAAGTGCTTATGTTCTTGAAACGCTGGGCTGTAATTTCCAGATAATAGAGTACACTGCTCCAAGATTTAAAGAAGAGACAAAACTTCCCTGTGGTTTCTGGCAAAGGAACCATTTAGATGATCATCCAAACCCAAGAACAAGAACAGAACATATCTTAGCTTAATTTTCTTTGCACCTGGTGGCTGCATTAATTTTATTTATTTTTAGAATTTTTTTCTTTATTTTCACGTGGTGATCCTTCTAAGAACACATTTCCTGCCCTAGGGTGACAACCATACTCTACCATACCATAACCATACCATACCGTACCTAGGAGGAGCAGCATTGTCTCCCTAAGAAGGGAGTGTGTAAGGTATATATAGTGTGTTAGGACTATTTAGCAATTCTCCTACTCCATAACATAAGAGTGGAAGAGTATAAAAGTACACGCTATTTGTCTTTTTTAAGTTCAACCAAGCTGGTTGAATGAAAAAACTGTCAGCTCCAGTCAGAGCTGCTGTACCAACGATCCGCCGTTAAAGAGGAAGTAAACCCTCCTCTGCAACTTGTACCTATAGGTAAGCCTATATTAAGGCTTACCTATAGGTACTGTAAATAACTCCTAAACATGCACCGTTTAGGAAATATTTACCTTACATGCAGCCAGGGACGTCACTGGTGCATGCGCTCTGAAAGAACGGCCGCCGGTGCCGTTCCTTCAGAGTCCTGTGCCGTGACCGTCGGCTCCTGCGCGCGTGCGCGGGAGTGACGTCGCCGCGGCTCCGGCCAATCAGATGGCCGGATGCCGCGATCCCGGAAGACGGGCGACTGGACATGTCGTCCGTCATACAGGTAAGCGGGCAGCACAGCGGGGGCTCGTTCTAAGGTAAGTATTTCATAATGAGCTAGTATGCGATGCATACTAGCTCATTATGTGTTTGTCTTTTAGGTTGAAAAAAAAAAGTTTCATGGGTTTACAACCTCTTTAATACAGCAATCTCTCCCGCTAAGCTGTTGTGTTCTGACAGGGGGACCGCCCCCCACCAGAACATTCTGATCAGGAGCTGGTCGGCTTTTGGTTTACTAGCATGCTCATCCAACTGAAGCCGCCAAACGGGCCGAATGTTGGCCGGTTTTTATTGAACCGGACGATGTCGGCCGGCATTCGGCCCGGGGCTTTAGTCAATGGAGATAGCTGAGAACAATGCTAACTGATAATGTCCTGCACAGAAAGAAAGCACAGAAAGATAACAACTCACAAGATTTCTCCACCTTATTTAACCGCTTGCCGACCACCCCACGCAAATATACTGCGGCAGGGCGACTCGGCTGCGCAAAATCACGTAGATCTAAATCTCTGTTTAGACACAGTGGGAGGCCGGCCGTGGGAGGAGTGTCGGCGATCGCCGCCAGCCTCCCGCAATCGTCAGAGAAACTGACAGAAGCCCCACCTGCTTATGTAAACAATGCAGGCGAGTCTTCTGTCACACAGGCAGGGAGAGATAGAACCCAACAACAATTTTGTCTCTGCTGCTGGTTGTGGGAAATCTGCTGATATGCAAAGCAGCTGATCTCATAAAACAGAGGGAATAATTTGCTTTCTTTGATTTGCTTTATAATAAAACTCCTGGCAGATATTATAGAAAAACACCGAATCCATTTATGAATTAATGTACTACAGACTGCTAGCAAAAGTACCAGATTTGGCGTTAACTTCATCCTCCTATACTCTCACATACTGTAGTCAATCATACTTTGTGCTTTGCTGAGTCCTGTCGATCTAACACACTGAATGTGCAATTTCTCCTTCACCATCCAATCACAGACTGGGGTGGGTCTTGCATTGTTGAACTGTAGAGTCTCCAGATGGGGCTTATGGTGTGCAGGACCTGGCTATGCTGTCTGGATTACAAGACTTTTTTGGGCAGTTCACAGATAAACTATATTAATAAAGTATTGGGACGCCTGCCTTTCCATACACATAAACTTTAGTGGCATCCCAGTCTTAGTCCAGAGTGTTTAATATTCAGTTGGCCTACCTTTTGCAGCTGTAACAGCTTCAACGCTTCAACGCTTCTGGGAAGGCTGTCCACAAGGTTTAGGAGTGTGTCTATGGGAATGTTCTTTCAGAAGCACATTTGTGAGATCAGGTACTGATGTTGGGGAGAAGGCCTGGCTCGCAGCCTGCGCTCTAATTCATCCCAAAGGTGTTCTATATCGGGTATAGGTCAGGACACTGTGGAGGCCAATCAGGTTCCTCCACCCATCTCATCCGTGTCTTTATGGACCTTACTTTGTGCACTGGTCCAAATCATTGGTGGAGAGGGGGATTATGGTGTGGAGTTATTTTTCAGGGGTTGGGCTTGGCCCCTTAGTTCCAGTGAAGGAAACTCTAAAGACATCAGCATACCAAGACATTTTGGACAATTTCATGCTCCCTCTTTGTGGGAACAGTTCGAGGATGGCCCTTCCTGTTCCAACATGACTGCACACCAGTGAACAAACAAGGTCCATAAAGTCAGGAATGAGTGAGTTTGGGGTGGAGGAACTTGACTGGCCTGCAAAGAGTCCTGACCTCAACCCGATAGAACACCTTTGGGATGATTTAGAGCGCAGACTGCGAGCCAGGCCATCTCATCCACATCAGTGCCTGACCTCACAAATGCACTTCTGGAAGAATGGTCAAACATTCCCATAGACACACTCCTAAAGCTTGTGGACAGCCTTCCCAGAAGAGGTGAAGCTGTTGCAAAGGGTGAGCCAACTCAATACAGAACCCTACGGACTAAAACTGGGATGCCATTAAAGTTCATATGAGTGTAAAGGCAGGTGTCCCAATACCTTTGGTAATAAAATGTATATATTTTAACTATGTATTTAGCTGTTTAACGTTCGGCTTTAGAGTTCACCTGCCAGTACTTTACTGATACTTACAGGCAGGAGCACTATAGAAAATAGTACCTACCCATACAATTGGGTGCATTCTTCCATAGCCCAGGTATAACCAGCATGATTTGACAGTTGCTGATAGTGTTTAGTGTTGTTTCCGGCTCCCCCTTCATAATCCAATTGGCCTATCACGATACTGAGTGATCTGACTGGCCAATAGGAACGTGCAGGAGGAGGGAGGTTAAACATTTAAGAAGACAAGAAACTTCTGGAAACCTGCTGATTACATCATCCCAGGATTCAGGGCCACTGAATAATGTATCTGAGGATCTGTTGCAATGTTGCATGAACATTAGGGTGTACATTTTTTTGCCCAGAGGTCCACTGCAAAAAGGCAGCCCTATAATTTTGAATAAGCTGTCAAGACACCTCAGAACACTTTTCTTTGTATATTTTTGTTTTCAGATGTCTTGAGACCAGACATGTGGCATGCAGGGTCAACTTCCATTTTAGGACATCTTATGGCAGTGTGGGGGTTTTCAATGATGCGGAGCATGTTGTTAACATAATGACAGTACTGCTCTCTGCCTCAGTACACTGTGCCATGGCGACATCTCCCATGGGGCAGGTCCACGATGCCCTGCACCCACAGTGTATCCTTATTATTCCAGATTTAGTGGTGCTGGTGTCATTTAACCTAGCAATTCTGAGGACATCTTGTGGTATAGAAAATGTACTGCAGGGGACAGTACTGGAGATGAGGTGAGTATTGCAGCCAGAGCTTGTTTTTTTAACCACTTGAAGACCCGGCCTTTTTCTGACACTTTTTGTTTACAAGTAAAAATCTGATTTTTTTTGCTGGAAAATTACTTAGAACCCCCAAACATATACAGGTGCATCTCATAAAATTAGAATACCATCAAAAAGTTTATTTATTTCAGTAATTCAATTAAAACAAGTGAAACTCATATATTTTATATTGATGCATTACACACAGAGTGATATATTTCAATCATTTCTTTCTATTAATTTTGATGACTATGGCTTACAGCTAGTGAACACCCAAAATTCACTATCTCAGAAAATTAGAATATTACATAAGACCAATACAAAAAAAATGATTTTTAATACAGAAATGTTGGCTTACTGAAAAGTATGTCCATGTACAGTATAGTATGCACTCAATACTTGGTCAGGGCTCTTTTTGCATGAATTACTGCATCAATGTGGTGTGGCATGGAGGCGATCAGCCTGTGGCACTGCTGAGATGTTATGGAAGCCCAGGTTGCTTTTATAGCAGCCTTCAGCTCATCTGCATTGTTGGGTCTGGTGTCTCTCATCTTCCTCTTGACAATACCCCACAGATTCTCTATGGGGTTTAGGTCAGGTGAGTTTGCTGGCCAGTCAAGCACAGTGACACCATGATCATGTGACCAGTATTGGTACTTTTGGCAGGGTGGGCAGGTACCAAGTCCTTCTGGAAAATGAAATCAGCATCTCCATAAAGCTGATCAGCAGAGAGAAGCATTAAGTGCTCTAGAATTTCCTGGTACAGGGCCTCAGTGACTTTGGACTTGATAAACACAGTCGACCAATACCAGACAACATGGCTCCCCAAATCACCACGGACTGTGGAAAAAATGTCCATTTAATTTGAAAATTAAGTTTCCAGAGTCTATAGGAAGGTTGGAGAGAAACAGAATCCAATTTGCATGTGGTCCAGTGTGAAGTTTCAACAATCACTGATGATTTGGGGAGCCATGTCATCTGCTGGTGTTGGTTCACTGCTTTTATCAAGTCCAAAGTCAGCGCTGCCTTTTACCAGCAAATTCTAAAGCACTTCATGCTCGACTCTGCTGACCAGCTTTATGGAGATGCTGATTTATTTTTGCAGCAGGACTTGGCACCTGCCCACACTGCCAAAAGTACCAATAGCTGGTTTAATGATCATCGTATCACTGTGTTTGATTGGCCAGCAAACTCGCCTGACCTAAATCTCATAGAGAATCTGTGGAGTATTGTCAAGAGGAAGATGAGAGACACCAGACCCAACAATGCAGATGAGCTGAAGGCCGCTAGAAAAACAACCTGGGCTTCCAGAACACCTCAGCAGTGCCACAGGCTGATCCCCTCCATGCCACACCGCATGGATGCAGTAATTCCTGCAAAAGGAGCCCCAACCAAGTATTGAGTGCATACTATACTGTACATGGACATACTTTTCTGTAAGCCAACATTTCAACATGTAGGTGATTTGGATTTAAGTGGCTAATACTGCTAGGGGACCATGATATAAAAAAAAATAGCCCGGAGTTGGTATTTAACATGTGTTGAGGTAATATGTCGTAAAATATAGTACAACAAAGAAAACATGCTCTACCGCAAATAAACTGCAAGGCTGGGAACCAGTGCTTTGACCCAAATGTCTTTGGAATGTAGCAATAATCCTCGAATATATTGAAGCTGGTTAATCAATAACATCCATTGCATCAATTCTTTATTGGCTACATAGCAGGATAAAGCAGTAACACGCTAACGCATTTCGGCTATAGCTATACTCATAACCTATGTTCGCCAACTGATTCAGACATGCTTTTCTATTGTATGCTGAAAATGAGTAGTGGACATATTTAGTTCTATTTTTATTTATTTTTTATTCTTCCATAGAGCCTGACTATTACAGGCAAGACAAAATGCCAAAAACGTGCTTTTACATAGAAACATTTTCTTTCCGAAACTGCATTGGGGTCATTGTTTGTAGCTTGTGTCCATGCAGATAATGCTTAATTTACTCATTTTTCTCTTATTTACGATAATAAAAAATTGTAGCTATTCTGTTATTTCTGTTATGGACGGAATGATGGTTAGACTATGGCGAGCAGACAGTACTTTACAGTAATCTCCAGATGTTACAAAGATAACTACATGAAAATGCATATAAATAAATCAGTTATGTAGCTTCACGCAGAGGCATAAAATCAAAATGCATCAGCATTAGCCAAAGACATGCTTACGCATATACATTATTCAATGCTTATCTTTCACATTTACTTGTTATGCTCAGCCTAATAATTTTAAATTGGATAATATAAGTCTTCTTTGTCCTAGGTGTCGATAAATACCTCTTACTTTCTTGACAGCAAGCTGAAATTAAGTTCCTTGACTCAATTTAGAATTTAGTCCAATAAGTTAGCTACACATAATTCATCAAAAAGGGTTTGCCGTTCAGCTCACCAATAAGCAACAGGGAGTTAGAATCCATCATCTCTTCCTACTGTCAATTGTTATGGCTAACCGTAAAGTTCCTGAAGCATCATGGGAACTTTGTTCTTTCTTAAAACTATTTGGTATTCCTAAGGCTCCTTTAAGAGGGTCTGACTCCCCCAGCAGATCCACCTGCTTAGTGGGGAAGCTGATCCCTGCTGAGCAGGCAGATGACAGGTACATGTCTGATCCACGATCGAATGTACACAGATCAGTTTCAATCTGTTTTTAGTGGATAGGATCAGATGGGATGTCGGTGGGAGTCAACGAACACATGCCCGCTCCATAGGGGGGAATAGATGGTCCGATCGTGGCTGCTGAAAAAACTCACAGGCGGACCCGATTGGTTCACCCATGTTAAAGGAGCCTAAAGATAATGAGTGTTATGGAGCCAAAGAATTTAAAGACTATGTTAACCCAACATTTTATATTCTTACCATGTAGACGACGTCTTTTGATGACGAAACGCGTTGGCGGCACCAGACGCAACGTCCAAACGCCCCCATCCGTGCTGGCCTTTACTTTGTTACTCTGTTGAGAAGACGCGGGACGCCACAATCGGATCTTCAGCCCTATTTGTTGATGTGCCGTTTTTATGTCAGATATGTTGTAAGTAGCCTTTTAATAAATCTGTATGAAGTCTTTTATGGAATTACGCTATGGTCTGTGTCATATATTTTCCATATACATCTGCGTCCATCTGGTTTATTGAGATCTGCTGTGGAGACTGGACCTTCTTGTTGCAGCCTCTTTGATGATTATGGAGTCTACCTGCCTTTACTCATATGCTTGTGTGGCCAGTTCATTAACTTGATTAGCTATATTGTTCTGGTAAGCTGCCTCCCATCATTATTGCACAGTGGTGTCCCCTGTTTGCACTTCCCTGTGGTTGTCACAAGAAGAATCCTTAATAACTCATTTCAAAAATCAGTTTTATGGTTCTGGATTACCCCCTCATTTTCACTTTTTGGGACTTTTGTGTGCACTACTTGGACTTTACATCATTATTATTATTATATATGTTCATTCATGATTATTTTCTATTCACATGTATTTTATGTATTAGCGCTACACTACTTTTTTTACTTATGCATTTTGGATCACTGTCTGTTGGTCTAGTGTCAGCAGCTTTTTCGCTTTTATATTTTTCTCAATTATCAATTTTGTCATCTAGTTAGTCTTTAGATATATATTTGAACTAATAAAAGAGGAACATCAGTAACCTTTCATGTGGCTCCTCCTTCTCCAGCAGCACCATCTCTGTTATTTTGTGCAGACATGCTTAGAGGCTCTGCCCTGCTTTAGGGTTCCAGCACAACCCTTTAGCGTATCTCCACATGCGCGGGGGGATATTCTGTGCATGCAAGCACTGCATGTTTGGGACATGCATCAAAACCCTCATCTTGTATAGCACCCTCTATGTGTAGCACCCTCTAGTGTGTGCTAGATGTAAATAGGTTGTTAGTGCAGGAAAATTGGCTTGGCTGAGAGCCAGGCCTGGGTTGAATCTGAGTCAGGGCCGAGTCAAGGATGACTCAGCAAGCAGCACCTCTGGTAACTCCCCCTCAGAAGCTTCTAGAAGTAGAGGGTGGAGCTGCTTGGCATATTTAAGAGTTCCTTGACTAATCCCCAGCAAAGGGACTGGAAGGGGGGCTTGTTGTGCATGAGTCATGCTAGCAGGTGCATTTTGGTGAAAGATTGGGGATGGAGTGCTGAGGAGGCTGTTGGTGGACCTCAAGGGCGACGCCTAGTCTGGGGGGTATCTTTGGGCCTGGGGCTCAGGTGCTGGAGAGACCCCCTACAACACAAGGAGGACTCCTATCCTGGAGACATTGCAGCAAGGAAAGGACAGCGGGAGCAGGTCAGCAGGTCTGGGAGATCTCCTGAGTGTCAGCCTGGAGGACCGGGGAGCATCAGTCAGAAGGACTGTGGAGAAGTAGCCAGTAGGGCTAGGGAAAGGGGCTGCAGCAGTTAGGAGGGCTGGCAGGGCTTGAAGAGGTAGTGACAGGACCAGTGACCACGAGAGGAGGTGCAGTAAATGTTTTAGTGGTGTCACTTTATATTCCACAAGTATTGGGGCTGCGAGTCCCTGCCTGTAACTGGCCATTTCTACAAAGTCTCATACTGTAGAGTGACACTGCTGGAGATTCTGCAAGCAAGTGAAGTGCTGGAGGAAGAAAAAAAGCTGTATATAGGACCGTATATACTAGGGGTTGTCCCTGAGGTTTGCTTTGAAGTCAAGTGGGCATCACATATTAACCCTATCCCCCATCCATGTACAATACCCTCAATAAAACAAAACAAAAAAAAGCACTGGACTGTTTTCTGACTCTGAAGTGACTGTGAAAAATTTGATGTGCCTGGCTGTGCAGGTTGGGGGATCCCATTATACTTGCGGCTCCTTAGGGGGGTGCGCTACATTTGTGCGGAAGACTCTGCGTGTGCGCAGATTTGTGTCTAGGCAATCTTAGCAGAAGTAGGACAGTTACCTAGGGTGAAGTTTCACTTTAATATCCACATGTGAGAGAATGAGGTGGAAGGTCGGAGGACAAAATTAAAGTAAATTTAGGGCGAAGGTCCTCTTTAACCATCAGCAATGATCTGCAGATGGTTTGTGGCTGTAGGCCTACTTCGGGGTTTAGGGCACAAGCATGTGCACCCCCCCGCCTTGCTCCCGCTTTGATTGTACAGCAGAATTGTGATTCTGCCACACTTCTTAGGAGAACATTGTGCATCACCCTAAGAGGAGTGCCAGCTGACAGCAGTGAGAGACCAGCAGATTCATAAGGTCATCCCCCTGCTCACACTGCTCTCTCCTGAGAGTTCCTGATGTTCCTTGTCAGCGTATTTGCATGCAGCATACCTAACTGGCAGCCAGCGCTGCACCTCCCTCTCCAAGTCTAAAGTGGGGTACACACTATAAGAAAATCGGGCGAACGATCATCCGATTTTCCCTCGTTGTTTCACTGCAAATCAGAACTGATGAATGAAAATTCGTATGAAAATTCCCATATGACAAAGGCTTTTTTTGTTTATTGTTTCTGATCATGCGCAGTCTTTTGTTTCTGATTTTTCTCCTACGAAAATCGTACGAAAACGGTACACATTAAACGAAAATCGTTCGTTCAGTTTGTCGTACGTACCCTGTGAACTAAGACTGGGATGCCATTAAAGTGCATGTGCGTGTAAAGGCAGGAGTCCCAATACTTTTGGTAATATAGTGTATATACTATATACTGTATGTAAATATACTATGAATATATATATATATATATATATATATATATATATGTATATTAAAAAAGATATTTTTTAATATACATGTCTTTTGGTTCATAGCTGCACCAGCTTTAGAAATACATGGGTATGCTCCCCCAAATTTTTTGCTTGTTTAATATATATATATATATATATATATATATATATATATAGTATCTCACAAAAGTGAGTACACCCAGTGCTGTATCCTGGCCTAGGCCAACAAGGCCCAGGCCTAGGGCAGCACTTTGCAGGGGGGGCAGCAAAAAAAATATTTCATTATTTGTAAAATGACTATGGACTTCCTATTTATTATACACAGGGCTTTTTTTCAGCGAGAACGCAGGGGAACGCATTTCCGGAACCTCCTGTCTAAATGTATGCAATGGCAAAGGGGTTCTGGGGCCAGTGGGGTGAGCTGAAGGGCCTATTGATGCTGGCTGCTGGGGAATCTATTGTTGCTGGTGTGAATCTATTGTTTCTGGCGGGTATTTTGTTGTGGATGGGGCTTTTTTTGCAGTGGAGGATTTATTGTTGCTTTGAGGAACTTTTGTTGCTGGGGGGCTATTATTGTTGGGGGGGGAGTCTATTGTTGCAGGGGAGGATTTATTGTAGTAGGGGTATTGTTGCTGGGGGGCTATTGTTGCTGATTGCAGGGAATCTATTTTACTGCTTTTTCTATTGTTGCAGGGGAAGATTTATTGCTGCTGTGGGGATCTATTGTTGGGGGGGGGGGTCTATTGTTGCTGATTCCAGGGGATCTATTTTACTGCTTTTCTAGTTATCATTAACAAATTCCATACAAATTACCTAGAACCACAACATGATACTTGGTTCTGTATTCTCTAAAAGGTGGGGGGGGGGTTTACTGGGAGGTGGGCAGAGGGTGGAATCAAAGGACAGTGCTCGGAGGTGGGTAGGGAGTGGAGACAAGGGGTGACTCAGAAGAGGGGAGTACCTGCACCTATTCTCTGAGAAAAAAAGCCCTGATTATACAAGTAAGTGAAATAATCCTATAATTACAATCAGTGGCAGCAAACACAAGTCCAAATATCTTAAAAGAAAGGAGTAATCTTACTAATCCTGTGACATAAGGCTGTACTAATGGGCACTGATAGGCTGCACTGGTGGCCACTGATGGGGCTGCACTGGTGACCACTGATGAGGCCACAATGATATGCTGCACTGATGGGCAGTAAAGAGGCGGCACTGATAAGGCTGCACTGATGAGGCTGAACTTATGGGAACTGATAAAGCTATGCTGATTGCCACTGATAGACTGTGGTAATGGTCTGTGGTTTACAGATGACAGGATGGGTCATAAACAGGAAGGGGTGTGGCCTTTACAGGAAGGGGTGGGTCATATTTAAATTAGGGGGTGCATAAATTTAGTCAGGCCTAGGGCAGCACAAAACCTAAATACACCACTGAGTACACCCCTCACATTTTTGTAAATATATACCACCGTGGGGAGGCCCCAAGATTGTAGGAAGGGGATCCCACTGCAGAACTTGTGAAAAGGTCCTGCTGCGGGACATAGTAAAGGGCCCTGCAAAGAGAGTAAAGGGCCCCAGGATCAATGGGAAGAGCCCCAGGCTTGAAGGGAAGGGCCCTGGCTAGGGGTCCGCGGGGCCCTTCATGGTTTCCATCATCCAGGTCCTGAAGATTCTAGTTACGCCTCAGCTGTACTCCTTCATCCAGAATGTAGGCCCTCTAATACAGGAGGTGTGTTACTGGCCAGATCACCAGGTGACAAAACAGAGAGAGAAAAAAGCCTAAAAAATAAAAGAAATGCAGTTTAATTTTAACAAATTTTATTTTGTTCTGGGTTTAATACTGCTTCAACTCATTCAACAGACTTTTTGCTAAAGGGAAAAAAAACCCCATAAACTCCCAAATTCATATCTACAGAGTGCATGTATTTTTTTAATAAAATAGAGGCCAACAAGTACACATAGACACATATGAATACTGTATATTCAGAAACTTGGCACATACTTCCCAGTTAGTTTCAGCAAAACTTTTTTTACAGCCATCTCTGAATCACAGACAGACTTTCTCAGTGCTCATCCATTAAATATAAAGCCCAAGAGTTTTTCCTCCATGGACAAACTAATTGCAAAGAGAGTGAGACCACATGAAACTGAATCTAGGATTTTAAGACAACGGAAAATAATAGAACAGGGAGTACAACGTGTGCCCAGAGCCGTAACAGCTGACTCCATTATATGTTTAATATGGCGGGCTCGCTGCGGTCCTTCTATAAACTACAAGTCTTTATACTTAAGCTGCTACTGAAAGTTTCATTTAAAGTGCAATCAGAGTATAAAGAAAAAGATGTTGGAATTATTTATAACGTAACAAGGTGTTCACCACATTAAGGAGTCTACTGTAAAGTCTCTTTTTATTAAACTCTAACATGGTCTAATATTGATTTTCTGCAAAATACGTCAGCAAGAGTTTGCAATGAATAATATATGCAGGGTGAGTTAAAGGTGATTTGCTGTGTGGAAACAGTGAGAAGAAACTTAAAGAATATATAAACCCAACATTTCACATTTCTGATATGTGCCTGCTACACCATGTACTTGTATGAAAAAGTATCCTGTTCTCTTTGTATTGCTTCCTTTGTGTGAAATACCTAGTGATCCTCCTAGTTCCTCTGCTTTCTTATCAAAAACTGACCATACTAGGCATGCAAGCACAATATAGTCAGTTCTCTAGCGGTGCTGGGAACTCAGCCTGCTCTCCTCCAATGGTCAGATTTGTCCTGACACATCCCCATCCTGCACAGCCATTCACTGGAAAGATCAGGGTGCTGCTGCTTCTCCTCCTATAGCTCTCTAAGATCTTTATGCAGTTGAGAACAGAGGGTATGTATAGACTTATAAAAAAAGGTATTTAGAGTGTTATATATACACATACACTATATTACCAAAAGTATTGGGACGCCTGCCTTTACACATTAACGTTTATGGCATCCCAGTTTTAGTCCATAAGATTTAGGAGTGTGTCTATGGGAATGTTTGACCATTCTTCCAATTGTGAGGTCAGGCACTCAAGTGGATGAGAAGGCCTGGCTTCCAGTCTAATGTATCCCAAATGTGTTCTATCGGGTTGGGGTCAGGACTCTGTGCAGCCCAGTCAAGTTCCTCCACCCCAAACTCACTCATCCATGTCTTTATGGACATTGCTTTGTGCACTGGTCCAAATCATTTAGTGGCGGGGGGATTATGGTGTGGGGGGGGGGATTATGGTGTGGGGTTGTTTTTCAGGGGTTGTGCTTGGCCCTTTAGTTCCAGTCAAGGGAAATCTTAAGGCGTCAGCATACCAAGACATTTTGGATAAATTCATGCTCCCAACTTTGTGGGAACAGTTTGGGGATGGCCCCTTCTTGTTCTAACATGACTGCGCACCAATGCACAAAGCAAGGTCCATAAAGACATGAATGAGCGAGTTTGTAGTGGAGGAACGTGACTGGCCTGCACAGAGTCCTGATCCGATTTCAGAGCAGCCTAATGAATATGGAGACTGCCACTGCTAACCTCTCCTTATAAACATTAGTTACCTAGTTGTCAATAGCTTTGGCACTTTCTGAGTAAACCTCAAACTTTCTGAGTAAACCTAAAACAAGCATGCAGATAAGGAATTTTGCCTTCTCTCACTAATTTCCATGCTTCTTCCAGGTCAACGACTGAGAAAGTACTAAAGCCACAGCCTGCCAAACATTCTTTGAAAGAGATCATCAATGGCAGACCCTGTATTTTTCTCAGTATAGGTTTCCTTTAATCTTTTAGTGGGGGGGGGGGGGCTTATCTCTGAATATGAAACATCCTGCTCGATGCCGCCTATTCTAATGGAAATAAAATGCACATTTATTACAGATCTGCAATGGAGCGTTTCACTGGTGTGATACACAATTAGGAAAACTTGAAAGAAACACATTTCCTTTAATGTCCCAGATGAGGCGTTAGAAGTCGACCAAATTACTCTGTAAATCCAAGCGGCAGCGAGATCTGTCATTAATGAACCCAATCAAACATATTCATGTTTATCCTTTGGCACTCCATGCCGGGGAGAGCACCAAAGGCTAATTCTATTTCGACAGCTCTGTTGGCAAGAGACACCAGCATGTGAGTGATCCAGCTGTTTTCACAAAGACTGTGGAGTATTGTTTTACTGCTCTGATAATTTACAGACAGAGTAGAAGGAATTAGAGTGAGAATTATTCTGAGTTATTAGGTTTACTCAAAAGTACACTATATGGCCAAAATGTTGTGTCAACCTTGACCCTTACACATATATGATCTCATGGCCACTCTCAGAAATCATGGGGCCCCGTACAGCCTATCTGGCAGGGCCCCCTCTTGGGCAAAAAAAATGGAGAACTATGAGGGGACCCGTGGGTGTGCCAAAATTGTGTTAACAGTGGTAAGGGCGACAACTTTAAGCCTACGTATAAGGCAGTGATGGCAAACCTATGGCACGCGTGCCAGAGCTGGCATGCAGGGCCCTCTCTGTGGGCATGCAGGGCCCTCTCTGTGGACATGCAGGGCCCTCTCTGTGGGCACCCCAGCTATACTGGGAAGCTGCTGCCGCTGATGCCTTGGCTCTCGAATCCTCTCCCCCCCCCCCCCCCACGGCAGCGGCACTGTGACAAGGAGAGAAGCGAGCATGGACTGTCAGTGTTTTCCGGCTCGCCCTCCTTCTGTCATGCAGCACTGGACAGGGACAGAGCGGCGCTTGCAGAGATCGTCGCCCGCTCTGATTCCTTCTGCCTCCCCATTGGCTGTAGCCAAGCACCAATGAGGAGGTTGACAAGTGCACCATGGGACATGTAGTCCTGGAAGACTATGGGGAGAGAGATCATGGGAAAGACTGGAGCAGCCCACTGTGACCCAGGGGACAGAGAGGCTGTGTGGATATCCCCCCTGCAGTGTCAGTTGCAGCCTTGCCACGGGCAACCGAGAATGAGTGGACATCTGTTCGGAGGAAGTATTGCTGTGTCCCTGGGATTGGTGAGAGGCCAATCTGTGGCTGTTATTAATTGGCACTTTGAAAAAAATAACTTTGTTTTGTGTCACAGTTTGGGCACTCGGGCTCAAAACAAAAAGGTTTGCCATCACTGGTATAGGGTGTGGGTGTCAGGTGCATGCAATGCACATAATGCAGAAGCATATAATGTATAGAATGAAGGGCTCATGAATGGGTAACACACAGAGTTCAAGGGTCAGGAATGTGTAATGTACAAAGTGCATGGTCATCTACAGGTCTGTAAAGAGTCAGTTCTTTCAGACAGATACTTTTGCCCCCTTTAAGATTTTTTTTCTCATGAGTGGTAAGGGAGTGATAAAAACGGGCAACTCAGCTGCAATTTTACTACCCCTTGTCTGCCCACCCTTAATCTAGAATACAGCTGAAGCCCCTCCACATGTGCCACAGCTGCAATGATTTGTGTCACCACCATGTGAAATCTGGGCTTTCAGGTCAATGGGGACACGCCACAACCATAACCCTAAAACACTTGGGTTGCTGTTGTGGCTCATTAGTCCCATAATAAACTTCCACTTGGCTAAAATGAAAAAAAAGAAGAAAAAAAGAATTAAGGATGTGGGGGATTAAGGAGGAATTATTATCAATAGTTTTGCTCCCTTTAATAAGGATGGCAGTAAACTGACACTAATGCTGCACTGTCATCCTGGTAAAAGGGCAGAAATATGGGAGGCATTACAATGACTTATTAAAGGAGGAAAAATTATTGATAAGGAGCATAGGCACAGGAACATGCACTGTGCACCCATTGGCTGAGGAGGCAGCAGGAGGTGGTGCATTCTGTAAGCCTCCTGCTGCCTCCTCAGCCAATGGGTATTTGAGGATCTCTCATTAGTTCCTCCCTCATGACATCACCCAGGATCTCCTGAGTCTTGGGCCTGCTAGTTCACTTTGTGGGCGGGCCAGGAGGACACGTAGTAAGATACAGGACGATCTATTAAAGGGGGTAGTGACAATCCTCACATACACATACATGCTTCCTTGCCGGGCGTCTTTGCTGAGGGACCCATGCCCGGTACAAGAGGGCAGCCTGTATCCCCTTATCATCAGCGGCCCTGTATGAATTTGCTGGACATCCAATTTCAAACCATGTGCTTTAATATAGCATTGCCCTGCCCATAGTCTACATCAGCTTTTTTCAAATATTTTACACCAGAGGAACCCTTAAAACCATTTTTAGTTTTGAAAACTCCTGCTAAAAATATTTTATATAGCTCATAGTACATGTGCAAGATCAGTAAGTCAGTTAAAGACCTAAAAATAAATGAAATAAAGAAGGGAAAATAGCGAGAGTAGACAGTTTTAAGAATAAAACTGCTCCAAGCACCCATATCCTCCACACTGTCCCAGGGGTATTGGGTGTGTCCTTGCAATACACAAAGTATGCTGGGAAAACTACAGGTTGCGCACTAATGACATCACTAAAGTAAAAACAACACACACTTTAACCCCACCCCTCTAATGCATTTCACCCATCACGGGCTTAATCAGCTGTGATGGGTGAAACGCATCAGCACAGGGTAGCCCTAAGGCAGGCATCCTGTTTGTGTGATCAGACTAAAATCTGCTTTTACTTCAGTGACATAAACGGAGTGTGAGTGGTTGTTCTTCTGGCATAGGTAGAGTATTTGATATCACAGGTAGATAATTTTTTAACACCTCTGTTTTATATGATAAAATAGTTTTAAGTAAAAAAAATCAATTATAAAATTAAAATAAAAATAACAATAATGTCTAGAAAAGAAACACAGAAGGCTCCCTTACAATAATGGTCAGTGGCCTTCTTAGGGGCAGAGAGAGAGGGGCCTGCTTACATCTATGTTCATTGAGAGGAATAATGAGTCTTATTTTTGCAGTCAGTGAAAATAATGTACCATTTCACAGAGGGTCAGTAGGATAACGGCATTGTAATTTTATAGTCAGTAAAAACCAGAATACCCCTTACATTATGCCCCTATAACAGTGATTGTCAGTGGGAAGAATGCCCCTCTAACAGTGACAGTTAATAGGAAGAATGGCTCCCTAATAGTCATAGTCAGTGGAAAGAATGCCTCCTAACAGTGGAGGTTGGTGGGTAAAATGCCCCCTTAATAATGGTGGTCAGTGGGAAATATGCCCCCCTAACAGTTGTGTGGTCAGTGAGAAGAAAGCCTCGCTAACAGTGGTGGCTAGTGGGAAGAGTGCCCCCCCCCCCCCCCAACAGTGATGGTCAGTGGGAAGAATGCCTCCTAACAGGGGCAATCGGTGGAAATAATTTCCCCTTAACAGTGATCAGTAGGAAGAATGGTTAGTGGGAATAATGCCTCCTAACAGTGGAGGTTAGTGGGAAGAATGCCCCCCTAATAAAGGTGGCCAGTGGGAAGAGTACCTCCTAACAGAGGTGGTCAGTGGGAAGAAATCCTCCCCAACAGTGATGGTTAGTGGGAAAGATGCCCCTCCTAAAAGTGGTTGGTGGTTTGAAAGAGGAATGTCCCCCCCCCCTCCCAACAGTGGTAGTCAATGAGAAGAATATATCCCAACAGTGGTGTTCAGTTGGAAGAATGCCCCCTAAATGTGGTGGTCAGTGGGATGAATGCCTCCCTTCCAGACAGCTAAGAAAATGTCATGTTACTGGGTTTGCCATCTATGGCACTATGAGATTGGAGGTTAAACCACCACTACTCAAGGAATCCCTGGCAACCTCTGAAGGAATTGGGTTTCAAGAATTGGAATAGTTGAGAATACCTGGTCTACAACAAATCAATGGCAGCTCACACATTTCTAACCTGACAGGTTATTTTACGGTTTTAAGAGACAGCTTAGGCACAGACAATAGAAATCTACAGATGTCAGAGAAAGCCTTTTGCACTCAGGCAGTACGTAGAGGTCAAATCTTGCTTTGTGCAATGACGCCCATTATAAAGCAGTTAATGGAGGTACAACCAACTACTTGATGTTACTCTTACATTTAAACCAAACCTATTGTAATATTCCTGACATTTTAAGAGCCCTTCTCAATTTCTGTCGACTGGTAGAATTTTCTCTTCGTAACTTGTCACTGTATATTCTATTAAAAGCGTTTTAAATCCCGATCTGTAAAAGGATGCAATTACAATCACTGCAAGGTTTGGCGGCTTAATTTCATCAAAAGCGTACCAACGTTCCAATGTTCTTCCTTATAAATTCTATTTAGCAGAGCGTTAAATCAAGGACTTGATGAGATGATTGTGTCCATTTTCATTTAGTGATGGAATTAGAGAAAAGAAAAATATATATGCCGTGCTCAAGGTGAAAGGGATTCGACATGGTTCCCTGCTGAGACGTTATATTGTTAAAATGGACCAGTAATCTGCACATAAGAGTCATTTAAAGGTGAATGTTGGGTATTTTAAAGTAGTATTAAACATGGCACACTTTTTCTTTTTTAGATGCATTCCGTGCAACCTCTTAATCATTTTATCGTGCCCATATATCAAATAAAACACTTACATGGTTTGCTTTTCAACACTGTTTGCTTCAGTTCACACAGCACCTCTTCCCCCAACTTCCTAGTGGCTCAGCACCCTAAGTACTTCACATGCACACTGCAGTAGGGACAGCACAGGCTTCATTTTCAGAAAGGGGGGGGCAGGGGAATGGTTTCTCACTGGGGCTATCTCTTTCTGTGGAAGTAAGGAGACTCTGATGTAGTGCCAGCTAGGAGTATGCACACAAAGGTGGCTCCATGAGGTCCTGTAAGGGGCAGAGTGATCATGGAGAGAAACCAGGGAAAAGAGCATTAACAGGATAAAAACTGAAAGCAATCACAAGCCTAAAAAGAAGAGCAAAAATAGTGTTTTTCATAGCAGATTATAATTTGTCAGTAATCCTTCTGGTGAGTTTGCATTCTATCTGGTGATTGGTGGTACTCGTGTTTCTGGTTGAAATCCCTTGATGATGGTGGAGGATCTCACAGGTACATACACTTACATTGTTTGGTGAGCAGTGTGTGTAACTTTTGAGCACATATTTTGATATAACTAATACACTATGGTCCCTCTTTTTGCTCTGGTATATAAGCTTTGTCTATAAAGCAACCTGATACATTACTGCCCCCAATATGTGGGGTAAAGTACCGGGAAGAGCTGGACAGAGGCTGGAGCAGATTTAACAGGGAACCTTATAAATCACTTTTATGCATTTTTGCTGCTTGTGATTTGGCAGCCATTAATTCTGGTGAGTTTGTAATCAGACGAGAGACCAGTGATACAGTATATGGATATCCAGTTGATATACATTTAATGGTGATGGAGAATTATATGCAAATTAAATTTGAAAAGGACCTTTTTAACCACTTGCCGACTGCCGCAAGTACATATACTGCGGCGGTCAGCCCCTCACAGGCAAAGTGACGTACCGGTACGTCACTAGCCTGTGAGGCTCTGGGGAGCAAACGCGCGCCGCCGGAGGTGCGCTCCCGCTCCCGCGCGGTCACGGACCCCCCCGCGCGTGTGAGCGGTGGACCCAATGTCCGCCGCTCACTCACGATCGTCCGTGACAGAGGGAGAAAGGCAGGCGGCTGGTGTAAACAAGCTGCCTGTCATTCTCCCCTGTGTAGAAACAGTGATCATACGGTTCTACTATGTAGGACCGTTGATCATTGTTCCTACACTTCAAGCCACAGCCAATCACAGTAAGAATCACGCCCCTAGGGACACACACAGCCCCCCCCTCTCAAATAAAGTTAACCCCTTCACTACCAGTGTAATTTTACAGTAACCGTGCATATGTATAGCACTGATTACTGCAGTAATGTCACTGGTAACCCCAAAAGTGTCAAAAATGTCAGTCAAGAGTCCGATCTGTCCGCCCCAGTACCGCAAAAAAATCGCAGATCGCCGCCATTACGCGTTAAAAAAAAAAACAACAAAAATGACAAAAATCTTTCCCTTTGCTAGTAAACGCGATAACTTTTGCGCAAACCAATCAAAATACGCTTTTTGTGTTTTTTTTTACCAAACATATGTAGCAGAAAACAAATTGGCCGAAAATGTTAAAAAATTTTGATTTTTACATTTTTTTGGGGGGAATTTCATATAAAAAAATGTGAAAAATATTGTTATTTTCGCAAAATTGACGCTCTTTTTTTGTTTATAGCGCATGATCAAAAAATTGCACAGGTGATCAAATACCACCAAAAGAAAGCTCTGTTTGTGGGAAAAAAAGGACATCAAATTCGTTTAGGTACAGCGTCGCACGACCGTGCAATTGTCCGTTAAAGTCACGCAGTGCCGAATCGCAAAATACCCCCTGGTCAGGAAGGGGGTAAAATCTTCCGAGGCTTAAGTTAAACACTTCACTTTATTTATACATTTTCCTATGTTTGTGCAGTACGTTCTGTTTGTGGCCCTGCATTATTAATATTTCTAAAAGAAAAGCAGATATGCAAACATGATAAGTGGCGAGGTCTGCAGTAACACTTTTTACTTATATCACTTTAAATAAGTACAATTTTTAGGCATTATTGTAAAGTTAAAGTGTTACAAAACCCCGGATCTTGCATTGACTATATCTGGTCTCCCACAGTACACAGAACATGGAAATGTAATAGTTTCAGTAAATATAAACTGGTTAATACCTTTTCTCATCATATAAAATAAATAAAGTACAGCGCTAATAATAATGACTGAACAAACAAGTCTATATACATAAGAATTCACCAAAGATGGTGAATAAACATATAAAAAAAGTCCCATGTGAGTAGTGCAACAAATCATCCAAGCATGGTAAATGTGGTCACAGTGGCAGCCAGACCCCAACACCATTGTTCCAATCAGTGGTCATAGGATGGATTCAGAGGAGAGGAAGTCTCAACCCACTATCTACATATGTGTTCGGGTCTAAAGGGATGAGGTGGCAACCCTAGCTCAGATCTCATTCCCCTACCATGGCACTGGTACCTTGAGCTGGTGATAGGGGGTTGAGACTTCCTCTCCTCTGAATCCATTCTATGACCACTGATTGGAACATCCGAGGCCAGTACGGGCATTTGGAGTTATTAAGAACATAATATACCAGCTCATTTGACTCTTTTGCCATAACGTATTTTGGGCCCAAAGTCTCCGGTGAGCGCATTATTATTTCTCCTCTGATGGTGTTGGGGTCTGGCTGCCACTGTGACCACATTTACCACGCTTAGATGATTTTTTGCACTACTCGCATGGAACTTTTTTATATGTTTTTTCACCATCTTTGGTGAATTCTTATGTATATGGACTTGTTTGTTCAGTCACTATTTTTAGTGCTGCACTTTATTTATTTATTTATTTATTTTGTTCACATTTTGCTAACCCCATGTCTGGTTTTTGTGCTAGCAGCTTTTTTTGTGTATAGCTAGTGCAGTTGATCACTTCTTCCTTTGTCCCCCAACCACACCGGAAACACATGTAATACACTCGGTTGCAGTGCAGCAGGGTTTCACTGAACAGGTGTTCAGTCATATGTTCAACATATGACCTCCGATCAACAACCTCAGAAAAGTGATCCACTGCAGATTGCTTTTTAGAAGGGCAGTAAAATATACCGCACATGTAAACAAGGCCTTACAAATATCCATTGCAGTGCCATCTTAAGAGCATTATAGGCCCCCAGGCAATGCAATGCACTGGGGCCCCACCTACACAATCGCTCACGAGAATAAAAATGCAAATTATCGATAAGGCGATATTTATTGGTAGATGTACGTCGGCCCCACGCAGGAAGCTAGGGGGCAAGCGTGCGCTGCCGGCGACACACTCCTGCCCCCACTTGGCAGCGGGGAAGCCGAAGCGCGGGTAAGGCGGCTCCGATTAGGGTGGAGAGCACTGGGGGGGACAGGGAAAACCAGGGGGGGTGGAGAGCACGGGGGGAAGGGGGGAACTGGAAATCACTGAGGGGGGAGCCAGGGAGCACAGGGGGGTGGAGAGCACTGGGGGAGCCAGAGATCATAGGGGGAAGCTGAAGAACACCGGGGGGGCTAAATAGCATCGGGGGGGCTAAAGAGCACAGGGGGGGCTAAAGAGCGCTGGGGGGGTGTTTAGAGCGGGGGGGATGTTAAGAGCAGGGGGGTGTTAAGAGCACTGGGAGGGTGTTAAGAGCACGGGGGGGTGTTAAGAGCAGGGGGGGGCTGGAAAGCACTAGGGGGCCAGCAAGTTGTATAGGAGGGGGATGGGACAGCTGCATATAGATGATTTGATCTTTCCATATTCCTCCTGCAGCCGCTGAATGACTGCAGGAGGGAGAGGAGGAGAATCAGCCATTCAGCGGCAGCAAGAGGAATACGGAAAGATGAATTCCTCTATATGCAGCTGTCCCATCCCCTCTCCTATCCAGCCACACACAAGGCTGCTCACCTTCTTCCCGCCGGCTGCCGCCCCCGCGAGCAGCGCGTATTGAAGGAGCTGCCACTGCAGCTGCAACTGTCCTATACAACTGCCGAAATACCTCACTACCAGGGGGACCCGAGCCACACTTCTGAGCACAGAAAGAGGAAGGCCGCCATCCTACACATACAAACATATGCTGTACACTCTAGGTGCCAGGTCAAATTTGCACTTTAACAAGTGAGTGTATTTTAAACATTTTTATTTAACAAACGATAGAGAGAGAGAATAACATAAAAAAAAAAGCAGCAGTTTCATTACCTTCCCGCAGCGGTCGCACACAGAGCATTAATGGAGGAGGTGGGTGGAGCCATTCTAGGCACGGAGGAGGACGAGGAGGATCCTCCCCCGCTGTGCATGCCGTGTCCTATCCTCCAGACGTCACTGGTTGCTAGAGGCTGGCCATCCTAGCAACCAGTGTAGCGCAGAGCCTGAAGCTACAGCAGCTGGCGCCCGTGGAGGAGTAGGCTGGTCTGGGGGGGTGCTAGACCACCAGGTAAATTAAACTGGGGGGGACAGATGGGGGTAAATTGCCACCCTGCGTGGGGCCCCTTGGCAAGTGGGGCCCCCGGGCAACTGCTGGGCGTGCCCATACGGAAAGACGGCCCTGGTCCATTGCTCTCCCATGGCTTTGGGAGTCTGGAGCTAAGTGAGGTCAGTAATGTGAAGGGGAGAGAAAGAAAATTTTTTCAAAGTCTCATGACCCTTCTCCTCCAATCACAGACGTCTCTCTTTTGCGTTAAGCAGCAAGAACTCTATGGTGCAACGGCAGCTTCACAATGCGGCCCCCATTTAATGAATGGGCAGGCCACGCATAGCCTAATGGAGTGTAATGGAGAGCCTCCATTAGAAATTGGCCCCTAATGTGTTATAAAATCTCCTGACTGGTAGAGAATGCTTGTAGTAATAGTTCTCGGCGTGTAGTTATATTTCTCAGTAATATAATTTGTTGTAGAGAGCAGCTGTTGGCATCATTACAGATTTTTTGTTTTCACTCTTTTGTAACTCACCTGTCAGTCATACAATGATCAGCTAAATTATGTTATTAGTTTAGTTTCAGCAGGGCTCACTGTTAGACAGCCAACATATGCTGCCTGTCATAGGATGAATAGGCTCTCCAATGAACATTACTTCATGTCTCTTCCTCTCCATATGGATCAGCAAGTGATGTGTTCACGTCTTCACACTTCTGCATGAGATGTGTCACCTCGTCACCCCTGAACATCAACTAAATCATGAGATATGAAACAAATCACACCACAGAAGCTAGTTACAGTTTTTATGTATTCATTTTATGCCACAGCAGCTCCTTGGCATAAAAGCGGGCAATTCATTTACTACAACTAACTTTTTTGGTAACTTTTTTTTGCTGTGTTTTTTACCTTTATTTTCCATTCAAAATATATATTTCACAAACATAAAAATCATATATGTATGCAGTTATCATTCATATACACAAAAAAGCTATTTATAAGGACTGTGGTTCCACCCACTGGCCTCGTCATCATTACACAGCACGCAACAAGGGCATAGAAGTCAACATGTAGGCAGGTGCCTAGAATGTTACTGGTATATGCACTTGGGTTAATGTTTGTAAATTGAAGGGTTAACATGCTGTGGTATTTGCCTTCTTTGTCTGTGGTGCTTCCCATAAGGAGGATTTATATAGGCAGTGGGAGGTTGGGCCTTTGTGGTTGTTGGTCATGGGACTTGGACAGAGACCATACATATGGAGATGTAGTCACTGCACCAGGAGAGGGCTTTTCCCATAGCGGGACCCTGAAACAGGACTAAGTTGAGGCTTGGTTGGGAACTGATATAACCTAAAGGTATGAGCAGTACAGCACAGTAATGCACATAGAACTTGAAAAAAGGATAAGAACTGTATTGTGAAGATGTAGTGTAATGTTCCAAATTACTTTTATATTGTAAAGGAGGTCCTGATTTAACAACATCTGGTCTGAATTACTCCTACAGTGAATGGAAATGGGGAACCGAGTGTACATCTTTATATTAACTTTCTGGGTAGTAAAGTGTGAGAATAAAAGGGAAGAAGGACCTGCCAGCTCAGGAGCGTGGGTGGAGGGAGGAGATGGGGGTGGACAGGAGACAGAGATTCCATAGGAGGGCACTGATGGCTATGTGCTTTGCCTTTCTGAGCAGCGGGGTCCCTATGTTAGGGCCCTCTGCATGAAGAAACTGTCCTAGGGACAAGGTCTGGACCACAGTGTGCAAGGCCTAACAAACTACGCAGAGGCTTCCCTCCATGTCTTCAGGATGAATTTGCCTTAATTCATATTATTTCCATCAATATAAACACAAAGTTTTTGGCTGGATTGAACTTAATGGTAGTCAGAAGCTAGTGGAAACCCACTTTAACTGCTTCCCACCCGGGCCATTGTTCTAGGAAGACATCAAATGATGTCCTTCTTAGAACATGCCTCACTGGGCCGCACTCCATTGCAATATGTCACCTGCAGTATCCACCAGACACAGTGAATGACCAATCATAGCAGAGCATATGACAATTGTAAACAATGAATGGCTTCCTTTCATGCCATTTATTTTGTACAATTGCGTTGCTAGCTGATTGGTCACAGTGATCACATGGTACAGACAGGCCAATTACAGCCCATCTGTACCATGTAATCAGCTGTGGTCAATCACAGCTAATCACAACAATACACACTGAATACACACTTTCATTTGGTAAAAAATGTTTGAAATTTACAGCTATAAGCAATCATAGCGTGTTACAAAAAACATCCCGATCACTTCCTCAGAGCAGTACAATGTTACTGGGGCTGAAAATTGACCTGGGCAGGAAGGCGGTAAAAGTGTCTGGTATTTAAGTGGTTAAAGAGTGAAAGCTCATGCAACCAAATTGTGAATTGACTTATTGAAATATTGGTAAAATTGATGACAAAATGTAAACATGGTGAGTTCTTCTAATCAATTCCATTTAAACCTTTAGTGCATTTAAAACATCCTTTTTTGATAGCAAAAATGGAAACAAACAAGTAATCCGGTATTCTATATCCATGTTGCCCTAAAAATCCATCTTTATTGGAAACTGGATCTAAGAGCAGTAACCTGCTACATCCAATATATTTGAAGTTCATAAAGATGGATTTAGGACTATTGTGGATATAGAATTCTGGATTACCTGTTTGTTTTCATCTGTAAAAGGGCATCGGGATTCGGCAATAATGTCTATGTACTTGAGTTGGAGAGATATCCTTGAACGGGTGAGCAGTGTGGAATTTTTATTAAGCAAAATTAACAGTAAATAATTCACCATAGTGAAAATGAAGCATGTGCTATGCTTAAAGCGGAGTTCCAGTCCCCCAAATAATTTTTTTTTTTTAAAACACTTCGAGGTAATTGTGTACACTTATACTGCAACATTTAGATAATGTCAAATATTTGTTCCTTTTACTTTATATTTAAATAGTTGAAAACTGACCAGATCTCAGAAGCAGGCAGGTTCCATCTCTGCTGTGGGCATCTGAAGCCCTCTTCTCTTACTTTCCAGGATTCGGTGCAGCTGGCTACCCAGCATGCACCTCCCGATCTCATGCCTGGACAGTAGTGCCACTCGGCTGTACATGGAAAAAAAGGTATTAAAAAATATATATATATTTGTCATTTTAAATATAGAGGAAGATGGGCAATGGATTAATCCCAAATAAAAAAATAAAAAAGGGTGTAACTCTGCTTTAAATGAACTGATGCTAAAGACTTGTGGAATTTGTATCTTTTAGAAACTAACATGAACCCATCTTTCACTTTTCAGGCAACAATTATTTGAAATTTAATTGGCCGATACGGGCTACCAAATTTTGCACAAAATAACTGTTCTTTCAGTGTCTTAATTAAATAGCCGGATTCTTTTATTTTTGCAGTCTGTACAGTACACAATGAATACAATTTACACACTTCATTATCTCAGTGTAATGTTTTTACAATGTCAAACTTGTCAAAAGCTTGGTGTTACACTAAAAGCTTACTTGTAATTTAGCAGTAAACACTATTATGTGATGAAGAATGGAAGAGACGGAGGATGCTGTACTTGGTCCCTATAAGGGTTTAGGTTCAATGTGTTATAGAGGTGTCAGGTGTACAGCTGGCCATAAGCATAAAAATGTCTCAATGAGCAGTGCTGGGACAATGTCATCCAGTGCCCAGGGTGAATATACCAAAATGGGCACCCCTATCCCAGGTGGAGTGAATAACAATGCATACAGCACATCACACTGAAACATATGACTTTAATAGCAGTGCACATTCTATCCTGCACTAAAATCTGGGGCTAATAGTGATGTAGAAAGAAATGCCCCAGCATCAGTGTAAGTAAAAAAATAAAAAAACCCATGTTAGTGGTTTCGCTGGAAGGAAAAAATGCCCCAGCATTGGTGGTGTCACTGAAAGGAAAAATGCCCCTGCATCCATGGTGTCACTGAAAGGAAAAATGCCCCAGCATTGGTGGTGTCACTGAAAGGAAAAATGCCCCAGTGACAGCAGTGCCACTGAAAGTAAAAATGGTCCTGCATTTGTGTTGTCGCTGGAAGGAAAATTGTCCCTTCATCCATGGTGTCACTGGAAGGAGAAAAGTCCCAGCACCTGAAGTGTCACTGGAAGAAAAAATGTTCCTACATCTGAGGTGTCAATGGAAGGAAAATATGTTCCTACATGGATAGTGCCAATGGAAGGAAAAATGCCCCCTGTGTTTGTGGTGTCACTGGAAGGAAAAGATACCCATGTGACGGTGGTGTCAGCCTGAGGAGGACTCATTTAGTGGTGGTGGTATGAAGTGGTGAAGGGTATCTGGAAGGTTGGGGCTCTGTGGGGTGTATTTAACTAAGGGGCCCTGTGTGGTAGCTAGTTTATACCAGTGTTATCTCTCTGAAAAATGATCCTCAATGGCAGTAAGGAGGCGTTAGGTTGTCTACTTACCATCTGTTTTAACCCCTAAAAGCCCGCATTCAGTTAAATAGGTAATGCTTGGCAGGTGGTAATGACCACTGAACGCATTACAGGATTTATTCTTGACGTGGCCACAGCATGTGTACATCCCTGTCCACAGCCTTTGCAGCTTAAGAAGGAGGGGATGTGGGGGCTTTAAAAATGCAGCTCAACCATCTGATTTTATCACCCCCCTACAGCAACTACAAATAAGCCCTGAAGGAAGTAGGGTGGCTATGAGAGGGAGTTGGGAGTTCTGGGGATAACTTGCTCCCCCATCCTCTGTGAACTCAGTCTTGAACTCAGTTCAGTCTTATCACCACATGGCAATGAAGGGTGATGCCACTTCTTTCCATCTCCGATCATGTGATATGTCACATGACAAGGGGAGTTGGCAGGAAGGGTAGTCTGCCCTCACTCTCCGGCAGGCTTCTGTTTGGAGAAGTAGATGTCTGTATCCTTAGACTAAGTGTTGTCCTGCCTGCTTTCTCCTACCCACATTACACTTCTGTTGGAGGACAGAGAGAGCCGAATCCTCCCTGCAGCTGCTATTGCAGCCTCTGCACTGTTCTCCATTCTGAATAATGGATGTGACCACAGCATCACTCCTGCCATTCAGGCAGCTAGAGAGCGGGGCATTGACAAGCTCTTAGTGCCCCCCTCTCCGCATAGCAATGCTGCACCCAGGGAAGGTGCCCTTCTGTTGCCCCATGTCTCAGCCTTGTCACTTAAAATAAGTGACAACACATAATTTTGTCCTTCTTTACATTACTGTACTGACTACAAGGACCAGGTTTTTTTTTTTTTTTTTTTTCAGGAAAGCAGGGTTTGTGCCGGGACAAGGTCATCCAGCGCCCAGGGCAAAGATGCCAGGCTGTGCCTCCATCTTCCCTTAGGGTTAGGGTCAGGGCACCCCTATCCCTGCAATAAACCATTGCGCCCAGGGCAGCCTTCCCTCCTGCCCACCCCTTGTCCCAGCCCTGATCAGGGTAACACAGTCACAGCATCTGCAGCACTGAATTTTTGTAATGCCAAGGGGTGCAGAAGTGTGGACCTTAGATAAGAGAGAGCAGGCCGCCTAAACTCAAATCAGAGTCCCCACACCTACAGGTAAGCCTATAATAAGGTAAAATTAATTTCTCCTAAACGTGCACTGTTTAGGAGATATTCACCCTGGATGCAGCTGGTGACGTCATCAGTGCATGCGCTCTGAAGGTTGGGCATACTGTGCTGGACCTTCAGAGCACCATTCCGTAACTGAAGGCTCCGGCACATGTGACGTAATCATGGCTCTGGCCAGAGTCTGCGAACCTGGAAGGAAGACCAGGGGAAGATAGGAGCCCTCTCAGCAGTGAAAGCGTGCCGCTGGAAGGCTTTGTTTAAGGGAAGTATTTCATAATGTGCTGGTATGTGATGGATTCTATTACATTATGCTATTATTTTGCAGGGGAAATTTGTTTTTTCATTGCAGCAGTTTACTACCACTTTAAATAAATGATTTTATGCAATGGGAGCCCCCTGTTTGGTCTATATTTCCTTTGGGTTATGAGCTGTGGAAAACACAGAAATAGGATCTGGGAGTCTAAATAGACTGGTAAAGGAGTGGAAACCTGGAGGGAGGAGAAGGAACTAAAGAAAGCAGAGGGAATCCTGACACTGGTGGTGCACTCCAATTAAGGCTTTTGGATTTTCTAACAACTGGATGGTCCCAATTGGTTCTGGTGAGTGATCAGTGGAGTGGGTTGTTGGTCACCGCAGCACAGAATGTTGGTGTGGATATTCACACTTGGGCTGCACTGTGGAGTGGTGGTGGATAACCCTCTGAATGATTGAACTTCTTCTTTATCCATTTGATAAACTGCTATATTTTTTGGCTGTTTCATGCTAATTATGTGCATGAAATTTTGTGTGATATACTTGCACTTTTTCATAAATGTTTCATTTGTGGTTTTAGCACTTTTTAGCACCATTATGATTTTGATTTTGGGATTTTTGTACCCTTTTTTTTTAAAAAAGCAATTTTTCACAGATTATGAGGATTTGCATATGTACTAAGCTTTCACAGGGTTGTGTTATTTGTATAAATTAGTTATCAACAATTTTGTACAATAATTTGTATAATAGCACTTTATTGTGATTTTGCACATTTCTTGGGAAAGTTTTGGTATAATAAGATAACATTTAGTTTGAACAAAAGAGAAAAAAAAAAGCAGGGTGCTTGCGGTATTTTTATTGAAGTAATTTTATACTTGAGGAGTGCTGGATTTAATAAATCCTACGTGGGTTTCTGTATAACAGCAGCTCCTTAGGTAAGAGATTGGATAATCTTTCCGTGGCGCAGGTGAAATCTTGTAATCTTATATCTTATTTACAAGCTCAGAATTTTTTAGGCTAGGTATAGACTTGTAGAACAAAAAAAAAAACATTCTGTGTTCCGGCAGAGGGATGTACCTTTGGACCAGTGTATCTCATCCTTTTTCCGGTTAAGGCACCCTTTAAAATTTTGCACAATCTAGAGGCACCCCATTCTGAAATGTAATAAAACGAAACTAACAGTTTAATACACTGCTCAAAAAAATGAAAGGAACACTTTTTATTCAGAGTAAAGCATCAAGTCAATTAAACTCCTGGGATATTAATCCAGTCAGTTAAGTAGCACAGGGGGTTGTTAATCAGTTTCAGCAGCTTTGGTGTTAAATTGAAATGAAAAAACAGGAATGGTTTTACAGGTGAAGGCTATTGACAATTTTTTTTCCCTACTCATCCTTTCTGACTGTTTTTCACTAGTTTTGCATTTAGCTAGGGTCAGTGTCACTACTGGTAGTGTGAGGCGATACTTGGACCCTATAGAGGTTGCACAGGCAGTCAAACTTCTCCGGAATGGCACATCAATATATACTATTGTCAGAAGGTTTGCTGTGTCTCCCAGGACAGTCTTAGGAGCATGGAGGAGATTCCAGGAGACAGGCAGTTACTCTAGGAGAGCTGGACAGGTCAGTAGAAGGTCCTTAATCCATCAGCAGGACCAGCATTTGCTTCTTTGTGCAAGTAGGCACAGGATGAGCACTGCCAGAGCCCTACAAAATGACCTCCAGCAGGCCATTGGTGTGAATGTCTCTGACCAAGAAATCAGAAACAGACTTCATGAGGGTGGCCTGAGGGCCCAACGTTCTCTAGTGGACCTTTTGCTCACTGCCCCGCACCCTGGAGCTTGATTAGCATTTGCCATTGAACCCTAGAATTGGCAGGTCCGCCACTGGCGCCCTATGCTTTTCACAGATGAGAGCATGTTCACCCTGAGCACAAGTGACAGACGTGAAAGGGTCTGGAGAAGGCGTGGAGAACATTATGCTGCCTGTAACATCATTCAGCATGACTGGTTTGATGGTGGGTCAGTGATGGTCTTGGGAGGCATATCCATGGAGGAATGTATAGACCTCTACAGGCTAGACAATGGCATCCTGACTGCCATTAAGTATCGGGATGAAATCCTTGGACCCATTGTAAGACCGTGCGCTGGTGAAGTGGGTCTTGGGTTCCTCCTGGTGCCGGGCCTCATGTGGTGAGAGTATGCAGCCAGTTCATGGAGGATGAAGGAATTGATACCATTGAATGGCCCCCACGCTCGCCTGACCTGAATCCAATAGAACACCTCTGGGACATTATGTTTTGGTCCATCAGACGGCACCAGGTTGCACTCCAGTCTGTTCAGGAGCTCAGTGATGGTCCAGATCTGGGAGGAAATACCCCAGGACACCATCCATCGTCTCATAAGGAGCATGCCCTGACATTGTCAGGCATGCATACAAGTATGTGGGGGCCATATAAACTACTGAGTACCATTTTGAGTTGCTGCAATGAAATTTCAGCAAAATGAACTAGCTTGCTGCATCATTTTTTCACTTTGATTTCGTGGGTGTGTTTGAATTCAGCCCTCTGTACGTTGATAATTTTCATTTACATCAAACAATGCGGCATCCTTTCCTTCCTAACACATTACCGAGTCCATATCAGTATAGATATTCAGCATGTTCTTTTTTTCCCCATTGAGATCTGATGTGTTTTCAAAGTGTTTCTTTAATTTTTTTGAGCAGTGTATAAAACAACAACATCCACACATGTGGGACACCCAACATAAGGGGGGTTTATTCTTATAAAACAAATACACCTTTGCACACTGGTACTGACTAGTATTTTCTATCCGTCTGGAGGATCAGATTGGATGGGATCAGATGAAAACGGACAGGCAGTCTATTTTCATCCGATCTCTCCATAGAGGAGAGCGGGGCTCTGACAGGTCCATCTCAGCACAAAGATGTAGACCTTTCATCCCTCTGCTCAGTGGGCATCGAGCAAAGCGGCGTGCCCCGGGAGCGGAAAGCCCATGTGAAAGGACCCTTAGTCCTAACATCAGCACTTTAACCATTTGACCTTCAGAAGATTTACTTCCCTTTATGACCATGCCATTTTTTGCAATACGGCACTGCGTTACTTTAACTGACAATTTCACAGTCGTGCAATGTTGTACCCAAATAAAACGTATGTCATTTTTTCCCCACAAGTAGAGCTTTCTTTTGGTGGTATTTGATCACTATAAACAAAAAAAGGCCGACAATTTTGAAAAAAAAAAAACAAAAAAAAAAAACAATATTTTTTACTTTCTGCTTTCTGCTATAAAGCATATCCAATAAAAACATTTTAAAATTTTGATTTCTTTTTTCATAAGTTTTTATTGAAAAGATTAAGTCATACAAAACCATAAAGTAATACAAAGACATATCGGATTTGTAATCAGAGTACATGAAGTTAAATGTATTCATAAATTTAAGCCAATATGTATTCTGCTACATATTTTTGGTAAAAAAAAAAAAAAATAGTGTCTACAAACTATAGGATATTTATTTTTATTTATTTTTATTTTTTTACGAGTAATGGCAGCGATCAGTGACTTATATCAGGGCTGCAATATTGTGGCAGACATCTGACACTTTTAACACTTTTTGGGGACCAGTGACACTAATACAGTGATCAGTGCTAAAAATATGCTCTGTCACAGTACTAATTACACTGGCTGGGAAGGGGTTAACATCAGGGGTGATCAATGGGTTAATTGTGTGCCTAACCAGTGTTTATTCTATACTGTGTGAGGTGCTTTTACTAGGGGAAGAGATAGAATTTATTCCCTGCTTTGCAGAGACACAAATTCCATCCCTTCCCTCCTGTCAGAAGGACGATGTGCCTTGTCTACATAGGCAGATCACAGTTCTGTCTCTCTGCCTAACGATCAGCGGGTGCCATGTGTAATCACAGAGGAAGTGAGTCACCGGCAGCATTCATGCATGCATGCCCCTACCCTACTGTGTCAGATAATGTATATATATGTGATCTGGCACACAGGTGCCATCCTGTATCAGTAAACCTGCTATAAAGAACACCTAAATCGGTTAATGGAATGATCTAAAACACAGATATGCATAAATCCATAATGCCCAATCATCTATCACCCTCTCCCTAAGCTTCTTAAAGTTAATTTCCAATTGGCTGACCAGTGGCAGCTGGTGCATTGCACCCATCCATGCAACCGGCCCCCTAATCTACCTGCAGGGTGCCGGACGCATGGATTCCAATGGGGTTTTTTTTTTTTTTTTGTGATTAGAGCCAGAGGCTCTAATAGGCTTCAAAAAGGGGTGGGCTCAGGGAACGAGCTGGTGTGGTCCGGGGGGGGGGGGGGGGTATGGTGTGGTCTGTCTGTTGCCCCCCCGGCCCATGGAGCACCAGCCGCCACTGGGGCTGACTTTGGTTACTACTGCACCTTGCACTATGGGATTGCTTAGTTTACAATTCCAGTAAGTGCAGTACAATATACCAAAGCCTGACTTGCTTTGTATGACTGTCTGTGAGATTTTATTGAAACTGTAAAAAAAAAAAAAAAAAACTGAACAGTGTTATATTTATAGGCATTTATTTGTTTCCACCTTTTCACCCCATTAAAAGAAAGAAGAAAAAAAACATTGTTTTTTAAAGCGGTTTTGGATTATAAAGGGGAAGAAAATCCTGGTGTCTCTTTGACAGTGTAATATTTTATTTGTATACAAATCAGCCCCGGCTAGTTGTCTTGACAAGCGTGCAGAGCTTGGATGCTGAATGAAATATAACTCTTTATTTTCCTTGCAGCATTTGTGGTTTACAGAGATAGAAAATCCATTAGTTTAGAGGCGCTGCAGGCAATTTGCGCTCAGTGATGATCTGCTGCTGTCAAGCGCTAGAGTAACATGCTTGCTTGTCAAATATTTTTGCAAGCTCATTAGCAGGACTACAATAGGCTTTTGTGTTTGATAAATGAAGCTTGTGAATAATGGGCAATTTTCGGAAAGAAGGACACTTTTTTTCTGTGGCCTAGTGGAACTCATTGTCTTTCTGTTAGAAATTCGCTTTAAACATGTTAGGAAATAGGATGTGTGCGTGATGTAATGAAGGAAGATGCTTGCATGTCAAAAGGTAAGGAATGACATGGCAGAAATCCATCATCGTAGGTTTGATCACAGGATTTTTCTATGGAGATTATGCCAAATTCTTTATCAAAGAACAAGATTGTGAATGCATTTTATGTATTGCTGTTCCCGAGGGTGCCGTTGAACACTTTAAGGGAAAGCTGATGCTAACCTGTCAAATTCAAACTGAGCGTATGATGAAAACAGCATGAGTTAAGGTTATTTTCAATGAAAACCGCATGTCAGAATGATCAGCAGAGATAGAGGCAACTGATCTCAACTTTTTCTGTAAAAGTTAAGTGTGACCTGTCTTTAACTTATTGGAATTTAATGTGATAGGTGCAATGGCATATCTACAGTATGTCACAAAAGTGAGTACGCCCCTCACCTTTTTGTAAATATTTTATTATATCTTTTCATGTGACAACACTGAAGAAATGGCACTTTTCTACAATGTAAAGTAGTGAGTGTACAGCTTGTATAACAGTGTAAATTTGCTGTCCCTCGAAATAACTCAACACACAGCCATTAATGTCTAAACCGCTGGCAACAAAAGTGAGTACACCCCTAAGTGAAAACGTCCAAATTGGACCCAAAGTGTCAATATTATGTGTGATCACCATTTTTTTTCAGCACTGCCTTAACCCTCTTGGACATGGAGTTCACCAGAGCTTCACAGGTTGCCCCTGGAGTCCTCTTCTACTCCTCCGTGATGACATCATGGAGCTGGTGAATGTTAGAGACCTTCGCTCCTCCACCTTCCATTTGAGGATGCCCCACAGATGCTCAATAGGGTTTAGGTCTGGAGACATGCTTGGCCAGTCCATCACCTTTACCCTCAGCTTCTTTAGCAAGGCAGTGTTCGTCTTGGAAATGTGTTTGGGATCGTTATAATGTTTAAATACTGCACTGCGGCCCAGTCTCCGAAGGGAGGGGATCATGCTCTGCTTCAATATGTCACAGTACATGTTGGCATTCATGGTTCCCTCAAGGAACTGTAGCTCCCCAGTGCCGGCAGCACTCCTGCAGCCCCAGACCATGACACTCCCACCAGTTGTGTATTTCAGTTTTCTACTGCCCTAGGCAAGACTAAAATTGGGCACCCCTCTTCCCCTCCTATGTAAATTTGCCCACTCCTTCCTGTTTAACAGATGTGACTGCCTGCTAGCAAGAACCCCCAAGATCTTATGAGAGGGGGTGGAAGAGAGAGGGTGGGGGAGAGAGAGAGATGATGAGGGAGGGTGAGGGGGGGTGAGAGAGATGGTGGTTGAGGGAGGGTGAGAGGGGTGGGGGTGAGAGAAAGGGGGCAGGTAAGGGAGGGTGAGGGGGGGGTGAGAGAGACAGGGGGGTGGGAGAAAGAGAGGGAGAGGAGGTGGTGGGCGAGAGAGAGGAGGTGGTGGGCGAGAGAGAAGAGGGCGAGAGAGAAGAGGTGGTGGGCGAGAGAGATAGTGGTGGGCACAAGAGACGGGGGGATGAGAGGAGAGGGGGGATGAGAGGGGATGAGAGAGAGAAAGAGGGGGCAGGGCCAGGGAGTCACAGCTGTGACGTCACTGGTTGCTAGACACCAGGCGGCTCTAGCAACCAGTGGCCAATAGAGTCTCAGGTGGAGGCGGGGTCAGCCCCCCTGCAAAGTGCTGCCCTAGGCCTGGGCCTTGTCGGCCTAGGCCAAAATACAGCACTGACTCCCACCACCATGCTTGACTGTAGGCAAGACACACTTGTCTTTGTACTCCTCACCTGGTTGCCACCACACACGCTTGACACCATCTGAACCAAATAAGTTTATCTTGGTCTCATCAGACCACAGGACATGGTTCCAGTTCCATGTCTTTAGTCTGCTTGTCTTCAGCAAACTGTTTGCAGGCTTTCTTGTGCATCATCTTTAAAAGAGGCTTCCTTCTGGGACATAAGCCATGCAGACCAATTTGATTCAGTGTGTGGCGTATGGTCTGAGCACTGATAGGCTGACCTCCCACCCCTTCAACCTCTGTATCAATGCTGGCCGCACTCATACGTCTATTTCCCAAAGACAACCTCTGGATATGACGCTGACCACGTGCACTTCACTTCTTTGGTCCACCATGGCAAGGCCTGTCCTGAGTGGAACATGTCCTGTTAAACCGCCGTATGGTCTTGGCCATTGGGCAGCAGCTCAATTTTTGGGGTCTTGGCAATCTTCTTATAACCTAGGCCAGTGATGGCAAACCTTGGGACCCCAGATGTTTTGGAACTACATTTCCCATGATGCTCATGAACTCAGCAGTGTAGTTGAGCACCATGGGAAATGTAGTTACAAAACATCTGGGGTGCCAAGGTTCGCCATCACTGACCCAGGCTATCTTTATGTAGAGCAAAAATTTTGTTTTTCAGATCCTCAGAGAGTTCTTTGCCATGAGAGTGAGAGCAATAACACCAAATTTAACACACCTATTCCACATTCACACCTGAGACCTTGTAACACTAACACTAACAAGTCACATGACATTGGGGAAGGAAAATGGCTCATTGGGCCTAATTTGGACATTTTCACTTAGTGGTGTACTCACTTTTGTTGACAGCGTTGTAGACATTAATGGCTGTGTGTCCAGGTATTTTGAGGGGATGGCAAACTATTATACAAGCTGTACACTCACTTCATTGTAGCAAAGTGTAATTTCTTCAGTATTGTCACATGAAAAGATATAATAAAAAAATGACAAAAATGTATGGGGAACCACAAAATGGCTGACTCTAGTCTAGAAGAAAATCTGTTGATAGTAGAGATAAATGACAAAGAAGGGAGAGGTTTTCCTTTTAGATGACTTCATTACAAACAAATGGTCACTGCCCACAACTATAACTGGCCTTTGCAGCAAAGAGTACATGGAAGGGCAATGCATGCAAAACAAAACCAGAAAAATTCCCAGCTCAACTTACCAACCAGCCTGCAACAAAACAAATTATCCTGTCTAGCAGTATGCAGTTAAAACAGAGGTTTAGTCTGCACACATTTACAATTACATGCATAAGCTACAGAGCCCAGTCAAGGCACCACAGTATTTTCTGTAGTCCTAACTCTAAATTGTGAGAGCCTCCACATTGGAAACACATGCATTATAATATATAGGCAGAGGGCAGATGAGGCTGGAGGGAGCCCACCCCTCCTTAAAGACAGAGAGGTGCACTGGACACCCACCACATAGCACTATGGCAGTACAGGTGTCCAGTGTGTCCCCTTACCACTGATGAAGGTGACCTCATCAATCATCATGCCTGATATTATCTGGAATTTTCAAACTGCGCTTACAATCAGGAGCATATAATAGATGCACTGAATTGGGCTTCTCTGTAACAGTTTAACAAAAGCTCAACCCAAGGAGATCATATCTTAGACCTGGCACTAACAAATGGGGGATACATTATGTTATGTTGAGTTGGGTTAAAATGTGGTTTCTAGTGATCACCAATGGTTTGATATTAAAAGAATTTAAAATACATGCACCAAAACAAAACTTTTGAATTTCATAAAGACACATATTGCTGAAATGATTGATTTTCTAAAAAATAAATAAAAAAGTTGAAGTAAAATGGCAGGTGTCAATAGCGAGTGGGCACTATTGAAGTCTACAGTCCTGGAGGCAAACTAGTATGAGTAAATGGAGGAAAAACCAACATAGTTCACTAAACAGTTAAGGAGAATGGTAAAGGGGAAAAAAAAGAAAAGAGAAAGTGTAGCTGATAAAGAAGTGGATACAAATAGACAAAAAGGCTAAACACATTATCAGTGCTAAAACACAGAGATAGGAAGAAATGATTGTATCAATTAAAAATGGAGACAAAACCTTTTTAGGTACTGTACAGTGAGGGGCATGAACTACGTACAACGCCAATGTGGAGGTAGACCTGGATATAGCAAACCATTTAAACAATTAGTTCAGTTCATATTTTTTTTTTTTAAATAAATGACACTAACCAAACAAGTTGGGGAATCATATTGGTCCTACTGATTAATTTCATTTTAAGTTTTTCTAGAGACAGCGGTAGCAAAGGAACTGGCTCAGTTAAGGCCTAATAAAGCAATGGGTCTGATAGTATTCATCTTAGAATTCCAAAAAAACTCCAGTTATATTTGTGGGACCACTAGCTTATCATTTTATTCAATCTCTACTAAACAGAGAACTTCCTCATGACTGGGGGACAGCTAATATTATACCTATCCACAAGAAGGGTAGTAAGAAGAAGCTAGCAACTACGGGCCAGTGAGTTTAACATCTGTTTTAGTTTTAGTTAAATGAATGGAAGCACTCGTAAAAAGAAGGAGCAATGATCACTTAACCACTTTACCTCCGCCCACAGTAATATTACTGCGGCAGAGTGGCTCGTTATCGTCTGACGACGTAGTACTACGTCGTCAGACACTCCCCCTTCTGGGCGGAGCTTGCGCGCCGCCGGAGGCTCGCTCCCGCTGTTTTCGGTCACAGCGGGAGTCGGGCCAGGGGAAGAGCAGCGGCGATCGCCGCCGCTCATCCCCGATCGTCGGGGATCTAGTGTGGAGATCCGCCCGCCTGTGTAAACACAAGCGGGCGGATCTCCCAAGTGACAGGGAGTGACAGATCGGAGTGTTCAGCATAGCTGGACATCCGATCTGTCCTTCTGTCACATAGTCACCTCCCCCCCCCACACGTCAGTAAGCACCAGGCATACATTAACCCCTCCCTCTCCAATAAAATTAACCCCTTCCCTGCCAGTGTCATTTTTACAGTAACAGTGCATATTTATAGCACTGATTACTGCAGTAAGGTCACTGGTACCCCCAAAAGTGTCAAAAATGTCAGTCAAGGGTCCGATCTGCTCGACGCAATGTCGCAGTACCGCAAAAAAAATCGCAGATCGCCGCCATTACGCGTTAAAAAAAAAACACCAAAAATGACAGAAATCTTTCCCTTTGTTAGTAAACGCAATAACTTTTGCGCAAACCAATCAAAATATGCTTATTGTGATTTTTTTTTACCAAACATAGGTAGCAGAAAACAAATTAGCCAAAAATGTAAAAAAAAATTGGTTTTTACATCTTTTTTGGGGGGAATTTCATATAAAAAAATGTTAAAAATATTGTTATTTTTTCAAAATAAATGCTCTTTTTTTGTTTATAGCGCAAAAAGTAAAAATCACACAGGTGATCAAATACCACCAAAAGAAAGCTCTGTTTGTGGGGAAAAAAAAGGACGTAAATTTCGTTTGGGTACGGCATTGCACGATCGCGCAATTGTCAGTTAAAGTCGCACAGCGCCGAATCGCAAAAAGTGGCCTGGACGTAAGACAGCAAAATCCTCCGGTGGTAAAGTGGTTAAAAACACTCAATTTATTGGACCCGCTTGACTTTACTGAGGACAAATCATGTCAGACTAACCTTATTTTATTTTTTTGACTATATAAGAAATGTTTTGGGCCAGGGTACTCAGGAAGAGCTGACATATAATGCACAGGAGGCGTTTTTGGGATCACTAATCACAGATCTCCATTTGATCTCCCTTTGCAATAAGCAGAATTTGTTCAGCTGTCTTAGAAGGGTAGATGTTTTTCCTTCAGAAATTCTACTAATAACCCGTAACCTGCTGCATGGAAACAAACCTGTATGAGGAACACAGTCTTCTTCGGGCTGTAAAAAAATGTGTTTCCTCATCTAAAAATTAGAGCTAAAGGAAGTTTTTAAAATGTGACAATTAGATATGCGTAAAGCCTCGTACACACGCAACGAATTTCCGCCGACCGGTTGTCCGTCTTTCGGGCAGATCGGTCATCGGACGAAATTTCCCTTCCGAATTTCTTATCGTGTGTACGGGGCTTAAGACCATTAACAAGTGTGTTACGTCGTTGGCCAAATATTCAAATCATGCCAAACAGAAGGTTTGGCCACAGTCCTTGCACCCACAAAATATGCCCTAACAACATGCCACATGTGATTCCTAATAACACACATACACTTTAGAATAAAGAATATTTTTATAAATAAAACTGCTATTTTGTATGCTTTTCTGCCCACAGAATATAGACATAGAATTACATAATCTGAGTCTGAGCCTACCTAATAAATAGTTGGAGACTACTAAGCAACCAGCAACTGCTGAGACAATGAAAACTTTGCTTAAAAGTAGGGATGAGCTAAAGGTTTGGTCCGAACACAACTTTGAACAGAACTTTGCTTGTTTGGGAGTTCATCTCGCGGGAGGTGAGCGACATACAGTATATAGTGGTGTTTTTTCTATTGTTAATATATAGGACAGCTTCCTTCTTCCACTGTCATTGGTTTTTAAAGAGTAACTCCACTTTCGTGGGGGAAAAAATTGCAAATAAAGAAAAAACAATATAGCGTATACAATTGCGACACAAATCATATTGTAATTGAATGTTATTAAAAATGAGCTTTTCTTTTCAATCTGCAGCTGCAGTAATTTTCTGAAAATGCAATGCAATATGGCTACCTGGAGGTGTTCTGTACACAGAATGTATACTGACCACCAGTGTTGGGGTAGTTACTCAAAAAATGTAACTAGTTACTAATTACTAGTTACTTCTGTAAATTGTAACGAGATTACTTTACTAGTTACTGCATTTGAAAAGTAACTTCACTACTTATTACTTTACTTTCCTCTTTCTTAATTGACCGTGTAGAAGAAGATACATGACACTCTTTCTGCATAGAGTTTATTGTATAAACACAGGCTTTGGGAAACATGAGAACAAAACCTGAAAAAACTGAATAAAACATAAAGTGCAACAAAAAGTCATAAACTTCATCCCTCTCTATTCTTCGAAATAATGATTGTATCGCACGGCTTGGGTAACGCAGGAAAGTGCGTTCCTATAGCCTAGTAAAGTAGTGTAGTTACCTCCTATAGCCTAGTAAAGTAGTGTAGTTACCTCCTATAGCCTAGTAAAGTAGTGTAGTTACCAATATTAGTATTGTAGCTAGTTACGTTACTTCGTTACCAAAAAATGTAATGTAGTTACTGTAATCAGTTACTTTGTAACTAGTTACCCCCAACACTGCTGACCACACCCCAGAAACATCCTTTCCTGCTTGTGTGATTGGCTTACCAATTTTCCCAGAAGTCTGCTCTAAGGTACAAGTCAGATTTCAGGCATCCCCTGCAACGAAAATGTCATTTTTGGTGAGATACTCCCAATATGAACACTGCTAAAGAGATGTAGGTCCAGCAGATTTCATCATTAGTGCTCTTCAGTTGCACAGCTGATTGATAATGATGAAACCACTCCCATTAGACCCACTCAGCACAGAACAAACAATGATTTCTTCAGAATAACAAAAGGTAGGAATCTGCAGCAAAGGTTGTTATAATCCTTGCAATGTACAGAGATCACCCAGAGGGGGATGTTTTTTTTTCAACAAATGTGGAGTTACGCTTTAAGGAAACTTCAGATGGCAGGACCTGCTTACCAGTGGTGACACCCAATGCTATTTATTTGCTAGCTGGGAATCCCCAGACATGTAAACACAGGGACAGGGATAGTGGCTAACATCATTATAACATCAAATATGGCCACATGTCCAAGTACATTTGGCTCATCCCTACTCAACTGTATGTATTGTACAACATAGCATATAGAGCAATGTTTCTCAACTCCGGTTCTCAGGGCACACTAAAGGGCCATACACACTATAAGATTTTCTGAAGACTTTTTCCTTCAGATTTACCTTTTCTATGTAGTGCAAGGGCCTGCCAGATTGCATACAAATTGAAAGTGTTTAGGTTTGACCTCATATTATCTGGTTTTCGTAAATCTAAAGGAAAAAGTCTTCAGAAAATCTTATAGTGTGTATGGCCCATTACAGGCCAGGTTTGCAAGAAAACTGAAATACATCACAGGTGATATCATTTGCTGCTCAGTGATTTCAGTATTCTAGTCTACACCTCCCCAAGGTAATACTTAAAATCTGGCCTGTTAGTTTGCCTTGAGGACCAGAGTTGAGAAACACTGATATAGAGCACTGCATTTAGAACTATGTAATATAAAGCACAGCTTACAGTGTATAACAGTCAGGACTGTGTCATGTACAGAATACCTTACAGAGTAGACCAGTCAGGAGTATGTCAGGAGTTTTCAATGTGCAGAGTGGTCCGTGTAAAGCCTCCTTTCATTAGTGGTCAGTGGTGAAGTGTCCCTTACATTGGTGGTCCTTTACATTTGTCGTCAGTGGTGACTGTCCCTTTTATAGATGGTCATTGGTGGAATGGCTACCAAAATTGGTTTCTGTTCAGTGCACCTACTCCTTTGCTCTAGCCTTATTAAAGTGGTTGTAAAGGAAAAACATTTTTTTACCTTAAATTAGAACTGTAGGCAAAACCTTTTTTTACATATTGGATAGAGTAGTGGTTCTCAACTCTGGTCCTCAGGTCCTCAGGACCCACTAACAGGCCAGGTTTGCAAGATAACTGAAATCATCAAAGGTGATATAATTTGCTGCTCAGTGATTGCAGTATTCTAGTCTGCATCTACCCAAACTAATACTTAAAATCTGGCCTGTTAGTTGGTCCTGAGGACTGGAGTGGAGAACCACTGGGATAGAGCAAGGAAAGGGTATAACCCTTGTCAGATTTTTTTCACCATCTGTGTCCCATTGTGGAGATTTCCCTTCACTTCCTGTCCCATAGCCAAACAGGAAGTGAGAGGAAATCTCTGTAAATCAAGGGAATTCCTTTGGGAACCCCAGGTCACCAGAACTAGTGTCCCATTTGGAATATTTCTCCTCTATTACTTTTCTGGGGACAACCCAAAATTTGGGGTTTTCTTTTACTTTCACTTACAATGATAATAGTAAACAGGACAAATAGAGAGGGTGAATCTCATTAACAGGGGCACAGACAACAATAAAAACCGGCAGGTGTTCTAATCCCTCTCCACTCTTTCCAAAACGAAAAAACTGTTTTGACTTTAGTTATACTTTAATGCATTCCCTGCATTACTGTAAAAAATGTTCGAGAATTTATATAGCTCAATCATTCTCTTATACTTGCCTGAGTCCTTTCTCGATCCAGCGCTGTGCCCATCTGCAGCGGCTCTAGTCTCCCTCCTCAAAGGACAGAGAGGCAGCAGTGGGTCCCCAGAAGAGGAGGTTTGGGGCTGATTTGTGCAGTATCATTGCACAGAGCAGGTAAGTATAGCAAGTTTATTATTTTAGAAAAACAACTAGACTTTAAAACCACTTTAGGGAAAGATCAGTGCATATGATGATTAATGATGATGTTCTCTTGTAAAAGATCCACCTACTGTGTCATGTGATTTTATTAGTAAAACATGCATCTAGAATGTGCTAGAATCCCTGGCATTTCCTTTCCTATATAGTCCTCATGTATAATTTAGCCACATACAGTATGCCCACAGGTGACTGGGAGAAGGAAACAAAGAAAACAAAAGTTATCACTTTTAAATCTAAGACCTCATTTACATGGGATGTATGAATCTGTGCCCCATGCGTGGGTCGTGTTTACCCGCACAGGGATTCACTGGTGTTCCATGCATCCCTGTATGGGCAGTCCCATTGCTGTCAGTTGGGACACATAATTAAAGCATACAGGATACAGAGAATGGGCACCCAGGAACATTATAAGTTGGTTTGTTCTGCAACTTTTTCCATTATTTTCAAGTCGTTTTCCATTATTTTCAATGAGCCCCATTCATATTTGTGCGTTTTGAAGTCGCACCGACTTCAAAGTAGTTCCTGCACTACTTTGGCACGATTTTAATGCGTTTTGAGGTATATAGCCATAGCCATTGCTTTCAAAATCGCGTCAAAATCGCGGCAAAGTCACGTCAAAATCGCTGTAAAATTGCGTCGCATAAGTGTGAAAGGGGCCTAAAACATCTGCTTACCCAAGCCTCTTACTAAACTCTTACTAAACTAAGATCAGTTCCTGACTAACAGGGTGCCACCTAATGGGTTCCCCAACACAGACAGGCAGTACATACATTTTTAGTGCTCTCTCAGTCTTTTCATACAGGTCCCACTGCAGAGAGAGCAAGAGAGAGAGCACTGAGCATCAGTCAGCTCCAGAGATGTATAGTAACTAAGTAGAACTACTTCACTACTGTACTTAAGTACCAAAAGGCGGTATCTGTACTTTCCTGGAGTAGAATTTTTTTCTCCTACTTCCACTTTTACTTCACTACATTTTTTCAATGATTTCAATACTTCTACTCCGATATTTTTTTTTTGTGCTGCATAGTTACTCATTACTATTATACTACTTGCAATACTTAAGTACAGAAAATGTTGAATACTTTAGTACTTCTACTCAAGTCACTTTTTGATCGAGCACTTCCACTTCTACTCAAGTCACTTTTTGATCGAGCACTTGTACTTTTACTCAAGTATGGGTTTTAAGTACTTTATACAACTCTGGTCAGCTCACATATAAAAAGGCCTGTGGCCAACTGAAACTAACAATGAGGTCTGATTACTATGAAGAGTAAAGCCTAGTACACACGCAACGATTATCAGCCAAACGATCGTCCGTCTTTTGTCCAGAGTGGTGTTTTGTTGGTTGGAATGTGCCTAGACTGCACACAAATTTTCTCGCCAGACAAAATTCTACTTCAGAAGTGATGTCATGTGTTGGTTTACTTTCTTTGTGTTCTTTCTTCTCTGAGCATGCCCAGTCTTGCTCATTAGATTTTTCCCTGTCGAAATCTGTACTGACTGCAGGAAAATCGGCCGTGTTTTGACGGCGGACAAAAATTTTATAGCCTGCACACCAGATTTTTTTCGGCCGAAAAGTCGGAGTTGGTTGTCGGAAGCATCATACTAACAAGCCGAAAATCTGCAGATTGGTCGTTGGACGAAAATTCCCTGCTGATTTTTGACGCATGTGTACGAGGCTTGAGGCTCCTTTCACACACTCCGTCCGTTGGACGGAGTCTGTTTTTCTCGAGCCGCCGATCCCCCGCTGAGCAGCAGGAGGACAGCTGTGTCTCCATGCTGTGTGCGGAGACACAGCTGACAGTTCCCCATGCATCTCTATGGGGGAAATCGGATGTCAACGGACCATCAGTCCGTTCTCACCCGATCCCATCCGATCCGATCCGCTGGACGGATGATGGAAAATAGGGTTTCCATCCGTCCAGATTTGACGGATCGGATTGGGTCGGATGTCAGCGGACATGTCTCCGCTGACATCCGATGCCCCATAGGAATGCATGGGGGGACCGTTCAGATCCGCCAAAAAAACGGACAGGCGGATCTGAACGGTCCGCCTGTGTGAAAGGGGCCTGAGGCTCCTTTCACACAGGCTTTCTGATCAGGTCCGCCTGTCAGTTTACCAGCGGACCTTACTGAACGCTCCATTTTCCCCTGTGGGCAACCGAGGTCAGCGGTGATATGTCCACTGATACCCGCTGCTATCTGATCCGATCATGTCTGTGAAATCCAGATGGATGATAACCCTATTTTCCTGTTGGATGGGATCGGATGAAAATGGGCAGGCGGTCTGTTTTGGGCAGGCGGTCTGTTTTCATCCGATCTCCCCATAGAGGAGAGCGGGACTCTGACTGGTCCGTCTCTGCACAGTGAGCGGAAACTAACCTGTCATCCACCTGCTTAGAGGGGATCAGCGGATCGATCCCCCACTGAGCAAAGTAGAGTCCGCCGGGTGGAACTCCTGTGTGAAAGGACCCTAGGCCTTGGTTCACACTGGTGCGAATTTGCATGTCAGGAGACTGTGACTGGCTCTCAATGTAGCCGGTTCACAGAGCTCCAGGATGGCTGTGGAGCGGTTTGCAGAAGGGTTCTGTGCATCTTCTGGTCTGTTTCAGGTCCGAATTCAGCCAAAAATTCTGACCCAGTTCAGCCCTGAAATAGTGAACAGGGAAGCACCAGACCCCCTGCTGCGAACACACAGTTGAACCCAGCCTAAAATGAGGACCTAGAGGTTTACTCTTAATCATATCCAAAGCTTTACAAAGCCTCCAGACTCCAGGACACATGCATAATGTATTACAATTCTGATAAATCAATTAAAATTGCTTTCTCCTTATCATTCATGACTCCTGCAGCCCCCCCCCCCCCCCACTAACTGTAAGTGAGAAACTTAGTTAACACCTATACTGTACACCGCCCACAATCCTGCCAACCTGTACCGCACAATATATATAACACTTTGAAAACACATCAGATCTCCACGGGGAAAAATATCATGCTGGATATCTATAATGATAAGGACTGGGTAATGTGTTAGGAAGGAAAGGATGCCTCATCGTTTGATGGAAATGAAATTGATCAACCTACAGAGGGCTGAATACAAAGACACCCTGAAAATCAAAGTGAAAAAATGATGCAGCAGGCTAGTCCATTTTGCTGAAATTTCATTGCAGCAACGCAAAATGGTAAAATTTTATGGCCCCCACGTGCTTGTATGCATGCCTGACAATGTCCGGGCATGCTCCTAATGAGACAATGGATGATGTCCTGGAGTATTTCCTCCCAGATCTGGACCAGGGCATCACTGAGCTTCTAAACAGACTGAGGTGCAACCTGGTGGCTTTGAATGGACCGAAACATAATGTCCCAGAGGTGTTCTATTAGATTTAGGTCAGGTGAGCTGGAGGGCCATTCAATGGTATCAACTCCTTCATTCTCCATGAACTGGCTGCATACTCTCATCACATAAGGCTGGGCATTGTCATGCACCAGGAGGAACCCAGGACCCACTGCACCAGCGTAGGGTCTGACAATGGGTCCAAGGATTTCATCCCGATACCTAATGGCAGTCAGGGTGCCATTGTCTAGCCTGCAGAGGTCTATACATTCCTCCATGGATATGCCTCTCCAGACCATCAATGACCCACCAACAAACCGGTCATGCTGAAAGATGTCACAGGCAGCATAACATTCTCCGGGGCTTCTTCAGATCCTTCCACATCTGTCACATGTGCTCAAGGTGAACCTGCACTCATCTGTGAAAAGCATAGGGCGCCAGTGGCAGACCTGCTAATTCTGGTGTTAAATGGCAAATGCCACTCAAGCTCCACTGTGCCGGATAGTGAGCACAGGGCCCACTAGAGGACGTCGGGCCCTCAGGCCACCCACAGCAAGCCTGTTTCTGATTGTTTGGTCAGAGAAATTTCACACCAGTGGCCTGCTGGAGGTTATTTTGTAGGGCTCTGGCAGTGCTCATCCTGTCCCTCCTTGCACAAAAGAAACAGATACTGGTCCTGCACATGAGTTAAGGACCTTCTGCGGCCCTATCCAGCTCTTCTAGAGTAACTGCCTGTCTCCTGGAATCTCCTTCATGCTCTTTTAACTGTGCTGGGAGTCACAGCAAACCTGACAATGGCACGTATTGATGTGCCATCCTGGAGGAGTTGGACTGCCTGTGCAACCTCTATAGGGTCCAAGTAACACCTCATGCTAACAGTAGTGATACTGACCCTAGCCAAATGCAGAACTAGTGCAAAACAGTCAGAAACAAAAGAAGGGAAAAAAAAAAAATTTGGTGGCCTCCACCTGTAAAACCATTCCTGTTTTGGGGGTGATCTCAATGTTGCCCATCTAGTGCAACTGTTGTTAATTTCATCAACACCAAAACAGATGAAACTGATTAACAACCCCTCTGCTACTTAACTGACCAGATCAATATCCCAGGAGATTAATTGACTTGATGCTGTATGCTGATTGAAAAGTGTTCCTTTAATTTTTTTGAGCAGTGTATATATATATATATATATACATCATATATTAAAAATATCAACATATAACATAAGGGGTGGAGTTTGTACAGAAGGGCATTGTGATCTCCGTATTCCTAGGGCCAGATTGCTACTCAAATTGAGCCCTGAAAATGGCTGCTGTTGAAAAAAAAACACAAAGAAAAATGGCCCAATGCAACCAGCTGTCAACTTCATTTTTGAGCCTGCCCGGGAAAAATGACGGGTGGAGTTTGATTGCTCTGGGCAACTCTGAAACTTTTTTTACCTAAACCATTATACTGAGTTTTAATGTTTTCTCTGCTGGCAATTCCAAATAATTTATGCAGCATTTAAAGGGCTGGATGAACGAGAGAAGTTGCCATGGTAACAGGAAGATAACATGTAATTATGGAGCAAATTCATTGAGGTATTAGTAACAGCATAAACAGAAATAATTTGTGTACACATACAGATGATAGACATCAGGAAGATAAAGAGATTTCAATGTTTTGCAGTGTTATGAAACAATAGCCCTTTTTAGGAAACTTCGTCATGGCTACTGACAAATTTTACACCTGTATAGTATCTGAAGGCTGAGCCTCTGCTCATTAGGAAGTATGGATCATCTGTCTGTGTATCTCTGCAGCAGAGCCTCCATTCACCTAGGCTTTGAGATTGCAAGTGGGACCTCCATTTGGGAGGTACACACAGTGCCTTACGAAAGTATTCGGCCCCCTTGAACTTTGTGACCTTTTGCCACATTTCAGGCTTCAAACATAAAGATATAAAACTGTAATTTTTTGTGAAGAATTAACAACAAGTGGGACACAATCATGAAGTGGAACTAAATTTATTGGATATTTCATACTTTGTTAACAAATAAAAAACTGAAAAATTGGGCGTGCAAAATTATTCAGCCCCCTTAAGTTAATACTTTGTAGCACCACCTTTTGCTGCGATTACAGCTGTAAGTCGCTTGGGGTATGTCTCTATCAGTTTTGCACATCAAGAGACTGACATTTCTGCCCATTCCTCCTTGCAAAACAGCTCGAGCTCAGTGAGGTTGGATGGAGAGCGTTTGTGAACAGCAGTTTTCAGTTCTTTCCACAGATTCTCGATTGGATTCAGGTCTGGACTTTGACTTGGCCATTCTAACACCTGGATATGTTTATTTGTGAACCATTCCATTGTAGATTTTGTTTTATGTTTTGGATCATTGTCTTGTTGGAAGACAAATCTCAGGTCTTTTGCAGACTCCATCAGGTTTTCTTCCAGAATGGTCCTGTATTTGGCTCCATCCATCTTCCCATCAATATTCCCTGTCCCTGCTGAAGAAAAGCAGGCCCAAACCATGATGCTGCCACCACCATGTTTGACAGTGGGTATGGTGTGTTCAGGGTGATGAGCTGTGTTGCTTTTACGCCAAACATAACATTTTGCATTGTTGCCAAAAAGTTTGATTTTGGTTTCATCTGACCAGAGCACCTTCTTTCACATGTTTAGTGTGTCTCCCAGGTGGCTTGTGGCAAACTTTAAACTTTTTATGGATATCTTTAAGAAACGGCTTTCTTCTTGCCACTCTTCCATAAAGGCCAGATTTGTGCAGTATACGACTGATTGTTGTCCTATGGACAGAGTCTCCCACCTCAGCTGTAGATCTCTGCAGTTCATCCAGAGTGATCATGGGCCTCTTGACTGCATCTCTGATCAGTCTTCTCCTTGTATGAGCTGAAAGTTTAGAGGGACGGCCAGGTCTTCGTAGATTTGCAGTGGTCTGATACTCCTTCCATTTCAATATTATCGCTTGCACAGTGCTCCTTGGGATGTTTAAAGCTTGGGAAATCTTTTTGTATCCAAATCCGGCTTTAAACTTCTCCACAACAGTATCTCGGACCTGCCTGGTGTGTTCCTTGTTCTTCATGATGCTATCTGCGCTTTCAACGGATCTCTGAGACTATCACAGTACAGGTGCATTTATACAGAGACTTGATTACACACAGGTGGATTCTATTTATCATCATTAGTCATTTAGGTCAACATTGGATCATTCAGAGATCCTCACTGAACTTCTGGAGAGAGTTTGCTGCACTGAAAGTAAAGGGGCTGAATAATTTTGCACGCCCAATTTTTCAGTTTTTTATTTGTTAACAAAGTTTGAAATATCCAATAAATTTTGTTCCACTTCATGATTGTGTCCCACTTGTTGTTGATTCTTCACAAAAAATTACAGTTTTATATCTTTATGTTTGAAGCCTGAAATGTGGCAAAAGGTCGCAAAGTTCAAGGGGGCTGAATACTTTCGCAAGGCACTGTACCTTGTCCCAAGGCAATTCTACTCACTTCCTGTAAATGCTGAATAACCCCAGTACGCAGTTCCATTGATATCTATGTGAAGCTTTAATGCAGATAACGTTAAAAAGTAGAAAGGAGTGGATATATCACCCAAAGGTTGGGTCTTTGATCTCCCACAGGTAACAATGCTGGATGTTAACCTTCCCTTGCCGGTCCTAACTCGTAGCAAGCTGAAGTAGCTTCCAACATAGCAATACCTTCTGTATTTTCTCTGCATTAGGAATGTAACTATAGCATTAGGTCGATGGAGGTTCTATTGTTGCTTTAGTGTCCTCAACCAACAAATCAAGACATATGGGTCTTCAGCAACAAGTTTTGCCAGTTGTTGAGTTTTCAGTTTATGAAGAATGAACCTTCAAGGCTCAGGACCAACATGTAGACCCTATGACTCTTATAGAAGGTCGCCCCTTACATTTAACTGTTTGCCTGACCCAACCCACTGGACCTAACTCCTCAGTGATTGTGCAGCTTTTACATACTGTATTTAAAGAGGAAGTAAACCCTCCTCTGCAACTTGTACCTATAGGTAAGCCTATGATAAGACTTACCTATAGGTACTGTAAATATCTCCTAAATATGTACCGTTTAGGAGATATTTACCTTACATGCAGCCAGTGACGTCACTGGCGCATGCGCTCTGAAGGAACGGCCGCTGGTGCCGTTCCTTCAGAGTCCCGTGCCGTGACCGTCGGCTCCCGCATGCGTGCGCGGGAGTGACGTCACCGCGGCTCCGGCCAATCAGATGGCCGGATGCCGCGATCCCGGAAGACAAGCGACTGGACATGTCGCCCGTCATAGAGATAAGCGGGCGGCACGGCGGGGGGCTTGTTCTAAGGTAAGTATTTCATAATGAGCTAGTATGTGATGCATACTAGCTCATTATGGGTTTCTCTTTCAGGTTGAAAAAAAAACCTCTTTAAGGTTCAGGTTGTTCTAAAGCCTCCCTTTTTTTAAATAAAGTACATCTATTAGTTACATGAAACAAGCAACAATGAAACATGCATCCATCATTCTTTAACCACTTCAGTACCAGGCACTTTCATGCCCAGGCCATATTTCAGCTTTCAGCAACGTTGCACTTTGAATCACAATTGCGCGGTCATGCAACACTGTACCCAAATTAAACTTTCACACAAATAGAGCTTTCTTTTGGTGGTATTTAATCACCACTGGCTTTTTATTGTTTGCTAAAAAAAAAGGGGAGAAGACTAAATAAAAAAAAAGGAGCTTTCCGGGACCTCAGAACAACAGAGGTAAATGACTAAAATATTATGCCTGTCACCAAATATCACTAAATGTTTTTTCATAGCTTATCAGGGATCCTTGCTCTTTAGTGTATGAGCTTCCAACTAGCAGAGCGCACTCCAGGGTACAAGTAAAAAAGCTTTTGGGACTACATGTCCCATCACGCTTTGTGCTAGCATGCATTCGCTCCTCTTCACCTTTTGAGCAGCTGAACAAGCAAATCCCCATCACCTGCAGAAAGAAGCTCTTAGCTCCTCCTCCCAAGCATGCCCTATCACCTCCTCCAAGCAACAGTGTCCGCCGATCCAGAGATCTCTGTGTGTGCAGGTGCAGGCAGTGTTAGGACACCAGTATTTAATCCTAAAGCCTGGCAGTGCGCATGCACAGGTGCTTCCATCAGATCAGCACTGTATAGGCGGCACTGAAGAGAGGAGACTAGTGGAAGTGGCTAAAACAAAGAAAGAATACTAATATAAAGAGAAGGCTTGGAAACAATAGTTTAAGCTTACTGATTAAGATTATTGATAAGGAACTGAAATTTACAATAAAAGATGAGGGTTTAAACATTTTCCGACCGCCTGCCGAATATTTACTGCGGCAGTTCGGCTCTATTGCGCAAATCGTGTACCTGTACGTCATTTTGTTCAATAGCCACTGGGTGTCACACTCTGGAGGCACAATCGCATGCTGATTGGACGGGGGATGCCAACCAGTGGGCCTGTTGGACCTGACGTCCACCAGGACGTCAGGTCCAACTAACCTTTTTCGCACCTTCCAAATCGTTCCCCAGGGAGGCAGAATGGCAGTATGCCTATGTAAACAAGGCAGATCGTTCCCCAGGGAGGTCATCCAGTGCCAACTAGTAATCAACTTTAGTTTACACGGGGCCCCAGAGCACCACCTGCATTTTCTGAATGACTCATATAGATTGAGGTGTCCTGTGGAGAGTGGATGTCAGTATCTTCTCTCCATTTTAAATAGCCCCCTAAATGTAACTGTGCCCTGATTTAAATTTAATTTTACATAGTTGCACTTTAAAACAAACCTGTCAGCCATTAAAGTTTGAAAGCGATGTAGTTTTGATCCTAGTTTCAAGTTCTTGCTAAATCGATAGCTTCTCTATTTTCCGGTCTAAGCATCTCCCCCCCCCCCCCCCCCCCAACAAGCACTAAGCCCAACTTACCACATGTCCCTCTTTACAATGAGAGAGAGTTGGGGTACTCCCAGAGGCGTAACTAGAACCTTCAGGGCCCCGGTGCAAGAAACCATGAAGGGCCCCCCGGACCCCTTGCCAGGGCCCTTCCCTTCAAGCCTGGGGCTCTTCCCACTGATCCTGGGGCCCTTTAGTCTCATTGCGAGGCTCTTTATTATGGTCCCACAGCGGGACCCTTTCTCAAGTTCTGCAGTGGGCCCCCTTCCTGCCATCTTGGGGCCTCCCCACGGTGGTGGAATGCCAGGGCCCGATTGCAAGTGTGACCTTTGCGATCCTGGAAGTTTACCCACTGGTGTCAGTAGTTTTTTATTTTTTTGGTATTTAAATTGTATTATTCTTTATCATTTTATTTTATTTTTTTACAATGTCACTGACTATGACTCTGTCCATTCAGAAAAGGAAGGAACTGATAAATTACATATTTACCGACCCCTTCCTGGTTCTCTATTGTAACACATCCCCTGCAGCAGCCGGCAGGAGAGGGAGGGAGCACAGTGTGGGGGGTGGGGGGGGGGGCAACACAGTGGGGGGGTGACCAGGGGAGCACACAGGGGCCCAGAGACAGCAGAACACAAGTGAACCTGGATAGGAGGAGTGGAGGGGCAGCATACAGAGGAACCAATCTCCCCCATTTTCCTCCTGCAGCTACAGGAGGAAAAAGGAGGACATTGATTTCTCTACATGCTGCCCCCGGCCGCCCCTCCTATCCAGATGTACAGGGGAGCCGCACAGGCCCCCTGGAGCATGGGGCCCGGTTGCAAATGCAACCCCTGCAACCCCTGTAGTTACGCTCCTGGGTACTCCTATTGGATAGATGGATGATGTGTTGGGGGGGGGGGCTGGTTTTCAGGATGGAGTTTATCCTAAACTCAGGTAAGTGGAACTTCTAGAACATAGTAAAACCAGGATCAGAAAGTTGCTCAGAACCATTTTTGTATGGCTAACAAAGGTAATTGCAGACACTTTTTGCTGTTTGGCATGATTTGTAACTTTTAAAGTGCAACGTGGCTGACAATTTTAGTATAAGATTACAATATCTCCTTCTTTAGACTCAAACATGTTGAATCAAGGCATTTTTTATTGCGTAATGTTAATCTCCTCATTTTTTTTTTACCAGCCTAGGAAGTGAATTGCTTACGCACTGTGTTGAGTGCTGGCTGTGCAAAATAAACCATGGAGTCCAGCAGAGCATCAGATAATTGATCAGACTTGCTCTAAAGCTCCGGGCTGTTGTCAGTAAAATTATACGGCACATGAGAGCACAACAAATGGAAGTGCAGGATGACCGCTGCAAGACCAGAGCCGTGCTCTCAGATAATAATGGCTGGATGAATGGAAACTTTCCCAGCATGTACAGATAGGTATCTTTCATATTTTATTTTCTGGCTAGACCACCATCCGTGAGTCAGAAAGAGCAAGAGCAAATTCATTTGCTATGACATTGGATGGGAGATTGTGGAGCTACTGAAACTAATCCTGAATTTAAAAAAATATCTTGAAGGGTGTGAAGTGCTGAGAATGATCGGCTCGGCGCACTTAGAATTCACCTTCCATGTACATAAAGAAGATTGGTCAGTGGCAGACAAATACAAAAAGATGTAGACTTTATTTAACCACTTTACCACCGGAGGATTTTGCTGTCTTACGTCTGGGCCACTTTTTGCGATTCGGCACTGTGCGACTTTAACTGACAATTGCGTGGTCGTGCGACGCCGTACCCAAACGAAATTTACATCCTTTTTTTCCCACAAACAGAGCTTTCTTTTGGTGGTATTTGATCACCTGTGGGATTTTTACTTTTTGTGCTATAAACAAAAAAATAGCATAGATTTTGAAAAAATAACAATATTTTTCACATTTTTTTTATATGAAATTCCCCCCAAAAAAATGCAAAAATCAAAATTTTTTTAAATTTTTGGCCAATTTGTTTTCTGCTACCTATGTTTGGTAAAAAAAATAACAATAAGCGTATTTTGATTGGTTTGCGCAAAAGTTATTGCGTTTACTAACTAAGGGAAAGATTTCTGTCATTTTTGGTGTTTATTTTTTTAACGAGTAATGGCGGCGATCTGCGATTTTTTTTTTTTTTGTGGGACTGCGACATTGCGGCGGACAGATCGGACCCTTGACTGACATTTTTTACACTTTTGGGGGTACCAGTGACATTACTACAGTAATCAGTGCTATATATATGCACTGTTACTGTAAAAATGACACTGGCAGGGAAGGGGTTAATTTTATTGGAGAGGGAGGGGTTAATGTATGCCTGGTGCTTACTAACGTGTGTGGGGGGAGGTGACTGAGTGACACAGGGACAGATCGCAGGTTCAGCTATGCTGAACCCTGCAATCTGACCCTGCCTGTCACTTAGGAGATCCGCCCGCTTTGTTTACACAAGCGGGCGGATCTCCAAACTCGATTCCCCGACAATCGGGGAAGAGCAGCGGCGATCGCCGCCGCTCCTCCCCTGGGCTGACTCCCGCTGTGACTGAATACAGCGGGAGCGAGCCTCTGGCGGCGCACGTGCGCCGCCCACAAGGGGGGGAGTCCAGCGACGTAGATCTACATCGCTGGACGGTAACGAGCCACTTTGCTGCAGTAGAGCTTGAGTGAGCGGTCGGCAAGTGGTTAAAGGGTAACTCCACTTTTGTGGGGAAAAAATCAGCAAATAAAGAAAAAACAATAAAGCATATACAATTGCGACACAAATCATATTATAATTGAGTGTTATTAAAAATTACCTTTCCTTTTCAATCTGTAGCTGTTGTAATTTTCAGAAAATGCAATGCAATATGGCTGCCTGGAGCTTTTCTGTACACAGAATGTATACTGACCACACCCCAGAAACATCATTTCCTGCTTGTGTGTTTGGCTCAGCAATTTTCCCAGAAGTCTGCCTAAGATGAAAGTCAGATTTCTGGAATCCCCTGCAACAAAAATGCCCTTTTTGGTGAGATACTCCCAATAGGAACGCGTCTAAAGGGATGCAGGCCCAGCAGCTTTCCTCATTAGAGCCCTGCAGCTGCCACAGCTGACAGATAATTATGAAACCATTCCTATTAGACCCACTCAGCACAGAGGAACAAACAGTGATTTCTTCAGAATAACAAAAGGTAGAAATCTGCAACAAAGTTTGGTAAAATCATTGCAATGTACAGAGATCACCAGAGGGGAATGTTTTTTTCTCAACAAAAATTGAGTTAAGCTTTAAACATCATGCTGACCTAGGAACTCAACCGGCATCTTTTTGTACCTGCCCCTTACCTTATGTCATGTGAGTATTTTAGTAAAAATACTACTGCTGTGTTATTGGAGGCAGAATTTTATATTCTTAATATGCATATGTACTTCCCAACTGTACAGCATGTCAAACAACAAGATAGAGAGTTGGCTTTATTTTTCCCGAATAGGAGACTTCTGTTTGAGAGGACTTCATCCCCCCCCCCCCCCCCCAATCCTATCTTTTTTTAAATCCTCTTACTTGATCCTGGATTGTCCTCAACTCAGATACTTACCCACCCAATGGATCCGGCATTGCCCTGCTGAAATTTGCTTCTCCTCCTGCACTTCTCATGTCCCAAGTCACCATCTTCTTTTGTGTTGTCATTGAGAGGAGGCTGTCTTTACTGGATTTAAGGCAGCCACATCCTGATGACATGCTACCAGGTCCACCCCTGTGCTCCTTTCATGAATTGGAGCCCATGCCTCCTAGGACAGGGTTCAGGAGTGCAGCACATCATTCTCGCAAGGGCCAGAATGGAGGAGAGGCAATTAAAAATGTGAAAAACAAGGTAAACAAAAAGCAAAAAAAAAGGGGGGTTGGTTGGAGAGGAGGAAAGTTAAACTTAGATGTTAAGTTCCATTTTAACAACCCCTGTACCCAAGGCCGGTGTTATCACTAGGCAAACTAGGCAGTCACCTAGGGCACAGCCATGGCCTGGCCGGTTATTGCTGGGTCCAAAACCCCCCAGAGTATCCCGCCCAAATACCCAGTCAGTGTATCTGCTGTCACAGTCCTGCCGCTCAGAAACAGTGTAGGCTGTGCAGCGATCAGAGCTGTGCCTGAATGCACGGCAGCTATTAGTATCCACCACCACCACCATCGTTGTTCTCAGCACTAGGGTTTGGTTGCTAGGACTGCCCATGTCCTAGCAACCAATCACATGCTTGCCCCTCCCCCAGGGAGACCCTGATGTAAGGAGGGCTATGTGGACCCTGATGTAAGGGGGAACCTTGGGATCCTAATGTAAGTAGAGACTTTGGGAACCCTAATGAAAGTGGGATCTCTGATGTAAGGGCAAATTCTGGGGAGCCTGATGTAAGGGGGGAACTCTGTGGCCCCCGATTTAAGAAGAGGGGACTTTTTGGACCCTGATGTAAGGGGTTTAATCCGGGAACACTGATGAAAGGAGAGGGGACACTTGGGACCCTGATGTAAGGGAAATAACTTTGGGGACCCTAATGAAAGGGGTAAACTCTGATGTAAGGGGGTCAGGCCCGGAGGGTCCAGACATAAAGCTGTGTAAGGGGCCCCAAAATTTCTGATGGCTACACTGTTCCCCATACACTGCGCCAACGTTCCACATACCGCTGCAGGATTGGATGTTAGATGGAGATTAAGCTATCTCCTGCAAAACTTCAGCCAACCAGTGAAGAAGAGGTATCCAGCCAATGAGGTGCCACACAAGCCATGGTGCACACAACATCACATCCTCCCTGCTCCCCTGTCAGTCTCCACATGGAGTTAACGTTGGCAAGGAGGTAAGAATGCCCTGCACAAGCTGCATTTGCAGCCTTTTATTTTTTATTTTATGGAGGCGGATGCAAGTAGCTGGTCTTGCCTGGGGTACAAAATGGTCTAGCACCAGCCTTGCCTGCACCCCTTTCCCTTAGCTCAATTTACCGTCAAATATCCAGAGATGGCAAGAACAGGAAAACAATATAAGACAATATTGATCATAATTTTAAATGCAGAGTCTTGGCACTCCCTATCTAACCCTGCTGCCCTAGGCACTTTGCCTATTGCAAAGGCAGTCCTGAAAAAAAAAATCCCCCTCCCCTTACCCACTAAGATCTTTTTTACCTATATTCTGGAGCAGCCTTTCTCAAACAGGATTCCTCCAGAGGTTTTTAAGGGTTCCTTGAGCAGTGATGGGTGATCTCCTACCTTATGGCCCCCAAATAGTTCCGGCAACAACACCACTTAGCAGAACCACAGAAATGGGACCAGTGGAGCTTCTCCTCTTTTTTCTCCTCAGATAAGTAACCACTGAAACCAGTATGCATGTCTGCTGTCTGTAATAGAAAGATTCTTACCACTGACCACCAAAGTAAGGAGCATTTTTTTTCACTGTCCCCCAGTGTATGGCAGGCCCAACACTGACCATCACTGAAATGGGCATTTTTCTCATGAAGCACTGTTGTAATGGGAATAGTTCTCACTGACCACCAGTGTAAAGAAGCACCATCTCTCACCAATCACCAATGTGGTGTGGCTACTGTACCACAAGCTGTAGATATCATCATTTTAAGAAGGGGTTCCCTGAGTTCTGAATATTATTTCAAAGGTTCCTTCATGGCAAAAAGCATGAGAAAGGCTGTTCTAAAGCATGGAGTCCACCATCCAGGTCCCTCATTGGTCCCCTTTTGCTGACAACAAGGCTGACATTTTTGTTTAGAATCATAGGGGGACCTTGCCACAAGACAGTCAATGGGAAGTAAGCAATTAAAGAAGTATCCTGCCTTCTGTACACAGATGAAGAGACAAGATATAGACTGAAACGTGACGGCAAATTGTGGGAAGAAAAAAGGGCATTTAGGTAGCTTTTTTCTTTTTTGTAAACAACTAGTTAGAACTATCAATAATAATAAAAGCCTGAAAAATATACTGAAATCCAATGCATGTCCCTTTTCTGGGCAATGTACAATGGTATGATTTAACATGCCGTGCTTCTCACCCACTGGAAACTAAGATTTCATTTTTATTTTGTTCCATAAAAATGTATTAAAATGATTCTCCGCCTATGTATCTGTAGACGATTAAAGGGAAAATAGAGGACATTTTATTATCTATGCTTACTACAAGTAAGTAAGTAAGTCTCCAAATCACCTAATGCTTTCAAGTATCAGCCTAGTGTATAATACATTTCTAACCTTCCTACAAAACCATAAAAACATGCAAATGCTGTATATATCCTGGCCGCAAATAAATTCTCCAAATCAACTTACATAATCTAAGAATTACAGCCTAATATACTGTATATAAATATATATATATATCCTAGCTGCAGATAAATCCTCCAAATCAACTTACAAAATGTAGGAATTACAGCCTTGTATATACTTTATTTCTGACTTTCCCATAGCTCCAAAGAAAGCAGAAGTACTTTATCTACAGTGGCTGCAAAAAATGATATCTCTGAGTCACTCATTGCTTACCAAGTTATAAAGGCTCCATTCACACCTGAGCGTAAAACACCATGGGTGTTTTTTTTGGGCATTTTTCCAGGCTTTTTTTGCAGGTATTAGGAGGCAGGCATTGACATCTAACAAAAATGCTGGTAATCTGCCAAAAAAGAAGCTCATGTACTTCTTGAGCTTCAGGCGTTAAAATGCTCATATGTGAACAGGGGCCATTGAAATGAATAGGATTTTGCTTGTTGGGTGTTTTGAGACTTCAGAGATGAGCATTTTACGAGCTGAAAAACACTCAGGTGTGAACAGGGCCTAAGTATCAGCCTAGTATCTGTTCCTTTTCTGTCCTTCCCATACATCCATGAAAAAAAAAAAATATTCTATCTAAACAGCTGCAAATAAATTCTATATCCAAGTCAATAATAACTTCCAGTGCTTGTAATTGCCAGCCCAGGATAAACTACATTTTATATCTTATCCTATGAATATATAAATGGACTAAATACCCTATACATTCTGATAAGAAATAATTTTACTTAAAACTAGTTTCTTTGTTTAGAGTTAGGTGGAACAGGGCTTAATCCCAAAAAAAAAAAAAGTCTTCACTGCTGCATCAATCCCTGATGAGAAGAAGCCATAGTTTTGGCCATAAATGGGATACTAAGGAGCATAAATCCCTGCCAGGAGATGCAAACTTGTTGGTTATAAAGAAATCATCAGGGGGGTTCTGTATGGATCGGTTTCTCTGGCCTCAGCATTTTCAAATCCATTCACTTACTAAGAGGGGACTTTAAGGGCTCTTTCACACGGGCGTTCCGTATGTCCGTTTTTCATCCCATCCGTTTGCGGATGAAAAACGGACATAATGTATCTCTATGTAAATACGGATGTCATCGGATGATCATCCTCTGACATCCGTTTTTTGTCAGTTCAGTTCAGTTCAGTTCAGTTTTTTTGAACGGAGGAGAACCCTATTTTTTCTTCCTTTCAAAAAACGGAACTGAAGCAAAAACGGATGTCAGTGGTGTCATCCGCAGACATCCGTATTTACATAGACATGCATTATGTCAGTTTTTCATCCGCAAACGGATGGGATAAAAAACGGACATACGGACCGGATGACACAAGTGTCATCCGTGTCCGTTACAAAAAAAAAAAAAAAGGACCTGATCGGGCAAAAAAAAAGGAACGCCCGTGTGAAAGAGCCCTTAACCTGCAGCTTTCAGCTCATTAACTTCCATGAGGAAGTACCTAACTTGTGTGATTATATTAAGGCCTCTTTCACAGGGCCGCTCCGATTTCTTCTTCCGCCGCGGCACTTTTTTTTTTTTTTCACGGACACGGGTGACACTTGCTCCGTATGTCCACATATCATCCCATCCGTTTGCGGATGATATACGGACATAATGTAAGTCTATGGGGATTGCGGATGTCAGCGGATGACACCGGTGACATCCGATTTTGCATCCGTTCCGTTTTTTTAGCGGAAGAAAAATAGGGTTCTGTTCCGTTCCAAAAAATGGAACAGAACTGAAAGGACACAAATCGGATGTCAGCGGATGGTCATCCGCTGACATCCGCAATCCCATTGACATGCATTATGTCCGTATATCACCCGCAAACGGATGGGGTGATATACGGACATACGGAACGCCCGTGTGAAAGAGCCCTAAAGCTCTTGTACTAAAACATAAGGAACAAACTATTCAGAGAGAGGAGATACAATAAGACACGTGGCCATTCACTAAAACTAGAGGAAAGGCGGTTTAACCTTAAAATGCGTAAGGGGTTCTTCACTGTAAGAGCGGTAAGGATGTGGAATTCTCTTCCACAAGCAGTCGTATCAGCTGGGAGCATTGATAGTTTCAAAAAACTATTAGATGGGCACCTTGGAGACCACAACATACAGGGGTATACAATGTACGGTTAAAAGCAAACACATACACATCATAGGTTGAACTGGATGGACTGATGTATTTTTTCAACCTCACTAACTATGTAACTATATGTAAAAAAAAACGGATTGTTGGTGGCAGAGTCGTTGAAACAGACACTGATTCAATTATTTGGAAAGCTTTGGCAGTAACCTTTTTAAGCTCATCACAGTATAACTGATTTCAGGTAAGGGTTTAAACTTCACATATCTACTGTATGTCTCTTCTATGGAAATGTAAGTAGTTTATGAGCTGGGATCTGAAGTTTTATGACTTCCCTTTTTTGTAGGTAGATTAGAAGTGGTTTCTTATATCCTGAAGCCTTACAGAATTTCTAACTTTAGCACAGTTACATTGTTTCTAGGATAACATTAGAAGTTTATTGATTGATTTCACTTTTGATTGCACTTTAAAGAATTTGTAAACCCAACATTTCATATTCCTGGTATGTGCCTGCTGTACCATGATGTACTTGTATGAAACAGTATCCTGTTCTCTTTGTATTGCTTCCTTCATGTGAAAACCCTGGTGTTCCTGCCAGTCCCTCTGCTTTCCTAATAAAAACTGACCACACTAAGCAAAAGAGCACACTATGGTCAGTATTCTAGCTGTGCCGGGAGCTCAGCCTGCTCTCCTCCAATGAGCAGACTTCCCCTGACCCCCCCCCCCCCCCCTGGCAGCCTTTCCTTAGGAAGCTCAGTGTGCTGCTGTGTCTCCTCCCTGGGCCTCTTATTCATTTAGTATGATCATTTATAAAAAAAAAAAAAAAGTGTGAAAAAGGGTATTTATGATGTTTTTTTTTTTTATATCTCTACACAAATGTTTTGCCTTTCATTTCTATTTTAAATAGAATGGGTTGTTTTACAAGTTGATCATTTACAGTCACTTTAAGTTTAAATCAGACTTCTAGTGTAGTGTTACCTGATATGCTCAGTGCTTTAAGTGGCCCAAAAGAGGTGGCGGTACTCTATTATAGCCTATAAATTTTGTCGCCCACCCCACATCAGGGTCCCCACAGAGCACCCCCCCTGGGCTTGGCTGGGCTGGGACTCCGGAGCAGGGGGACTCACTGGTGGTGACTGGTCTGGCTCTGGAGTGGGAAATATTCTTCGGGGGGGGGCAACTGAGGGCGCAGATGTCCAAAATGAGCGTACTGGTATGCTAAGGCGCATGGAGAGGTGGCGGTATGCTCAAGAGCCATATTTGGAAGTGGCGGTACTGAGTATCAGTGCATACCGGCCCACTTGAAGCACTGTGTATGCTGATGGGTAGCATATATGGATTGGTTTAAAGGAGAGTTTGAACTGAATGAGCGTCGCCAGTGTCTTAGAACTCCTTGCTCATCCAAAGGGTGGGCAGTAACCCAGGGCAGTGGCACATAGTCTACTGAAATGCAGACTCAAGCGTTGTCACCCTTAGTATGACTTGTAGCCATATGATACAGAAAGGATGTTTACTTGAAAAGGTAAGACGGTTTATATACTGTATATGCATGTGATTTAGTCGTGTTTCACTTTACTGAATTTAAATCAGTTGGGGAAAAAGACTTTGATTGGTTGCTTTAGATTACTGCATTTTATATATAACGCTTGCCCTTCGTACTGCTCTGCTAAACAAGTCCACTTATCTAACACCAGCACACTACTCTTTCAATTTCCAAATATAATTATTGGTATACATAAGCTGTTCAACATTCATTAGGTGAAAAGCCATCTACAGTCAGCTGAAAATGAAAAATGAAATACACTCCATGGATATTTTTGATATTTTCAACATATTTAAACACATAAATATCAGTGCCTACAAACAAAGGTAATATACTTGAATATGAACACAAGAAACATTTAACATTTAAATAATTTATTATGGAAAAATATCATAATACCTTAATAAAGAAAAATATATAATATCATAATATAAAAACAGATGTAATGGTGTACAGTGGAAAAACTAAATACACCTTTGGCATCATTCTGCAAAACCGCCCACCAGTTTCCTCCAATAATGGTTTACCACTTTACAATGCAAAATGTTTTTTCTGTATGAACTGCCTGTTTCAATATCTCCCCTCAAAAACTCAATGGGGTTCAAATCAGCACTTTGGGTCATTATCATGTTGAAATACTAATTTCCAGTTTAAAGTGGTAATAAACCTAAAAGCAAACATTTATTATATTGCACCTTACCAATCCTCGAATGTAATGGTTGCATTCATTTCTTATTTGGCTTTCTTTCTTTCCTTTATTTTAGGTGATCTGGCCAGTAGGTATGTTGTTTTTCAAAAGAACAAGCCGTTCTACAGAAGTAGCAGTTACATGGATCAGACAAACCATTTAATACTGATAGGGTGCTTCCATCGATCAGCTTTTATTTATTTATATCTATTTATTTTTATATTTATTTTTTATATTTATATATTTTTATATTTATATTTATATATATATTTAAACTTTATCCCATAAGGAAAAAAAAATGTTTGCTGTAACTGTTTATAAAGTGTAAGTTGAGTTTCAATGTGTTAATTTCTCTAAATCTGCTAATACATCTAACACTCCCCTCCCCCAGACTGACAATGTTGCTGTCTAAAGGTGCGCCTGTGCTCCTTCATCCAGAGTGGGGCACTCTAATACAGGAGGTGTGTTACTGCCTGATCACCAAGTAAAAACATAAGAAGAAAGAGGGAAAAAAAAAGAAATCTAATGCAGCCACCCCATCTAATAGTAAGCTGCAATATATTACATTTTTGGTTTTGGGTTTAATACTGATTTAACAAACAATTTTTGGACAAATGGTGACACATTCTCATCAAGCACGCTTTGATATGACAGAAAATGTATAGTGAACTCAATGCCAATGAGCTGCCTAAGCCCTAGAGTAGCAAATCAACCCCAAACCATAACATTTCCACCACCATACTTCACAGTTGTTATGCGGTTATTCTCCTGAAATGCTGTTTTTCGGTTTGCAGCAAACATGTCTACTTTAACTGTTGCCAAAGAACTCAGTCTTCAACACTTGTTCCAAAAGTCCTAGTCTTTACCCATATGTTCATTGGTAAACTGTAATTTTGCTGTAATATTCTTTTTGGACAGCAAAGTCTTTCTTGACATGCTTAACATAGAGATTGAGTTGGTGTGATCTCTTTCTGATTGTAGATAAAAACCTCCACTGTTGAAAGAGTTATCTGAACAGCCCGCAAATAAATGTTGGGGTTCTTGTTGGTTGTAAGCATCAACACAATCAGCTCCTGGGTTGAATTTACTAGGCGTGCCAGTCCTAGCCAAAAGCCAAAGAGCAGTGGTTTGAAACCACTGAACTTGTAGATTTTTTTATGTACAGTGGAATGATTGATTTCAAATCTTCCTAAATCCCTTGTCAGACTCAAAGGCATCTTCAACCTTCTTTCTGAGGTCCTTATAGAACTTTGTTGATTTTTGCATGATGACACCACACACGTCTATAGCAAAGAGATACCTGATGTTTAAATAGAACAGATTCCACCTGAATACTCCCTAAGGAGGTTATCATTGGCACTTAACCTCTTCCCGCCCACGCTATAGCCAAAAGACAGCTACAGCATGGGCTCACATTGCTGGGAGGGGCGTCCATGGACATCCTCCCAGGATTGTGATGCACAAATGCCCCCTGCAGGGTGAATCGGCAGGGATCTGTGATTGCTATGTCTATAGGACACAGTGACACAGCTGATTACAGATCGAGGTAAAGAGCCAATCACAGCTGCTCTTTACCATGTGAACAGCTGTGTCCAATTGCAAACAGTATTTGCCGGTTATCAGCAGTCCCCTCCTCACGTGATGTAAGAGGAGAGCCAATAACCTGCAAATCCACACAGAGGACATCTACACTGATAATCAGGGGACTGATCATCAGTGTCCTGATTATCAGTACAGCCCCAACATTGCCCAAAAATGCTGCCAATCTGTAGCCATCAGTGCTGCCAATGAGTGCCCACCAGTTCTGCCAATTAGTGCCCATCAGTTATGCCTCTCAGTGCCCATCAGTGCCACCTATCAGTGTCACCTATCAGTGCAGCCTCATCAGTGCCCATCAGTGCTGCCTCATCTGTGCCCAGCAGTGCAGCCTATCAGTGGAGCCTCATCAGCGCACATCAGTGAAAGAAAAAAATGACTTAATTTATTAACAAAAACTTTTTTTAAAAAATATTTGGTCTTTTTTAATTTGTTTAGCGAAAAAAAAAAAAAAAAAACAGTGGTAGTTAAATACCACAAAAAGAAAGCTCTATCTGTCTTTAAAAAAATAATTTGGGTACAGTAATTCATGACTGTGCAATTGTCATTCAAAGTGTGACAGTGCTGAAAGCTGAAAATTGGCCTGGGCAGGAAGGGGGTGAAGGTGCCCAGTAGGCAATTGGTTAGTACCAGATCCTACTTTTATGTATTTGGAGTGGTGGAAAATGCAGGAGTGTACTTACTTTTTCAACTTTTTTTAACAAATTAGTTTTTTGTTCATTTAGATTATGAAAATCAATACATCATGTCAGTGTATTTTTCATTTGTGCAAGTCTATTATCTTTATCTTGTAGGCACTATTAGAATCAAGATCTAATGATTGCCTGTTCAGATATGTTGAAAAAGTCAATAATTTCCATGGGATGTACTTACCTTTAAATATGACTGGCATAGGTCACTACAACAAAAGTATAATTCCATCTTAAGGAGGCAATAGTTTCCTCTTACAATACTCCTTCATTTTATGTGTGTGACCACAACGTCCAGTAATGATGTTACTATGCTAGCTAAGCTCATTAAAAATATAATAATGAAAGAATTGTGAATCTATTACACATTCATTAAAACGCATAAATATTTCATCACAAAGATAAGTCCTCATTAAGTTTTTTTCACAGGTAAAGTTTAGCAAAGAACAGACTTTTTCATTTTGAATTCAAGACAAGCAGACTTCCCATTAGCAATTAATTATTTCAGACTATTTAATGAGATTGTTATGCCAAAGCCCATTTAGTGCTGTTAGTGTCTGCAATTGGGTCATGTTGGTTAAACAAATAAAGGAAATCATGACCGTCTAATTGAAGAAAGTTTTCCTCTCTAAACTTTTCATACAAAGAATGGGTGGTTGAATAGTGAAATGTTTAAATTTAATTTGGGAAATAGAGAAACATTAGGCTAAACGTTTGCTGATGGTAAGCAGGGTTACAAATTAAAATAAGAGTAATAAAGATGAAGCATGCCAAAAGTAGGTGAAAACCCTAACTGAATGATATTTAGATAATGTATGTTCTATCACAATGCTGCACCCTCACTTTTTCCTATTGTCCTACTTATCAAGTAAATTAAGCCTGCCTTAAAATATATGTAAAACCAATCACTAAAATCTTATATACTGTAAGCTATAAAATATTAATGTAATTTCAAAAGTACATTTTAATATTTTTAATTACTTTAGCCCCGGAGGATTTGGCTGCTCAATGACCAGGCCCTATTTTGCGATTCGGCACTGCGTGACTTTAACGGACAATTGCGCGGTCATGCAACACTGTACCCAAACAAAAATTACGTCCTTTTTTTCCCACAAACAGAGCTTTTTTTGGTGGTATTTAATCACCTGTGCAATTTTTATTTTTTGCGCTATAAACAAAAAAATAGTGACAATTTTGAAAAAATAACAATTTTTTTCACATTTTTTTTTTTTTCTTAACGTCCACTGGTAGTTTTATAAAATATTCATAGCACAGAAACCAGGGTGTACATTAATCAAATCTTGTGTAGACTAATATACAGTATATTACGACTTCTTTTAACATCTGGGTGCAACTTCTTCAGTTTCCCGCTAGTAAATGTGAGTGAGAGCACTGTACGAATCCTTTTCCATTCTCAGGGGGAATTGTAAAAAATGAATTCAGCTGGCCATTAAGACCAAAATTCTTTCTACTTTCCAGAAATGTTTCAAAAGAGACCCGGGTACCCAAAACTCTCATATTTTAAAGAAGCCATATGGTAATACTCCATAGCTGAGAAAACAGTCTGCGGTATCCTCCCTCTAGTAACTGCTGAGTATATGAAATTCTCAAAAAAAAAAAATGTAAAAATCAAAATTTTTTAACATTTTAGACCAATTTATTTTCTGCTACATATTTTTGGTAAAAAAAATCACAATAAACGTATTTTGATTGGTTTGCGCAAAAGTTATTGCGTTTACTAACTACGGGAAAAATGTATGTAATTTTTATTGTTTTTTTTTTTCACTAGTAATAGTGGCGATTTGCAATTTTTTTTTGCGGGACTGCGACATTGCGGCAGACAGATCAGACCCCCTAACTGACATTTTAGACATTTTTGGGGGTACCAGTGACATTACTACAGTAATCAGTGCTAAAAATATGCACTGTTACTGTATAAATGACACTGGCAGGGAAGAGGTTAACTGTACTGGTGATCAAGGGGTTAAATGTGTCCCTAGGGGCGTGATTCTAACTATCAGGGGGCGTGGCTTGTAAAGTAATCACAGAGACATGCGATCCTATATAGCAGGATCACATAGCCTCTGTGATCACTTCAAGGAGAATGACAGACGGCTGTGTTTACATCAGCCGTCTTTCCTTCTCTCTCTACTGCGGGAGATCCGAGTGGCCAGCGGCCATCGGAGCCGCCGGTCACACGCGCTGGCTCCCCAGGTAATGAGCGGGGGCGGGAGCACTCCGCCGGCGGTGCGCGCTCGCCCCCTACAGTCTTCTGAGCGAGTGACAAAGGGCTACGTCGCTTTGCCCAGCAGTGGCAGAATGCCGCAATAAATGTACCGTTGGCGGGGCGCAAGTGGTTAAAATTTGTATTATCAAACACTACCTGGTAATCCTGCGTTTATGGTGCTTGTTCAGGTACTTCCTGTTATAGGATGACAACTGTTCCTATCTCCCAATTGTACTTCTGCATTGTCACCCTTTCACATAGGCTCTTTTTGGACCCCACAAGTGGTCATGCCAACACACATTACACAAATGTTGTCAGTATCAAGTGACACGCTGTCACTGGAACATACTGTATAGACTGAAAGTTGCTGAAAAAGGCTGCAGGAACTCAGCAGTACTGAGATGCAAATGAAATACACCATTTTTTTTTAATTTAACATGATGCTTTTGCAAACTAAGGAACCCATTCTCAAACATCAACAAAGAAAAATTCCCAGCTCAACTTACCAGTCAGCCTGCAAACCGAATTGTCCTGTCTAACACGTTAAACATGGTGGTTTCGTTTTCAGACATTTGCATCGTTCTTCTATGTGCTTCTTGCTTTTAAGACCAGTTATAGGTTGGGACAGTTGCCGTTTGTTTGCACTTGTTAGCAGGGCTTTTTTTCTCGGAGAATAGGTGCAGGTACTCTGCTCTTCTGAGTCACCCCTTGTCGCCACCCCCTACCCACCTCCGAGCGCTGTCCTTTGGTTCCACCCTTTACCCACCTCCCAGTACCCCCCCCCCCCCTTTTTAGAGAATACAGAACCAAGTATCATGTTGTGGTTCTAGGTAATTTGTATGGAATTTGTTAATGATATCTAGAAAAGCAGTAAAACAGATTCCCTGGAATCAGAAACAATAGACCCCCCCCAACAATAGATCCCCTCAGCAACAATAAATCTTACTCTGCAACAGTAGAAAAAAGAGTAAAATAGATCCCCTGCAATCAGCAACAACAGACCCCCCAACAACAATTGACCCCCAGCAACAATAAAACCTCCCCTGCAACAATTCCCCCCAATAAATCCTCCCCCAACAACAATAGCGCCCCCGGGAACAATAGTTCCCCCAAGCAACAATAAATACTCCCCTGCAACAAATTCCTCCCCAATAAATCCTCCCCCAACAACAATAGCGCCCCCAGGATCAATAGTTCCCCCAAGCAACAATTAATCCTCTGCTGCAACAATAGCCCCACCCACAACAAAATGCCCTCCAGCAACAATAGATTCACCCCAGCAACAATGGATTCCCCAGCAGCCAGCATCAATAGGCCCTTCAGCTCACTCCACTGACCCCAGCACACCTTTGCCATTGAATAAATTCAGACTGGAGGTTCCGGAACTGCGTTCCCCCGCGTTCCCGCTGAAAAAAAAGCCCTGCTTGTTAGACAGGACAATTCAGTTTCCTGCAGGCTGCCTGGTAAGCTGACCTGGGAATTTTTCTTTGTTGCTGTTTGACATGCGTCACCCTTCCATGTGCTCCTTGCTGTTAAGGACAGCTATAGGTTTGGGTAGTTACCATTTGTTTGCACTAAGAGCTTCATTCTGTCTGAAAATTGAGCCTTATTTGAATGGGAAAAAGACACAGCAGCCTTTCACCTAAACATCTAAAACATCATTAGTTTGGAGTTGTGAAGTGAGGGTGTCAAGAAAAATGTTTGCATACATGTAGGCGCATAAGCCTAAGAACCCCTGCCTGTAGCTGCGTAACAAGAGGGTGCGCACAAGGGCATTGTACATTGGTGTCAGGCGGGCTATTTAATCTGCACTAGTCCTCTGTGTGTGTCAGTGGCGTTTGGTCTATTATGCTCCCAAGCATGTGTGCATCTGTTCCTGTGTTGTTCCGCTGTTGCTGACCTCATCTGTACCTGACTTCCCTGAACGCCACCTGTGCCGACCCCAGGCCTGTCTCTAGACTATTCTATTGCTTGCTCCCTTGGATGATCTGCCTTGCTGTTACCCACCCCAGCCTGGTTCCTGACTACCCCGCTGCCTGCTGTCTGTACCTTGATCTGCCTGAAAGTTGCTGACCTGGACTGTCCGACCTTGCTTGGGCTATCATACCTGCATCTGTATCAGCCCACTTGGACACGTGTGCCCACAAATGCCTACCCACAAGTTACAGAGGACAAGAGTAAAACCCAAAAGCTTAATGACAACGTGACTGCAGTAAAAATCTACAAAAAAAGTATTTCTCTAAAAATGCTTGTTGCACTATCCATGCAGTAAGGTTAAAGGTGTTCTTGTGCTTTACCTTACCTTATACTTTTACATTAGTGTAGAGTGGAAATGTTTCCAATGGAGATACAGAAGCAAAGAAAACCTGACAAGTTTTTTAGCCCAGTGGTGGTCAACCTACAAGGTATAGAGGGACTCAATCTGGGCTCCTACCATTACCTGGGGGCTGCAGACAATACTCAGTCGTTGTATTATTTTTCAGCAGAAAAGCAGTGAGAAGTTCCCTGTCTTCCTTGACATTGGCTGCACTACCTAAATATTAGAGAGGTAAAAAAGAGGCTTTAGGTCCAAAGGCAGTGTGATCTCATGGCATGGAACCGAACGGTTCGGCTCGCTTTTGTGCTTTTCCACTGCTGGTACCGCATGGTATGGTGTAGGAACGGTTCGGTACGGTACGGTATGGCGGCGCTTTTTCACTGCATGGAACCGAACGGTACGGCTCTCAAAAACAGTACCACCTCAATTGCGGTTCCAAGAGGTACCATACCCGGTACCATATCCCACAATCCTTTGCATGCAGTCACTACTAGCCACTGATTGGTCAGAGAATCCCACCCACCCCGTTGTTATCCCAGCCACTTAACTTTAGTACTACTTTAGTGGAAAAGCAAACCATACCGTACCCTACCGAACCGTTCCAACACTGTACCATGCGGTACCAGCAGTGGAAAAGCAAACCGGGCCAAGCAGGGCCGAGTAGAGCCGAGCCGGTACTTGCAGTGGAAAAGTGCCATAATAGTACCAGGTTATAGATAGATAATATAGATATTGAAAAGTACATGGGCTCTTATTAGGCAGATCACAGACACAAAGAGGTCTCTGGAGGGGGGGTGGGTGGCACAGGTGAAAACCAAGATGTATATGGAAAGAGGAGCACCAGACCAATGGTTGGGAAACTGTGGGCTATATATTTATTGTTTAAACACCAAAAGGACAACCCAATGTTTTTGGGGGATTTTAAAGGGCTACCTTCTTCTGAGCGCTGATGTGTTGATAGTAATAGGGTTGATATCTCGTTAAAAATAATTATAAGCTATAAATAAGATAATCTCAGGGCTTAAGCAACCTCCAGAAGCTAATTTATTAAACCTTAAGGGAAAAAAATAAAATAAACTCTCAACAATTGGTCTGGCACTCCTCTTTACTGTACCTCTTGGATTCCATAAAAAATAGTCCAGGCCACTTGAAAATATCTGTTTCTGCTGTGTTTTCTCTTTAACAGTCCATGCAAAAAAAACACTTTGTTAAGGAAAAACTGTTCTGTTTTATCTCATTTTCTCTGCCGTAAACTCTTTTGTTTTAATACTTTGGTGAAACGCTGAAGCATTCTTGTCAAGATATCCTTCCCTTGGCTTTTCATGTGTATACTTTGCTGTCAAGAAATATCAGATAATCCCCATATAAAGAATGACCTTTAGTTAGTGCTGTAACAGCTTAAGCCTCACGTTGAATCTCATGAATTTTTGTGGATAGAAAAACGTCAGTCAGCTTTTCTAGTGCTGTCACTTCACAGAAGAATAGCACAAAGTAAGCAGCATACATACTTTATGGTGAAGAGTTATTTTGGCATATGTAATAAATAATGCAGTTTTAAAATGAAAAAAAAAAAAATGAAAGACTTAGGGTGAGATTTCAACTCATTTGAGGACTCTGGAAATCTGACAGAGGTTCCAAAGTGTAATGGACAAAAATCAATTTAAAAGTCACTTAAAGAGACTTTAAAGTGACTTTTTTTTACAGCAGCTGGCAAATCCTCACCGGTCTAATTTTTGCTTCTCCTTTCTTTAAAGAAAATTCAAAAGCAAATCGTTTTAAGGAAAGCTGCACTAAGAGAAGTACAAGGATTGCTGCCACTGGCTTCTTTCTGAAAATATTACCTGTCTGGGAGTTATGCTGATCCTGCCCGCTTTAAAACTTTGGAGTTCTGAGCCGAAACAAGTAGAGTAGAAAGCCAAAATAAAATGATCGACATACTTGTTTTAAGGCCAGTACTTTAAAGTACTGAAGTCATTGGATAAACAGGATAGCCAGTAAACTAGCATTTTCACAAGCTGAGTTGCCTTAAAAGTATTCACTCAGTACGTGGTTTACAAAAGCATTTAGCATGCAAATAAGCATTGAGTAATTGAGAAAACCAAGATATCACACAAAAAAAATTTCCATGTTGGTAAAATTCATCAGGAAAGGCAAAATTAAAGTGGTCCTTAAAGGATCAATGCCCCTTTGCCTTTGCAGATAAGGAGCACATGTAGATAAAAGCAAACTGTACAGCTTTGGCCAAAGTTTGAAAAAAAACCCTTGCTATAGGTGTAGATAATTTATGTATCTCCCAAAGCTTGGCCTACAAAAATCCCAGAGATGGCATCACCCCTCCCTGCCTTTTTGCTAGGATGTCGCTCAGACAATCACAGCCATTACTGCTCACCCTCACTATCATAGGGCTGAGCTCTTTCTCTAATTCAAACACCCTCACATGTACTCTTTTTCCCCCATCGCAGCAGCTCTGAGCTCAGCAATGAAGGAGAGAGTGAACCGCACATGTGTGGGGGTTTGGGAACTCATTTCTGTGATGATAAGAGTAAGCAATAACAGCTGACAGTGTCTTAGCAACATCCTAGCAACAAACGGAGGGATTATTAATAAACCAAGCTACCCTTAATACACACCTCCAAAAACACACCTTCTGTACTGAACAAAATTATAAACGCAACACTTGTTTTTGCCCCTATTTTTCATGAGCTGAACTCAAAGATCTAAGAAAACCGGGATTCATCCGGGAAGAGAACAGCTCCCAAAAGTGCCAGACGCCATTGAATGTGAGCATTTGCCCACTCAAGTCAGTTAAGGCAACGAAATGCAGTCAGGTTAAAACCCTGCTGAGGATGACAAGCATGCAGATGAGCTTCCCTGAGACGGTTACTGAGAGTTTGTGCAGAAATTCTTTGGTTATGCAAACCGATTGTTGCAGCAGCTGTCCGGGTGGTTGGTCTCAGAAGATCTTGGAGGTGAAGATGCTGGATGTTCCTGGGCTGGTGTGGTTACACGTGGTCTGCGGTTGTGAGGCTGGTTGGATGTACTGCCAAATTCTCTGAAAAACCTTTGGAGATGGCTTATGGTGATGAAATGAACATTAAATTCACGGGAAACAGCTCTGGTGGACATTCCTGCAGTCACCATGCCAATTGCACGCTCCCTCAAAACTTGTGACATCTGTGACATTGCGCTGTGTGAAAAAACTGCACATTTTAGAGTGGCCTTTTATTGTGGCCGACCTAAGGCACACCTGTGCAATAATCATGCTGTCTAATCAGCATCTTGATATGCCACACCTGTGAGGTGGATGGATTATCTCGGCAAAGGAGAAATGTTCACTCATAGGCGTGCGCAGCCTGATGCATTAGGGTGTGCACCCCAAAGCTCAAACACACACGCCTTTCTCTGCAGCCTCAGCTTCACTGGACAGTGAATGAATGGGAAGTGCTCTGTGCTGAGCAGTTCTCTGGTTATTCACAAACTGAAGCATAGTAAACACAATTTGCTATGCTTCAGTTACAAATGAACGCAGTGAGTGAGTGTGTTCACTTAGAAAAGGAAGGGGCCGGTAAATTACATATTGACTAGCCCCTTCCCCTGCAGCAACCGGGGGGGGGGGAGGACAAAAACCAGCAGCACTGTGGGTGGGGTGGGAGGCACAACACAGAGGAAATCCCCTAGCAATAGGGGGAATCGGCACCACACAAATTGATTAGGGTGTGCACAGGCACACCTGTCACACCCCCTGCGCACACCTATGCGCTCACTAACACAGATTTAGACAGATTTGTAAACAATATTTGAGAGAAATAGGCCTTTTGTGTATATAGAAAAAGTCTTAGATCTTTGGGTTCAGCTCTTAAAAAATGGGGGCAAAAATAAAAGTGTTGCATTTATAATTTTGTTCAGTGTACATAAAAAAAAAAAAGAGTAGATTTTTATTTCCCAAGTAGATGTCTTCTAACCAACTGAACTGATGACATTTTGCAAAAGTTGAACATTTCATACATTTTGATTTTCTTCAGTCATAACGCTTAGTTATTTTCTCTGAATGATATGTAGGTCTTTGTAACTCAGTTCAGACCCTGGACAGCTCCATTGTGTTTTGCTGCCATGCAAATTCTGTAGTGCTGATTTACGAGAACTACAGCTGATCCTAGTTTGGTATAAAAGAGATATCTGGTGCCGTAAAATGTTTATTGTGCTGTACTGGTGACAGCAACCTCTGTTTGCCTGTTAGTGAACAGTTTTATGAGTGGCTCATCTGTTCCCTTCTTGGTGCATGCTCTCATTTCATGCCAGCAATTTTAACTAGGCTCCGCTAGCTGCCAGCCCTTCTGTATTCGTGTCTTTTTATAGCATTTTTTAAACTCTAATATTATTTGCATATTTCCTGTCATGGAACAGAATGTATCCAAGTGATCATAAAAATCAGTTAAACAAATCCCTGTTAAAGGTGTCAAGTCAGTTCCACTCTATACAAGATAAATTCAAATCATTACTTGCTTTACATGTTTTATGGTCGAAAACTAAAAAAAAAGAAAGAATATTAATATCAAAACATATGTATGCGCATTTGTTTTATTCATTGATATATTACCATAGCAACGTATTCTGCAGCAGTTTACAGACTATATTGAAGCAGAAGCTTACAATCTTCTCCATAGCCCAAACCCAGACTCCATTACCAGAGATTTTCTTTTGGTAGCTAAGGCAAACAGTCACTTCCAGCTCTATGAGGCCTTCAGCAGTGTGGCACAACCAGAACAATGGTAATACCAAAGGACTAAGCGGATGCTGCCCTCCTCAGATGGGGTGGTCCGATGGATACTACAAGAAAAAAGAATTGAAGGCGCATTAACAAAAACACATTTAATGTATAGTAAAATCGATAAAAAATGGGTACTCACAAGATGGTAATTGATAGCAGGCCATAAAAACACACACACACAATGCTGAATAGTGTGCGAGGCAGCTTAGCTCTGAGGAAGGGGGTGCGTCCCCGAAACCCATCAGCTTTATACCCTGCAAATGTGAATGTGGCACACATGTGTCCACACTGGAAGTTGTATTTCAATTGACCTATTACTCCATAAAGGCCTACATAAGAGAAATGCATGATTTATTTGATTGGATAATCAATATTAATAGTCTGACTTGTTAAAGGTGAACTCTGGACACAAGAGCTTTAATAGAAATATATTCACCAAAAGCCACAGAGGGTATAGATTTATTTTTTGTGCACCAAATTCCTTTGCAAATTCAGATATTTATCAACACAACACAATATACAGTGCTCTAAAGATTGAACAGGTGTGGCGCTACTACTTTATTATATCAAAAGATATATCATACCATTGTGCTTACTGTGGCTTAATGCAATCCCACATAAATATTGATTTAAAAAAATTAAAAAATAAAGTGCATTGTGCTAAGTGAATCAATTTATAAATGTAAACAATCAGTTCATAATATAAAGTGCTCCGTGCCGTATAAACACATTTAATTCCTACTCTAATATACAATGCTTTCAATTGGAAGTCTGTCCCTACTGTTCCCGTTTTTAGATGGATGGATGTCCCTCAGGAGTACTTCATTATGCGTACATGTGAGGTAAGATAAAAACCAGGCAGCTCTCCATAGCTGGATACAATTTTATTAAGTAAATAAAAGATACACACATAAAATTAATGCTCGCATTACACAAGCAAAACTCACATGTAGTTTAATTTCTGACCCACTACGTCTATCATAGGCCAGAAGGGAGGAAGCGGAAGTGATGTCAACCGCACAATGCGTTTTGTCACTGTGAAGTCATCAGGAGTGGGCGCTACTATGGACCGCAGATGGGCATAGTGAGTTGGAAGCTAAACTATATGCAAGTTTGGCTTGTGTAATGTGAACATTAATTTTGTGTGAATAGTTTTTTATATGCTTTTATTTACCTAATAAAACAGTATCACACTATAGAGAGCTGCCTGGTTTTTATCTTCCTTTATTCATTTATACAAAAAGGGGAACAGCAGGGACAGGACAAGAAAAGCTGTCTAATGTAAAGCATTTGTGCTGTTATTATCTGGTGAGTGTGGTGACAAAAGAGGGGGGCACAGAGTGAATTTACCAAGATCACTGGATATATAATTTAAGCACTGAGCACATTAAAAATGACATTTTACATTTATGAACTTTACAATTCTTCACTGGATGGTCCAGTTGGACGCATTGTTTATTAGAGTAGGAATTTAATTTCTTTAAAAGGGCATGGAGCACTTTATATTATGAATCAATTTTTTACATTGATGAATTGATTCACTTGGCACGATGCATTATTTTTTGATTGATATTTATGTGGGATTGCATTGAGCCACAGTAAGCACAATGATGGTATGGTATATATTTTGATATTTTTATGTAGTAGTGCCACACCTGTTCAAACTTTTTTTAAGATTATCCCGACACAGGCAGGCAGGCAGCTAAGTATCATAGCGCGGAGTTCACATTTTAAATTATACAGTGCTATAAACTAAATAAATTAAGACCAAGTATATAATACTCATGTATATTTATGTAAAACTATGCTAGTAATATATATCCAAATGTAACCAAATTTATCAATCCCCTATAATCTATGGTACACCTCTTGTTTAAAAACATAGACCTTTTTAAAGTGAGCGGTGCCAGTGCAACACAATGTGCAATAATAACACACTTTTGTGAATTTTATAGCCTGTACATATATAACACGCATCTTTTGTGAATAATATATTCCACCCCAGTTGTGTTTAATAACAAAAACAAATCTGATCTTTGCTCCCCACGCATTTCGTCATCTGGACATCATCTGGACGTAAGAAATTATACCTCCCAACTGAGATATTACCTTGTGAAATAGTGGTGGCAAAATCACTTTGCTAATTATAGCCTGTGCAGAGAGCGGAGCTGTGGTAAAGGCCCAGCAGTCCCCAATCACTACAGGCTGCCTGCAGAAAACTACAGGAGGGGGCGGAGACAAGACCAGTCACCAGTCTTCACTGTCAGAGCAGTAAGGATGTGGAATTCTCTTCCGCAAACAGTCGTATCAGCAGGGAGCATCGATAGTTTCAAAAAACTATTAGATGGGCACCTTAAAGACCATGAAATTCTAAAAAAACAGTGCAAAAAAGGTACGTGTATCAAATATTAAACGAATCTTCAAATAATCATAAAGTGCTATGTGCAACCCAGTGCTTACATACACCTAAAATATTCCACAATAAATACCATAATAAAAAAAATTAAAAGAAAAATAATGCCAAAAAAAAAAATATATATATATATATATATATATATATATATATATATATATATATATAATAAAGTGTCCACAAATATCAGTGCAAATATGCAAAAAGACTAAAATAGTTCAATAAATACATGGTGAAATCAGCAAATGTCCTTATAATAATCCACCGATACTATGGTATTTATTGTGGAATATTTTAGGTGTATGTAAGCACTGGGTTGCACATAGCACTTTATTATTATTTGAAGATTTATTTAATATTTGATACACGTACCTTTTTGCGCTGTTTTTTTAGAATTTCATACTGGGAATCTAGATACCATCCAGTTTTTGCACAGCTGCACTTTGGTCACTATAATTATAATTATTTTTACCCATAGCGCGGCACATTTCTTATTTTTCACCTTAAAGACCATAACATAGAGGGGTATACAATGTACGGTTAACAGCAAACACACACACACATCACAGGTTGAACTGGATGGACTGATGTCTTTTTTCAACCTCACTAACTATGTAACTATGTAACTATGTAACTAAAATAAAGAGGCATTTTTTTTTTATGTTTGGAGGTGACACGTATTATTAAGCTGAACCTGTTGTTATCCCTTCTAAAGTTTATTCTTCATTTCTTCCTATGGAGAATGCACCGAGGACCAGTGAGTGTCATTGGCATTGGCTGTCTACTGGATTCCTAATTAACACTAGAAAGACACAAAACCTTCAGCTCATTATATGATTTTCTATATAATTTTTTTATGGTTTTCAGTATGCATTCCTGTTCACAAGCTGTTCCCATCAAGAATAACTTACCTTGTACAATATTTTTGAGACTGACACTCCATGTACTCTGTATATTGTTGGCTTAGGTCCTCTGAGCCATTTTTCTTTACCTTCCTGTACCTATTTTTTTACAATAAAATTTTTGTGGAAAAAAAAAGAAGAAAAACACTAAACACTAACAACAATAACAAGAGGAAGTTAAGTACATGGCATCCCCCAGGAGGTCACCAAGACAGGAAGTGGGACCAAATCTTTCAGAAAAATAGTGTTCATGTACCTACTATTTCCATTTCAGTACGGTGATTACTACTTTAAATAGATAAGGTAGAAACAAGTAGTTGCTCACGTTTATTTCATTGCTCCCTATGGCTTACTGTCAATGTTTAATTAGAGGCATTAGTCAGAGCCTTCAAAATATGCAAATAAAGATAGAAAAATAAAGTTCTCATCAGCGATAGAGCAAAGAGATATAAACTTGGCAGCAGAATCACTGACCCGTAGCTTGCAGTCGGCAACCTCTGAATAACACTCAAATCCCTGATCAAACTTACCGCAAGGTTAGAGTTAGCTCCTCTGCCTGCTGTGCAGACTTCTATCTGAGTAACTACATTCTGGAAAGCCCACATTGCTTTATGAAGCCCATTAAGGGCCTGGAAGAGTTTAAAGACAAGTTCAACTAACCACTAGCTGTGTCTAAACTGGTCTAATAACATTATCCTGGAATAACTTGAAAAGAATAGCAATACTGTCAGTTATTGCTCAATTCCAGGTTCATTTATAGCCCATTTCTGGGCAAAAGCAAACCCCCCTTAATCCCTTCAACCCATCCCGATTGTAACCATTCACATTTTAAAAGAACAAAAAAAACAAAACACTAACACCGTTTTTTTTACCTCTTATCTCTTTACCTCAGCGCCTCTTCGATAGCGTAAAACAATACAAAGTGGGTCCCCAGCAAGGTATCAGAATTAGCGGATAGGCTGCAATATATAAATACACAAAATTATAGTCCCCCCCCCCCCCCAGACTGACAAAGCTGCTTTTTGCTGTGCCCCCTGTGCTTCTTCAACCAGAGTGAGGGCACTCTAATACAGAAAGTGTTACTGCCAGATCACCAGGTGAAAACGAAGGGAAAAAAACCTAAAAAAAAAAACATCTAATGATTGGTAAGCTGCATTAAATTAAATTTTTGGTTTGGGGTTTAATACTGCTTTAAGCTATAAGTATTATAAAGAGACTAAATGGTCAAGATAGCTAATAAGTGCTGCATGAGGGTTGTACAAATACAGGGGTTTATTATTGATAAGATGTATTGTTGATGGGTTTTAGGCTTTTTCTGTTTTCCTTTTAATTGATATCAATAAAAGAATTATATTCTTGTAAATTGTGATTTGGGTACATCAAAAGCAGTGGCGGCTGGTGAAGTTTTAAGATGGGGGGGCGCAAGACCCCGCCCTTCTATTTTGGCCCCTCCCATTTCTCAGAAGCCACACCCCTTAGACCCCACCCATTTTGTCCCCTGTATTTTGCTTGCGTGAACCAATTCTCCCAATATATCACATATTAAGGGGTCCATCAGTACTAGTATATCCCATAATAGGGAGCAGGGGCCCTATTATGGGATACACTGACAGAGTGGCACAAACCCCACAGTACAGGCCCCTTGTACAAACCCCACAGTACAGACCCCCTAGCACAGACCACACAGTACATGCCCCCTTTCAATGCAGTGACCAGCGTACATGCCCCCTTTCAATGTAGTGACCAGTGTGCATGCCCCCTTTCAATGTAGTGACCAGCGTACATGCCCCCTTTCAATGTAGTGACCAGCGTACATGCCCCCTTTCAATGCAGTGACCAGCGTACATGCCCCCTTTCAATGTAGTGACCAGCGTACATGCCCCCTTTCAATGCAGTGACCAGCATACATGCCCCCTTTCAATGCAGTGACCAGTATACATGCCCCCTTTCAATGCAGTGACCAGCGTACATGCCCCCTTTCAATGCAGTGACCAGCGTACATGCCCCCTTTCAATGCAGTGACCAGCGTACATGCCCCCTTTCAATGTAGTGACCAGTATACAGGCCCCCTTTCAATGTAGTGACCAGTATACATGCCCCCTTTCAATGCAGTGACCAGCGTACATGCCCCCTTTCAATGCAGTGACCAGCGTACATGCCCCCTTTCAATGCAGTGACCAGCATACATGCCCCCTTTCAATGTAGTGACCAGTATACATGCCCCCTTTCAATGCAGTGACCAGCGTACATGCCCCCTTTCAATGTAGTGACCAGCGTACATGCCCCCTTTCAATACAGTGACCAGCGTACATGCCCCCTTTCAATGTAGTGACCAGCGTACATGCCCCCTTTTAATGTAGTGACCAGTATACAGGCCCCCTTTAAATGTAGTGACCAGTATACAGGCCCCCTTTCAATGTAGTGACCAGTATACATGCCCCCTTTCAATGTAGTGACCAGTATACAGGCCCCCTTTCAATGTAGTGACCAGCGTACATGCCCCCTTTCAATGTAGTGACCAGCGTACATGCCCCCTTTCAATGTAGTGACCAGCATACATGCCCCCTTTCAATGTAGTGACCAGCGTACATGCCCCCTTTCAATGTAGTGACCAGCGTACATGCCCCCTTTCAATGTAGTGACCAGCGTACATGCCCCCTTTCAATGTAGTGACCAGCGTACATGCCCCCTTTCAATGTAGTGACCAGCGTACATGCCCCCTTTCAATGTAGTGACCAGTATACAGGCCCCCTTTCAATGTAGTGACCAGCGTACATGCCCCCTTTCAATGTAGTGACCAGCGTACATGCCCCCTTTCAATACAGTGACCAGCGTACATGCCCCCTTTCAATGTAGTGACCAGCGTACATGCCCCCTTTCAATGTAGTGACCAGTATACAGGCCCCCTTTCAATGTAGTGACCAGCGTACATGCCCCCTTTCAATGTAGTGACCAGCGTACATGCCCCCTTTCAATGTAGTGACCAGCGTACATGCCCCCTTTCAATGTAGTGACCAGCATACATGCCCCCTTTCAATACAGTGACCAGCGTACATGCCCCCTTTAAATGTAGTGACCAGCGTACATGCCCCCTTTCAATGTAGTGACCAGTATACAGGCCCCCTTTCAATGTAGTGACCAGCGTACATGCCCCCTTTCAATGTAGTGACCAGCATACATGCCCCCTTTCAATGTAGTGACCAGCGTACATGCCCCCTTTCAATGTAGTGACCAGCGTACATGCCCCCTTTCAATGCAGTGACCAGCATACATGCCCCCTTTCAATGCAGTGACCAGCATACATGCCCCCTTTCAATGCAGTGACCAGCATACATGCCCCCTTTCAATGTAGTGACCAGCGTACATGCCCCCTTTCAATGCAGTGACCAGCGTACATGCCCCCTTTCAATGCAGTGACCAGCGTACATGCCCCCTTTCAATGTAGTGACCAGTATACATGCCCCCTTTCAATGTAGTGACCAGTATACATGCCCCCTTTCAATGCAGTGACCAGCATACATGCCCCCTTTCAATGCAGTGACCAGCATACATGCCCCCTTTCAATGTAGTGACCAGCGTACATGCCCCCTTTCAATGTAGTGACCAGTATACATGCCCCCTTTCAATGTAGTGACCAGCGTACATGCCCCCTTTCAATGTAGTGACCAGCATACATGCCCCCTTTCAATGCAGTGACCAGCATACATGCCCCCTTTCAATGTAGTGACCAGTATACAGGCCCCCTTTCAATGTAGTGACCAGTATACAGGCCCCCTTTCAATGTAGTGACCAGTATACAGGCCCCCTTTAAATGTAGTGACCAGCGTACATGCCCCCTTTCAATGTAGTGACCAGTATACATGCCCCCTTTCAATACAGTGACCAGCGTACATGCCCCCTTTCAATGTAGTGACCAGCGTACATGCCCCCTTTCAATACAGTGACCAGCGTACATGCCCCCTGCAGAGGTATGGCAGTGGGAGAGATGGGATCAGGCAAAGGGATGGCGGTGGGAGGGATGGTCATGGGATGAGGCAGAGCATAGGGGGATGGCGGTGGAAAAGCTGGATGGATGGTCATGGAGGACTGACAGGACAGGAGGACTCACCGGTGGTGATGTCTTCTTCCAGCAGATGACCTCCGGTGGTCTGGTCTCCTCTCCGGTGCCGCCGTCACTCCCGTCCGGTGTCCACCCGACTCCATCGCCCGCGGTCCGGTCCACTGCTGCGAGTGACGTCAGCGGGGTCAGCGTTGGATGTCCTGGATGCTGTGATTGGTCCAGGCTGGAGGCTGGACCAATCACAGCCAGGAATCCACGAAGTGGGGGTTTCCAAGGAATCTGCCTTGCGCCCAGGTTACGCCCCCCACGCCCCCCAGAAGGCAGCCAATCGGCGCCTCTTCTGGGTGGTAACCCCACCCCCCCACCCCCTCCACATCGGCTGGCGGCGGCGGCGGCGAACGCAATTTTTTTTTTTTTTTCAAACTTTATTGCTCGTTTTGCAATCTTTTTTTTTTTTTTTATCTTTTTTTTTTTTCTTCCTTTTTTCAGGGGGGGCGGCGCCCTAGCGCCCCCTATGCACCGGCCGCCACTGATCAAAAGTCTGTTAGATACATATTCTGCTCGCTGATTAAAGTAATTTGGATGTGGTATCCTTGCTTAGCCCACTCCTTCTTTCCATTAGTTAGTTAATTAATTTACTAATAACAGGTTAAAAACATAAGTTTTAGTTGGAAACATTTGTAAATACATATGGAAGCTTAACCACTTCCATACCGGGCCATTGTAAAATGACGCCGGTAGGAAGGGCTCGTCGATCCGGGCGGCCTCCCGCTGCTACTGCGCGCCCCCGTGGCTGGTGACAGGTACTCGTGTACTCCGATGACAGGTACTCGGGTACTCCGATGACAGGTACTTGGGTACTCCGATGACAGGTACTCGGGTACTCCGATGACAGGTACACCAGCCCATCAGAGTACCTGAGTACCTATCTGCAGCCCATGCCTCCTAGATTATGTGTTGGGGTGTTTGCTTTCCAAAATGGGGTCATTTTATGGGGGTTTCCATTGTCCTGGGGTTCCAGGGCCTTCAAAAGTGTGATTGGATGTAATGAAATTATATGTGTAATTTATGGTCCTAGAACACCTGACGGTGCTTCTTGCATGTTGGGCCTCTGTATGTGGCTATGCTGTGACAAAGTCTCACACATGTGGTATCGCCATACACAGGAGGAGTAGCAGAATGTATTTTGGGGTATCATTTTTGCTATGTACATGTTATGTGTTAGAAATATCCTATAAATTGACAACTTTGTGTAAAAAAAAATGTGTGTTCATTTTCTTTCCACATTTTCCAAAAACTTGTGGAAAAAAATGACATGTTCAAAAGAGTCATTATGTCTCATAGAATATACATTGGGGTGTTTGCTTTCCAAAATGGGATCATTTTGTGGTTAATTCCATTGTCCTGGTGCTCCAGGGCCTTCAAAAGTGTGATAGGTTGTTAGGAAATGATATGTGTAATTTATGCTCCTAGAACACCTGACGGTGTTCCTTGAATGTTGGGCCTCTGTATGTGGCCAGGCTGTGTAAAAGTCTCACACATGTGGTATTGCCATAATCAGGAGGAGTAGCAGAATGTATTTTGGGGTGTAATTGCAAGTATGCATATACTGTGTGTGGGAAATAACTTGTTGTTATGACAATTTTGTGTAACAAAAATAAATAAATATTTCTTAATATTCCCAAGAATTGTGGGAAAAAAATTACAACTTCAAAAAACTCACCATGCCTCTTACTAAATGCCCTGGAATGTCTACGTTCCAAAAAGGGGTCATTTGGGGGGTATTTGTACTGTCCTGACATTTCAGGGCCTTAAGAGATAGGCCATCGGCACATCAGGTGTGATACATTTTCAATGAGTGGCACCATAGTTTGTAGACTCTATAACTTTCACACAGACTAAATAATAACCACTAATTTGGGTTATTTTTACCAAAAATATGTAGAAGTATAGATTTTGGCCCAAATTTATGAAAAAAAAATATTATTTGCAAAATTTTATAATAGAAACTAAAACAAAATGTGTTTTTTTCATAATTTTCGCAATTTTTTCACTTATATCACAAAAAATAAAAAACCCAGTGGTGATTAAATACTACCAAAAGAAAGCTCTATTTTTGTGAAAAAAAATGATAAAACATTTGATTGGGTACAGCGTTGTATGACTGAGTAATTATCATTCAAAATGTGAGACCGCCAAAAGCTGAAAATTGGTCTTGGCAGGAAGGGGGTGTAACTGCTCCGTATGGAAGTGGTTAAAAACATTACCAAAGGTGAATTGACACAACAGTAACAGTAAGGCAGCCCATAGATCAGGAATATGCAAACTGTGGCCCTCCAGATGTTGCAGAACTACAAGTCCCATGAGGCATAGCAAGACTCCAACAGTCACAAGCATGAGACCCAGAGGCATGATGGGACTTGTAGTTTTGCAACAGCTGGAGGGCCACAGTTTGAATATCTCTGCCATAGATGGTTCAATCTTCTTTCCTTCCATCACAGGTCAGTCAGTGTTGATGGGGGATGCCTCGGTGGGGGGCGTAGGGAACCTTCTTGGCTGGCAGAACACAATGACTACTGATAGCGGCTATAGCCCCCAACACAGTAATCAAATCTAAAAAAACAGACAGGCTGGTTGAACTCAAGTTGATGGAAATATTGCCTTTTGTACAATCAGCCTGCCCACGTACATGGATCTAATCTCAGCCATTCCCTGCTGACCTGGCTGAATTTGGATCCATGTATGGGCAGCCTAACATGAATATTTGAAACAGATTAGTTGGTTTATTTATTTATTTATTGCTGGCTAGTTTGAAAGTGTGCTGCGGACTTCTGTTATACTGTTTTGTACATTGTCCTGCCTGTCACAAGTTAGCCTGCAGTTTCCTGCTTGAGTATTCTTACCTCCTTCCTTCTGGGCTTTCTCTACCCTGATTCCTTTCACATGTGTGGTTTGGCTGCGTTCACCTATGGGCATCGCCGGTCATTCTTCCCTTCCCTTCCCTTCATTCCCTTCCCTTCTATCACTTCCTGGCCCTCCTCTTAGTTTGCTGTCATATATAGGATAGTGTAACCCACATTGCCTGAGCAACTTCACGGTTCTATGAGCTCCCCAATAAACCGCCGAAGCCACATGCACTCCAGTCACGTAGTACTACGTGACTGGACACAGCCGAGCTGCCCTACCACAGTAAAATTACGGTGGGCGGTTGGCAAGTGGTTAAGAACCACTTTAAACCCAAAAATGTCATCTATTGGTGCTCACCAATTATTAGATGTGGTGGTTGCATTAGTTTTGTTCTTAAGCTTTTTCCCCTCTGTATTCACCTGGTGATCTGGCCAGTATTACACTTTCTGTTAGAGTTGTATAAAGTACTCGAAACCCATACTTGAGTAAAAGTACAAGTGCTCGATCAAAAAGTGACTTGAGTAGAAGTGGAAGTGCTCAATCAAAAAGTGACTTGAGTAGAAGTACTAAAGTATTCAACATTTTTTGTACTTAAGTATTGCAAGTAGTTTTTTTTTTTTAATGTTGCTACTCAAGTACTGAAAGTAAAAGTACCAGTAGTTTTGAAAAAAAAATTTGCTACTCAAGTACTGAAAGTAAAAGTACAAGTACTGTGTTATGTAGTTATTAAAGAAAGAAGTCAAAAGTTTGAACATCATATTGTTTTTTATTATTTCAAATGCAGCTTTTATGTATACATACAGTAGCATTTATTTTCGTATGCGCTGATAATACACATGTTTTGAGCTTGATGAAACCTCCCATCTACTGTTCTGGCAGTGGTAATTTTTATAATTGTAACGAGTAACTATGCAGCACAAAAAGAAATATTGGAGTAGAAGTATTGAAATCATTGAAAAAAATGTAGTGAAGTAAAAGTGAAAGTAGGAGAAAAAAATTCTACTCTAGGAAAGTACAGATACTGCCTTTCAGTACTCAAGTACAGTAGTGAAGTAGTTCTACTTAGTTACTATACATCTCTACTTTCTGTATTAGAGTGCCCCCACTCTGGATGAATGAGCCAAGGGGGGACCTTTGGACAGCAGCAATGTCAGTCTGGGGGGGGTGGGGGGGGAGTGTGTTAAATGTATTATCAGATTTAAATATGCTAGCCAACTGAAGTCACTTTATAATCAGTTACAGCAAACAGCTTTTTTCCTTTTTGGATATAGGTTTTATCTGGAAGTAATAGAAAAGCATGAATAGCCACAAACCAAAATGTAAATATAATTTTATTAACATATTCGTTTGCATGGCATTTTTTCAGTAATGTAAATATCTAATAAAAACTGTTACGCTTTAATATCCTTAAAGTTATGTGTTTTGTTATTTTTTATTTATTTTCTGTAATAAAACTTAATTTTACTTGGTTTTATTTCTGGGGAAACAAACTCCCTTCTGTAAGATAAAAAGTTTTGGAAGTGATGACAAGTTAAAGAAGTGCAGGGCTGGACACAGCGTTATAAATCAGCCTCCACAGTCTCCTCTCCAGTCTAATGATGTTATAAGTCAGACAACTGTGATATATCGAGGCTGCAGTCCCAAAGCTGCGTCTCACCTTACATGTTCCAAAGAGCTAAATAGATTAGATTCCTCCCAAAGAGACTGGAAATAGGATTACGTCTCCTTGAACTTGAGACATGAACCTTCATTCTGGACAATGAAAGCTTGCTATAATCCTTGCAATATGATTTAATGACTTACAAGGGGACCGTAAAGGTTTAGTAGACCAGTTGTTGCTCCATCTTTTCATTGAATGACCTCCAACCAAAGAAATGTCACTGAACATAATTCACTTCTTATAGAACTGACATAATGCTATACCAAGCTCAGAATATTATTGCGTCTTGTAGAATCCTAATACATAGGTTCTGACGCATTGGCCATGTCATCGGGATAGTCATCTCTGGCCTTCTAGCTCCAACCATAAGTACATTTTTATTACACCTTAGCTTCTTTAATACATCCTGGCAGTTGAAACACATTTGCTGATACAACATTTTACATTTTTCTTTTATGTCATGGAGAGTCCCATCAGTTAAAATTTTCCTGTGTTTATTTTAAAGCCCAACCCCAGGAAATTGTAAAATTACTCCTTAGCATGGGGCTGCATCCATACTGCAAGGGTTGGTAGCTCATATTGTCTAACAGGGAGGAGACACTGTTTTACTTACCTGAACCTCCACTCCCCTAGCAGATGGTGCTCCACTACTCTTCAGTGATGGACTGTCCCTCACCATCATGTCCAATGCAGGGCTACAGATCCTCCTCTGGTCAGGATCGTAGATTGCTAGAGCGTAGTAGAGAAGAGGCTGTGGGTACCAGTCTAGCTGTAAGAAGGAGCAAGGGATCGGCAGAGTAAATTCTAATTTTTTTTTCCCCCCTAGAGCTAAATGAGCAATTTAGGAGTGGCCACGGCCCTACTGTAAGACAAGCACTGAGCAAGCTGATGAAAACTTCTGTGCATCAGGGATGAGCCTTGGGAGTCTGTCTCTCTCTCTGTGGGGTCCAAAAAGGCAGAGTGGGTCCTTTTTTTTTTTAAAGGTTTTTTATTAAACAAACAAAACACAGTACACCAAAAGAAAAATGGCAGTGCAACATAAAAGAGAGGATACAGAACATACAGAGCATCCTCTCCAATCATCTAACAAAATAAAACCACAGTACAGAGAATACCCAGTAATCGTGGTAAAAGGGGGGGTAACACATTATTATAAGCAATATATAACGACACATGCGGAGCAAAAGAAGGCACTGTAGACATCGCCTAGGAGGCGTCAGACACCGAGGAGGCAGTAAGATCAGAGTCTACCCAGAAGGACCAGATTTTATTGAATTTCTTCGGACATCCTCTGGCCTCATACGTCAGTTTATACAGAGGCAGAGCCTGATTAACAATAGAGATCCAAAATGGAACGTCAGGGGGTGTGGAAGATTTCCAACGGAGAGCAATAGCTTTCCTAGCATAGAAAAAGAGCAAACGCAGAAATAGTTTCGTGCGAGCCGGAGCATCCTCATCATCCACATGTCCTAGGAGACAACGAAGGGGGTTACAGACATTGGACAATTGAGAGATATCAGTTATAAAGGCCGTCACCCCTGACCAAAAGGCACGGACAGGGGGACATTCCCAAAACATGTGAAAGAAGGATCCCACACCATCAGAGCACTTAGAGCAGAGAGGGGAGGATAATGTACCAATTTTATGAAGGAACAGGGGAGTGTAGTAAGCCCTATACAGGAATTTCAATTGTATGACTCTATCCCTGGAGGAGAGTGGGTCCTTAAAGCGTCAGCACATCTTTTACATTGGTGAACACCGTATGATTGGATTCGTACTGGAGCTGATTTTCTGGATACAGGCGAAGTAGTCCTCTAACTACTTACCGTGTATGCCCCGTCTCTCTCTGGTAAGAGGCTATATGTGGTGAAGGGCTTCACAAGCGTCTGTCTGCAATTTACACCAGGGTGGAAATTTACCTTGCATTTTCATGAACTGTATACTCATCAAGGCTGAATGTGGCTGTGATGTGATTCCCAGTTATTGCTGCTCTTCTTCCATGGGATTTATTGACTGTTCTACCGAGCGCGACTCTTTTTATATCATTTTCTTTTATACATCCAGCTGTATGAGTTCGCTGCTATAAGGTTTTATATACTTATTTTAATTTTTTAGTTGTGCCATTGAGCTTTAAAGAAGATAGTAGGGAAACCTAAAAAACTTAAAGCGTAACTTTAACATTTTTTTTGTGGAGAAAAAAACATTCCCCTCTGGGTGATCTCCGGACATTACAAGAATTTTAATAAACTTTGTTGCAGATCCCTACCTTTTGTTATTCTGAAGAAATCATTATTTGTTCCTCTGTGCTGAGTGGGTCAAATGGGAGTGGTTTCATAATTATCAATCAGCTGTGACAGCTGCAGGGCACTAATGAGGAAAGCTGTTGGTTCTGCGTCCCTTTAGACTTGTTCCTATTGGGAGTATCTCACCAAAAAATGACAAATGACTGTATCTTATGCAGACTTCTGGGAAAATTGATGAGCCAATCACACACGCAGGAAATGATGTTTCTGGGGTGTGGTCAGTATACATTCTGTGTACAGAACAGCTCCAGGTAGTCATATTGCATTGCAAATTCAGAAAATTACAGAGCTGCAGATTGAAAAGGAAAGGTTATTTTTAATAACATTCAATTAAAATATGATTTGTGTCTCAATTGTATACGCTTTATTGTTTTTTATTTACTTGCTATTTTTTTCCCTTACGAAAGTGGAGTTACCTTTTAAAGTGACCCTTCACTTAAAAAATAATTTTCCAGCATTGCATTGCCCCCCCCCCCCCCCAATCCTTGCAGTGTAAGACTGGGTTCTGACATTTCAGCATGTTGCATGTAGGGCAGCCTATTCATTTTAATGGGTTGCCCTACGCATGAGAAACGCAGAAAAAAAGTCCCTGACTTTTTTCAAAAATGTCCTGCGCCAAATGCACACATTTGATGATTCATGGGGGGGCCAATAACAATTAATGGCACTGCCTTGTGTGTGCTAAATGGCGGCATGTTTTAATGAACCTAGCCTAAAAAATCTGGCCTTTCTTTCGAGGGAAAGGGTTTGGTCATCACATCTAATAATTGGTAAGCGGCAATATATTACATTTTTGGTTTTGGGTTTAAAGTGGTTCTAAAGGTTGCATTTTTTAAAAATAACAAACTTGTTATACTAACCTGCTCTGTTCAGCGGTTTTGCACAGAGAAACCCTGATCCTCCTCTTCTTTTTGGGTCCCTCTCCATTTTAGCCCTGGTCAGAATTACTTATCTTAAACCCTCTTGGACCTGGCATGTGTCATCAGGAGGCCGGCTGCCTAGACCCAGAAGAGACAGTTGGCTCCCAATGATGTCAGAGAGGAAAATGGTGGATCGGCTGCAGCTATGGTTTGATAAAGGGGCAGCACTTTTGCCCTGAAACATGTAGCCATGCCCCATCCACTTCCTGTTATCATTACCCAGCCGAGAGAGGTGCTGAATGGAGCCGCAGCCATCTTGCTACACCCAAAAGCAGCTGCTGCCTATTTTCCTGCCTGAAGCCTGACAGCTGTTCTTCCACTAAGAACTCTGCTTCAGCTAGCCACTTGCCTACCGAGCTCTGCAGCCTCACGGTAATCCTATGGGAGGTCTATAAAGGTTTATGACAAGCCTTGATCCACTTATAACTAGTGCATTTTTATTGTCTTCTTTTATTCTTTTTAATAAATTGCCACACCTAGATGGAGGCGCCCTCTTGTGTTTGTTTTATATTCTCATATCAGCATGCTTCTTGTTAGAGCATGAGCAGTGCAGCACAACTGATCTACTTTATGTATTGCTTCACCCTCTCTAAGGCCCCTTTCACACACTCGACTGAGCAGGCGGATGAAAGCTGTGTCTTTGCGCTGTGTGCGGAGACACAGCTGTCGAGTCCCCATGCATCTCTATGGGGGAATCGGATGGGAACGGACTGTCTGTTCGTTCTCATCTGATCCAATTCACCAGACGGATGGAAAATAGGGTTTCCATCCGTCCGGTTTTGACGGATTGGATTGCATCGGATGTCTCCGCTGACATCCGATGCCCCATAGAGATCCATGGGGCGTCCGTTCAGATCTGCCAAAAAAACTGACAGGTGGATCTGAACGGACTCCCTGTGTGAACGGGGTCTAAAGCCCCGTACACACGTACTGATTGTCGGCCGTAAATATTCGGCCACGGACCGATCAGCCGATTGTAGCCTTGTTAGTATGATGCTTCCGACAGCCGACAGCGCATTTTCGGCCGAACAGAATCTGTCGTGCAGACTTTAAAATTTTTGTTGGCCAACACCAGAACGGCCGATTGTTCGCCAGTCAGTACAGATTTCGGCAGACAGACAGCAGATTAGCAAGACTGGGCATGCTCAGAAAAGAAAAAAGACAAGGAAAGTTAACCATCACATGACATCACTTCTGCAGTCGGCTGTTGTTGGCCGACAAAATTTGTGTGCAGTCTTTTGCAGTTTTCAACAGACACGACAGCCCTGGACAAAAGACGGCCGATCGTTCGGCGACGATCAGTACGTGTGTACGGGGCTTTAGTCTGAACTCTGCTGATCAAGGATTGAAAAAAGCTAAATAAAAAGTCAAATTCGGGAATTTACTCTGCTTGCTTTAAAAAAAAATGTGTTTATTAATTTAATAATATATACAGAGCTGTGATAATTTGTGACTTTTATATGTGGCTAGGCTTCAGCTTTAAAACTTTTTTCCAAAATGTAAGTGAACCTGGTACTTAAAGAGGAAGTAAAGTAAAAAAAAAAAAAACTGAGAAAAAAAAGCCCTGTAAAGAGAGAGGCATAATGAGCTAGTATGCATCGCATACTAGCTCATTATGTAGTACTTACCTTAAAACGAAGCCCCCGCCGTGCCGCCACCTCAGCGACAGGACGGCGACATGTCCTGCCGTCCCGCTTCCGGGTTCGCGTCCTCCGGCCATCTGATTGGCCGGAGGCGCGATTACATCACTCCCGCGCATGCGCGCGGGAGCCGCCGTTCACGGCACTGAGCTCTGAAGGAACGGCACGGGTGGCCGTTCCCTCAGAGCACCTGCGCCGATGACGTCATTGGCAGTTTGTGCTGTAAATATCTCCTAAATGGTGCAAGTTTGGGAGATATTTATAGCACCTATAGGTAAGCCTTAATATAGGCTTACCTATAGGTAAAAGTTATACAAGAGGGTTTACAACCTCTTTAAGAATTTAAAAAATTTTAAAAGGTGACTTCATTGTCCGTAGCAGAGTTTTATTCAACAGATTAAGGAACTGGAAAGAATGTAGCAAACTGTGAAATGACCCTGGGTCAGCTCTGTTCCGAATGCAGACAAATTGTTCCTTTTTGAAATCTATTCATTTTGATGTTCTCCCCAGAAGGCATATTGATGACCTAAGTTCAGGCAGCTGACACAATTAAAAAAATTGAAGAATCGTCAAAGAGATACACAATCGTGGCCAGCAAAAGGTCCAGAGATTTGCTCACCAATTTTTGGACGACGATATCATGAACGGTAATTGGAAATGTTTGCCACAAAGTTTCCTCCTCTGAATTATTATTCTTGAAACATTTCAATATAATTTGTTTTCTGGAATGGTCACAGCTTTCAAAGAGAGGCACAAAGCAAAGCAACAAAAAACAAAGACTAGCTGTACCGAACATTAAAGCAGTGCCGAATTGTCGACTGAATTGTAGTTCCAGCCCTCGTTCCCCTGAGGCTCACTATCGGAGGCAAGTGCGATCATAGGCTACAGAAAGGCTGGTATCTGGCCGTAACTGGTATGTAGAAAGCATCTAGAAAGTATTCACAGCGCTTCACCTTTTCTACATTTTCTTTATGTTACAGCCTTATTCCAAAACAGATTCAATACATTATTTTCTACAAACAATACCCCATAATGACAACATGAAAGAAGTTTGTTGGTAATCTTTTTAAATGTATTAAAAATAAAAAAACGAAAAAAAATCCCATGTAGATAATTATTCACAGCCTTTGCCATGACACTCAAAATTGAGCTCAGGTGCATCCTGTTTCCACTGATCACCGTTGACATGTTTCTACAACTTGATTGGAGTCCACCTGTGGTAAATTCAGTTTATTGTACATGGTTAGGAAAGGCACACACCTGTCTATATAAGGTCCGAAAGTTAACAGTGCATGTCAGAGTACAAACCAAACCATGAAGGCCATAGACCTCCAAGACAGGATTGTATTGAGGCACAGATCTGGGGAAGGGTACAGAAAAATGTCTGCAGCATTGAAAGTCCCAATGAGCACAGTGGCCTCCATCATACGTAAATTAAAGAAGTTTGGAACCACTAGGACTCTTCCTAGAGTGGGCCACTCAGCCAAACTGAATGATCAGAGGAGAAGGGCCTTAGTCAGGGAGGTGGCCAAGAATCCAATGGCCAATCTGACAGAGCTCCAGTGTTTCTCTGTGGAGAGAGGAGAACTTTCCAGAAGAACTCCACCAATCAGGCTTCTATGGTAGAGTTGCCAGACGGAAGCCACTCCTCAGTAAAAGGCACATGACAGCCCGTCTGGAGTTTTCCAAAAAGGACTTTCAGACCATGGGAAACAAAATTCTCTTGTCTGATGACACAAAGATTGAAATCTTTGGCCTGAATGGCAAGCAAGCTTCATGTCTGGAGGAAATCAGGCATAGCTCATCACCTGGCCAATACCAGCCCTACAGTGAAGCATGGTGGTGGCAGCATTATGCTGTGGGGATGTTTTTTTAGCAGCAGGAACTGGTAGACTCAAGGTCTGGATTCAGGATTGAGGGAAAGATGAATGCAGCAATGTACAGAGACATCCTTGATGAAAACCTGCTCCAGAGAGCTCTGGACCTCAGACTGGGGTGAAGATTCATCTTCCAACAGGACAATGACCCTAAGCACACAGCCAAGATAACAAAAGAGTGGCTACGGGACAATTCTGTGAATGTCCTTGAGTGGCCCAGCCAGAGCCCAGACTTGATCCCAATTGAACATCTCTGGAGAGATCTGAAATTGGCTGTGCACCAAAGTTCCCCATCCAACCTGATGGAGTTTGAGAGGTCCTGTAAAGAAGACTGGGAGAAACTGCCCAATAATAGGTGTGTCAAGCTTGTAGCCTCATACTCAAAAAGACGTGAGGCTGTAATTGGTGCCAAAGGTGCTTCAACATAGTATTGAACAAAGGCTGTGAATACATATGTACATGGGATTTTTTTCCTTTTTTTAATTTTTTATAAATTTGCAAAGATTTCAAACAAACTTCTTTTTTGTTGTCATTATGGGATATTGTTTGTAGAATTTTGAGGAAAATATTGAATTTTATCCATTCTGGAATAAGGCTGTAACATAACAAAATGTGGAAAAAGTAAAGCGCTGTGAATACTTTTTCCGAATGCACTGTATGTCTAGATTTAAAAATCTAGGGTCAATGGCAAAAATAATGCAAGGTCTGCTTATGTTGCAACCTCAACCCCCTCAATAACAAATGCTCATTGAGCATTTAAAAATTGTTTGAAAAAAAAAATATAACAATGTAAGTAAAATCTTAAAGATACTCACTTTACAGTTTGAGCTTCTTGCACTTGCACAGGTAACATCACTAGTACCTGCAGGGAGGGACTGGTAACTTTAAAGTAAGATACATACTTTTTTCTTACTCTTTTCCTCAAATGTTTATTTTATTTACATCTTGTGTGCAAAGTGACTACTGTATGTTCTGGCTGGCCATCTTCATTTTCAGGATGTGGCTCTACAAAAATATATAGGGGAGTACTGCACAGGTGCAACTAGTACCTAAAAGATGTTCGGGTTAGGATTTAAACAAATAGTGGATGGGGGGGCCACCTAAATGAGGCAAGTATGGTTCTAAAGAGGGAGAGAGTGGACTGACTAAGGTCGGGGGGGGGGGGGCAAAAACAATAGGTGGACTTTTTTTTTGTTTTATTTTAGTATTATTATTATTATTATTATTATATTTTATTGTTGCTATTATTATTATTATTATTATTATCATTATTATTTCATTATAGTTTTTTTAGTCCCATGCTACTAAAAAAGTGCATGATTTTTGTCTGTGTCCGTGCTTGAGATATAAATGTGTAAAAAAAAAAAAAAAACTTGGCAGAGGTTTTCACCATAGCAAAAAAAATAAATAGATTTTTTTAAAGTATTACTCTGATGTGTTTTTTAAAGCTGAAGTATAGTCATTTTTAAGGGGAATACAGCAATAGTTACCAGTAGTGGTGTAAATCCCATGTCCTGCAGGCTGCTGTTTCATGTAAAAAATCCTTCCTTCATGCCACCGGATAGCGGATACTGTTGAGGGCAGGGGAAGATTGAGCCAGGGGGCAGGGGAGCAATTGCCCCCTGGGCCGGGCCACTCTGATGCCCCATAAAAAGGCTGCACTGCTTCTGCCACAGACATGCCTAAAGGATTCCTGGTGAAGAGAAGTCAAAAGTCCCCACCGCTAACCTACTGAGTGTGGGATAAAGACAAGGACAGAGCGCAGCTCTCACCCCAGCATGGATGGTGTAAACTGTGTTTGAGCAGAGGCCGGTGTCATGCCCCACTGGAGACTCTTCTCCTCCAGGCCAGCCCCGACCAAGCTGTCCCAGCTCCCCCCAACCTCCCCTGCTGGCCAGGTTGAGAAATCAGATTTGGTCGGTGAGTAGAGAGTACCTGGAGCGGAGCTTTAGCCTGGAATGGGGGTCAGGAGGAGGCCGGAAAGAGAGAGAGAGTGAGAGGGGGGGGGCTGAGTCGCTGCACTATGGGCCTATGGGTTGTACTTGTTCCCTGGGCTGAAAGTTGTCAGTCAGCCCCTGGTTGAGAGTGGCAATCTTTCAATGCTGCATGGGATGAAGATCAGCAGCCGCAAGTATGAAGGACTTGCGCTACTCACCAGCCCCTTCCTGCCCCATCCACTATTCACAGAACTCTGATTGTTACTGTCTAGCAATGCAACATGTACTGTTATTGGGCAGGGGAGATCCTCTTATTGATCGCCTCCATTCACAAAATGTGTTTCATTGTTCTGAGATTCCTGCAGCAACAGCAGGCTCTGGGCTGTACTTGATGGCATTAAATAAGGCTTTTTACATGAACAAGCAGCCTGCTGGGCATGGGATACACATAATTACATGTAACTGTAATTTTAACATAACTGTAACTGTATGGTAACTGTAATAAATGCGTTTGATGCTGTAACCCCAAAAATGTACAAAACTTTAGCTTAAATTAAGGTTCTGCACACAGGACAGATAGTGAGCCATCCAGCGGAACAGGGTTGCTTAAAAAAGCTAATTTCCCCATAGAACTGCTAATATGATACATTAGAAGTCCAGTCAAATATCAACTAAGCTTAAACCTACTCCCCCCCCCCCCCCCATTCTATGGCATATTCTAACTACCCTGTATAGGAAAGTTGTATATACATACCTATTCTGAAGGTGCTCTATTGCAGTTATATCATTATATGATCTCGCTAGCAGATAAATTGAACTAGGTTGCTCAGTACAGAGCTTTGTCAGTACAATGAAGAACATTCATAAAAATAGAGGTGATACAACACATTTTTTGGGCCAGTTTAGCTTTGATAATAAAGAAAAATCAGGAGATATCCATTACCATTTACCACCAAATGAAAGCCCAATTTGTCCTGTAAAACAAGGTATAATCCACCTGGATGCATAAAGTAGTTGTGATGATATGTATTGGTTTTACTAACACGTGTCAAAGTTGCAAAATTGTGCCTAAGCATTAACATTGGTTTTACCGTTAGGCAGGAATGGGTTAAAGCAGAGCTCTACCCAAAAGAGTAAGTTCTGCTTTAAGCATTCCTCTCCCCTAAAATTTGGCATGTAATTTTTTTGAGGGGGAGCAGGTACCTAGTTTTGACAGGTACCAGCTCCCACTTCCGGTTGGGCCACCTAGGCAATCCAAACAGAAGTTCTCCTCTCCCCCTACTGCCTACAATCATCTGGGACATGTCACGGGTCCAAGAAGTTTGCCTGACCATTACGAAGTCGCAGCACAACTCGCGCGTGCACAGTGCGCACCCGGCTATGAAGCCGCAATCTGTCACAGTCAGGTGCCCACACTTGCAATGCAGGCGCCGGAGAGAGGAGAGGGAGAGAACCAAGGGTTCGGCCAGTCACATCGCTGGACCCTGGGACAAATGAGCGAGTGTTTTTAATAAAAGTCAGCAACTACACTTTTTGTAGCTGCTGACTTTTAGTAAGAACAAAAACGACTGGAACTCGGCTTTCAGCAGTAGATCCAGGGGTTCCATATTCTTTCAAATAATTTAGGTTTGTCAATTAAGATATCAAAAAGACCTTTATTAACCATTGGTTGTGTCATTTCAAAAGTTGTTATCAATATCTTTAAATATATCAATTCAAAAACTCATTATGTTATAATGTAGTAACTGTCTCCCATTAGTGCTCCTATGTTACAACCTTGTTACATGATGCACCCCTGATATAGACTATGAGGCCCCGTTCACACTGGGGCGATCCGACTTCCTGGGGCGACCTCCGAGGTCGCGGTGCGAGCAGCGCGCCGCGACCTCGGAGCGGCCGGCACGGACTTCATAACATTGAAGTCTATGACGGTCGCTCCGGGTCGCCCCAAAGAAGCTCCGGACCCTTTTTCTAAGTCGGAGCGACTTGTGTCGCTCCTATTAGAACGGGTCCACAGCTTCTCTATGGAAGGCGACCTGTGAGGCGACCAGGTCGCCTTACAGGTCGCCCCAGTGTGAACGGGGACTTAGTGGGTTTGCTGACACACAATGCACAGACATGGTCCACCATTGTTACCAACAGGATGCCAGTCCAGATTAATGTTAATCACCCCAGGGTGGGGCAAGTGCACATATACAGGAAGTGGCTGCAGGAGATCAACAGAAATGAGAAACAAGAGAGAATAAAAAAGGTAAAAAGGTTATTTTATAAAAAAAAAAAAAAAAGGACGTGGATATTGTTTACAATGCACAGAGGTTTTGAAAGTTAAAGGAGATCTATTGTCACAGCATACACTTTCATTTTTATAATTACCATTGTAATAGAATACAAACAACAGTAATTTTCGAAAATCCAATGTAAGCTTACTTGAAAAATTTATTTTTTATGTTCTGAATTCTGCCTGTCTGCTGGTCATCCCTTTCCACAAACTGCTGGATTTCTTGAATAGGTGCAGCTTCTCCTCTGCTGTTTACTTTGACTTTCTAAGGACTACATATCCCATGGTACATTGCTGTCTGCAAGCAGAGATTCCTATACTCCTAAAACTCCTCCTCTCAGCACCTCTGTAGTTCATTGTGAATATAGTGAATTGTGTGACGCAGCAGTGCCTACTCACAGTGACGTGTCACAGAATTCAAGGAATACATGTGTGGGGATTTTCACAAGGTTTACAAACATCAAGATCCTTCAGATTAGTAGGAGAAGCCCTGCCCCAACTATCCCTCTTTCCTCCTCATTTGTCCCTCATTTTGGTCTGACTCTGATCTATAAAGTTGTATATAAAATGCATTTTTTATCTTTAAAAGTGTTTCCCAGTGCTAAACATTTAATTGAAATTCTGAATTGCTGCATTTGCAAAAGCCAGTATAAAAGAATAGTAGTGGTGAAAAAAAAAAAAAAGCACTTCATTTTTTTGTATAATTCTCCTTTAAAGGGGCGTGGCAGGGGGTGTGTCCTATGCCTGCATACTTTTGCTAATAGGTGTCCCTCGTTCCCATCCATTCCTTTGCTCTCAGGGACAGCGGGCACAGCATTTTCTTACTTGCGCGTCGTCGATAGACATACAACCACCTGGATTATCCTCCTTGTCCACTTTCGTGCTTCTCCCTTGCCCCTGCGTGCACCCTGGCAGATCTTGCTGGTTCTCATTTTACATGGGGGGGCTGCGAATTCTGCAATCACCTCCTCTATGAGCAATAGAATGGACATCATCAATGGTTTTTCAAATATTTCAGCTGCTGTATTTTGTGGTTCCTTTGCATAAATATAAGTGCTCTGTTAAGCTAGCTTACACCCCTGAGGAAAGAATGCATTTTCTGAAACGCGTCGAGTTACTTCCATGGTTTCCTAGCCGTGACGGCAGTCTTGACAGAAGCCCATGGAACATGCAGAATTGTTTGCATTCAGGAATATATGCTTTGTTCATTCAAATATACATCAGCCTTTAATTGTTTTTAACAATTTTCTCAATAAAATTTGTATTGTACTTTTATACTGCTTTGATGGAATACATCTTCACATGTTCATATTTTCTACTACAGGCTGGTAAAGTCCCATTAGGATTTTTTTTACTTTTTGTTGACTTCATTATTGGGGTTGTTGGCCTGACTTTTTGTATCGATTATACTAGTGGCGGCTGGTGCTCTGTAATTTGGGGGGGTGGCGGCAAACCAATGCACCCCCCGGTCGGTCGGTCAGTCGTCAGGCAACACATTTCCCCCCCCCCTCCCTGAACGGTCTGCCTCCTTACCTCCCTCCTGCTTCCTCCTGTCCTAGCCAGGGAGTGCTGGATGGCTAAGCCGCTGTGCTTCTCCTCCAGCCATGTGTCTTCTGCCTCTTCCTGGCCACTGGCCAGTAACATCGCTTCTCCTTTTGGACAATCCGGAAAGGGGATTCACAACCCTCTTCCTGATTGGCTGGGAGGAGAGTCAGTGTGACAATAGCGAATATTCATTCGCTATTGCCATACAACTGGGTGAGGTCAGGGTGCAGTGCTCCCTTTTTTGAAGCCTTTTAGAGCCTCTGGCTCTAATCACGTGCTTCAAAACAAAAATCCCCGATTGGAATCCATGCATTTGGCTCCCTGCATGTAGATTAGGGGGACGGACACATGGATAGGGGGGGGCGGTGCCCCTGCGCCCCCAATGGATGGACCACCACTGGATCATACCCTCATGCCCTCCCAGATCTCAAAAAGTTGGGAGGTATGAAGTAGGCTAGAAATAGTTGAAATACAATGTGGAAATGACTATACAATTTTGAATCTGAGTCTAGATCCATTTTCAATAAATCTTTCTTCTTATGTAATGAAAAAAATAAGCTAACAAAGAGAAAACTGCTAAGATCAACAAAATGTTCCTTTTTCTCATAATAATACATCATTTACAGGCTAAGGTATAAGTTAAAGCAATTTCTGAGAAAAGCAATTTACAAGAAAAAATATATTCCACAAAACATCTATAACCAACAACTCTGCTTTGGCTTCTCATTCTTATAATAATTGGCTGGAATCAGCTAAGTTCGAAAAACAAGTTGTCTTCATTTCCGCCAGTGGACGGTGTTACAATTAGACCGCAAACCAAAGGGGACAAACAGCATTGTATACTGAAAGCCTGTGTGCATTTTCTAAGCATTTTGTAATCCCATCTTGGTGTGGATGGCCAGAAAGGACCATATGTTGACCGCAAATTAAATTAATGCACTAGAAACCCTGGCGGATGTTTTAGCGTAGTTGTTTTATCCGTGTTTTCCGTACACATCTTCACATTAAGGATTCACATTTACAGATTGAAATGTCAGGAGTGTCAACTACAATATATCATGTTTCACTGTAAAATATAATGTACGGAAGTGCGTTTGACCATAATGTCAGTGCTATATATTAAACACTGAGGTCTGAGAAACACATTCAGGATTCATAAATATGTTATTCAGGTTTATGCTAAGTGGAGGCATAAGAGCTGAGCTGCAATTGCAACTATTTGCTGAATTTAAAGCGGAATTTTACCCAACTTGATAAAAAAAATAATGTTCTTTTGCAAAGAACAAACAGTCGACATTAATAATTATGCTACCAACATTAACCACTTGCCGACCGCCCGTGATTTAATGCGGCAGGCTGGCTCGGCTGCGCTAACCGAAGTAGGGGTACGTCGACTCACGGGATCGGTCCTGGGTGGCAAGCGCACACCTGCCCCCATTAGGCAGCGGGGATGCCGTGGCATGGGATCGGTGGCACTGATTGCCGTCAGGCACCCGCGAATGCTCCCCGCTGAGAGAGAACACCGGTCAGCTGTTGTAAACACAGCCGGCCGTTGGTCTCTCTGAAATGATCACAGAGCGCCTGTGATCCTTCTATATAGGAACACAGGTCTCTATGATCATTTAACAAGTCCCTCCCCCCACAGTTAGAAAACCCTCCCCTAGGCTCACATTTAACCCTTTGCTCACTCCTAGGTTAACCCCTTCCCTGCCAGTGTCATTATTACAGTAACAGTGCATATTTTTAGCACTGATTAATGTAGTAATGTCACTGGTCCCCCCAAAAGTGTCAAATATTGTTGATCATGGGTTCAGAACTAGTTCTCATGTAAAATCTGGAGTTCAGGTCCGGAAGGAGTGTTTATTCTTTTAATGGTCATGTACATTCATTATTTATATGGATTGTCAGTACATACAAAAATCATTTTGAGAAAGCTATTGTATCTACAGTTTTGCCATGATGTATAATCCTGTTTTGTTCTTTTGATGATTTATCATATTGTTTGGATGATATCTGGCTATGCACCCTGAAGAAGATCTTAATTCTTTCATACAAAGTGTGTCAGGGCTTTCACCTGGATAGTGCATGAGAATTAGTTCTGAACCCATAATCAACAACATTTCATAAGGATTGATGCATATTGTATGGTGAATACATTTTAGGATATCCTGTGTTAATTACTTTTAATCATGTATAAATAAAATCATATTCTTTGAACGATGTTTAAATAACTGCTGCCTTAAAGTCCCAAGGGGTGTGGTTAGCGTGTGTAGCCAAGTGCTGACTGTGTAGTTACCTTCACTCAGGGTCCAGGACATTCCTTTGTGTGCTATACATGGAGCTCTTTCCCCCTAGTGCTCAAAATGGGGAACAATTAAATCACTTTCTAACTGCAGAGGGGAAGAGGATTGTGGGACATGTTGTCCGGTCACCTGGATTTATACTATACTTAATACAGTTAAAAACCACAAGTTCCAGTGTGCTGAAACAACAAGAAATTCTGGGCAAGCAGATATATTGAACTGTCCTGGGCGGGCTTGCTCTCTTGGGACACGGGACTTAGAGCTGTAAGAGCAAGAGGTTGTCACTCCGAGTGCTGTTGGCGGGCACCTCTGCCTATGCAGAGATTGGATCTCTCACTCTGAGGGCTGCATTGCTGGGCACAGGGTTGCTGTCGCTGTCACCGCATCCGCTGGGTTGCTGATCGGGTCCACATCCACTGCACACCCATGCAGTTATCTCTGGACTTCTGGGCCAACAGATTGTTAGTCGGGCACCTCTCAACTCCCTGCAGACAATCAAGAGCCTGCACGGGACATTCTGTCTCTCAGGACCCATGTTTAGCCGGATGGGTGAGTTGGCAAAAGCCCATCTTATCTCTGAAATTTTATTTAAAGTCACTGCATGTAGACCCATTCATACCTGACCAGTTGTAAGGTCTTTGCTGGGGAAAATACAACATCTATTGCATTCAGCTTTATTAACCTGCTACTGCAGAATAACATCTCTGGGCCCCACCATAGCTAGCTGAAGATCATGGAAACCCATACTCCAAGGACCTTCTCTCATCAAACAAACTCTACTCATAGAACCCTTGGTAGATTAAAACCTCCTTATATATATATATACAACTAGTTTATTAAAGGGAAACTCCCACACAAATTGTATAGATTGTTTATTTCATATTTCCTTTCCTTTTGGCAGAGGATGCCGATGTGACCTCATATCTACTTTGTGATTGCTTTATACCCCAACACACATAGACATTGGCAGCATTTGAATCTGTGCTTACTCTTCGACCTCTATGATTTCTCGCTGCTTTGGTAGCTTTATACTACAGGACTCTCCAAAAAATCTTTGGGCCTATTCGGATCCTTGTGGAACCTGCCGGGTTGTGGGTTCGCGGCACTAACATGTTGAGGCTTTAACTTATGCATCCTCTAATGCCTACCTTCTGGTAATCTTTACCAGATTTTTAACCTTCACGGCTCCTTGGTTCATTTGGATACTCAAAGTGGTGAATTCATATGGTTCAAGCCTGTTGACCACGAAGAAGGGTTTTTACCCGAAACGCGTAGGGTCCTTCCTTACCATATACACCCCTGAGTTCCCTTTAACTTTTTATGAGCCGTGATCTGCATGAAATTTTATATATATGTTTTTGGTCTGTGTATCTTTACCAATTTTTAATGTACAATCAATAAAGTCATTTTTATGTTTTTGAAAAACATTATTATTTTCTTTTTTGAGTGTCCAGTCGCCTATACAGTCCCGCCTCCATTGGGGGATTCTCTTTTTTCCTATAGATATACAACCAGTTTATTAAAGGGGAACTCCTACCCAAATTGTATAGATTGTTTACTTCATATTTCCTATGGCATCAGGACCTAAAGGGAGCTGACTGACTGAAAGTCTTCTTTTCCCTCTCTTGCGTCTGGGGTCATAAATCTGTTATCGCCTATTTATGATAGCCATTTGACCTATTGCTATTGTTATTTCACTGCGTATCCTGGTAATTTCATTTTACCGCAGTATCTCTCAAATTGGGCTATTCTAGTAGCCTTTATAGTCTTGTTGACTTAATCTTCCGGTAAACTGTTGACTTACAATTCTTTCTAATTATTGGCGTCTTTGCATTTGTACATTCTGCTTTAGGTATGTCAGAACCCAGAGTGTTAGAGGTGTCAGGGGGCTTGCAGGGTCAGGGCAAACACTGGGGACAAGGACCAGCAGTCCTTGGATGGGTAGCGCTACATGTGCTTTCCTACAGTACTTGATCCCTTGCTGAAGCATACAAAGAAGCGTAATACAGCCTTGTCCTCTTCTAGTAAAAGCAGAGGGGTTATGTTACTGAGCCTAGTGATCGCTGCATGTAGCAGGTAACCACTGCATGAGCGATTATGATTGACTGCAAACGGCTGTGGAAGCTGTCAGACTCCTATTTCTTTCAGTAGGGCTTCCCTCCCCCAGCAAACTGCAAGAAACCCCGCTGGGTCTTCTGCAGTTAAAGAAGCCTGCATTCACTATTAGGGATGATCGAACGGTTTGGGTCGACCATCGGTTCGACCCGAACATTGGGTGTTCGAAATTCCGCCGAATTCCGAACTTTTTGCTGAAAAAGTTCGGAATTCGGCAACCAGAACCGACCAAAATGCAATTGGGACAGGAAATGGGCTTTAAAAGCCCGTGATTGGACCAGAACCATCAGTAAAAGCCAATTGAGGGGTCAGGAGAATGCTAGGAATGTGATTGGAGTGACCAGAGGCCAATCATTAGTGAATACGCCCCCTAGTATATAAAATAGCCCTGCCAAATTACTAGCATTGTAATACAGGGACGTGGAAGAGAGTGGAAGCAATTCTGTTACTTCTGCTTCAAAGTGTCATTTAGCAATTATTAGTGTGAGGAAAGGGATATCTAGTGTAGTTAGGGTGCTATTTTCCACTTTAGTTAGATTCAAAAATCCAGTTTCTGTAGGGAAAGTGTTACGTGCCAGGGTGACCGTAGTGTAGTGTAGGGTGAACTGACTCTGACTGCTATGGCAGGGTGACCAAACCCTTCCATTTCAGGGTGACCGCTATAGAGAAAAGATAGTTTCTCTTAGGTCACTTATAGAACAGCGATATGGCTTCTCGCCTGTCAACCTGCTTTTTGCTGCAGGCGTTTATAGGGCTTTTTTGAGGACATGGTTGGAGTCAGGCATGACATCTGAACTTCTGTATAGGGGTATATATACACACACACTTATATGTATTTATACACATACACATATATAAGTGTGAAAATAGCAGAACACTATGCTTGCGCTAATGAAATAATTAACAGGCATATGGCTCCGCTCCTATAACACTTATATGTGTGTATGTGTATAAATACATATACAGTGGGTACGGAAAGTATTCAGACCCCTTAAATTTTTCACTCTTTGTTATATTGCAGCCATTTGCTAAAATAATTTAGGTTCATTCTTCTTCCTCATGAATGTACACATAGCACCCCATACTGACAGAAAAACACAGAATTGTTGACATTGTTGCAGATTTATTAAAAAAGAAAAACTGAAATATCACATGGTCCTAAGTATTCAGACCCTTTGCTTAGTATTTAGTAGAAGCCCCCTTTTGATCTAATACAGCCAGGAGTCTTTTTGGGAAAGATGCAACAAGTCTTTCACATCTGGATTTGGGGATCCTCTGCCATTCCTCCTTGCAGATCCTCTCCAGTTCTGTCAGGTTGGATGGTAAACGTTGGTGGACAGCCATTTTTAGGTCTCTCCAGAGATGCTCAATTGGGTTTAAGTCAGGGCTCTGGCTGGGCCATTCAAGAACAGTCACGGAGTTGTTGTGAAGCCACTCCTTCGTTATTTTAGCTGTGTGCTTAGGGTCATTGTCTTGTTGGAAGGTAAACCTTCGGCCCAGTCTGAGGTCCAGAGCACTCTGGAGAAGGTTTTTGTCCAGGATATCCCTGTACTTGGCCGCATTCATCTTTCCCTCGATTGCAACCAGTCGTCCTGTCCCTGCAGCTGAAAAACACCCCCACAGCATGATGCTGCCACCACCCACCATGCTTCACTGTTGGGACTGTATTGGACAGGTGATGAGCAGTGCCTGGTTTTCTCCACACATACCGCTTAGAATTAAGGCCAAAAAGTTCTATTTTGGCCTCATCAGACCAGAGAATCTTATTTCTCACCATCTTGGAGTCCTTCAGGTGTTTTTTAGCAAACTCCATGCGGGCTTTCATGTGTCTTACACTGAGGAGAGGCTTCCGTCGGGCCACTCTGCCATAAAGCCCCGACTGGTGGAGGGCTGCAGTGATGGTTGACTTTCTACAACTTTCTCCCATCTCCTGACTGCATCTCTGGAGCTCAGCCACAGTGATCTTTGGGTTCTTCTTTACCTCTCTCACCAAGGCTCTTCTCCCCCGATAGCTCAGTTTGGCCGGACGGCCAGCTCTAGGAAGGGTTCTGGTCATCCCAAACGTCTTCCATTTGAGGATTATGGAGGCCACTGTGCTCTTAGGAACCTTAAGTGCAGCAGAAATCTTTTTGTAACCTTGGCCAGATCTGTGCCTTGCCACAATTCTGTCTCTGAGCTCTTCAGGCAGATCCTTTGACCTCATGAGTCTCATTTGCTCTGACATGCATTGTGATCTGGAAGGTCTTATATTGACAGGTGTGTGGCTTTCCTAATCAAGTCCAATCAGTATAATCAAACACAGCTGGACTCAAATGAAGGTGTAGAACCATCTCAAGGATGATCAGAAGAAATGGAAAGCACCTGAGTTAAATATGAGTGTCACAGCAAAGGGTCTGAATACTTAGGACCATGTGATATTTCAGTTTTTCTTTTTTAATAAATCTGCAACAATGTCAACAATTCTGTGTTTTTCTGTCAGTGTGGGGTGCTATGTGTACATTCATGAGGAAGAAGAATGAACTTAAATGATTTTAGCAAATGGCTGCAATATAACAAAGAGTGAAAAATTTAAGGGGGTCTGAATACTTTCCGTACCCACGGTATATACCCCTATACAGACATTCAGATGTTTTGCCTGCCTCCAAAGACCCAAAAAAAGCGCCTGCAATAACACGCCTGGGCGGTTTTTTTTTTGGCGCAGACATTTTTTTGGGCATTTTTTTGGGGTCTTTGGAGGCAAGCAAAACATCTGAACTTCTGTATAGGGGTATATATACACACACATGTATGTATATATACACATATATAGGTGTGAAAGTAGCAGAACAGAAAGGAGAGAAGCCATATGGGTGTTAATTATTTCTTTAGCGCAAGTATAGTGTTCTGCTACTTTCACACCTATATATGTGTATGTGTATATATACATATAAGTGTGTGTGTATATATACCCCTACACAGACGTTCTGATGTTATGCCTGCCTCCAATAACCCCCAAAAAATGCCCAAAAAAACGCTTGCTACTAAACCGGCAAGGTGTGAAAATAGCGGAGCCATATCCCTGTTCTATATTAATTCTAATACAAACAATCTTTTTTTTCTGGTTCTGGACATGCTACAGAGCTGAAACTTCACAGGTACACTTTCTAGACCCCCCCCCCCCCCCCCCCCAGACATTAAATCCAAAGAAATCTCTTTTTTTTTTTCAATAATTTTTTAATAATCGGCTCTCTATCAAAAATGACAATTTTTAAGAACTTTTTTTGTGTGATTAATAGTCTCTGGGGCATGACCCAGAACCCTAGGCACTTTTTAGGGGCATTTATTGGGTTTTAGGGCTTCAAAATTGGGTTTTTTGATTACCGAAGTTTGGGTCCCATTGATTTCAATCCGGGCCGAACTTTCTGGAAATTCGGGTGTTCTGGTCAAACCGAACTTTTCAAAAGTTCGATCATCCCTATTCACTATATCTAGTTTCACACAGTACACAGAAAATGGAAATGCAATTGTTTTAGTAAATATAAACTGATAAATACCTTTTCTCGTCAGCAGTATATAGCAGTTGTGTGACTTCTGTCAGTGTCTGGTAAAAGCTTGTAGGGGGCGTTTTCATTCTTCTCTGACTGTCCTATGAGGCTGCATGGTCCCTGACCCTCTGTTTGGACAGTGCTGATTGGCCCTGTGCTAAACACATGCACTCTCCCAAGAAAAAAAAAAAAACTCTCAAGCAATTTACATCAAACTGAGCATGTGCAGACTAACTCAAAAGGCTATGTCTTATCAGCAGATTAACTGGGGACAGTGGAAGAAGGGGAGGATCAGAAAAGATAGGATCAAACAGTTTGTTTAGAATGTAGAGGATTAACCCCTTAGGTTCCATAGTGAGTATAACAAGCATGCTCTACTGCATATACTGTCTGATTTTACTGCTGTGGGTTTAGTAACACTTTAACCACAAACAGACGTTATTCACAAGTGTGAATGGGGCCTACCTACAAGGAAAAACTATTGTGTGTTACAGCTAACCAGGAAGCAGGGCTTGCTTCATATGTAATAAGAAAATACTTCTACCCCAATATACACTCACGTTTACAACCAACTCATAGACTAGATTTTTAATTCATTAGCATGTGTTAAAACACTTTACATGAAGGGAATGGAAAATAAAATAAAATTATTTCTATAAACATTCTGCACCCCTGGATGCTGATTGCTGGATTGTCAGGTGAAGGTGGCCCCATGTGTCACTCTGTATGACACTTCCACACTGATTTCCATAAGTCTGCCGTCTATTCACATTCTGATTTTGGATGCTTGAGAATAAACATGTAATGATGAGTTGCCAGTAAGATCTGATTACATGGATGGTTGAGCTCAGATTACCTGTCAACACAACAGCAAGCAAACACTGGATGTCACCCACAAACCTTTGGGCCTTATTTTCTAGTGTATTTTTTTTTTTTTTTTTTTTAATTTAGCAGCCTTTCAGCCTTTTTACTCCCTAAAATATTTTTTTCATCAGGGGGCAATGGGAAAATGCCTTATACATACAGTGCTCAGTATAAATGAGTACACCCCAACACATTTGCAGGAAAACCTTTACATTCCTTTCAGAATCAGCATTTTCTATGGGACACTATACTACAAAATACACAAATGTGGGCCATTGATTGCAACCAAGATTTGTTTATTTGCACACACATAATAGTATTTTTCCTAACAAATTCATTCAGGACCATGTTGCAAAAATTAATACACCCCAATGAAAGTCTTAGGAGCGAAGCTAAATTTTAGACAACAAAATCCTAATTAACAAGAATTCAACTAGAGGTGAGTCTAATTATTCATTAAACAGGTGTCCAGCAGACGATGTAGCACCCTACAGGTAGGTGCTAGGTAAAGTATAGTGGGCCTTGGCTGCCTAACAGCAGGGCCATGGTTTTCAGTAGGCTGTCATGGTTCCCAGGTGTGTCTGCTAAGAGGGGAGCCTCCCCACTGGCTCTATGAGAGGCTTCTCATTGGGCAGTGGAGGAAACCCAATCAGAGACACATTCAGGCCTGTATCTACCCCAGAAGGCAGATTCTACCGCAGAGGATTCTGGAAGTGGGTATAAGTCTGAAGGGGCACATGACTCAGCGTCTTTGGTGGGAAGCAGAGTCCCAGGAGGGAGAGTACAGCTGTCTCTCCTCCTGTCAGAGGAAGCAGGTGTCTCGGGTGGCTGGCTGAGAATCCAGAGAGTGTTGAGCTGAGCTGTAGATCCGGTGTACCGAGAACCAGCGGAGAGAGAGAGGAGTCCAGTTCCAGGAAAGCCTACAAAGATTGTTAGTACTGAGGATTGCCTCTGGGGGTCTGCCTAGTGTCAGAGGGGACCACTCCGGAGAAGGTTCTAGGGATCCAGGAGTCAGCTAGCTGTTAAAGGGGGTGCCTGGTCAGAGGACCCTGAAGTATTAGAGGGGGTACCTAGTCAGAGGACGCTGAAGTATTAGAGGGGGTACCTAGTCAGAGGACCCTGAAGTGATAAAGGGGGCGCCTGCAGTTTGGGCCCTGAAGATTCAGTGTACTGTGTGAAGTGTAGAAGGTTAAGGGCTCTTTCACACGACCGCTCCGTGTGTCCGCAAATCATCCTATTTTTTTGCGGATGATTTGCGGACATAATGTAAGTGAATGGCACTGCGGATGTCAGCAGAATACCATCCGCTGACATCCGATTTTCCTCCTTTCAGTTCTGTTCCGTTTTTTGGAACGGAACAGAACCCTATTTTTCCTCCGTTAAAAAATGGAAAGGAAGGAAAATCGGATGTCAGCGGTGTCATCCGCTGACATCCGCAATCCCCATAGACTTACATTATGTCCGCATATCATCCGCAAACGGATGGGATGATATGCGGACATACGGAGCGGATGACACAAATGTCAAATGTCAAATGTCAAAAAAAAAAAAAGTCCCGCAGCGGAGCTTTCATACGGAGCGGCCGTGTGAAAGAGCCCTAAGAGTTGCAGCAGAACATGTATTTACAAGGAGCTCCCTCAGCCAGTACAGGGCTGGAGGGAACTGTTCAGTGACTTTTGAGCTAAAGCAGTGTCAGGAGTCAAGTGTTCTACAGTCCTGGATCTTCTGAGTTAACAGTCAGGTTAAAGTCGAGGTTCCAGCACAAGTTCAGTGGAATAGTAACTGTAAAACGCCAGGAAGCGCTGGCCGGCATTCAGCTGACGTCAAGACAGCGCCAACAGGCATTCTTCTTCAAGTGTCCCAAAATTGTACCTAGTTGAGCCAGAGGAGTACTCCACTCATTCCCTTCTCCCATCCCCAAATACAATAATACAAAACAAACCAAAGATGCCGGAATGGTCATTGTCTCAGTTCTCACACCTGGGGTCACAACTCAAATGTGTTGGAGGTGTCACCGGTAACAAAGGCAGACCCACATCAGGCATAAGACCTGGAAATACTGCTACAATTATAAAAAGGCATTTTTTTAAGGAAGAAAACCCCTTCCCATTTTATTCTGTCTGAAATAACACCACATGGAAGAGAAATGTCACAAGGCCTGAGAAAGAAAATCATTTCTTTACACAAGAAAGGTGAAGGCTACAAGAAGATCAGCAAAGCTTTAGTTATCAGTCAGAATATTGTAGCAAAAGTGAAATTTAACAAAGATGGAACTGCAACCATCACAGAGATGTCCAGGCCGTTCACTGAAGTAAATACCTTGACAGGAGCGTCTTCTGATGAGAATGGTTAAAGAAAATCGGCATGTAAGTTCACTGTAGTTAGATAAATAAGTAGAAAGCCAAACTGGGGTGATTGTTTCCCACGACACAATATGACATACATTGCAGAGGAATGGCATGCATGGGTATCACCCACGAAGGAAGCCTCTCCTAAAGCCCATGCACAAAAAAGCCTGCCAAGAATTTGCCAGGGCCCATGCTGAAAAAAAAAGAAGACTACTGGGATTCTGTACTCTGGAGTGATTAGACCAAGATAAATGTTTTTGAAAGTGATGGCTTCAAAACTGTATCCTGTCACATAGGTGAGAAGTACAAAGAAAAATACATGGTGCCCAGGGCCGGACTGACCATTGGGCACAGCGGGCATATGCCCGGTGGGCCGCCGAGGCCTCCGCTCCGAGTCCAGCGCCAGGCGCATTATAATGGAAGACAGTGTCCGCCGTCCGGCCGTTGCCTGCCTCTCCGCGGCCGATTCCGCGGAGTCTGAGGGCCGCCGCCGCATTACCGCAATCTGGCCGCCCGCCCACCCTGCCACTGTCCCCGACTGCCCGGGCCGACTCCCCACTCCTAACTTTGCTCAGCTGGCAGCCGGCTCCGCAGCGGCATCCAGGCTCCAGCGTAGCTCAGGAGGGGGTGGAGTCGGTGGGTGGACCGTCCGTGTGACTGTGAAGTGAAGTGAAGGCCGGGGGTGGAGCTAGAGGCCGGCGGGGACCCCATGCTGCCTTGTTGTCACAGGAAGAAGCGGGAAGTGAGCAGTCGCCGTACACCGCAGACAGACACTGACAGTGTGTCTGAGTCTGAGACAGTGAGTGGCCTCAACAACAGGTAAGGAAAGAATGGCAGCAGGCCAGCAGCACAATTTAAAAACACAGACTCCCACTGCCATACCTCTGCCTCATCCCATCCCTCCCACTGCCATACCTCTGCCTCATCCCATCCCTCCCACTGCCATACCTCTGCCTGATCCCATCCCTCCCACCGCCATACCTCTGCCTCATACCTCTGCCTCATCCCATCCCTCCCACAGCCATACCTCTGCCTCATCCCATCCCTCCCACAGCCATACCTCTGCCTCATCCCATCCCTCCCACTGCCATACCTCTGCCTGATCCCATCCCTCCCACCGCCATACCTCTGCCTGATCTCATCCCTCCCACCGCCATACCTCTGCCTCATCCCATCCCTCCCACTGCCATACCTCTGCCTCATCCCATCCCTCCCACTGCCATACCTCTGCCTCATCCCATCCCTCCCACAGCCATACCTCTGCCTCATCCCATCCCTCCCACAGCCATACCTCTGCCTCATCCCATCCCTCCCACCGCCATACCTCTGCCTGATCCCATCCCTCCCACCGCCATACCTCTGCCTGATCCCATCCCTCCCACCGCCATACCTCTGCCTCATCCCATCCCTCCCACCGCCATACCTCTGCCTCATCCCATCCCTCCCACCGCCATACCTCTGCCTCATCCCATCCCTCCCACCGCCATACCTCTGCCTCATCCCATCCCTCCCACAGCCATACCTCTGCCTCATCCCATCCCTCCCACTGCCATACCTCTGCCTGATCCCATCCCTCCCACCGCCATACCTCTGCCTCATCCCATCCCTCCCACCGCCATACCTCTGCCTGATCCCATCCCTCCCACCGCCATACCTCTGCCTCATCCCATCCCTCCCACAGCCATACCTCTGCCTCATCCCATCTCTCCCACCGCCATACCTCTGCCTCATCCCATCCCTCCCACCGCCATACCTCTGCCTCATCCCATCCCTCCCACCTCCATACCTCTGCCTGATCCCATCCCTCCCACCGCCATACCTCTGCCTGATCCCATCCCTCCCACCGCCATACCTCTGCCTCATCCCATCCCTCCCACCGCCATACCTCTGCCTCATCCCATCCCTCCCACCGCCATACCTCTGCCTCATCCCATCCCTCCCACCGCCATACCTCTGCCTCATCCCATACCTCCCACCGCCATACCTCTGCCTCATCCCATCCCTCCCACCGCCATACCTCTGCCTCATCCCATCCCTCCCACCGCCATACCTCTGCCTCATCCCATCCCTCCCACTGCCATACCTCTGCCTCATCCCATCCCTCCCACCTCCATACCTCTGCCTCATCCCATCCCTCCCACCGCCATACCTCTGCCTCATCCCATACCATCTCTCCCACTGCCATACCTCTGCCTCATCCCATCTCTCCCACCGCCATACCTCTGCCTGATCCCATCTCTCCCACCGCCATACCTCTGCCTCATCCCATCCCTCCCACCGCCATACCTCTGCCTGATCCCATCTCTCCCACTGCCATACCTCTGCCTCATCCCATCCCTCCCACTGCCATACCTCTGCCTCATCCCATCCCATCCCTCCCACTGCCATACCTCTGCCTCATCCCATCCCTCCCACTGCCATACCTCTGCCTCATCCCATCTCTCCCACTGCCATACCTCTGCCTGATCCCATCTCTCCCACCGCCATACCTCTGCCTCATCCCATCTCTCCCACTGCCATACCTCTGCCTGATCCCATCTCTCCCACCGCCATATCTCTGCCTGATCCCATCTCTCCCACCGCCATACCTCTGCCTCATCCCATCTCTCCCACCGCCATACCTCTGCCTCATCCCATCTCTCCCACCGCCATACCTCTGCCTCATCCCATCTCTCCCACCGCCATACCTCTGCCTCATCCCATCTCTCCCACTGCCATACCTCTGCCTGATCCCATCTCTCCCACCGCCATACCTCTGCCTTATCCCATCTCTCCCACTGCCATACCTCTGCCTGATCCCATCTCTCCCACCGCCATACCTCTGCCTCATCCCATCTTTCCCACCGCCATACCTCTGCCTCATCCCATCTCTCCCACCGCCATACCTCTGCCTCATCCCATCTCTCCCAATGCCATACCTCTGCCTCATCCCATCTCTCCCAATGCCATACCTCTGCCTCATCCCATCTCTCCCAATGCCATACCTCTGCCTCATCCCATCTCTCCCAATGCCATACCTCTGCCTGATCCCATCTCTCCCACTGCCATACCTCTGCCTGATCCCATCTCTCCCACTGCCATACCTCTGCCTGATCCCATCCCTCCCACTGCCATACCTCTGCCTGATCCCATCCCTCCCACCGCCATACCTCTGCCGGATCCCATCTCTTTCACCGCCATACCTCTGCCGGATCCCATCTCTTTCACCGCCATACCTCTGTCTGATCTCTCCCCCCCTCCCATGAGGCAGTGGTGATGGGGGGGATAGGGATGACATCAGTAGCGGTGGGGATAGGGATGACATTAGTGGCAGTGGTGATGAGCATAGGGATGACATCAGTGGCAGACATTGTCATTCCTATCCCCACCACCACTGCCACTGATGTTATTCCTATCCTTACCACCACTGCCACTGATGTCACCCCTATCCTCATCATTCCCACTGATATCATCCCTATCCTCAACACCACCACTGATGTTATCGCTATCCCCATCACCACCGCCACTGATGTCATCCCTATCCCCACCACTGCCACTGATGTCATCCCAATCCCCACTACCACTGATGTCATTCTTATTCCCACTGCCACTGATGTAACCCCTATCCCCACTGCCACTGTTGTCACCCCTATCCCCACCACCACGGATGTCACCCCTATCCCCACCACCACTGCCACTGATGTCACCTCTATCCCCACCACCACTGCCACTGATGTCACCCCTATCCCCCACCACCACTGATGTCACCCCTATCCCCACCACCACTGATGTAACCCCTATCCCCACCACCACTGCCACTGATGTAACCCCTATCCCCACCACCACGGATGTCACCCCTATCCCCACCACCACGGATGTCACCCCTATCCCCACCACCACTGCCACGGATGTCACCCCTATCCCCACCACCACTGCCACGGATGTCACCCCTATCCCCACCACCACTGCCACTAATGTCCCCCCTATCCCCCACCACCACTGATGTCACCCCTATCCCCACCACCACTGCCACTGATATCATCCCAATCCTCACTACCACTGATGTAACCCCTATCCCCACCACCACTGATGTCCCCCCTATCCCCCACCACCACTGATGTCACCCCTATCCCCACCACCACTGCCACTGATGTCATCCCAATCCCCACTGCCACTGATGTCATCCCAATTCCCACTACCACTGCCACTGATGTCATTCCTATTCCCACTGCTACTGATGTCATCCTTATCCCTACCACCACCGCTACTGATGTCATCCCTATCCCACCACCACTGCTACTGATGTCATCCCTATCCCACCACCACCACTACTGATGTCATCCCTATCCCACCACCACCACTACTGATGTCATCCCTATCCCCTATCTTTTATATTTTACCCAAAAATTGGGTAATATATTCTTAATGTACCCTAAAATTACCTGTTATCTCTTAGCCTGGGTTCACACCAAATGCGGACTGCATCTAAATAGCAACCCGTCCATGCAAACAGATTGCGGAGTGTATGTTAGGTTAACGACACCCCGCAATCGGTTTTCAAAACACAGTGCGATTTGCAGAATCGGATCGCATGGGTGTGCAGGTTAAATATAACTAAAAAACAGAGAAACCGGTAGTTGTTCATCATTGGTCATTTTGTTTAAAAAAAAAAAAAAAATGGGCTGCTCAGCCTAAAATGCCCGGGCCTATTTTTTGTCCCAGTCCGGGCCTGATGGTGCCTATTGTGAAACATGGTGGTGGCAGTGTCCTTCTGTGGGGCTGCATGAGTGCTGTTGGTGTCGGTGTCAGTTTTGACAAATTTTGGGAAATTGTTCTTGTGTTCATTGAGATCTTTATTACAATCTTACTTTTCAAAAGGAGTGTACTCATTTCTGCGGAGCACTGTAGGTAGTCAGTAGGAAAAATAAAACCCTTTTAATGGTGATCAGAATGCTACCCCTACAGACAGCTAAAAAAGATCATTAGTGTCATGCCGCTGACTTTGCAAACATCAACCGCTTCACTGCCCTTTTTCCTTATAGGAGATGGCGGCGGCAGCACCCGGAAACCGATTGATAAATTGGCTCCGGTAAGGACACCGCTGGATTCCTGGACAGGTACAGTAAGTGTACTAATATTAAAAGCCAGCAGCTACATTATTTGTAGCTGCCGACTTTTTATTTTTTTCTGAAAGAGCCAGGAGCTATTCTTTAACTAAAAAAAACTCCATCTATTACTTTCAGTCTCCTCCAAATATCTAAATTTCCTTTTTTTGCTGCTGCTGTCTGACTTTCTGATAGAGGGTGGCTATGTTCCTTCTCCATGGTCCCATTGTATGTAGGATCATAGCCACCCTTTCTTGTTCCCTCCTGAGATGGGCTATGGATTATGAAATGTGTAGTATGCATAGAGCAGTGCACATGACTGTAAATAATAGGCATTGTTCAGAAAGAAGGTGTATGTATAATATCCTATTGACAGGTAAAACTGGCCAAAGGAATGCATACAAACACTAGCAGCGCTATCAGCGAGACTCAATGTAAAGCCCCAGTGCAATAGTCCATAAACCAAAAAATCTTGTTTTTTTTTTTTTAATTTTTACTTTTCTTAGAATTGTCGCTATTTTTTGGTTTATAGCGCAAAAAATTAAAATCACAGATGTGATCAAATACCACCAAAGAAAGCTCTATTTGTGGGAAAAAAAGGACATCAATTTTATTTTGATACAGTGCAGAATAAGTGTTAGTGTTTAAGTGAGGGTTAGTGTGAGGGTTAATGTTCAGAATATAGGGGTTGGTGTAAGTGTTGCAGGGATATTTAGGGTTAGGATTTTGTATGAGTTACAGGGAGGGTTAATTTTCCATTAAAGTAACACAGTGCTGAATCGCAAAAAATGGCCTGGTCATCAAGGGGGCAAATCCTTCCAGTCCAGAACTGGTTAATAACTACCTACATAGATATGCATGCAATTGTTCTGGCACTTTTGTATTGTGAAGAATATAATCATTTCACAATATAATTCCCTGTTAGTAATATAAAAGTATCATTTCTCTCAAAATGAGATTTCCACCATTTGTTTTGATATTTGCATAATAAAATAATAGTGGAGTCTGACATCTTGACATGTAGGATGGCAGTTTACTGCAGTTAAATGTAATTTGTTCTCTTTCTCCACTGTCATTATATAGTAAAAGTTCTGTAGAAAATGGCCTGTGTTTTTCTATCTGAAAGCAGTATTCTGTGTTCTTTCAGTCAATAGCTCTGAGTCATTATCTAATGTAGGCTTTCCATTAGAGCAGACTCCTAGGTGTGGAATGTCTATAAAACCTTCAATTCAGGGACATGTATGCAAAGTACAGCCTGCCAATCAATTAAACTATACAGTTCCCATGATAAACTAGGATTTGTTGGTGTTTCAGAGAAGCAATTTGTTCTGCATCTTCTCCGAAATGCGATAGTAAAAGTGACTATATTAGAAAAGGGATTTATTGAACTTATCTCTATACTTTGACCTTGCGTCTGGTTTTCCAGTTGCTTTATTTGTTTATTCTGAACATAAATAATTGAGCAGACCGCAGGCATGATACCTCCAAGGTTTATTCCGTAATAAAAAAAAGTGAGATCAGTGAGTGATACAATTCACCAAAAATAACAGAGTTGGAAGGCACAGTTATAAGGGTGGGTAATGCTGGCTGTACACACCAGAACTGTCACAAAACAGATTGTGTAATCCATCTGATGTCTGAATCAATTGTTTGATTAAATAATAACGGTAAATTTTCCTGCATCAATCATGTCCAAAAAGTAGATAAGAAATAAAACTGATTGTTTAGGAATCGATCAGTTGTTTCATACAACCCATGATTGGGATTCAAACAATTGGAATTAATCAACACAAGCATTTTTATTAAAACTGTAAGATTTCAATAAATCTATTTAAATTGGAGTGTGCCAACTCCCCATATCAGGGGCAGTCCTTGAGATTTATCAACCTATCCAGTTCTTTTTATTTTTGATTTGATCTTGCAAAATCAGTTAAAGGAAATACAAGAGATTGTGAAAAACAGAAGTAGGAGGCATCTCCAGTTGTAGGAAGGGTTTGTCTTATTTATTATTTCAGGTTCTTATATAGCGCTGGCTGTCAACTTGCACAGCACTTTACATATAAATTGCACATTCACATCAGTCCCTGCCCTCAAGAAGCTTACAATCTAAGGTCCCTAACTCACATTCATACATACATAGTAGGGCCAATTTTTTATTTTTTTTATACAGGATCCAATTAACCTACCAGCATGTCTTTGGAGTGTGGGAGGAAACCGGAGTACCCAGAGGAAACCCACGCAGGCACAGGGAGAACATGCAAACTCCAGGCAGGTAGTGTCGTGGTTGGGATTCGAACCAGCGACCCTCTTGCTGCTAGGTGGAAGTGCTAACCACTAAACTACTGTCTTTGGTGTAGAGGATCTTGCGGTGGGTGAGGTTACCAAGCAATACAAACAAGGGGTTAAGCTTGCATTAGGAAAGATTACATTAAGATTAGGTTTACACTGGTACGGCATGTTTGCGTGCCCACATTGCGTGCAATTCATTTATTTGAATGGGCTGCTGTACCTTCGAGGCGTTTTGCCGATGTATGGGGTACCATTAAGAATTAATGGCAATTAATTAATGGCTTCTGTGAGCAGGTTGGGAACATGCATGATTTTGCAATCATTCCTGTCCCGCACAATTATGAACCTAGCCTTAAGAATAAGTGTTATTGTTTATATGAGGGTTAGTGTGAGGGCTAATGTTCATATTATAGGGGTTGGTGAAAGTGTTGGAGTTGCAGGGATAGTAAGGGTTAGGATTTTGTATGAGTTACAGGGTGGGTTAAGCTGGCCATAGATAGATCGACATTGGGCCAGATCGGCAGGGGTTCAGTGGCTGCTCCTGCTCAACAGAAATTAATCTAACTATCGACTTCTTTTGAGCAGGCTTGCTGGAATTTTTTTCTTAAACACAAACTACAGCCAGTGGCCTGTAGCCATTGATCACTGTATTCTGACAGCAGAGAGTGCCCTCTGTCAGAATACAAAATCTTAGAGGGGAGATTTCTTTTATCCACCTCAAATGTATAGATGGAGTAATTTGTTTGTTTTTTTCCATATATGGCATGTCTTAGTGTTAGGGTAAGGAGTGGGTTAGTGAAAGGATTAATGTTCAGAATATAGGAAGATGGTATAAGCATTGGATTTACCGAGATAGTTAGGGTCAGTGTTTGGGTTTGGGTTGTATAGTGGGGTTAGTGTTATGGTTACAAAAAAAGGTTAGCTTAAGGGTGAAAGTTAGGATTATAGAAAGCATTAGTGTTACAGGAAGGGTTAATGTTAGGGTTAGTGTTACTAGAAAAGTTAGTGTAAGTCTTGTGACCTGACTGACGTGGCAATGCAGCTGCTTCATGAAGTTCACTAAAGTTTTTCTTCCTGGCTCCTGCCCCTTGGGCAACAATATAAATAATGTGCATGTGAATTAGTCTGCCAGCAAACAATCGGGCAGGCTTGACATAGGAGTTTTCGGTAAAGTCCACCTTTCAGCCAGTCCTGATGAAAATAAGGAATGCTTTACATTCTGCATATTGTACTCATATTATAGACTGTCAGTGACCTTCATTCATTAAGGCAAGTGCAATAACCCATGGCAGTAATTAAAAGTTATCTTCCCTTAGCCAGGCCTCAGTAAACAGCACAGAGGTGATTGGGTTATAACAGATTAATAGGTGATTGCTTTTTGCATTACAGGCCTTGCATCAAAAGTGGCATAAAGCAAATGTGTTATTGCCTTAGCAACCAATCTGATTCCTGCCTTTATTTTCTAATGTACTATAATATGACTGGTTGTTGTGGGAAACAGACACTCTCAATTTATGGGCCCCTTTAATGTTATATAAGAAAACATAGGGCCTATGCATTAAAAGTACTGTAAACTTTCCTACCTGTACCTTGTATTTTCACCCACATAAAATGTGCATTCATCATGTAGTTTAATGGTGTCATTTGGTGGCTTGTATGCACAGCCTATAGTAGAGTAAATCTTCACATTCCTCTGTCAGTAGCTTATGTTTCTGTAGAATGGAAAGTATTCAGAATGGCACTGCACAGGTTAATTTGTGACCTCTGTCTGTAGTCTGAAAACTGACACTTTCTGTCAACAAACCAGATATCCCACAGTCCTTGCAGGTGAGGGCAAAACAGTAATTAGATCTGACAAAGACACAAACGGGCAAAGCATTCACAGACACACAGAGAGCTTACCAATGCAGTTGTAAGATGTTTTTTTTTTTTGTTTTTTACAATAGCACTCCCACATTTGTGATTTGAAAGAAAGCAGATAGCAAAAATATAAACTTAACTTCTTCCCATCCGCGCTACAGCCTATATACGGCTGCAGCGCGGACTCGAATTTTCGGGAGGCCGTTTTTAAACGGCCTCCCAGTGACACGCCCCCAGCGTGCTCCCGCGAGCGCGCTGCGGGGAAAATCTGTGTCGGCCGTGTCCTTTGGACACGGCCGATCACAGATCGTGGTGAATGGCCAATCACAGCGGCCATTCACCACGTGATCGGGCTGTCCAATGAGCGATGATCTCATATGTAAACATATGAGATCATCTCTCATCGCCGGCGCTCCTTCCTCACACGGAGCCTGCAGTGTGAGGAAGGAGGGGGAGCCTCATAGCGCCGGGGACACAGGAGAATGTAATCAGGGCACCGATCACCAGTGTCCTGATTACTGAAGGTAAAAACACACACACAGTGCCCCCCCATCAGTGCCCACAGTGCCCGCCATCAGTGCCCCCCATCAATGCCCACAATCAGTGCCCATAGTGCTGCTAGTCAGTGCCCATCAGTGCCTGCTCATCTAGGCACTGATGAGCACTGACTGGCAGCACTATGGGCACTGAGTGTGGGCACTGATGGTGCTGCCCATCAGTGCCGCTCATCAGTGCCACCCATCAGTGTCCAGTGCCATCCGCCAGTGCCCATCAGTGCCGCCTATCAGTGCCCATCAGTGCCGCCCATCAGTGCCGCCTCTCAGTGCCGCCTCTCAGTGCCCAGCAGTGCCACCTCTCAGTGCCCATCAGTGCCACCTCTCAGTGCCCAGCAGTGCCGCCTATCAGTGCTCATCAGTGCCGCCTCTCAGTGCCGCCTATCAATGCTCATCAGTGCGGCATATTAGTACCTCCTCATCAGTGCCCATAAGTGCCACCTCATTAGTGCCCATAAGTGCCACCTCATCAATGCCCATCAGTGCAGCCTATCAGTGCCCATCAGTGCCACCTCATCAGCGCACATCAGTGAAGGAGAAAAATTTATTTTCAAAATTTACTCGCAGAAAATAAGAAAAACCTTTTTTTTTTTTTCAAAATTTTCTGTCTTTATTCTTTTTTTTTGTAAAAAATAAAAAACCCAGAGGTGATTACATACCACCAAAAGAAAGCTCTGTTTGTGTGAAAAAAATGATAAAAATTTCATATAGGTACAGTGTAGCATGACCGCGCAATTGTCAGTCAAAGTGTGACAGCGCTGAAAGCTGAAAATTGGCCTGGATGGGAAGGGTGTTTAAGTGCACAGTAGGCAAGTGGTTAAAACCCGCGCTAAAAATTATAATATAATATGTGTAAACATGCTACCTGAAGCTGCTGCCCACTTAGGTAGAAACCAAGATAAAATGAAACATTGTAAAAACAGCGCTATCAGAAAAGTGATAAATAAATACAATCCTTCAATAAAAGATGAACAATATAAAGTGCAATTGTTGAAAGAAATATATCAATAAAATTATATCTAAAAATATACGTATTAAGGGCAAGCATCTAAATACTAAAGTGAATTGGTGCAAATAAAGTGCAGTCCAAAAATTATGAGTCCACTGAAAAATTTGAATAAGGTTTCAAAGCAGATAGCAAGGCATGGCTTGGCTGCTGTGTGACCCAGAAATGGAAGTTGTCTTTTTCCTTTGGCAAATAGGGACAAGCTGGTTGAGGAAATATATGGAAATAGGGAAATTGATCCCCTATGACACAACAAACTGCATCCACAACATGTGTGCCCATCATTACAATGTATGGCAAACAAAAAAAAAAAAAAACACAGGGAATATAACTACACTAATACCTAGTTAAAACAACAACAAACACAAAAACATTTGAACGTGTAAAATACCTTTAAAGGACAGATATAAATTCCTTGTTTATCCATTAGGGGGTGTGAGAACCAGCATCAAAGGCAGAACGTTTAAGGACACCGCCACTCACATGTCTTCTTTTTAAGGGCTTTTCTCGCCCATTTTTATTAAAAGAAAGATCAAACAAAGTTCCAAAAAACAAAATCAAAGGGTTTCCCTCCTAGGGGTTTTTCACCATCAGCACCAAACAACGGTAGATTCAGCATCGCAGTTTTGACCTTCACTTTAGGCCCTTGTCTGTCTCCCACAGACCATTTTTTTGTCAAAACTCCTTCCATAGACAGCACCACTGCTCTGACCCTCGGGTTTGGGTCTCAGTCTGTATCAGTGCACACATGCACTCCTCTGGCTTCTCCTTTGCAAGCCTGGACTCCTTGGGAGGGTGGAGCCCAGAATCATGCTCAGGCCATTACTAATAACCCAGCAGACATCTGACCAATCAATGAGCTGGTGGTTCACAAAGTCAGGACCCAGGACTGAGGATTTAAACCCACCCGGATCGCTAAGAAATCCCTGAGCTCCAGGTCCCAAAATAGATTTTCTAAACTATAAGGAAACCGAAAAGCCAGTTTCCACCTAATTAAGCAAAGCCCCTGGAGCCCCTCAACCTGTCTGGTTGAGAATCCTGCGTCATCACCATGGTGGAGTACCACACTGCCACAGGGGTCAGTTGCTGTATTTAAAAAGTACATTGTTTGCTTCAGATGAGACTTGAAATGAAATTTTCACTTTCTTTAGTTGGAAAGCTGCTATAGATATGACAAGATGCTGGACACATGGCTGAGCCCTTCTTGCATTATTGGAAGGCAACAGGAACACTGCGACAAGGAATTATATCATAACCAAGTCGTTCCACTAGGAAGAGCATTTAAAGCCTAACTCCACTTTTGTTGAGAAAAAAACATTCCCCTCTGGGTGATCTCTGTACATTGCACGGATTATAACAAACTTTGTTGCAGATTCCTACCTTTTGGTATTCTGAAGAAATCATTGTTTGTTCCTCTGTGCCTCTGTGCTGAGTGGGTCTAATGGGAGTGGTTTTATAATTATCTATCAGCTGTGGCAGCTGCAGGGCTCTAATGAGGAAAGCTGCTGGGCCTGCATTCCCTTTAGGCGTGTTTCTATTGAGAGTATCTCACCAAAAATGTCGTTTTTTGTTGCAACAGCTGCAGATTGAAAAGGAAAGGTCATTTTTAATAACATTCAATTACAATATGACTTGTGTCACAATTGTATACGCTACATTGTTTTTTCTTTGTTTGCTGATTTTTTTCCCCCACGAAAGTGGTTTCCCTTTTATTATTTAATTATTTCCGCTGACACTACCACCTAGTGGCAGAACTAATAAATACAGTTTAATATCTGAGAATGGTTATTGCACCTATGTCTGTTTAAACATCATACTAACAGTACAATGAAATAAAAGTATCTGCCAAATCAGAGGATTCAATTAATTATCGCAGCATATATAATTGACAGCATTCCTAAAAAATATAAAAGGAGAGTTTCCTGCAACAGGAAAAACTGCGTATGCTCATTCTGTCCTTTAGGACATAACATTGAACTTGGAGTGGTGTGGAAGGATCATCAAAATGAGAGGCAGAGGGCAGGACACTTGCACACATTATGGGCACATTTGTCTGACATTCGTCGTCTGCTGCTAAAATAACCATTTTAATGGCCATATATTGGTGGACATTTGCATGAATTCAGCAATCTATAATGGCATGTTCCTGGAGCTATACCAACAATTTCACATTCATACAAATATAAACAAATATACAAATATACATATACAATTGAGGTTGAAAAACTGTTTTTTTTTTTTTATTTGATCTTGATGAGAATCATTTAAACAAAATTCCAGGAACACCGCTGAATCACAGTTGAACTACAAATATGTAAATTGTTTTATCTGCCTAAGGATTTGTAGTTCTGTCCAGTCACATTTATGATTCATAGACCTCTACCAGACAACACAGCCAGGAGTGTGACACCATTTTCTCTCTTGAATTTAGGAATACAGCGTTGTCACCTCCCTGCCCATAGCTTGCTGATTGGATCGAAAAGCAGCAACACACTGATAACTCATGGATAAATCATGATCTTTATTCAATCTGGTCCCTCCTCTTATCAGTCCTTGTTTCTCCATAAGGCCCCATGCACACTCTGCATTTAGCCCCAGTGCATGGGGCTTTGGCATTTAAGTGTAGGCAGTGCAGTGCATAAAGCTTCAGCATTTAGGTGCAGGCGGAGGGCACAGATACACCATCTCTGCTCCTGGCCGTATGTCAAACTCTATGAGAGATTGACAGCTGCTGCAGATCGATGGTGCTGCAAGCTGTACTTAAATTTTGAGCAGCATGCATCCAGTCTGCGTCCAACCATTCATCCCTAGACACATACTGGCCTAAACATAAGCACCGCTGGGTGCACTTTCCATCCGCAGCAGCTGCCAATCTCTAATAGAGTTTGAGATTATGCCAACAGCAGGGCTGGACAGTGCGCCTGTGCCCTCCATCCACCCCTAAATGCCAGTCATATGCACCGGTGGCTAAATGCCCTGAGTGCAGGGAGCCTTAGGTGGCTAGTTGCTGTAGAAGCCAACATTAGAAGTATATTTGGCTTTTATTGCTGCCCCTCCTTCTCCTAGCCTGAGTGCTGCTCTACAGAAGATTGCAGAAGGCCAATATCAAGACAAGATACTTATATTAGCTGTATATAGCGTTATAATTCATTATATTTACAGGAATACACAGCTTCATGAAATGGTGTTTTTATAGTTGTCTGGAGGTCATGAAAAAATGCCAGGAGCCTAACTAAAAAAATATGCACTGGATTACACAGGACATTTCATCTGCCTCAGATAAATCCATCTTTATTGTGCTGTAATTTATAAAATGTATTAAACAGGCTCGGTCTATCCACAGCCTTGTCATCACGCATTTTTCCATTTTCCAGAAGACATATTTATTCATACATGACATCGCCACTTTCCAATTAGCATTCGGTACATCGAGGAAGCTCCCTTATTTGCAAGCTCTCAGTCAAGCATAGTTTCTACAGATATCAAAATGTACCAAATTTATTTCCAGGTTCAAAAGAAGTCTCAAAACAGCCGTCACTCATCAGTGACAACAGGATGCAATATAGGCAGGAGAGGACGGATGCTCTCATTTTAGGGAACTTTGGTTATATCTAAACTAAATGATCCGTAACTTACTGCAACTAGGTTACATAGAGGCAAGCCACTAATTTTTGTAATATGGTTATTGACCCTTTTAGGATAAGTCAACGAACTCGGGAAGTCAACTCACAAGTCAACTCATGAGAAAAACTACCTTTAATGGTTTTTGGTTTTGTTTAACCAGTTCTCGCCCAGTTTATAGTACAATCACAGGTTGGCGAGACCGCTCTAGTTCCAGGTGGAGGTCATATGACGTCCTTCCTAGAATGTTCCTCGAGCCATGAGCCGTGCTGCGTGGGATCTGTCACCGCTGTTGACACAGCAGATAACAGATCAGTGTACTGGCCCTCTGCCGGTACCATGTAATTGCTGTGGCCCATCACAGCAAATCACATGACAATGGTACATAATGTATACCTGCGCTGCTATCAAATCAAATACATAAATAAATCCCAATAAATATAGTGTATAAATAATATGTGTAAAGTGCTAGTGCTCAACTTCAAACACACATTACTATATCATAGATCCCAAACAATATATAAAAAATATTAAACATTTTACAATAAATACATATTTCATCATGTGTAAATAAATATCAAATAAAGTCTTTCAATAAAAGACGTGCTTCAATAGTGACAGTCTTAGTGCAAAACATAAGTCCAAAGTGCTGCGTGCTCGTAAAACAAGTGCTGGTGCTTTCTCTACACGAGTAGGTGCTCCCCTCCTGGACCCCTACTCACCAGAAAAGCTTTTGATAACGCTCTGTGTGCGGAGCGAAACGCGTCAAGCTGTTCGTCCGAGTACGTACTACGCCAGACTACATCCACCTTCCGACATACGGGGACACAGGGAGTGAGTATAGCCATTTGGATTGGCAACCCGTGGGATGATTCTTTAGGCGTTTTAACCTTTGTCACATTGTAAGTGTATCTTGTATTGTGTGCATCGAATAAAGTGATTACATACTTCACGATGCCAGCATCTCTTTTCATTTTTTGAGCAATACCTGGATGATACGACCTACAGAAAAGCTGATTGAGTTGATGGTCCATTAAGGCTCGTCCTTTCTAAGGATATTCTGAAAGCGGTGTATTATTTGGCTTCTGGTGAGTAGGGGTCCAGGAGGGGAGCACCTACTCGTGTAGAGAAAGCACCAGCACTTGTTTTACGAGCACGCAGCACTTTGGACTTATGTTTTGCACTAAGACTGTCACTATTGAAGCACGTCTTTTATTGAAAGACTTTATTTGATATTTATTTACACATGATGAAATATGTATTTATTGTAAAATTTTTAATATTTTTTATATATTGTTTGGGATCTATGATATAGTAATGTGTGTTTGAAGTTGAGCACTAGCACTTTACACATATTATTTATACACTATATTTATTGGGATTTATTTATGTATTTGATTTGATAGCAGCGCAGGTATACTTTTGCACTATACACTTTATAAAGGTACACCACCTTTTATACCATCAGCAGCCCACTATACAGTGGTATCAGAATAAATAGTAATCCTCAGCGCTAGCCTACAATCTTTAATGGTACATAATGGATGACTTCCATTCATGCCATTCATTGTGTACCATTGTGTTGATCTCTGTGATTGGTCACAGTGATTGCATGGTACAGACAGGGCCAATCACAGCCCATCTGTACCATGTAGCTAATCACAATTAGTGATGAGCCGAACAACTCCCCCCCGTTCGGTTCGCACCAGAACACCGTGAACAGAGGAAAAGTTTGTTCGGACAAACAAACTCCATTGAAGTCCATGGGACTCAACCGTCAAAAATCAAACTGACTCATTTTGAAGGCTGCTAAAAATTCCATACAAATTTTGAAATCGCATGTACTTGTCAGCTGTCATAGAGCTGCAGAAAAATTGAGCCTTGGATGTTGGTGGTGCCTGAACACTGCAACCCCTTGCAGTTACTCTTGCTGAGCACAGGAACCGGCCCTGCTGGTAAAAATTCCATACCAATTTTAAATTGACAAAGATCAAGTGTTGTATGCGTTCTTATCAGTGATCTAGTAGAGGTGCTATGCTGTCATCTGACCTGGCCAAGGTTGGGTGGCGGCTATGCAAGCCAGCTGGAGTGATGGGGACCTGGAAGGTTAGTATCAGCATGAACTAAAAATTAAATTGGGGCTTTGGTGTTGGTGGTGCCTGAACACTGTAACCCCTCACAGTTAGTCTTGCTGGGCACAGCAATGGGACCTGCTGGTAAGAATTCCATTTAAATTTGAAATTGCATGTACTTGTCATACAGGTGCCCAAAATTGGGTCTTTGCTGTTGGTGGTGCCTGGACACCGTAACCAACCCCTCACAGTTACACTTGCTAGGTGCAGGAATGGGACCTGCTGGTAAGAATACCATACAAATTTGAAATCGCCTGTATTTGTCATACAGGTGCCCAAAAGTGGGCCTTTGTTGTTGGTGGTGCCTGAACACCGTAACCAACCCCTCACAGTTACTCTTGCTAGGCGCAGGAATGGGACCTGCTGGTAAGAATACCATACAAATTTGAAATCACCTGTATTTGTCATACAGGTGCCCAAAATTGGGCCTTTGCTGTTGGTGGTGCCTGAACACGTAACCAACCCCTCACAGTTACTCTTGCTGTGCGCAGGAACAGGACCTGCTGGTAAGAATTCCATACAAATTTGAAATCACATGTTCTTGTCATAAGGGTGCCAAAAATTGGGCCTTTGGTGTTGCTGGTGCATGAACCGGAAGAAGTCTAACATTGGACGAAACGCAGCGTCGGGTGGGACCTGTGATGCGGGACGTCTCTACGGAGTGAAGCAGCGGTCATCTCGTTGGTGGTCAAACATTTCTGGCAGATAAGCTCTTTTTACTCTTATTACCTGTAAGCATTTATTTGGCATAAGGAAATTAAATGGTGGTTCATTAGGTGTTGCACTATGGTTTTCTTTTTTGCTTTTTTCTGGTATATATGAGTGATCAGTCTGCCTTGTACCATCTATATGGAGTCGCACCTAATTGGCTTGATCCTGGAATCGCTGAGGATTTCTGGAGGAGCAGTTTGGTAGAACCTTTGAGCCTTCTTTTATTAGTGGGACGGTAAGCGGCAGTGTGATTGGGGTTGCTCTCTCTCTCTCTGGTGGTGGTGGCACTTCAAGGAGACCAATCAGCTGGACCCTACCTATACCTGGACATTTTATATAGAGCTGCTTTTCAATTTTATACTGTTTTTATGTTTTATCCAGCATATGTGCAGCAGCTGTTTTTTATTTAATAGACCCAAGCGCAGTGTTTTGTTTCATTTTTTCATGAACACCATAACCAACCCCTCACAGTTACTCTTCCTGGGCGCAAGAACAGGACCTGCTGGTAAGAATTCCATACAAATTTTAACTTGCATGTACTTATCATACAGGTTCCAAAAATTGGGCCTTTGGTGTTGGTGGTGCCTGGACACAGAAACCCACAACAGTTACTGTTTCTGGGCACAGGGACAGGGCCTGCTGGTAAAAATTACATACGAGTGCAGAAAAATTAGGCCTTGGGGGTTGGTAGTGACCTAAACCAAAAACATTGTTGGAAGTTTGCAGAATCAAGGTTGAGGAATAGGATAGGCAGCATATGCAGTCTTCAAGGGATGGAAGACCCCTAGCAAATTCAATCAGTTACATCAGCATCAGGGGCTTGATAGTTGTTGTTGGTCCAGGGCTGATTCATTTTGATAAAAGTCAGCTGGTCAACAGAGCGCACGCTGGAAGCAGGACAGGCCAGTAGCTCCATTGCATATTGAGCAAGTTCTGGCCAGTGGTCCATCCTCAAGACCCAGTAACCCAGTGGATGCTCAGCTGGAAAGGTCTCCAAGTCTGCTCTTTTGCCTAGATAATCATGCTCCATATGATGGAGGCGCTGCCGATGGTTGCTTAAACCTAACAGCCCCGGGTGCTGCTGAGGACTAAAGAACTGTTTAAAGGCATAGGTCAGCCAGTCGCCTTCTCCACCACTCCTGCTTTGGCTGAATGATGCCTTAGAAACACGTCCAGAGAATGTTAGCCTCCCAGTGTCTAGAAAGGTGGTACACAATTTTTTTCAAGGCCTCCTCAAGATGTTTCATCTTCTGCTCCCTCTGCCAAGGCAGGATGAGCTCTGCAACTTTACCCTTCTAACGTGGATCAAGAAGGGTTGCCAACCAGTAATTAGCCCCTACTTGATAGCACGAATTCTTGGGTCCTTTAGCAGGCTTTGCCGAATCAGGGAGCCCATGCAACATAAGTTGGAGGAGGCATGAGCTTCTGAGTCCTCTGGGTCACTAAGGATGACATTGTCAGCAGGAGCAACCTCTCCCCAACCATGTATAACTCCTGGGGTTTCTGGGGAATCAAAACCACCCCTTGAAGACTGCTGTATGCTATCCTCTTCATCCATGCTGCCGCAATCCTCCTGCTCCTCTTTCTCCTCCTCCTGTGTGTTTTGTGTCCCTGCAGGCATGATATCTGCATAAAGGGAGCCTTGTGAGGAAAGGAAGTTCTCCTCTTCCTCCCGCTGTTCTACCTCAAGTGTCCTGTCCATGATTCCACGAAGCCTGTGCTCCAGCAGGTAGACTAGAAGAATAGTGTCACTGATGCATGCATCGTCCCGGCTCACCATCCTTGTGGCCTCCTCAAATGGTGACAGGACGATGCATGCATCCTTTATCAAAAGCCACTGGCACAGTGAAAAAAAGCCAAGCTCCCCTGACCCTGTCCTTGTACCATACTCACACAGGTACTCATTGATGGCCCTTTGCTGCATTGCCAATGTTGAGTTCCACCTGGTGGGCATGTCACAAATGAGGCGGTTGGTTGGCAGGTGGAATTCCCATTGATTGTCAGATAAGCAAGCACTGGCATTGTATGAACGTCGGAAATGGCCACAGACTTTTCTGGCCTGCCTCAGGAGATCTTGGAAGCCCGGGTATCTGCTCAAGAAACGCTGCACAACCAGATTCAGGACATGTGCCAAGCATAGAACATGTGTCAAGTGTCCCTGACAGAGGGCGGAGAGAAGGTTGGTGCCATTGTCACATACAACAATTCCTAGCTTAAGCTGTTGTGGCGTCAACCATTTCTGAGCCTGCCCCTGCAGAGCTGGCAGAATCTCTGCCCCCGTGTGACTCCTATCCCCTAAACAGACTAACTGAAGCATGGCGTGGCATCTTTTAGCCTGACTGCTTGCGTAGGCCCTTGAAAGCTTAGGGAGCACTGCTGTTTCAGATGACAATATAGCAGAAGAGGACATGGAGGAAGAATAAGAGGAGGAGGAGGTGGTGGAGTAGCCAGATGTGGCAGAACCAGCACCAGCTTTTTGGAGGCGTGGTGGCAAAACAAGCTGCAACACTGAACCCTGTCCTGCATCCTTCCCAGCTGCCAACAGAGTTACCCAGTGCCGTGAAAGAAATGTAATGACCCTGTCCATGCCTGCTGGACCAAGAGTCAGCAGTAATGTGAGCCTTCCTGATGACTGCTCTGTCCAATGAGGCCAAAACACTACCTTCCACATGATGGTAGAGAGCCGGAATGGCCTTACGCGAAAAGAAGTGCCTTTTTGGTACCTGCCACTTTGGTGCAGCACATTCCACAAATTTGTGAAAGGGAGCAGAGTCTACCAGATGAAAAGGCAGAAATTGTAATGTTAGCAATTTGGCCAAGCTAGCATTAAGACGCTGAGCATGTGGATGGCTGGGACAGTATTTCTTTCTCTGGTTCAGCAACTGGGGTAGTGAAATTTGCCTGCTGCTCAAATCAAGCAATGGTGTACTCTGCTAGCAGATTGGGTGCAAGTATCTGTGGCACTCATTGCTATACTATCATCCCTCTCAATGCAGGTATTTGAGAAGACATGAGGTATAGTAGGGTTAGAGATTCCAGATGAGGAGCAAGGTGAAGTATGCTTGTTTTGATATTGTGGCTCTTTCAGGTGCTGTTGCCAATGAACTGCTTGACAGGCCGTCATATGACTTGTCAAGTATGCGGTGCCCAAGCGGCTGGTGTTCTGGCCATGCTTGATCCGCTTCAGACAGATGTTGCAGACAGCAATGCTGCAGTCTACTGCACATGTGCTGAAAAAAGCCCACACTAATGAACTTTTGGGAGTCTGCAGGGAGTTTGCAGCACCCTGCACCTGTGGAGCTCTGTGCTGTGATGCAATAGGTTGGCTACTCCTACGGCGGCTAGTTTCTTGTCCGTCATTGTTACCCCCTCTCTCTAGGCTCACGTTATTCCCTTCATCAACCTGCGAACAAACATCACAGCTTTCAAATTGCTGCGCATCCTCCAGCAGCATGTCACTAACACTATGATCGAATAGTTCAGGTGACTCCTCCGTGCATGATGGTGGGACGACAGAAGGAGTAGCTGTGGAGAAGGAGCCTGTGGAACGGGCCACTTTGGCAGCTGAGTTGGGAGGCAAACTACTGTGAGCGTGGGTGTCAGAGGATGAGGTGGATGAGGACGGCTTATTTATCCACTCCACCAACTCTTCCACATGTTGTGGCTGAATAACACGGGCAGCATCGGAAATAAAGGATGGGCGTGCCCCGCCTGCAGAGGATGCAACATGTCAACTGTGACTACCACTTTTCACTGTGGACACAGAGGCTGCTTGCTCTCTTTTCGTGGCCTGTGAGCTTCTGCCTCTCCTTGTCGGCCTTTCGGACATGATGTGGATAGAGATCAATATAGGGTATATGCAAATGACCAATAGATACTCAATGGCCTGATATGATCTAATCAATAGCCCTATATATAGACAGAGATCAATATAGGGTATATGCAACTGACCTATAGACACTCAATGGCCTGATATGATCTAATCAATAGCCCTATATATAGACAGAGATCAATATAGGGTATATGCAACTGACCTATAGACACTCAATGGCCTGATATGATCTAATCAATAGCCCTATATATAGACAGAGATCAATATAGGGTATATGCAACTGACCGATAGACACTCAATGGCCTGATATGATCTAATCAATAGCACTATAGAGATCAATGTATGATATATGGTCTATGGTATATACTGCCCTACTGAATATACTTCACAATCTGATCTCTTAACTTGTAAAAAGCACAAATATATATAGGGTATTCGCAACTGACTGATAGCTACTCAATGGCCTGATATGATCTAATCAATAACCCTATATATAGAGATCAATCTATGGTATATGGTCTATGGTATATACTGCACTACTGAATATACTTCTTCATCTGATCTCTTAACTTGTAAAAAGCACAAATCAATATAGGGTATACGCAACTGACCGATAGATACTTAATGGCCTGAAATTAGCTAATCAATAGCCCTAAATATAGAGATCAATGTATGGTATATGGTCCATGGTATATACTGCACTACTGAATATACTTCACTATCTGATCTCTTAACTTGTAAAAAGCACAAATCAATATAGGGTATACGCAACTGACCGATAGACACTCAATGGCCTGATATGATCTAATCAATAGCCCTATATACAGTATATAGATCAATATATGGTATATAGTCTATGGTATATACTGCACTACTGAATATACTTCACTATTTGATCTCTTAACTTGTAAGAAGCACAAATCAATATAAGGTATACGCAACTGACCGATAGATACTCAATGGCCTGATATGATATAATAACCTATATATAGAGATCAATGTATGGTATATGGGTATGGTATATACTGCACTACTGAATATACTTTACTATCTGATCTCTTAACTTGTAAAAAGCACAAATCTCTCTCCCTGCTAGCAATGTCTCTAATTAGATTACACTGCACTGTCTGAAAAACTGCAACTCACTTTGCTCTCCCTGCCTGAAAAACACGATCCTCTCCCTCCCTAAGGCTGGCCATACACTATACAATTTTCTTATTCAATTTCCTTTAGATTTACCTTAAACTATGTAGTGCAAGGGCCTGCCTGACTGCATACAAATTGAAAGTGTTTAGGTTTGACCCTATATTACATGGTTTTGGTAAATCTAAAGGAAAGTTGAACAAGAAAATTGTATAGTGTATGGCCAGCCTAAGTCACTGCTAGCAATGTCTCATTGCACTGTCTGACAAACTGCAAATGACTATTCTCTCCCTGCCTCAAACACGTTCCTCTCCCTGTCTCCTATCCCGCCCACATATTTATCACACTACATGCTGCGGCTGTGCAAGCAGCCTTTTTATAATGTGGGACATGTACTTAGCCCCTGAGCCATGATTGGCTAAAGGCAGCCTGCCTTTGTCCAAGCATGGCAGAGATCATTTGATTGGCCAAAGCATAGAGGTCAGGGTGCATGATTTGGCCAATCACATAACGCACTGCACACGCCGCGTGCACGCAATGCATTATGGGCACTCTAATTTCCCACAAAGAAGCACATTTGTTCATCATTCGACGAACGAGCGAACGACTGATGTTCGAGTCGAACTTAGCTTTGACTCAAACTCGAAACTCATCCCTAATCACAATCATAAATACTGAATGAATCGTTTTTATGCACTAAAAATGGTTGTTTATAACAGTAATATTCACTGTTATCAGCAATCATAGTGTGCAAAAAAAAAAAAAAAGTCCTAAACACCTACATAGTACAATGTTACTATGGTAACATTGTGTCGCTCTGGTCGCAGTATGGAATTAAAAATCATAAAAAAAAAGGAAATAAAATGTCACAAAAAGAAAACAAATATTTTAAAAATTGAAAAAAAATTATCATTTTTTTTTCTTTTACATAGTGTCACCAGTCAGGGTCCCTGATCACTGCCACACCAGTTAGGCCCCTTTCACAAATGATGCGCTCTGAAAGACACGCGACTTTGCAGCACAACTTTGTCACCACTTTGGCGCAACTTAAACACTTAAAGCAATGCCTGTGTAATCTTGAGGTCCATGGACCTCAAGTCGCATCAAAATTGAACCAAAATAGTGCAGGAACTACTTTGAAGTCGCTGCAACTTGAAGTTGCTTAGATATGAACAGTACTTAACGGTAATCATGGGATACGATTTGTCATGCAACTTTGCAGTCTCAAGACGCAGGACAAGTCGCACAAGTGTGAAAGGGGCCTGTAAATGATAACTCAACACACAGCCATTAATGTCTAAACCGCTGGCAACAAAAGTGAGTACACCCCTATATAAAATGTCCAAATTGGGCCCAATTAGCCATTTTCCCTCCCTGGTGTCATGTGACTCATTAGTGTTACAAGGTCTCAGGTGTGAATGGGGAGCAGGTGTGTCAAATTTTGGTGTTATCGTTTTCATTCTCTCATACTGGTCACTGAAAGTTCAACATGGCGATTCATGGCAAAGAACTCGCTGAGGATCTGAAAAAAAAGAATTGTTGCTCTACATAAAGATGGCCTAGGCTATAAGAAGATTGCCAAGACCCTGAAACTGAGCTTCAGCATGGTGGCCAAGACAGGTTCCACTCAGAGCAGACCTCACCATGGTTGACCAAAGAGGTTGAGTGCATGTGCTCAGCGTCATATCTGGAGGTTGTCTTTGGGAAATAGACATATGAGTGCTGCCAGCATTGCTGCAGACCTTGAAGGGATGGGGGTCAGCCTGTCAGTGCTCAGACCATACGCTGCACACTGCATCAAATTGGTCTGCATGGCTGTCATCCCAGAAGGAAGCCTTCCTCAAACAGTTTGCTGAAGACAAGCAGACTAAGGACATAGATTACTGGAACCTTGTTCTGTGGTCTGATGAGACCAAGATAAACTTACCGTATTTATCGTCATATAACACGCACCTCAATATTTGGAGAGAAATTTCAGGAAAAAAGCTTAAATTTAAAATAAACAGCTTTGAACTCAGAACATTTTTTTTTTTAATTAAATGACATCTCACCAGTGCCCATGAATGCAGCCTCATCAGCAGTGTCCAGCAATGCATCCTCATCAGCAGTGTCCATATATGCAGCCTCATCAGCAGTGTCCATATATGCATCCTCATCAGCAGTGTCAATATATGCAGCCTTATCAGCAGTGTCAATATATGCAGCCTCGCAAGTGCAGTGGCCATATATGCAGCCTTGCAAGCGCCATTGGAACTATCCAAATCTGTTTTTAAAAAAGGTCGGGAAGCAGCACCGAGAGCAGAAGGGGGCGGGCCAGGCCGAGGAGAAGGAAGGTCGAGCTGTCATAAGAACAGAAGGGGGCGGGGCGGGCCGAGAAGAAAGGGAGAACGAGCGAGTGCAGTCATCGGAAGTCCCGCCTCCTCTGCCGAGACGTGTGACGTCTGTCATAGGCGGGACTTCCGATGACTGCGCTCGCTCGTTCTCCCTTCTCCTCGGCCTGGCCCGGCCCGCCCCCTTCTGCTCTTATGACAGCTCGTCCTTCCTTCTCCTCGGCCTGGCCCGCCCCTTCCGCTCTCAGCGATGCTTCCTGGCCTTTTTTTTTAATATCGGCGTATAACACGCACTGCTGCTTTTTCTTCCATTTTTAGGAGGAAAAAGTGCGTGTTATACGCCGATAAATACGGTATTTGGTTCAGGTGGTGTCAATCGTGTGTGGTGGCAATCAGGTGAGGAGTACAAAGACAATTGTGTCTTGCCTACAGTCAAGCATGGTGGTGGGAGTGTCATGGTCTGGGGCTGCATGAGTGCTGCTGGTACTGGGGAGCTGTGTTCTGTGACATACTGAAGCAGAGCATGATCCCCTCCCTTCGGAGACTGGGCCACAGGGCAGTATTCCAACATGATAACGACCCTAAACACACCTCCAAGATGACCACTGCCTTGCTAAAGAAGCTGACTGTAAAGGTGATGGACTGGCCATGTATGTCTCCAGACCTAAACCCTATTGAGCATCTGTGGGGCATCCTCAAACTGAAGGTGGAGGAGCACAAGGTCTCTAACATCCACCAGCTCTGTGATGTCATCATGGAGGAGTGGAAGAGGACTCCAGTGGCAACGTGTGAAGCTCTGGTGAACTCCATGCTCAAGAGGGTTAAGGCAGTGCTGGAAAATAAGGGTGGCCACACAAAATATTGACACTTTGGGCCCAATTTAGACATTTTTACTTAGGGTGTACTCACATTTGTTGCCAGTGGTTTAGACATTAATGGCTGTGCATTGAGTTATTTTGAGGGGACAGCAAATTTACACTGTTATACAAGCTGTACACTCACGACTTTACATTGTAGCAAAGTGTAATTTCTTCAGTGTTGTCACATGAAAAAATATAATAAAATATTTACAAAAATGTGAGGGGTGTACTCACTTTTGTGAGATACTGTATATATACCATAGTTTGTGTGCTCTATAACTTTCCTAGAGACTAAATAATAAACACCGATTTGAGTGAATTTCACCAAAGAAATGTAGGAGAATACATTTCGATCTAAATTTATGAAGAATGATTATTTATATTTATTTTATAACAGAAAATTTTTGTTTTTTTTTCTGTTTATTAACCAAAAAAGATAAAACCCAGCAGTGATTAAATACCAACAAAATAAAAAGCCCTTTTTGTGTGCCAAAAATGGTAAAAAAAATGTCATATGGGTACAGTGTTGCATGACTGCGCAATTGTCATTTAAAGTGTGACAGCATTAAAAGATGAAAATTGGCCTGGGCAGGAAGGGGGAGTGAAAGCGCCCGGCATTGAAGTAGTTAATATTGCTTATTTAACAAATAATGCTTCATGAAAATTGTATGAAAAGTTTTTTTTTTATTTTTTTTTATTTAGAGTGGATAAAAACCCACAAGGCTTGTTGTTAAATTCAGCCAGTTTGATCAACATGTCTGCAATTTGAAGAAGTTGTTGTGTGCATACTGTTAGACATACCAAGGGCTTTGTACAAGGCACCTGCCAACATTTCTGGTCAATGTGTCCTTTGAGATTAGTTATTGGACGAAACAAGAGAGTTTAAATAGTTCTAATAATAAGCAATAATATCTTAGAGAATCTAGACTGTATTAGTGGTGTGACTTTAGATATTTCCCAAGGGATCCTACCACAGGTTTTAATTAAAGCTAAGCTCATCCGTCATGTGTTTTTAAATAAATCTTGTTATAACCAAGAACTTACCTACAGTGTGTTAATACGACTGGGTGTGCTTTTCGCATAAGGCCATCTAAGGCACCAGTGGTCCATTGCAGGTAGATATTCAGTGGTTCATCCTTTTGACAATACTCATTCTGGTCAATGAGCACTGGTTTCCATTGCTGTGCTTTTTTTCTCTCCCTTGATCTAGATGCTAGTTAACTCTGCTTGCTGGAATTTTCCACACCCTTAACCACTTTAGCCCCAGAAGATTTTACCCCCTTCCTGACCAGGGCCTATTTTGCGATTCGGCACTGCGTGACTTTAACGGACAATTGCGCGGTCATGCGACGCTGTACCTAAACGAATTTGGCGTCCTTTTTTTCCCACAAACAGAGCTTTCTTCTGGTGGTATTTGATCACCTGTGCGATTTTTTGATCATGTGCTATAAACAAAAAAAGAGCGTAAATTTTGCAAAAATAGCAATATTTTTCAAATTTTTTTATATGAAATTCCCCCTAACAAAATGTAAAAATCAAAATTTTTTAACATTTTAGGCCAATTTTTTTTACCATATGTTTGGTAAAAAAAAACGCAAAAAGCGTATTTTGATTGGTTTGCGCAAAAAAGTTATTGCGTTTACTAACAAAGGGAAAGATTTTTGTCATTTTTGTTGTTTTTTTTTTAACGCGTAATGGCGGCGATCTGCGATTTTTTTTGCGGGACTGCGACATTGGGGCGGACAGATCGGACCCATGACTGACATTTTTGACACTTTTGGGGTTACCAGTGACATTACTACAGTAATCAGTGCTATACATATGCACTGTTACTGTAAAAATGACACTGGCAGTGAAGGGGTTAACTTTTTTTGAGAGGGCGGGGTTAAGTGTGTCCCTAGGGGCGTGTTTCTAACTGTGATTGGCTGTGGCTTGATGTGTAAGAACAGTGATCAACGGTCCTACATAGTAGAACCGTTTGATCACCATTCTTACACAGGGGAGACTGACAGGCGGCTTTGTTTACACTAGCCGCCTGCCTTTCTCCCGCTGTCACGGACGATCGCGAGTGCCCGGCGGACATCGGGTCCGCCGGGCACACGCGCGGGGGGGGGGGGTCTGTGACCGAGCGGGAGCACGCATCCGGCGGCACGCCCTCGCTCCCAAAACCCTTACAGGTTAGCGACGTAGCCCTACGTCGCTCTGCCTGTGAGGGGCTGACTGCCGACGTAAATAGTCGTGCGCCAGTCGGCAAGTGGTTAACACATGTGTACCTGCATTCCCTTTGTACAGTGCACCCACCTGCCAGCAAGGATCAGTAGGGTTCCTGATTGGTCGGGCTTACTTTTTAAGAGCAACATGTTCCATTCCAAAATTGTCAATTGTAAGGTTGAGATTAATTTTTTTACACTAAATTGCCGCAAGTTTATGGACACCCAACCATGGTATCTTTTGGGGCTTGTTGGACATTCTATTCCAAAACATGGGCATCAAAATGGAGTTGATATAACAGCCTCCACTCTTCTGGGAAGGCTTTTTGAAGTGTATCTGTGGGAATGTGAGTCCATTCCACCCGTTTAATTCCAAAGGTGTTCAGCAGGGTTGAGGTCAGGACTCTGTGTAGGCCACTCAAGTTCCTTCACACCAAAGTCATCAAACCATGTCTTTATAAGTTGGTCATGCTGAAACATAAAAGGTTCTTGCATAAATGTTTGCCACAAGGTTGAAAGACCACAATTGTCTTACAGTACCCTTCACCTTACACACCTTAGCCCTAACAATTTGGAGCAGTATCTACATCCATTTGACTACATACCAGTATGTAAGTGTGATGGGCAAGTGTCCACTCACTTTTGGCTGTATACTGTATTTAGGTGACATTTGCTGCTGATCTTAAAGTGTTACAATACCCAGGACCCTGCATTCACTCCTTCCCCCACTTGTCCCACAGTACAAAGAATATGGAAATGCAATTATTTTAGTAAAGATAAACTGCTAAGTACCTTTATTCATCAGCAGTTAGAGCCGTCTGGTGACTTCTATTAGTGTCTGGTTAAAGCTTGTAGGAGGAGTTTTCATTCTCCTCTGACTGTCCTATAAGGCTGCAGGACCCCTAAACCTTTGTCTGGACAACGTGGATTGGCCCTGTGCTGATCACATGAACTTTCCCAAGAAAAAAAAAAAACCTCTCTAGCAATATACAACAAACTGAGCATGTGCAGCTTTTCCCCTAGCCTCTGTACTATAAGGAGATAGTTTGGGGACAGTGGAAGAAGGGGAGCATCAGAGAAGACAGGATCAAACAGTCTTTTTACACAATGCAGAGGATTAACTCCTTAGGTCCCATAGTGAGTATAACAATATGCATATACTGCATATTCAGACTAATTTTACTGTTTTAGTAACACTTCAAGCCTCGTACACATTACCAGTTTTGACAGCTCAGGTCAGAGCCGCTGTACTAACAATCTGATGTTAGTACAGCGATCTCCCCAGCTGTTCTATCGTGTTCTGACAGGGGAATGACCCCCCTCCCCTGCCAGAACACTCTGCCATTGGCTGAAAGCGCCAATCGGGAGCCAGTCGGCAGACCTTTTTCTCTCATGACCCTTTGACTTCAACTGTTCAGCCAGCTTCTGTTAGCTGCCATTCACACAGGCGGTCTATTAATGGGGGAAGCGGTGCCAAGATGGGGGAAGCTGTGCCAAGGAGGAGACCCCGGGGTGGACTCTTGTTGTCGCAAAGGCCTTGTGACTTGTTTGGAGTAGGATGCACTGAGCCTAGGAAATGGAGTACAGTGTTGCTGGGCTGACTTAAAGGTTTGGGCACTGTGAATCTAGAAATGAATCTGAAGAGTCTGTATGTGATCTGCTTGGTATCTGGGACCACTAATCCTCAGCTCCTTGACTTTTCTGCAATAAATATTTAAAAAGGCAAAAGTGCCCAATGTTCTTTCTGGTCCCCCATCCGGTCCTCCATCAGCCATGGACTCGGGGTGAAATGTTGGCCCACCCCTGCCTCTGGAGGAGCCACCCATATGGAAGAAAACGGAAAATTCCTATCATACTTACCGTAATTTTCCTTTCCTGATAGTCTCCATGGCAGCCTACGTGTGGGTTAACCCTGCCTCCGCTCCAAGGGTATAGGACCCCCCTCCCATAAATTTCAGCTCTCAGGTACAGCAGGTGTTCCATATCTTAGCCGAATCCAAGACGAGAGGGTGGGTACTCCGGCTGCCATGGAGACTATCAGGAAAGGAAAATTACGGTAAGTATGATAGGAATTTTCCGTTTTCCTGTCAGTCTCCATGGCAGCCTACGTGTGGGAAATAACTAGCTCACGCCACACGGATGGGAATGCTTTAGCAAATAAAATTTAATTCATGCTATTTGCAGACAAAACAGTCAAACCAAAATTAACTGAGGACAGAGAAGCAGGCTCTACACAATAGTGGGTCATAAAAGTATTGACCGATGACCACAAAGCCGCTCTGCAAATAACATCTGGAGCCACGTGCCGCGAGGCCGCCCAGGAAGTAGAGATACTCCTTGTAGAGTGCGCCGTCACCGCCTCCGGAGGAGCCAGTCCCTCAGCTCTATAGGCCTGCTGGATAGCAGCCACTATCCATGATGCGATAGTCCTGGATGAAGCAGATTTACCTCTGTTCTTTCCCCAGAACAGGACAAAGAGGTTGTCAGACTGCCTGAATGATGCAGTTGCTTGAAGATAGACTTTCAAGGATTCTCCTACATCCAACGGATGAGGATTGGACTCATTAGATGACCGGAAGGTAGGCAGGACGATCTCCTGATTCTGGTGAAACACTGAGGTGACTTTCGGATTTGAATTCAGCCTTAGTATTAGAACTACCTGATCTGGGAAGAAAGTCAAAAATGGTTCTCTACATCCGAGAGAGCTTAATTCAGAGACCCTTTTAGCCGAAGTAATGGCTACCAGGAAAACAGTTTGAATGGTCAGATCTTTGATAGAAGAAGAGGAATCTATGCCCGATTTTGAGAGGGCATTTAGGACAAGGGGTAGATCCCATTTCGGAAATCTAGGTCTTCTTTGAGGATTGAGCCTGACTGCTCCTTTGAAGAATTGTTGAACCAGTGGGTGTTGGGCCCACATGACCCCAGAGAAGGCAGACAAAGCCGAACTTTGGACTCTAAGAGTCGCCACTGAAAGGGGCATATCTAGACCAGCCTGAAGAAAACTTAGTATTTCTTGAATCCCAGGGACTGAGGAGGACATACCTTCTGGATATGCAGACTTCATGAATCTTGCCCAGATTCTACAGTATACTCTATTAGTACTTGGTCGTCTAGCATTCATCAAAGTGGAAATGGCTGTAGATGGGCAGCCGAGCGACTCCAACCTTTCCCTCTCAAGAACCAGACCGTTAACCGGAGAATTGCAGGACAGGGGTGCACTGATGTTCCCTGAAGAAGCAGGTCTGGTCTGAGGGGAAGAGGGACCGGGTCCCGGTAACTCAGTTGTAGGAGCAGCGGAAACCATGGCCTGTTCGGCCAGAAAGGCGCCACCATCAATATCTCCACATCTTCCGCTTGAAGTCTCTGCAGAAATTTGAGAATGATGGGTACTGGAGGAAAGGCGTAAGCCCTGCTGATCTCCCACCTGTCGGTTAGCGCATCTGTCCCGTAGGCTTGAGGGCATTTGCCTCTCGTGACATACTTCTCCAACTCGTAGTTGCAAGGAGAGGCGGACAGATCGACTTCGGGAGAAACTCCCAATGACAGGATCCATTTGAACGACTCCACATGGAGAGACCTCTCGTTGTGGTTCAACTGGACCCTGGACAGAAAATCTGCTTGAACCAGTGGCGGATCCGGGGGGGGGGGGCATCGGGTCAATTGCCCCCCCCCCCCCGAAAAAAATATTACTTACTCTGTCTCCTGTCTACCAGCCCAGACACAGTACCGCCCGCAGCCGAGTTCACAACTTCCGTTCCTTTCTCCCCAGCAGGCCAGCAGCGCGGCGGAGGTGAAAGCTTCTCTTGTAGTCCCGCCGCCGCGCCGCTGGCCTATACAGCAGCCGCTGCCCGCAGTGAGTGTACTGGTTGCTATGCCAATCGCCGCTTGGCATCTAGCAACCAGTGACGTCACCGGTCCTAAGGAGTGGAGGAGGAGGAGAACGAAGCCCCAGCATCCACAGCGGAGCCTCCTTCCTCGTGCGCATAGAGTGCTGGCTCCACCCACCTCCTCCCTCCAGGCTCCAAGCAGGCAGCTTCTCCAACTAAGCCAGGCAGCCAGCACCTACCGAGGAGAAGAATCTGCCAGTGAGTGACAGTGACGGTGTGACTGAGGACTGGATTAACAGTAAGACAAACCACTCCCATACTAGTACTTTTAGTGGTACATCTCATCGCTTACCTGACGTTCAGTAAGAAAGAGCAGAAGAAGCTAAACTCCTGGCCTTTTCTTGAGGTTATCCCCACCCCCCCTTAAAATCCCATGTGCAGCCACACTCAGACTGGGAGAGGGAGTAGCATCACTGAGCCAATCAGGGCTCTCCTGCACAGTGCAGTCAACATTCTGACAGGAGGAGAGAATAGAGTGGTAACCTAATAAGTGCTCTGCTCCTATTATCATCCAACTGAAGGCTGGGGTAAGAAACTGGACAAAGCTGCATGCCCTAACTACACAAAGTAAGGCCATCAACCTGGTAATTTTGTCCAGTAGAAGTGCCTGGACCAGAAAGAAATTCTTTAACGGTATTACACATTTCTTGTATTCGCATGCGTTTCACCTCTGTTTGCTGAAGGGAAATTTCTAAGTGTTCCTGTATTTGCATAACACTGACAGAGAGGGACAAGTACAAAAGTAAGTACAATTTAATGTATGTATTAAAGAAAAAAAAAAGTGCCATGCCCTTTGCCAATTGCCATTAATGTTAAAGCTGAGTTCCACCCATTTATTATGAGATGCACTGACTGAATCCCCTTTTAAAAATGCTTTTACCAATGCAAGCTATTTTTTATTTTTTTTGTAAGGAAATACTATTTTTCTTCTGCACTTCCGGGTCCTGCTGCCCATAGGCGATTACGTCACTCGGCGATTCTCAAGGGCTCCTGGGATAGCGGTGTCATGTATCCCAGCAGCCCTTGCGAATCGCCTTGTAACGAAATATTGCGTTATTTCCAGACCGGCACCAGCTGTTCTCAGGGATGTATTGCATTCAGTCCACGCTCCACTCCGCCCCGCCTACGCTAAGTGAGCTCTATGGGATGTAATGCTTTCAGTCCGCGCTCACTTAGAGGAGGCGGGGCGGAGTGGAGCGTGGACTGAATGCAATACATCCCTGAGAACAGCTGGTGCCGGTCTGGAAATAACGCAAGATTTCAATACTAGGCGATTCGCAAGGGCTGCTGGGATACATGACGCCACTATTCCAGGAGCCCTTGCGAATCGCCGAGTGACGTAATCGCCTATGGGCAGCAGGACCCGGAAGTGCGGATGAATAAAGAAGAAAAACAGTATTTCCTTACAAAAAAAAAAATAGTTTGCATTGGTTAAAGCATTTTTAAAGGGGATTACGTACATCTCAAGTTATTAAAATAGGTGGAACTCCGCTTTAACCACTTAAGGAACAGGCCTATTTCTGTCACTTTACAAGTTAAAATCAAGTTAAAAAGAAAATTACTTAGAACCCCTAAAACTTTTTTTTTTTGCAGAGACTAAGGCCCCTTTCACATGGGCGCTCCGATCCTCCTTTCAGTTTTTCAGGTGGACCGGATCGGATGCTCCATGCATCCTATAGGGCAGCGGATGTCAGCAGAGACATCTCCACTGACATCAGCTGCTATCCGATTCAATCCTGTCCATGAAATCCGAACGGATGGAAACCCTATTTTCCATCCGTCTGGTGGATCAGATGAGAATGGACAGGTGGTCCGTTCTCATCTGCTCTCCCCATAGAGGAGAGCGGGGATCTGACAGCTCCGTCTCCACACACAGAACGGAGAGGGAGCTGTCACCCGCCTGCTCAGCGGGGACCCAGCTGAGCAGAACGGACCTCTTTGGACGGTGCGCCGTGTGAAAGGACCCTCACTCTAAAGAATAAAATGGAGATTGTTGCAATTTTTTTGTCACATCGTATTTTTTTGGGAAAAAATACACTTATGTGAATAAAAAAAAAGAAAAGAAAACTGTAAAGTTAGCCCATTTTTTTTTCTCTAATGTGAAAGATAATATAAGGCGGAGTAAATAGATACCCAACATGTCATGCTTCAAAACTGAGCACGCTCACGGAATGGCAACAACCAACTTTGGTACTTAAAAATCCCCATAGGCGTAGTTTTAAAAATTTCTACAGGTTAGCAGTTTAGAGTTACAGAGGGGGTCTAGGGCTTCAATTATTGCTCTTGCTCTAACGATCGCGGCGATACCTCACATGTGTGGTTACATATGTGGACGCGACTTGCGTATGCGTTCGATTCTACACGCGCGCCTCAGAGAGAAGAGATGCTTAAATTTTTTTTTTTCTTTTTTATTTATTTTTTTTTTAACACTGTCCCTTTTAAAAATATTTTTTTTGATCACTTTATTACAAGGAATGTAAACATCCCTTGTAATAGAAATAAGCAGGGCAGGTCCTCCTCGATGTGAGATCTGGGGTCAAAATGACCTCACACCTTACATTAAGTGCCGGTTCACATTTCTGCAATCACACAGATCGCATGTAATTCGGAGCGCACTGTTATTATTACCCTTTTAATAATAAAGTTATATGTGGTTAAACGTATCCTGTCTGTTTGTAATGTAATATTCTAATCTGGAATGATAAACGTGTCACTGTTTTAAACAAGGGAAGGACCGCATAATACGTTAAAAACAGTTCTGTAAGCAACACCTTTTTTTCTGGCAGTGCCCCTCCCGAGACTAGACTCTGGATCCGCCCCTGGCTTGAACATTCTGTGAACCTGGAATGTAGACTGCCAAAATATTTACTAGGTGAGTCTGGGCCCAGGACATGATTGGGTCTAGCTCTCGTAGCAGAGAGAGACTCCGTGTCCCACCTTGTCTCTTCACATAAGACACTGCCGTGGTGTTGTCCATCCGAATTAATACAGATTTCCCTTCTAGCAGGTGTTGGAAAGATCTAAGACCCTGGTAGGCTGCTCGGAGCTCCAGTATATTGGAGACTGGTGTGTGTCTCTGAAAAGACCACTTTCCTTGTGTCATCTCTGTCAGACAATGAGCCCCCCAACCTGAGTTGCTGGCGTCTGTTGTGATTATAGTCCATGAGACTGGAATCAGAGAATGACAATTGAGCAGCCACCAAAGAAGACTGTGTCTCATGCTGGAGGAGATATGAATGTACTGATCTTTCTCTTCTGTATTCCATTGTTGTAGGAACCCTTTCTGGAAGGGCCTCATATGCCAAAGAGCCCATTTGACCATTGGAGCCGTGGACACCATGGTGCCAAGGATTTTGAGACACTGAGAGGCTTGCAGCCGAGGAGAAGAAAGAGCCGGAAGGATTCTCTCCCTCACTACCGGTATCTTCTCTAATGGGAGAGAGATTGAATTCTCGACGGTGTCGAATTGCGCCCCAAGATAGACTAGGCGCTGAGTGGGCTCCAGCTGACTTTTTTGTAGGTTTAGCAGCCAGCCAAACTCTCTGAGAGTCGATATGACCTGATCTCTGTGTGTCAATAGCTGATCTTTCTCTTGAGACAGCAGCAGAAGATCGTCTAAGTAATGATGTAGACGTATACCTTTCAATCTTATGAAGGCCACTACAGCCAGAAGAACTTTGGTGAATACTCTGGGCGAGGTAGACAGGCCGAAGGGTAGGCAAATGAATTGTAGATGCCGATTCTGAACACAGAAGTGGAGATATTTGTGGAAGTCGGTTGCCACAGGTACATGAAAGTACGCATCTTTCAAATCTATTGAGGCGAGCCAATCTCCTGGCAGTACTGCCTTCTGAATAGTTGAGAGTGTTTCCATCTTGAATTTTTCGTTCTTTATGAACTTGTTCAGATATGTGAGATCTATAACAGGCCTCCAGGCCCTGTTCTTCTTCTGGACCAAGAAGAGGGGTGAGTAAACCCCTTGGAATTTTTCTTGTTCTGGAACTGGAGCTACCGCTCCTTGAGCCTCCAAAGCGTCTACATAGGCGAGCAAGACTTCTCTTCTCTCTTTTAGACAGGGCAAGTGAGTTGAGATGAATCTTGGAACTGGATCTGCCAGAAATGACCATTTGTGGCCTGTAGAGACCGTCCTTACGGTCCAAAAGTCCATGATTGAGGCCGTCCAGACATGCTGAAAATGGAGGAGACGTGCCCCCACCTGACATGCCTGAACGGGCCCAATCTCAAAAAGATTTAGTGGAATCTTGTCCAGCAGGCGCTGGATTTTTCGATGACCTCCGAGTAGAGGATTGACCGCCTCTCCAGTTTCTTCGGAAATCTCTATTAGGTTTGTAAGAGCGTGCATCTCTTGATCTCTCCGTGTATTGCCTCCTAGGTTGAGGCTTCTTCTGACCGAACAATCGTCTGTCCTGCGGGAGGAAGCCTGACTTTCCGCTAGTAACCTTAGCAATAGCACTGTCTAACTTATTCCCAAAAAGGGAAGTACCCTCAAAAGGGATCTTGCACCATGCTTGTTTGGAGGCTGGATCCGCAAGCCACGGGCGAAGCCACAGAGCCCTTTTTGCTGTCACTGAGGATAACATCGATCTGGACAGAAGACGCAGGACATCGATAGATGCTTCTTCTAAAAATACTGAAGCCAGCTTGAGTTCATGAATAGGAGAGCTTTCCACAGCTTCTTCTGAGAGGCTTCCAAGTTTAGACTCAATATCAGATACCCAGATTTCCATGGCTTTAGACATCGTGGCTAATGCCATAACGGGTTTGCAGGCCGCCCCGGCCGTCACATAGATCCTCTTCAGGTCCAGATCTATTTTTCTATCCAATGGGTCTTTGAAGGAGACCGCGTCATCTAAGGGTAAAGTGACATGCTTTGCTAATCTTGTAACTGCCGCATCCACAAGAGGGGCAGATTCCAGACGGGCGACATCTTCAGGCTTAAAGGGATATAATTTCCCAAGTTTGGAGGATAAAGAAGACTTACTATCCCCTTTACTCCACTCTTCAGTGATCACTTCCTGTAATTCAGAGAGGGAAGGAAAGTTGACACGCTCCTTACCAAGGTGCTTGAAGAACTTCCGCTGCTTTTTCTGAGGAGACACAGGATCCTCCCATCTTAGAGCTTCCTTGATGGTTCTGATCAGGGGTGAAACCAGGGCAAACTCAAAGCCGCCTACAGCCCCTTCTTCTTCTGAATCACTGTCGGATGATTTTGCAGAAGTAATGCTCGGTTGAGAGGGGCCTTGATCTTCCTGCACCTCCGCTGGAGAACTAGATGTAGTGGGACCAGGTGGTGGGACTGTACCCCATTCTTTCAGGGACTGTTGTACTACTCTCTTCACTAGAGATTCCAATCTTTGGTCCTCATGCACCCTCTCACCGGCTGCTTGAGCAAAACATGGCTCACATAGGGACTTGTCCTCCGGGACATACGCCCCACAACCCCAACAGGCTATCTGGTATGTGCGGTGACTCTGGTGTTGTTTTTGGTGTCTGGGGGAGGAATTAGAGCGTCTCCCTTGCTGCCTACTCCCTGATGGAGATTCATGGCGCTTTGATCTGGAGGATGAACTCCCACGAGGTCTGACAGGGTCTCTTTCTTGTGATAAATCAGGCCTGGAAGAGCTGATGGAGAAAGAGAAAAAATTGGGGAGACACTGGATTTAGCCATGGAATAGGGACCAGCAAGCCCTCCCCGCCCCCCCCCCCCCCTTAAAAATGCCAGCACCCACCTGTTGTGAGAGGGCTGGCCACAGGAGAGCGGTGACACAGGATCCATACTTCAGGCCAAACAACCAGACTGATAAAGAAAGGTAATATACATAGACGCCATGTCAGTGATACATTGTGAGGTAGCAACCAATCGCCCCCCCCCCCCCTTACCCCCTCTGCAGTCAAACATCCATTGCACATACCTGTAGCAAGGAATCCAGAGACACTGGGAAGCTGCCGCAACGCCCACAGTACATTCCCAAAGTACAGGGGAACCGTCAGCTGCTTAAATCTCCCGCCGGAATGACGTCAGCGGTGATGCGGTCACGAACAATAATGCGCATGCGCGAACCAAGCCTCGGCTTCGTTCGTAACGTACTGCGCATGTGCGGGACCACGAAGCGTCTACCGATTGGACGCCAGAAGCAGAGGGGGAGGAGGAAGGGTTTGCTGGAACGCAAGAAGCGTTCCAGCGCCATTAGGGCCAAACGAACTTAGCAAAGCGAAAGAAAAGAGAGACAAACAAGATGCACATAAATGACAAATACCGCTGCCATGAAGGTATGCAATACGAATCTTCAGACCCATGTCAGGAAATGCCGGCCAAGCTTCAGTCAACCGCAGAGAGCAGGGGAATTTAAATGTCACTCACCCGCCCGTGGCTGGGCCCTGGACATGCAGACACCATCCAAAGTATCCAAAGGTAAGCCGGACAATAGTAAGACATCAGCAATGTAGGTCCTTGGAGGAGGACAAAAAAATGAACACCTGCTGTACCTGAGAGCTGAAATTTATGGGAGGGGGGTCCTATACCCTTGGAGCGGAGGCGGGGTTAACCCACACGTAGGCTGCCATGGAGACTGACAGGAAAAATATATTTCCAATATATTTAGGGAACAATTTTTAGAAATATATTCAATATGGCCAAAATTGTAGCATTTCAAATATATTTCCAATATATTTGGGGGAAAAAATGAATTTTTTAAATAATATATTTTACATATATTTTTCTTCCATGTGGGCACCATGCCTCTGGGCATCAGGGGAGGGGAGGGGGGGGGTGCTACACAAGCAAAAAAAATGTGTTTGTTTTGTTTTCCTTTTTCCTTCCAAATTACTGGGTATTCTTGTGACCTTTCACCACATTCACTAAGCTAAGGAAAAATTCACTTGCAAAGTAAACCCCAAGGTGTTCTGATATAGTATACTTCCCTTAAAATTAATTTGTTTGGAAGGGGGGTTGCATATTATTGATAATTCAAGGACAGAGATTAGCTCCAAAATTATAAAGATATACAAAACATTTAACTTACTGTGTCATTTTTTTTTTTTTTTGCTAAAGCAGGATGCTAACCCAAAATACATTTGGCTCCTTACCTTGACTTGGGAAAAGAAGAAAAGGTGGAAAGGAGGAAGGATAAAGGGAAGAATGTAAGGAGTGGGCAGTGGGAGAAGAAAGGATTTGAACCTTGTAGTAGCCTTATTGTATAAAAGTATTGGGCTAGAGTGTGCATGCAGGTTCTCAACCTCAGCAAAATAGGGATAGTAACCTGGCAATCATCAAGACTGATAGCGATTGTACCAGCTGCATTTGCAGTAATTACACAAGTGTTTGACACCCAGTTATCAAAGCAAATATTGGCCAAGAAATATAAATACACAACACAATACAAAAATATCATCCTTAGACAACTGGTCCTTAGCTACACTGCTGCTCACGCAATCCAGTGGATGTAGGTTTGTCAAAAGCTGACGGGATGCACTATGTCAAATACTATAAATAATTAAAATGAGCTTACATTTAGTGTATACTAAGTCAGAAAGTGTGTGTAAACCCTAACCAATAACCCCTCTAATTTGCTCCATTTTTGTCTGTTCACTATTTTGTTATGTCTGTTCGATAAGTGCAAAAAAATACCTGTTGATGATATCAGAAATTTAAAGCGTAACTCCACTTTTGTTGAGAAAAACATTCCCCTCTGGGTGATCTCTGTACATTGCAAGAATTTTAACAAACTTTGTTGCAGATTCCTACATTTTGTTATTCTAAAGAAATCATTGTTTGTTCCTCTGTTCTCCTGTGCTGAGTGGGTCTAATGGGAGTGGTTTCATAATTATCTGCCAGCTTTGGCAGTTGCAGGGCTCTAATGAGGAAAGCTGCTGGGCCTGCATCCCTTTAGACATGTTCCTATTGGGAGTATCTCACCAAATATTACATTTTTGTTGCAGGGGATGCCAGAAATCTAACTTGTATCTTAAGCTGGCCATCCATGTTCAATTTTTTTGTACAATTTTCTGTTAGATTTACCACAAACCACATAATATGAGGTCAAAGCTAAAAAAAGACTTTCACTTGTATCCAATTAGGCAGGCCTTTGTACTATATAGTTGAAGGTAGTAAATTTCAAGAAAATTGTATAATGTATGGCCAGCCTTAGGCAGACTTCTGGGAAAATTGGTGAGCCAATCACACAAGCAGGAAATGATGTTTCTGGGGTGTGGTCAGTATACATTCTGTAGACAGAACACCTCCAGGTAGCCATATTGCATTGCATTTGCAGAAAATTACAACAGCTGTAGATTGAAAAGGAAAGATAATTTTTAATAACATTCAATTACAATATGATTTGTGTGTCACAATTGTATACGCTATATTGTTTTTCTTTATTTGCTATTTTTTCCCCCACAAAAGTGGAGTTACCCTTTAACCACTTAAGCCCCGGAGGATTTGGCTGCTCAAAGACCAGGCCCTATTTTGCGATTCGGCACTGCATGATTTTAACGGACAATTGCGCGGTCGTGCGACGCTGTACCCAAATTAAATTGACGTCCTTTTTTTCCCACAAATAGAGCTTTCTTTTGGTGGTATTTGACCACCTGTGCGGTTTTTATTTTGTGCGCTATAAAAAAAAAAGAGCGACAATTTTGAAAAAATAACAATATTTTTCACATTTTTTTATATGAAATTCTCCAAAAAAATGTAAAAATCAAATTTTTTTTAACATTTTAGGCCAATTTGGTTTCTGCTACATATTTTTGGTTAAAAAAAATTGCAATAAGCGTATTTTGATTGGTTTGCGCAAAAGTTATTGCGTTTACTAACTACGGGAAATATTTATTTCATTTTTATTCTTTTATTTTTTAACTAGTAATGGCGGCGATCTGCGATTTTTTTTTTGCGGGACTGCAACATTGCAGCGGACAGATCGGACCCCTGACTCACATTTTTGACACTTTTGGGGGTACCAGTGAGATTACTACAGTAATCAGTGCTATAACTATGCACTGTTACTGTAAAATGACACTGCCAGGGAAGGGGTTAACTTTACTGGTGATCAAGGGGTAAAGTATGTCCCTAGGGGCGTGATTCTAACTGTGGGGGGGCATGGCTGGTGATGTAATCACAGAGACATACGATCCTACATAGCAGGATCGCATAGCCTCTGTGATTACTTCAGGGAGAATGACAGACGGCTGTATTTACATCAGCCGTCTGTCTTTCTCCCTCTCTGGCGGGAGATTGCGAGTGGCCGGCGGCCATCGGAGCCGCCGGTCACACGTGCTGGCTCCCCAGGGAACGAGCGGTGGCGGTAGCATGCCGGTGGCGCGCGCTCGCTCCCTACAGGCTCATAGACGAGCGACGTAGGTCTACTTCACTTAGCCTGTAAGCGGCTGACTGCCGCAGTAAATAGTCGTTAGGCAGTCGAGCATGAAGAGCTTTTATAATATGGAGATTGTAGGGAAGGTTTGGCAGGAGAGAACTGAGGGGGATGACAACACTGAATCCACAAAAAAGAGTTTTGTCAGCCTACAACAAGATTTAGTAGCAGAGTGCATTTCCGGCAGATCAGCAAGTATTTTTCTGTACTTGCAGGGTCTTTAAAGCAGAGTTCCGGCCTATTTTGCAACTTTAGTGATTCCTGAAGTGCTCGCTATGCTGATCAACAATTGGGCATTTTCAATTTTTTTCGGGGGTCCCTTGCCTTATTTTCAGGGCGTTTTTGATTGTACTTCCTCCTTCTCCCCCCCTCTGTGGCCACGTCCACCGACATCACTCCCGCCTTTGCATTGCATCCTGGGAGCTCTTTGCTATCACTCCCAGGAGGCTGGAATCAGGAAGAACTCCCAGAACCTTCCCTGGAATCAGGAAGAAGGACACAGCAGATTACACTGCGGCTTCAGATGCCCACATCCAAGATGGCCACGCTCAGACAGCGTTTTTTAAAGTAAGATTTTGACTAAAATCCAATACTGTACACCTTGTAAGTATGAGAATAGCGGTTCTGTAAAGGGCGATGGATTAGTATTATAGGGGTATTTTTAGTTAAAAAAGGTATTTGAGGCCGGAACTCCGCTTTAACTACTTTGTGCCCGCCCACGGTACATTTACTGCGGGCAGGCGGCAGCTGCAGGCTGAGCGACTTACATTTTTTCAGCACATGCATACTGGTACACCCTGTCCGCACAGTGGATCACAGTGCTCGGTACCCGGCCGCTGGGAGCGGCCAGTGTATCATGTGATCACTATGACCATTCATTGCAATCACGTGATTACATGTAACTGAAACTGTCATGAAAGAAGGCATTAAATTATAACGCATATCATCCACAAATAAATAACATCCAGTGTCTAATTTTACATAAGGTGGCAGGTGCTCTTCAAATATCAGTAAAATTATATAATAAAATGTGTGTATTGTGCCTTTTATCAACCAAAGTCTATATAAAGCTTTCTCCAAAAATGTCCAAAAAGTGCAATAAATCACAAAAATATATATTGTGCAGAAATTAATCTTTCTTTACCGTGCTCCAAACGTTAACTAAATTCCAATCTTGCTTCCCCTGCTTTAACCCACCACCAATTTGCTGACTAAACACTCAAACCGAGTTGCTGGTGTCTGCCAAGAAACCAACAAAACTCACATAGCAGAAGGGGCCTTTCAATGGATCCACGGGGAGCTGTCACAAAGCTGCATTTTTTATAGAAAAATTTATATAGACTTTGGTTGACAAAAGGCACATTTCACACAATTTTTTGTTAGTATAATTTTATTGATATTTAACCACTTAAGCCCCGGAAGATTTTACCCCCTTCCTGACCAGGGCTTATTTTGCGATTCGGCACTGCGTGACTTTAACAGACAATTGCGCGGTCGTGTGACGCTGTACCCAAATGAAATTGATGTCCTTTTTTTTCCCACAAACAGAGCTTTCTTTTGGTGGTATTTGATCACCTGTGCGATTTTTTGATCATGCGCTATAAACAAAAAAAGAGCGTCAATTTTGCAAAAATAACAATATTTTTCACATTTTTTTATATGAAATTCCCCCCAGTAAAAATCTACATTTTTTAACATTTTCAGCCAATTTGTTTTATGCTACATATGTTTGGTAAAAAAAAATAGCAAAAAGTGTATTTTGATTGGTTTGCGCAAAAGTTATCGCGTTTACTAACAAAGGGAAAGATTTTTGTAATTTTTGGTGTTTTTTTTTAACGCGTAATGGCGGCGATCTGCGATTTTTTTTGCGGTACTGCGACATTGCGGCGGGCAGATCGGACCCTTGACTGACATTTTTGACACTTTTGAGGTTACCAGTGACATTCTACAATAATCAGTGCTATACATATGCACTGTTACTGTCAAATTACACTGACAGTGAAGGGGTTAACTTTTTTTGAGAGGGAGGGGTTAAGTGTGTCCCTAGGGGCGTGATTCTAACTGTGATTGGCTGTGGCTTGAGGTGTAGGAACAGTGATCAACGGTCCTACATAGTAGAACCGCATAATCACTATTCCTACACAGGGGAGAATGACAGGCGGCTTGTTTACATCAGCCGCCTGCCTTTCTCCCTCTGCACCGACGATCGCCGAGTGACCGGCGGAAATCGGGTCCGCCGGTCTTGCTCCCTAGACCCTCACAGGCTAGCGACTTAGTACTACGTCGCTTTGCCTGTGAGGGGCTGACCACCGCAGGAAATAGTCGTGCGGCGGTCAGCAAGTGGTTGAAGAGCACCTGTCACCTTATGTAAAATGTTATACTGGATGTTATTTACGGTATTTGTGGATGATATGCATTATAATTGTTGAAGAATTTGCACAAAATTTGGTTTGATGTTAGGTGTATAAAGATCACAGCGAGCGCTGTTACTGGTGTTTCTGTACTCTCACCTAACTCAGTCCTTCCATACCACGAGACCAGGGCATAGATCTTCATAACAGTAGTCTGCTAAGAGAGGAGGACTACTAGGGAAGGAACCAGAACACCAACCCCCTCACTACACGATGACTGGTTTCTGTAGCTTGTTCCCAGGGCTGGTGCAAAGATTTTTGACACCCTAGGCCAGTGATGGTGAACCTTGGCACCCCAGATGTTTTGGAACTATATTTCCCATGATACTCATACACTCTGCAGTGTAGTTGAGCATCATGGGAAATGTAGTTCCAAAACATCTGGGGTGCCAAGGTTTGCTATCACTGGCCTAGGCCAAACCTCATTTTGCCACCCCCCAATTGGCTCCTCCCTTGACTCCACCCCCTTTGCCCTGCCCATGTATACAGTGGAGGTGACAGGGATGGAGACTACACAGGCCTATCTAATTCATACATTCACCTACCTTGACAACTACACTGGCCTACCTGACCACTACACTGACCTACCTGACCACTACTACACAGACCCACCTGAACACTGTACAGTCCCACTTGACCACTACACTGACTCACCTGATTTGTACACTGACCCACCTGGACACTACACTAACCTACCCAATTGCTACACTAACCACTAACACAGACCTACCCTGACCATGGACCAAATCACAGTACTGGCTTAACAAAATTATAAATCTTTTTGCAGGTAAGACAGTTCGCCTACCTGTATTCCAGGTGTGTGTTTTAGCTGTTCAACTACTAATAACAATAATACAGGTACTGGCAGGTTTAAGAGATTTGTGTTTTTGCAGCATCTCAGATTTGAACTGTTGCATAAGTGTGTAATCACAACGTCCGTTTTGCACATTAAACATTAGGCCCCTTTTACACTGGTGAGTCTGCCAGCGGATCCGCCTCCTCTTCTCTGATACCCACTGAGCAGGCAGATGACGGGTCCTTGTATCTGCTCCAGTGATGCAGAGCTGACATGGACACAGCCACTGTTCTCTATGGGCTGTTGGATGGAAACAGACTGCCTGTCCATTTCCATCCACCTGTCATCCGATCCACCAGATGGAAAGGGAACAGATCCCCATCAATCTGTTTTTAGCGTACAGGATTGGATTGGATGTCTGCGGGTGTCAACAGACACATGTTCGCTGAGATCCACCATTCTATAGAGAGCAATGGGTAGTCTGATCTCCTACGCCTGAAAAACTGACAGGCGGACCTAATCAGTCCATCAGTTTAAAAGTGGCCTTAGTGGTGTGCATTTGTGTCTTTACCATTTTATCTAAATTGCGGGAATTATGATGGTCATTTGTGGGAGCGTAATTGTTAACCCAAAAATGTTGGTTTTATAGCGCTTCCTCTATTCCCATCTTAGAAAAGTAGAATATGGAAAGATACAGTATATCTTGTCCTAGATCCTTGGGGGCAGACGTATATTCCTGTAATGAAGGGGACAGGGAAGGAGGCCGGGGAGGTTTTTAAAAAGGTATTTTGCATTGAACTCCAGGCAAACAGCTAAATGCACAGATTAAATATCAATACGGGGGATTTTTTTTGCCTTAAAAAGGGATTTGCATTTCTGCCCATTCAGTTCTGATATTGGCACAGCACGCTCCTGTCTGGCAGAGCATATCAGCAGATTTTTCTCTGCTGAGTATAAGTATCACTAACATGTCTTGTTCCTCCCCCAGTCTGTGATTGGACAGTGAAATGAGAAGCAGAAAACTGATTATCTCATCTCTCTGTCACTCTGCTCTCTCTTCCTATTAGCATGTTCTTTGCTAGCACATGAGTACTACAGTACAACTGATTGGCTCCTTGTGCTGCTTCTCAATCTCCCAGTCTGAGCTCTGCTGTAAAGAAAATTGCAAGACACCGATACCAGGTTAAATTCAGATACATACTCTGCTTACATAAACAAAAAAATGTACATTTAATGATGTATTAATGAGTACATAGCTGCAATAATGTATACCTTTTGTTTCTGCCTCAAGTTTAGTTTTAAAACTATTTTTTTTACATAAAATAAAACAGAGTTATTTGACTACCTTTCTTATTTCACAGATGAGATGCTTCTACTTTCTCACTCTGCCATCACAGAAAGCAAAAGCAGCTCTTTTTTTCCTATTACTTAGAGATTGGTTGGAAGCCCTGGAGCTTGGTACAGTGTGCCATGTCGTGCCCACTTTGTGCAAGACTGAAATGAGATGTGCTGCTGTGATGAATCTCATCCTGGGGTAAAAATACATAAAAATATGGTAATTTCATTTTACAGACTTTTCTGTGCAGCGAAAGTATTTTAACACCCACCATAATCTGATTTCTGATAATGATCCCAGTGGGTTGCCGGGGATTAAATTGGATTTTTGATTTCAGAATGCTGGCTTCTTAAGGAATACAATTTCCACCACTGCTATACTTCTGAGAATCTCCTTTATCTGATCAGAATAACAAGAAAACTGTTTCGGATGGCTCCTATAACGTTATTACATTTTAATTATAATTCTTTGTACTGGACCCATTATATTTCAAATCATAACATCAACTGGCTCCTTACAGTTTGTTTAATGTTTGTAACATTTAATCCTGGCGCCATGATAATTCAATAATCTCTCTGCTGTGGCTTGAAGCAGAACAAGGGTTTTTTTTGTAAAACAAACATTGAAATTGCAAGTTAAATATAGTGCGTGCATGCATGTATACCTGCAAAATGTGTTGCTTGTGTAGCTGCTTTGCAGACATGGTGGCAGGACATAGGATTAGGAGTACATGCACAGTGACATTCAAATATGCCAAGTGTAAAAGCTCAGCGTTTTCCCAGCGTTGGAGACCTAGAGGGGGGGGGGGGCAAACAGCCAGCAATGGATGTGTTTTTATTCGCGTGTATGTATGTATATATATATATATATATATATATATATATATAGGGCTTTTTTCAGTGGGAACGCGGGGGAACGCAGTTCCGGCACCTCCAGCGGTGAATGTATGTAATGGCAAGGGGTGCTGGAGGGCCTGTTAATGCTGGCTGCTGGGGGCTCTATTGTTCCAGGAGGGGGATCTATTTTTGCATGATGGAGGTCATTGTTGCTGCTGGGGGGGGGCTTATGTTGCTGGTGGGGTTTAGTTGTTGCTGGAAGGGATCTACTGTTGAGAGAGGGATCTGTTCTTGCTGGCTGTTGGGGATCTATTGTTTCTGGAGAGCATCTATTTTTGTGGCAATCTATTATTGTTGCGGAGATCAATTGTTGGTGGGGGAACTATTGTTGAGGAAGTGGTCTATTGTTGTTGGCTGCTGGAGAGTCTATTGATGCTGGGAAATCTGTTGTTGCTGCAGAGTCTATTGTTGTTGGGATCCATTTTAGCTGGAAAAAATATATATTTTCGTTGGAAAGGATCTATTGCTGCTGGCTGCGGGGGATCTACTTTACTACTTTTCTTGTTGTTAGCAAATTCAATACAAATTACTTATCACCATAAAATTTTACTTGGTTCTATATTCTCTAAAAAGGGGCGGTACTGGGATGTGGATCCATAGGAAGTTGCTCAGAGGTGGGTAGGGATCGGATCCAAGGAGTGTTGCTCAGAGAATGGTAGGGGGCGGAACCAAGGGATGTTGCCCAGAGGTGGGTATGGGGGCGGAGATAAGAAGATTTAAAAGGGGGAGTTCCTGCACCTTTTCTCTGAGAAAAAAAGCTTGATATATATATAGATATATATATATATATATATATATAGATATATATATATATATAGATATATATATATCTATATAGATATAGATATATATATATAGATAGATATATAGATATATAGATATATATATATAGATAGATATATAGATATATATATATAGATATATATATAGATATAGATATAGATATAAATATATATAGATATAGATATAGATATAGATATATAGATATAGATATAGATATATAGATATAGATATAGAGATAGATAGATAGATAGATAGATAGATAGATAGATAGATAGATAGATAGATAGATAGATAGATAGATAGATAGATAGATAGATAGATAGATAGATAGATAGATAGATAGATAGATAGATAGATAGATAGATAGATAGATAGATAGATAGATAGATAGATAATATAATATATATTTCCTTGGCTTTGTGTTTTGGATTCTTGTCTTGCTGAAATGTCCACCCTTGTTTAATCTTCATCATCCTGGTAGAGGGCAACATATTTTTATTAAGAATGTCTTGGTACATTTTACCATTCATCCTTCCTTCAATCACACGAAGATTGCCAGTACCGTATGCTGAAAAACATCCCCACACCATGATGTTCCCACCTCCGAACTTCACTGTTGGTATGGGGCTGCTTTTGGGGTGATGTGCAGTGCCATTTGACCTCCAAACATGGTGTGTATTATGACATCCAAAGAGTTCAATTTTGGTCTCATCTGACCAGACTATATTCTCCCGGTATTTCACAGGCTTGTCTAAATGTTGTCCAACAAACTTTAAACAAGCTTCAACATGCATTTTCTTCAGCAATGGAGTCTTGCATGGTGAGTGTGCATACAGGCCATGGGCGTTAAATGCATTACGTATTGTACCTGCTAATTTCAAGTCTTTCTGAAGCTCTCCACAAGTGGTCCTTGGCTCTCGGACTTGAAATACGGCCCCAACAGTGCTCACTGGAGCATTCAGCAGTTAGGAGAAACTTCTGTAGTCAATGCCATCGGTATGTTCTGCAACAATAAGGTTGCAAAGGTCTTGAGAGAGCTTTTTGCTTTTACCCATCATGAGATGTTTTTGTGTGACACCTTTGTAATGAGACACCTTTTTATAGGTCATCAGTTGAGACTGTACCAGCTGGTATTAATTTGCACTGACAAGGGGCAGGATTGCTTTCTAATTACTAATAGATTTCATCTGGTATCTTGGCTTCCCATGCCTTTTTGCACCTCCCTTTCTTCATGTGTTCAATCCTTTTTCCCTGTGTCATTCCATTTTATTACACGTAACTTATTTCTGAACTGATTTGTTTTGGTTTCTTTGTATGTATGGATTGCATTAGAATGAAAGTCAATTGTTTACAAAAATTGGGTCGTCACAGCGGTGACTTTATTTTTATAAGATGGCTCATTCCAATGTTTAGTTCAGACAAAAGGAAGTGCAAAGCAAGCTTTACATAGAAAGCATAGATAGAAACATAGAAAAGTGACAGAAGAAAAAAAGACAGAGTAGTCCATCAAGTCTGCCCGGTATTTGTTGGTTGTTGTGTTGTCTTCAGCTAATCCATAATGCTTTTGGAACCACTTGCTGTTAATGTGCATGTGTAAAACAAATAGTGTCTCTATGTATAAAACAAAAAAGCAAAAATATGGAATTACATAAAACAGGCTAAAAATGTATAAACCTAAAAAAAGAAACTAAAATAAAACTCCTCACTTACAGTTCTCCAAACAGTTATACTTTCCCTTTCAATGGGATTAAGCCAAGGTTCATACTGAATGTGGATTTGAAATCGTGCGAGTTCAACATTTTCGTCCGACTTCGGGGGAAATTTGAGAGACATCTGTGCGAGTTCATGCACAGATGTCTATTGAAATCGCCATCGAAGTTGCCAAAAATAGTGCAGGAACTACTTCTGGAAATCGGTGCTGCGCCGCAAAGTCAGCGCCGCACCAATTTGGACGGTGCCGCTGCCGGGAATAGGCTCCGATTTGGAATGTGATTAGACATTTAAAATGGGCCCGATGTAAATGGGGGCTAAAAGGAATGCATAGTATTTTCAATGGTTTAAAGTGGAGTTTCCAGCCTTGGGGGTCAAATTTAGATAAATATACCCCCCCGGACAGTCAGGGCTAGTACATTCCACAATGGATAGCCTCTGAACTGTCCCGGGTTGCACTTACCTGTAAGAAGAAATACTTACCTTGAACAGTTCTTCTCCAGCGCTGCCATCTCAGGTGTGGGCAGCTGAAGCCAGCGCGTCCTCTACTGCGGCCTCTTCGGTGACGTCGGATTCCCACAATGCACTGCACCAGTGTTTTTAGATGTGAAAAAGATCAGCTATACATAAATAATGTTTTTATGCATGTTAAGGTTTTAAATGCCTTTTCTCAATGTATAGTATGTAGTTCCTTATGCTTACCCATATTACATGATGGTTGTGCTTTGCTATTATGCACTTCCCACAATGCAAGTCTATGAGTTGGCTGACACTGAAAACAATGTACCACCCATGTGGCTAATATCCTATTTTGTCAGCTATTAGGAAGGAAGGAAGAATGGCTGGAAGTGCAATCTCCCCTCCTCTAGTGGCTTATCTACAAATATTTGTATTCAATACAAAACAAAATATGGAAGTGCAAGTATGTAAAATGTCTAAAAAATTATTTAAGGAAAATACTGATTTAAAGTAGAACTATTGGCAACAACACTGTTTTCTCATTTTGGATGGGTTTTAACACCTGTGAGATTTTGTTTTCACCATCTGTGTCCTATTTCAGAGATTTCCCTTCACTTCCTGTCCCATAGCCAAACAGGAAGTGAAAGGAAACCCCTGCAAACAAAAGGAATTATTTGGGGAACCCCAGGTCGCCAGAACTAGTGCCCCTATTGGAAGATTTTCTCTCTATTACTTTTCTGGGGACAACACAAAATTTGGAATTGTCTTTTTACTTTCACTTTCAATGATAATGGTAAAGAGGACAAATAAAGAAGGTAAATCTTTGGGGGCACAGACAGCACTAAAAACTGACAGGAGTTCTAATACCTCTCCACTTAAAAAAAAGGTTTGGCCTTTAGTTACACTTTAAAAGAACAGAAAATACTGCATTCTTATATGGATGATCAATCCTATGACAGTGATTATATCAAAGAAAAGAAAATTTGGCTTTAATAAACTGGCTGTCTAGCTGCCATTGCGTAAATTAGGGGTCTCCAAACTTTTGAAACAAAGGGCCAGTTTACTGCCCCCCCCCCCGACTTTAGGTGGTCCGGACAGTGGCCAGTGGGAGTAGGAAATGGTGTAGGGGGGAGAAGAATAGTGCCTGATTGTTGGTATCAGTTGGAAGAATTGCCCATCATCATTTGTGTTAGTGGGAGGAATTGCCGATTGTTATTAATGTCAGAGGGAGGAACAGTGCCCCATCATTGTTGTCATTGAGAGGAATAGTGCCCCATCATTGTTGTCATTGAGAGGAATAGTGCCCCATCATTGTTGTCATCGAGAGGAATAGTGCCCCATCATTGTTGTCATCGAGAGGAATAGTGGCCCATCATTGGTGTCCAGTGGGAGGAATAGTGCCCCATCATTGGTGTCCAGTGGGAGGAATAGTGCCCCAAGGGCCAGATAAAGGCAAGCAAAGGGCCAACTCCGGCCCCTAGTTTGGAACTAACTTGTTTAAAACATGACTCATATGGGTAAATACTCCTAATGATAAAAGTACTCTTTTTGGGAAAATATATTGTTCAACTTCTTAAAGCAAAGTTCCAATCATTTTTGTGTTTATTAAAAGTCAGCAGCCACAAAAAGTGTAGCTGTTGACTTTTGATAAACACACACTCACCCGTCCCACGATCCAGCAGTGCACTCACCCGAGCGGCACTGGCATCTTCACTATGGTCACCCAGCTGTGACAGATTGCAGCTTGAAACCGGGTGCCCACTGCGCATGCGCGAGCTGTGCTGCGCTCTGTGACTGATCCCGAAGTCTTCTGGGACCTGTCATGTGTCCCAGAGGACTTTGTGAAGGAGAATGTCCACTTCCCATCTCCTAAGGTGACTAGAAAAGAAGTGGGAGCAGGTACCTGTCAAAATCAGGTACCCGCTCCCCTCCTCCTCCCGAAAAGCTTAATTTTACAAACATAAGTCAGGGAGGAGGCCTTAAAGGTGAACTTCCCCTTTTGGGTGGAGCTCTGCTTTAATAATGGTTAAGTGGAAACACTTACATGTGAACCATGCTGTTTCAGTGCTAGGTTAAGGACATTTTCTCCATGGGACACTTTGGCCACCTATACGGTACAATGTACATGTTCCTTGATAGGAAGGATAAGGGGTGGCTAAGAGTCAAGCTGTTGGTTTCAGGGGTTAAAGTATACAGTGTGTAAACCCAACCACAAATATGTCATATATAGTTTAAAAGAAGCAAGGGATTCTGTTCACTTTGGGGAGATTTCCTCTCACTTTTTGAGGAATAAGACAATGCTTACCCAAATCCTTTCTCCAAAAGGATTCCACCACACTATGCAACCGATCAGCCAAAACCTCTTCTCTTCGGCACTCCAGCCAGCAGCCACATTCTGATGTCATGAGGTACAATGTGGGTCCGATCCTGCATTGTACGCAAAAGGTGAGCATCAGCTGCCTGGGGAGCAAGGTATAAGGCAAGTATTACAGCTTAAATAGTGCATGGGGGGCATGGGGGGAGGGTCCCAGTGGAAGAGTATTCATTTTAACAAGAGCAGGTGAACTTAAGACAGAGCATAATGTAGTTATGGACCAGTGCCTGTTAACGCTCTCCTTGGAAATATATTTTATAACTTTATAATCAAGGCAAAAGTAATAGGCATTCAATGGTAAATTAATGCTGAATAATCAGTAAACCATCAGTATTATTATGCCCCATTGATATACATATACCCGTACTTACAAAATAGACAGTGCAAGGGTGCTAAAAGGAAGAAATGTTCTAGTGGAAACTTCAGTGGCTACCCATAGTCGGAATTTTAGTTGCCTTGGATATTTTTTAGCATGCTGCTAATCTGTTTATTCTGAGAGTTCAAGGTGTATTCAGGTCGTGCGCAGGTAACAAACCACAAGTCTTTTATGGAGATTTTTAAAAGAGTGACACTTGACCCAAAACTGAAATTCATTTTTGCTATAAATTACTAGGCCTTTCAAGGAGACGGCGTCTCGGGTAGAGAACGCTTTTGTGTTGCAATTCATATACTGCCTTTAAGGGACATTTTTCTGTATGTATGCTTTGATAAAAGTTGGTAAGGAATCCTGAAAAGAACCCTTTCAAAGGGAGGGTGCATCATTAAAAGGAAAAAGCATGACCCCAACTGATAATCCCTTCACAATGCTTATGAACAGCACCATTCAAGAAGATAAGTTATTCAATGAGTATATACTAAGCAGAGGTCTTGCATTTTCCTATATTATTTTTAAAGTGGAACGGCCAGCAGAGAAATTATGTTTACTGGTGTCCCCTTGCATATTCGGTATAAACCACTCATTTAGTCTGGGGGGGTCTTAAAAGAATGAAGGTAACGTTCATATGAATATTCGTAGTATGAGTATTCCTAAGAAAACTTACACTCATTGAATTAACAAATTTTGTTCGAAAGTATTTCAAATTTTTGTTTTTAACATTCAATTTTGTAGTGAATGGACTTTTCTGAACAAAAACCACATATGCTGTTCGAAATGCATTCCTTTAAAAAAAAATGTCCATTCTTCTCCTTTAAATTTTATCGAAACCATGGCTGAAAACACACATCAGTTTGATGGTTCTAATGATTAAAATATCAAATGAATGTTCTTAAAATGAAAAATTTTAGCAAAATTCTATACCATATACACCATTGCAGACATTCCCTACCTCTGCCAGCGACCTGTAGGGCCATAGGGAGAGCATCTGACTTCCCATGCGCAAAGACCGTGGCAAGGGGGGTGATTGATTAGTAATCACTCATCTAAAGTGCGGCGCAAAAGAGTTCCAAGGCGCATGCGGACAGATGTGCTAGGATCAATAGGGACAGGATGAAATAGACATTTTAAGGGGGGGATCTGTAATGGATGTAATTGATGGTTTAGTAAAATGCCTATTTCAACAGTATTATATACAAGCTTATAAACCGTTTATACCCATTTATGATATTTTATGCTATAGTGCTATTATGCTAATATGCATGCTATTTACTTATATGAAATACTTTCCTTGCTCAAACATAATTGCCAGATCACTTTTCTCCTATAAATCGAAGCAATAAGAAAACAAGAAGAACAGAGGATTTCCAAGATGGCGCCTCCAGTGAGAGACACACCTAGGACAGAAGATAGTCATATCCTGGAAGAAATTTATATGCACATAGATACATCCAATCAAATAAGATTATAATTTAACTGTCTATACTTAATGCCATGCCTACAAGACATTTCCTGGAAATGTTCTGTAAGGGCTTTATAAGCTTAAAAACCGGAAAGAAATAAAGAAGAACTGTTTCACCCTGACTGCGTCAGTGTCAGCATTTCTCTGTGTGCACACATGCATTACTCTTAAAAATTAGGCCAGGGACGGATATAACTCTATCGGCATTGTTCCGATCCAAATCAAGTGTATGGCCAGCTGTCTCCAAGGTTGCCTAAACTTCTTTCAAACTGGTCAGTTGGTCCCCCAAAGCCGCTTTCCTTGGCCGCCCCCTCACCAATGCCATCACTTTATCCAAAGATAAAAAAAAATAAACATTTTACCTTTAGATACACCTAACAGCTAAACTTTTGTTTTTGTTTTGGATAGCGTACGGAAGGATTAGAACCCCTGTTAGGTTTTATTTGCTTTCTCTATCCTCTCAGTGGAGGTTGTCACTAAAACAGGAATAGGGTAAAATAATGAAAATCTCTTCCAGCGACAACTTTCTTACCGGGGATTTAACCTTGCATTTTTATCTTACTTACTATAAGCACTCCAAAGAAAAAAGAAGAATCCCGCCCATATTAAAAAACCATAAGAATGTTTATTTAATGAGACAAACAAATCAATCCATCGAAGGTTTCACTCAGTGAACAGCTTCCTCATAGAGATATTCCTCTTATTTATGCTGCTGTGTCTTCAAAACAGGAAAAAAGGGGTTTAATTAATTTTCAAAGCTATCCAAAACATTAAAAAGTTACCCTTTAATACAGTATTTTAATCGTATTTGATACAATGTGTGATGGACTCGTCCAAGACTCCACTTGAGGGCTTCCCTTAGTACACCACTTCCTCCAGTCTGAACATAGATATCAGATATTATAGCTGCATATTGCAACCAAGAACTAGGCAGGACTAATTTAGCTGCAGAACTGGAACTCTTTATTTGAAAACTCAAAGAGAATTTATACTGCACAACCATGTGAGGCTGATCACATTATCATATGCAAACGCAACTGTATACAGAAATATAATTAACATGCTAATTAACTCAGCACCTAAACCAGCCTAGGTGGAGTGCACAGAATAGCAGACAAGAGATTATACAGCACTACCTGGATATGGGTGGTAGACATAAAATCCTCCAAGGGTATAGGATGCTGATTGTGAATATGAATGTTTTATTGTAGACAAGAAAAATCATTAAAAGTATTGAGAATGTTAGGATACCAAGCTGGCATAGAAAGACGTAGAAAGGGCCAATGTCTGCTGAGTCCGGGGGGCAGGATAAAATGAGTTGCTGTGCAGCAACCAGCCACTGGTATGGAGCCGCAAACGCTCAGGAGCCAGGCCAGAACCCGTGACCTCACCGTGACACAGGGGCAGAAGTGCTGATTCACAGAGGGAAGCCAATCCAACCAGCCTGGAACACAAAGGGAAGTGTTGCCGTGACAAGTGCACAGAATGCTAGCAGGCAAACAATAGGTGACACAAAACAGACAGACAAGCTTAGCAGAAAACACATATTCCTTTAATAAGCAGACAATAGCAGGAGACCACCAGCAACAGACTTGCCGGCATCGAGCTCACAAACTACAATACACATTATTACAAATATAAACACATCCCCCAATAGTTTGCTAGCAGACAATAGGTGTGTTGATTAGCATAATTAACAATGTGTGGAAGACAGGTGGTTTAGTTGATTATATTAATATCTGCTAGGAGTCTAACTGTGTTGAGCAGTCCTTTATTGGTAACGGGCAGCTAGGCCCTAAACAGGGACACCAGGCCTAGAGTCCCAGAGTATGTGTGTCTTGGGGGGACATGGACTCTAAATCCAAAGTAACATTACTCCAAGGGTCCCCCCAGCATACACCTCACAAAGAGTAGTGTTCTCTTAAAAACCAGGGCTCAAAGTCAAGTGTGATCAGACGTCCCCGATTTTCAGGGACAGTCACCAGACTGAGGACACTGTCCCAGGACCAAGTCTGTCCCCAGTTTTGTCCATGAATTCCAGGGCCAGATTAACATAGACAGGGAATCCCATGCTTGCTGAGAAACAGCCTGATGACACGGATGCCGACACCCCCTACTGGACGATCTCACTGCCGCTCCTGCTGCTGTTCAGTGGAAGAGAGGCAGAGCCAAAAAATGACTGTGCGGAGGGCTGAGACTGGGAGGTGAGCAGATTGTGGGGCGTCTGTTTGTACACAGATGAGGACTGTGAGGGAGCATGGGTCAGAGCTGATTCAGCTGCATGGAGAGATGGAGAGTTTAGCTGTTGTAGGGGAAGGGCTAAGAGGTGGCTGCAAAGATAATCTGTGAGGGGGTGCAGAGGTGAGCTTTGGATGTGGTGCAGAAGTATCCTCTGTGCATAGCAAACCCCTGAAGCCTGCACTCTATGCCTAACATCCTCCTGTGCCCAGCGCTCTGTGTATTATGTAGTCCTGCACCCAGAGCTCTGTGTATTATGTAGTCCTGTGCCCAGTGCTCTGTGTATTATGCAGTCTTGTGCCCAGCACTCTGTGTATTATGCAGTCCTGTGCACATCGTTCTGTTTATTATGCAGTCCTGTGCCCAGCGCCCTGTGTATTATGTAGTCCTGTGCCCAATGCTCTATGTATTATGCAGTCCTGTGCCCAGCACTCTGTGTATTATGCAGTTCCGTGCCCAGCGCTCTGTGTATTATGTAGTCCTGTGCCCAGCACTCTGTGTAATGATGCAGTCCTGTGTCCAGCGCTCTGTGCATTATGCAGTCCTGTGCCCAGCACTCTGTGTATTATGCAGTTCTGTACCCAGCACTCTGTGTATTATGCAGTCCTGTGCCCAGCGCTCTGTGCATTATGCAGTCCTGTGTCCAGCGCTCTGTTTATTATGAAGTCCTGTACCCAGCACTCTTTGTATTATGCAGTCCTGTGCTCAGCGCTCTGTGTATTATGCAGTCCTATGGCATTTGCCAATAAAAAAAAAAATATGTCCCCGGATTTCATTTTAAAAATCTGGTCACCTTACCATAGTCAGTAGGCAAGAGGCTAGCCTTCAGTTCCTCCAAAAGCCTCTGTCCCGGGTTAGTCTATCACATTTTTCCCCCATCAAAAGTTGACTAACAAGGTCCCAGACTTCCACCTGGTCTGGACATGCGTTATTTGGGCAGAGTGAACTCACAAAGTCGGTCTGCATGATCTCTATTCTTGGCTGCAGGGAATAGTTATCAGTAGGTGTGGGACAGAGGTCATTGACTCTCTTTCCGCCTGCCAGCACTTCAGCTGTGTGGTTTTTACCATTCTGGGGTTTGGTCTGCTGCTAGGGAGAGGGGGCGATCGCCCCAGTTCCCTGAAGCTGTGGAGACACTGTAGGTGCTAGGCAAAGGCCAGCTCAGTGATGTTCTGCCCTGATGCCAGCTGTTCCACTGGGAGGTAAATTGAAAGGTCGTTGGCCTTGCACAAATCCTCCAGGGTCACCGATTGTTGCAGGCAGAGGTCAGCAGAGTTATGGTGGGCTCCCTCTAGTCACCTGTCCTCCATCTATCCCATTAAATGCATGTGCTCTCATTGTAGAGACTCTTTAAATTGTAGAGTTAGGGACTGCAGATTACAGGGTGCCTTGCCGCGGCCTGCAGCTTACGCATGTATTTGCAAATGTGTGCAACCAAACCCCTGTTTTTAACGCATACTGTTATTCGGTTGGTCGCTGGCTGGTTGGTAAGTTGTGACTGGAAATCTCTTCGTTTTTCTTGATCTGCGTCCGCCCTTCCAGTGCTCCTTACCATTAAGACCAGTTATAGGTGGAGGGGGGTGACCACTTTTTGCATTATCGTTGATATCTATATTGAGCCAGGCAACGCATCTGACACCTTTGCCGCCATTGTGCGATGTGCTGGGTGTTCAGTGTGACCCTGTGCCTTTAAGGAGGGGTGGGCTCCCTCTAGTCACCTGTCCTCCATCTATCCCATTAAATGCATGTGCTCTCATTGTAGAGACTCTTTAAATTGTAGAGTTAGGGACTGCAGATTACAGGGTGCCTTGATGGCGGCCTGCAGCTTACGCATGTATTTGCAAATGTGTGTAACCAAACCCCTGTTTTTAACGCATACTGTTAGACAGTGCAATTCGGTTGGTCGCTGGCTGGTTGGCAAGTTGTGACTGGAAATCTCTTTGTTTTTCTTGATAGAGGTCAGCAGAGTTATGCCTGGATGCGCGCTATTCTGCTGTAGGCTTACTCTGTTGTTCCTCCTCAGCAGAAAAAGTCTATTAAATCCTCAGTCTCTGGAACTGGTGTCTGGGAATACAGTAGAGGTTCACAATCTCCTGTCCCTGAAACCCAGGAGATTTTACCAGAGCTGGGCAGAGGCTAGCAGAGCTCTGCCCTGTTGTCAGCACTTTAGTTGAAAGTTCAGTAAATGTTACATCCTCCGCTGAAACATCAATTAACTCCATGCTTTCTGTGATCTGTGGCTGGAGAGACGAGCCGACTGCTCTATCTCTTGTACCCTCAGCCGGCTGCTTGACAGATGCATTCCTACATCCAAGATCGTCCCATGCAGAAACAGGATCGTCAAGGTGAGTCAGCACTTGCTGCTACGGCCATAGACCTCCACTTCCATAGCTGCAGGCGGAGATGGGAAAAGCACTCTGCAACACTGTCGACTCTTCAGCCAGGTTTTAGAGCTGTCAGCTGGTATTTACTGATAGTCCCAAGCAAAGGGAGCCCAGACCTGCTGCTGAGCAGAATCTAGCAGCCGCCTGTAGATGATCCCAAGCTACCATTCCTGATTGGCTAGAAACTCCAAATCTTCCAGTGCCCAGAGCACTTCCGAGGCATTCAGTTTTCGCTTGTTGTACTCCAAGATTTCCTCCAAACGCCACTCCAGATTGCTCCCAAAGTCAGTGTCCTCGAATAGCCTCTCTAATAACAGCCCCAGGCTGCCCTAGCCAAAGCCTTCCATTGGGCTGTCATCTGGGCACACTTGGGCTACATACCAGAGGAGGGCTCTGTAGCTCTCATCCAACCGCATCTCTGCTTGGACTAGCCTGCTTAACTCAGCTTTCAATTCCTTGTGCAGTTGTTTCCCCAAAAACAGCATTCGCACTTCCTACTGTGACCAGCGCCTTTCCTTGACAGGGGGGGAGAATCTTTCCCTGGTGTCGCTGCTCATGGGCTAGCGCCTCCATCCAGAGTTCCCAGTGGACAGAATCATACCATCCCAGCAGGACCTGCATTGACACTGGTCCCCTGTACTGTATCCACATCTCTCGCAGCCTTCTTCCTCTCCTTTTCTGCAATCCTGACCTTGGATCCAGGTGGAGCTTTGGATGTCCTAGATTGCAGGAAGCATCCCACCGCTTGCCCCCAATGTGACGGATGCGTCCCAGACTCCACTTGAGTGGTTCTGTTAGCACACCGCTTCCTCCAGTCTGAACATAGATATCAGATATTATAGCCGCATATTGCAACTAAGAACCAGGCAGGACTAGTTTAGCTGCAGAACTGGAACGCTTTATTGAAAACTAGAATTTACACAACACAACCAGGTGATGCTGATCACATTATCATATCACATTATCATACGCAAAAACATATTAACTAAGCACTTAACCCAGCCTAGGTGGAATGCACAGAATGCTAGCAGGCAAACAATAGGTGACACAATTAACAATTAACCATGGGACAGACAAGCTTAGCAGAAAACACATAATACCTTAATAAATAGACAATAGCAGGAGACCACCAGCAACAGACTTGCCGGCATCGAGTTCACAAAGTACAATACACATTATTACAAGTATAAACTCATTAATTAGCACAAATAACAATGTGTGGAAGACAGGTGGTTGAGATGATGGTATTAGCATCTGCTATGAGTCTAAATGCGTGGACCATTGTTAATGGGCAGCTAGGCCGTAAATACCGATCCCGGGTCTAGAATCCCAGAGTCTGTGTGTCTTGAGGAGACATGGACTTGAATCCAAAGTAGCATTACTCAAAGGGTCCCCCCAGCATACACCTCACAAAGAGTAATGTTCCCTTAAAAGCCAGAGCCCATAGTCAGTAGGAAAGAGACTAGCCTGCAGTCCCCTCCAAAAGCCTCTGTCCTGGGTGAGTCTATTACACCCACCTCTTAATCACCTGTAACCTTTTGCAACAAAATAAAAATAGAATGTCAGCCAGTTTTTATTGAACCAGCCGATGTCACCTAACATTCAGCCCATGTGTACTGGTCGTTACTTGCTGACCAAATGCAATGAAATCCACCAAACACTATCGTAATTTCGGGAGAACATTTTTTTTATCCTTGTAGCTTTGGTTTGGTGCACGCATTTTGGCATTTGAAATATTGGGCAGAACAGCCATGTTGTCACTCTCCCATCTAAATGTCTTTTAGCTCTTTGAATCTAGTGGCAGATAATTTATTCATGTGTTCCCTGGCCTTAAATCAGTAGACAGCAAGACTATCAATAAGTATTCCTCAGGGGCATTTGCATTATTGAGTCAGCTAATGGTAGATCAGCATGAGAAAACTAAGATGAACAGAGGGAGTTGTTGTTTGACAAGAGAGAGAAAAAAATGTGTTTGTTCTGTGAAGTTTTTGCCAATATTTTTAAAAGAAATTAACTTTCTAAAGTTCATTTAAAGTAGAACTCTGCCACTGAAGTCTCATTGCTTTATAATGTTTTTTTTTTTTTGGATGTTCTATGGTTTTAGTATGTATATATATATATATACACATGCATTGTGTGATAGACTCACCTGGGACAGAGGCTTTTGGAGGGGACTGCAGGCTAGCCTCTTGCCTACTGACTATGGGCCCTGGTTTTTAAGGGAACACTACTCTTTGTGAGGTGTATGCTGGGGGGGCTTTTGGAGTAATGTTACTTTGGATTCAAGTCCATGTCTCCTAAAGACACACAGACTCTGGGATCCCTATTTAGGGCCTAGCTGCCCATTACCAATAAGGACTGCTCCACACAGTCAGACTCATAGCAGATGTTAATATCATCATCTCAACCACCTGACTTCCACACATTGTTAATTGTGCTAAATAACACACCCTTTTTATGCTAGAAAACTATTGGGGGATGTTTTTATATTTGTAATAATGTGTATTGTACTTTTTGAGCTTGATGCCGGCAAGTCTCTTGCTGGTGGTCTCCTGCTATTGTCTGTTTATTAAGGTATTTATGTGTTTTCTGCTAAACTTATCTGTCTCATGGTTAATTGTGTCACCTTCTGTTTGTCTGCTAGCATTTTGTACATTCCACCTAGGCTAATTATATTTCTGTATACAGTTGCAATTGCATATGGTAATGTGATCAGCCTCACCTGGTTGTGTAGTATAAATTCTCCGTGAGTTTTCAAATAAAGAGTTCCAGTTCTGCAGCTAAACTTGTCCTGCCTAGTTCTTGGTTGCAATATGCAACTATAATATCTGATATCTATGTTCAGATTGGAGGAAGCTGTATACTGACAGAAGCACTCAAGCGGAGTGTGGGACGGGTCCATCACAGTGGGAATAAAATATAACTGTACTTAATGTTTAAAGTCTGCTTATCTTTCCTGCCTTTCCTCCCTGACCAAGGCTAACCCACCCACCCCCGCCCAAAATACATATGTACTTGGATTCTTGAGCCAACTCCAGCTTTAAACCCCACATCTCCTGACCGAAATTGTCTTACTGCTGGTTTGTCTGCACAGTCAATTCCCATAGATTTCCCATATTCCCATAGATATGTGGCCATCTGCAAGCATGCCATGTATCAGGCAATGACCTCATAGGCATCTATGGGCATTGACTAGGCAGGTATGTTCAGCAGAAAGATTTTTCAGCAGAATATGAAGAGTTCAGGTTCCAGCCTAGGATTTGGCAAGTACAGTATGCATCTGTGTTGAGGGTGGTTGGGTTACTTTTGTTAAGAGGACTAGGCATGATAGAAACATGTACTTAAGGTGAATATACAGTTATACTTTAGTGTGGGAAATCAGTTCTAAATGGTCAGTTCTTTTTTCTCTATGTCAGTCTACAAACTTACAGTTGTTTCCAAATTATCACTCAAATTGGATGGCAATCTCATTTTTATGGGTTGACTAAATAAAGTCATAGGTAGCTCAATAAAATCAAGTGATGCATCTTATGTTGATGATGAGTTATGTTTATGCACAGGATGTTTGAGCCACTTCTGAGAGGGTAGAGGGATATAATGAGTGTGTAGGGAAGGGGGAGATGCTTTTTGTTGCACAGGGAAATTTTCCAACTCATAGGAAAATCTTTATTTGTGCCAGTCCCAATCCCTTACTTTTCTAGAGTGAGGAATCCCGAAGAACCTCACATGCACCACTGTTAACATAAGATATGATTTGAATGCTTATTTTAATGAGACCCACTATAATTCATATCTTATGCTGACAGTACTGATTCAAATGGTTATTTGATCGAGACCACTATAATTCATATCCTTTGCTGACAGTACTGAATTGAATTCTTATTTGATTGAGACCCACTATAATTCATATCTTATGCTGACAGTGTTGCACGTGTGATGTACACACCACACAAGCAAACTTGGCATGATATATATATATATATATATATATATATATATATATACACACACACACACACAGTTGTGCGTGTCAAGTTACATACCCTGGCAGAATTTATGATTTCTTGGCCATTTTTCAGAGAATGTGAATGATAACACAAAAACTTTCCTTTCATTTACGGTTAGTGTTTGACTGAAGCCATTTATTATCAATCAACTGTGTTTACTCTTTTTAATAATGACAACAGAAACTACCCAAATGACCCTGATCAAAAGTTTTCATACCCTGGTGTAAAAAGGGGTTTGAATGGCTATTCAAAGGTAACCATCCTCACCTGTGATCTGTTCACTTGTAATTAGTGTGTGTGTATAAAAGGTCAATGAGTTTCTTGACTCCTGACAGACCCTTGCATCTTTCATCCAGTGCTGCACTGATGTTTCTGGATTCTGAGTCATGGGGAAAGCAAAAGAATTGTCCAAGGATCTGCGGGAAAAGATAGTTGAACTATATAAAACAGGAAAGAGATATAAAAAGATATCCAAGGAATTGAGAATGCCAATCAGCAGTATTCAAACTCTAATCAAGAAGTGGAAAATGAGGGGTTCTGTTGAAACCAAACCACTGTTCGGTGGACCAACTGAAATTTCAGCCACAACTGCCAGGAAAATTGTTTGGGATTCAAAGAAAAACCCAGAAAAAACTTCAGGTGAAATACAGGACTCTCTGAAAACATGTGGTATGGCTGTTTCAAGATGCACAATAAGGAGGCACTTAAAGAAACATGGGCTGCATGGTCGAGTCGCCAGAAGAAAGCCATTACTACGCAAATGCCACGAAGTATCCCACTTACAATACGCCAAACAGTATAGAGACAAGCTTCAAACCTTCTGGCACAAAGTAATTTGGAGTAATGAGACCAAAGCTGAGCTTTTTGGTCACAACCATAAACGCTACATTTGGAGAGGAGTCAACAAAGCCTATGACGAAAGGTACCTACTGTGAAACACAGAGGTGGATCGCTGATGTTTTGGGGATGTGTGAGCTATAAAGGCACAGGAATTTTGGTCAGAATTGATGAAAAGATGATGGTAGTATGTTATCAAAAACTACTGGAGGAAAATTTGCATTCATCAGCCCAGAAGCAGTGCATGGGACGTACTTGGACATTCCAACATGACAATGATCCTAAACACAAAGCCAAGTCGACCTCTTATTGGCTACAGCAGAATAAAGTGAAGGTTCTGGAGCGGCCATCTCAGTCTCCTGACCTCAATATCATTGAGCCACTCTGGGGAGATCTCAAACGTGCAGTTCATGCAAGACACCCCAAGAATTTACAGGAACTGGAGGCTTTTGCCAGGAAGAATGGGCAGCTTTACCATCTGAGAAAATAAAGAGCCTCATCCACAAATACCACAAAAGACATCAAGCTGTCATTGATGTTAAAGGGGGCAATACACGGTCTTAAGGACTGGGGTATGTAAACTTTTGATCAATGTCATTTGGGTGGTTTCTGTTGTCATTATGATTTAAAAAGAGTAAACACAGTTGATTGATAATAAATGGCTTCAGCCAAACACTAACCATGAGTGAAAGAAATTTTTGTGTTATCATTCATATTTTCCGAAAAATGGCCATGAAATCATAAATTCTGCCAGGGTATGTAAACTTATGAGCACAAGTGTATATATATATATATATATATATATATATATACACAATATATAAAGTACCAAAATTAATGCAAAAGTGTGCATAACTTTTTTTTAACTTACATAGGTCATTTAAATTTCACAAGTTGGTAGAGTATCTCTCCTTCTATCTTATGTAACACTACTCCCAAGGGAGCTGCTGGTTACGGGTCCCCCTGGGTTACCATTAGCGACAGTAGAACAATCTGGCATTTTCCAAGTGTTTTTACCTCAGACAAGAATCAGTCCAGTTTCTTTTGTTCTTATGTTTTATTAGGAATTTATTAGGAATTTGGATAGGAGAAGGGATGAGTGGGATACTCCAACTGAACAAAACTATGCACAATAGGCAAGGATGACTTGAGTAAATGCTGGTTAATGCTGGTTAATGAGTAACGCTGAGTAACACTGAAATTGAGCTAGTCACAGGTAGGCCGTTGGTTTCAGTCTGTCACTAGCTGTGACGCAGAACTGAAGTAATTCTCTGAGGTAATCTGTACCCTGAAGCAACTGAACCATACTGCTGAACAACTTCAGGGCCCTTCCTGGCACCCCCTTTGTTACTAATCTTCAGGCTTCACTACACGGCACCCCCTTTACTGTAACACTCTGAGTGAGCTCCTCTATCCCCTGACTTCTCTGGAGTGATCCCCTCTCTTAGGCAGACCCCTAGGCAGATCCCTTGGTACTCACGATACTGTTTTCCCAAAGTCCTCTGCCCAGCAGCTCCATTGGTCAGCACACTGGATCCTCTGCAGCCCAGCTCCACTCCTGGTACCTAGGCCGACCGCCTGGACCACCTTCCTCACTCTGCAGAGACAGCCGCCCACCTCCTCCTGGGACTTTGCTCCCGCCAAAAGATGCCCTGTCACATGCTCCCGTCCTATTTATGGCCAATCCCAGGATGTATTGTCACATGTCCAATCACTGGGACTGCCATTATATGTGTCACTGGCTGGGTTTCCTCCACTGTCAAACAAGCTCCCTCATTGGATACAATGGGGACACTCCTTCGGACCCAGTGAATCACACCTGGAAGCATGTGACAGACAAAACTAACAGATCAGCTCCCCTGATAAGCAGCAGGAGCAAAATAGATGCTTTTACCTAGCACCTGTCTAGGAGGGTGCTACACTTACCTCTTCTTCCCTTTCTCTTTTTTACTGCAGGTAAATAATGGTTTCAAAGCAGAAGCAATGTACCATTCTTGAGTTTTTGACAAAGGAGGGGTGCAAGCTGTCCAACATCCACAGAAGGCTACAGAATGTGTATGGAGAGGGCACCATTGACAAGAGTCACCAATGACAAGACAACACTCTTATCAATGGTGTCATCTCTGTAAACATCCTGTAGCCTTCTGTGGATGTTGGACTTAGTGGGGTGGATTTACTAAAACTGAAGCACACAGAATCTGGTGCAGCTGTGCATAGTAACTAATCAGCTTCTATGTTTTATTGTCAAAGCTTATTTTAAACAAGCTGATGTTAGAAGCTGATTAGTTACTATTCCCAGCTGCACCATATTCTGTGTGCACCAGTTTTAGTATATCTCCCCTAATGTGACTGGATGACAGGACGTTGCTATTGCTTGGAATCCATTATTTACTTGTAATGCAAAAGAGGAAGAGTCACTCTACCACCATGTGAAATTTGACTCACCTAGGTAAGGTAATAAAAAGTTATCCCTACTTTTGCATTACTTTTGGCACATCCCTTGTATATCTTAAAGCAAACTTGGATTGGGCCATCTTTGTTCATGGCATTACATACGGTCAGTGTCTACTTCCTGAACTGGGATGCTGGCTCAGAGATGACAGAATCATGTAAATCCTGGTGGTTGTACAGTTTTTAGCTGAGTTCACAAATCTAACTTGTTATACCCTTGCAGTTTGATGACTAGGGGAGAGGAGACTGAGAAAATGCTTTCTTCTTCCTACAGGAGACTGATACCATCATCTCAGCCTTGTCAATATCACTTTGCTGTTACTTAAGTAATTATGTTTATTTATAAAAACGTACAGAGCTTTTACAAAAAAAATACCACTGTTTCTGTGACACATCAGTAAATTATTAATGGGGAGTTGTAATGGAAAAGTACACTTGAAGTTTGGCCATTAGCAATCCTACTGATCCCCCTAAAGCCCAACTGCAAAAAATGTAAAAATCCTTCCTTGTATTGGGGTTGCACCCACACTGCAAGGGTCAAAGTGGTTGTAAAGCTTTAAGGTTCTATGCATTCAGGGGAAAAACCTTCTGTGCTGCAGCTGCCCCCCAGCCCCCTCCTTTTTTCTTACCTGAGCCCAAACTGATCCAGCGAAGTACACGAGTGCAGCGGCTGCCACTCTCCTCATTGGACAGATTAATAGCAACAGGAGCCATTGGCTCCCGCTGTTGTCAATCAAAAGCTGTGACGTGGGAGCAGGGGCGGGGCCAAGTCCCGCTGTCTGTGTCAATGGATACAGCAGCGGGACTTGGGAGCAAACCCGCAAGAGTGCTCCCAGGGAAAGCCGCACCCGATGAAGATGAGGGGCTTGGAGCACCAGCGGGGAACCCTAGAAGAAGATGTTAAGGGCTGCTCTGTGCAAAACTATTGCACAGGACAGGTAAGTATAACATGTTTGTTACTTTTATTTTTTTTAAAACAAAGGTTTACAATCACTATAAATGCTAATTTCTGCCTTGGGAACAGGAAAAGCACTTTTACTTACCTGATGCTTCACTCCCCTGGCAGATGGCACTCCCCATAATCTGGAAGTCCTACATTGATGGGTTACTCCCTCAGTTCCCGGTGGAAATGCTCTTAGTTAGTCCATAGCATCATGTGCCAAGACTATTAGCTGAACTATACACCGATTGCACCCGCTCCTGAGGAAGTGATAATTTATTTCACGAAACGCGTCAAGCATTTAGGATGCAATCGTTCTGCTGTTACCATGTGTTACAAATGTTGTTATATCTGTTAAATATCATATCTACTTTTCAACAAGATCTTGCTCACAATCAGTTTTTATTTATTATACCCACGTGATCACATTAATGTATCTATGGTTTCCTTACATGCACTGCTCTAACTATGATGTATATTCTATGTTTACAATCTGTGACTGATGTAATTTTTACTGCTCTAACTATGATGTATAATTTATGTTTACAATCTGTGATTGATGTTATTTAACCACTTCCCGCCCGCCCTATAGGCAAATGACAGCGGGAAGGTGGTTACATTATCCTGACTGGACGTCATATGACGGTGGCAGGATAATGCGCTCTGCGCGCCCCTGGGGGACGCGCAGAGCGTCGATCGGTGATGCGGTGTGTCACTCTGACACACCACATCTCCAATCTCGGTAAAGAGCCTACAGACGTAGGTCACATAGTAAATAGGAAGTGCCTTTGATCAGCTTTCCTCAGTTCGTGCCTGACTGGCATGAGTAGAGGAGAGCCGATCTGCGGGGGGGGGGGGGGGGTCTGCATTGGTAATCAGAGCATTGATTTATGTTTACAATCTGTGATTGATGTTATTTAACCACTTCCCGCCCGTCCTATATGCAAATGACAGCAGGAAGGTGGTTACATTATCCTGACCGGACGTCATATGACGGCGGCAGGATAATGCGCCCTGCGCGCCCCTGGGGGACACGCAGAGCGTCGATCGGCGATGCGGTGTGTCACTCTGACACACCACATCTCCGATCTCGGTAAAGAGCCTACAGACGTAGGTCACATAGTAAATAGGAAGTGCCTTTGATTGGCTTTCCTCAGTTCGTGCCTGACTGGCATGAGTAGAGGAGAGCCGATCTGCGGGGGGGGGGGGGTCTGCATTGGTAATCAGAGCATTGATTACCAGTGCAGACCCTTGGGGGGGTGCCACTAGAACCACCAGGGATGCCCACCCATGACCCCAGGGATACCCCCCATGACCCCAGGGATGCCCACCATGGCCACTAGGGATGGCAATCAGGGCTCAGGGAGCCCACCAGTGCCCTCCCCATCAATGCTGCCCACCATCGTCCATCATTGCCATCTATCAGTGCCGCCCACCAGTGCCCATTATTGCCCACCTGTGCCGCCTATCAGTTGCCATCAGTGCCACCTATCAGTGCCCATCAGTGCTGCCTATCAGTGCCCATCAGTGCTGCCTATCAGTGCCCACCAATGCTGCATATCCGTGCTACCTATCAGTGCCACATATCAGTGCCCATCAGTGCTGCATATCGGTGCTGCCTATCAGTGCCACCCCATCAGTGCCTGTCAGTGCGGCCTCATCAGTGCAGGAAAAAACATATCTATTTACAAAATTTTATAACATAAACAAAAAAAACTTTTCGGTCTTTTTTTATTTTTTTAGCAAAAAAGAAAAACCTTGCGGTGGTCAAATACCACCAAAGGAAAGCTCTATTTGTGGGGAAAAAATGACATAAATTTGGTTTAGGTACAGTGTTGCATGACCGCGCAATTGTCATTCAAAATGCAACAGCGCTAAAAGCTATAAATTGGCCTGGGCGGGAAGGGGGAAAAGTGCCCGGTATTGAAGTGGTTAATAAAACACCAGTTTTTATACATGATATTCTGCTTTTGGTAGATATTATATATTTGGCATATGATACTAACTAGTATTAGTGACACACATCATATAAAGTCCCAAAACTCCCCCTCTCTTTCATATGATTAGGGATGGAGGCACATGGCATCATGTACCTCATACAAAGTCCCAAACTCTTCTTCTTTTCCTGTAATCCATAGGACAAGTACAGCCAAATGAACTTTGGCCATACTTCTCCTAAGAAACCTGGTTATCAATGTTTTCACTCAAGTTTCACACAACTATCACCCAAGATTCAAACATTTTCTAATGAAATGTGATGTGAAAACTGGATGAATCTTGGGTAAAAGTTGCGGAAATCTTGGGTAGAAAGATCGATAACTAGATCCCTTATATAAAAAAAATGACTTTTACTTTATAAATCTCTTTGAAGCTCTGGGAAAAGGGGATAAAAATATATAGATTAAGCCTCCCTACCATCGCCAAGGGAAATGTCTTAGCAAAATCCTTTGTACAGGAGAGGTTTGTGTTTTACCGCTTCCTAGCAAAGATCCTGTCTTTTGAGAATCCCTGAGCGGATAGACTGCTATCGACAGCTTCGGCTATTACCACTTGATTGTTGTTTGGCACAACCTACAAATTAAATTCTCCCTGTGGCTGTGCAGCCTAACATTGCACACAGTCTATTTTTAAACAATACCATCATTGCCGGCATTGATCGCGCCGTTTGTTTCCTTTACTTTGCTGTAGTCAGGCTAAGAAAGTGTAAGATGCATTAAATTCCCCATTAAACATTACACACTTCGTGAATCCAGTGTGTGGGGACTTGCTGAATCAGTCGTGCCTGTATTCCTAATGCACTGTTGTTTCTCTACAGAATTTAAGCTTCTGTTGTGGCAGAATTTTATTTTCTCCGTGTTATTTTTACATTTATTCACTCATTTCAGGTGACGTAATTCTCAGACACTTGAATAATTCCTCCAGCCCCCCTTACATTTTCTGGCTGCGGTTAATTAACCACTTTACTACCGGAGGATTTTGCTGTCTTACCTCCAGGCCACTTTTTGCGATTCAGCGATGTGCGACTTTAACTGAAAATTGCGCGGTCGTGCGACGCCGTACCCAAACGAAATGTACGTCCTTTTTTTCCCCACAAACAGAGCTTTCTTTTGGTGGTATTTGATCACCTGTGCGATTTTTAATTTTTGCGCTATAAACAAAAAAATGTGTTTATTTTGAAAAAATAATATTTTTAACATTTTTTTTATATGAAATTCCCCCCAAAAAAATGTAAAAATCAAAATTTTTTTTACATTTTTGGCCAATTTGTTTTCTGCTACCTATGTTTGGTAAAAAAAAATCACAATAAGCGTATTTTGATTGGTTTGCGCAAAAGTTATTGCGTTTACTAAGTAAGGGAAAGATTTCTGTCATTTTTGGTGTTTTTTTTTTAACGCGTAATGGCGGCGATCTGCGATTTTCTTTGCGGGACTGCGACATTGCGGCGGACAGATCGGACCCTTGACTGACATTTTTGACACTTTTGGGGGTACGAGTGACATTACTGCAGCTAAATATATGCACTGTTACTGTAAAAATGACACTGGCAGGGAAGGGGTTCATTTTATTGGAGAGGGAGGGGTTAATGTATGCCTGGTGCTTACTGACGTGTGTGGGGGGAGGTAACTGAGTGACACAGGGACAGATCGCATGTTCAGCTATGCTGAACACTGCAATCTGTCACACCTTGTCACTGAGGAGATCCGCCCGCTCTGTTTACACAAGCGGGCGGATCTCCAAACTAGATTCCCCGACGATCGGGGAAGAGCAGCGGCGATCGCCCACAAGGGGCGCAGTCCAGCGACGTAGGTCTACGTCGCTGGACTATAACGAGCCACATGTGAGCAGTGCTAAAGTGGTTAAATCAAAAGATTGTGGAGCAGACAGTTCTTGTGTAACTTTTCTTGGATGCCCCAATTTTTAATTCACTTAAAGGAATGTTCACTGCTTTTGACAGGCTTCAGCATGGGAGGCATTTCAGAGGGGAGGGGCTAAGTGTCAGAGTGAGCATCTCCTAAGTGGTTGGAGATGAGTAAATGTAACTGATGTATGTTTATTTATCCATTGAATTCAAATTGTATTTTAGAAGATTTGAAGGGGTGCTTGGGCAGTTGAAGAAAGAAATTTGTGTAGCACCCTTCAAGGTAGGTGCTAGGTAAAAGCATCTTATGCTCCTTCTGCTTATCAGGGGAGCCTGATCTATTAGGTTTCCTGTTGCATGTTCTCAGGTGTGATTCACTGGGTCTAAGGGAGTGTCCCCACTGTATAGGGGAGCCTGTTGGACAGTGGAGGAATCCCAGCCAGTGACACATAGGCTTTTGTGAGAGTCCCAGTGGGAGGGCACTCCTGCAGTGCATCCTGGGATTGCTCATAAAGGCCAAGGGGACATGTGACAGGGCGTCTTTGGCGGGAAGCAGAGTCTCAGGAGGAGGCTGATGGCTGTCTCTCCTCCTGCTGTATGAGGAAAGTGGTCTTAGGCAGTCGGCCTAGGAACCAGGTGTGGAGCTGAGCTGCAAAGGATCCAGTAAAGCTGACAGTGAAGCTGCTCTCAGGGTCTTCCCCAGTACCAGAGGATTTGCCAAAGGGTCTGCCCAGGAAGGGGGACCACTCCAGTGAAGTCAGAGGATCAAGGGGTCAGTTCACACAGAGTGTCAGAGTAAAGGGGGTGCCGTGTAAAACCCTGAAGAGTAGGGACAAAGTGGGTGCCAAGTAGGACCCTGAAGAGTGATTCACAGTGCATTACAGTTCATTTAATTCTTCTTCACTATAGTGGCAAGGTGAAGCAGCGGCCTTGCCGCATCCATTGTTAACCAGATGTCCCAGCAATTGTGCGTAGTTATTCATTTGGAGTATCCCACTCATCCCTTCTCCCATCCCAGTTCTCAAATAAAACAACAAAAACCAAAACCCCTGGACGGTTTTCTGACTGAGCCAAGCACTTAGAATATGCTAAATCTTTATGTTGTTGCTATGGATAACCCAGGGGAACCCGTAACCAGTAGCTCCCAGGGGAGTAGTGCTACATTTGTTTTAAAATTGCAGTATTAAAGCACAACTCCACTTTTGTTGAGAAAAAAATATTCCCCTCTGGGTGATCTATGTACATTGTAAGGATTATAAAAACCTTTGCTGCAGATTCCTACCTTTTGCTATTCTGAAGAAATCATTGCTTGTTCCTCTGTGCTAAGTGGGTCTAATGGGAGTGGTTTTATAGTTATCACGCAGCTGTGCAGCTGCAGAGCACTAATGAGGAAATCTGCTCGACCTGCATCCCTTTAGACGTGTTCCTATTGGAAGTATCCCACCAAAAATTATATTTTTGTTGCAGGGGAGGCCTGAAATCTGACTTTTATCTTAGGCAGACTTCTGGGAAAATTGGTGAGCCAATCACACAAGCAGGAAATTATGTTTCTGGGGTGTGGTCAGTATACATTCTGTGTACAGAACACCTCCAGGTAGCCATATTGCATTGCATTTTCAGAAAATTACAGCGGCATCTCCAGGTATGAACAGAAATTGATGGCATTTATCTTGTTAGCTGCCAAACGCGCAATCCCATGCAATTGGCTATCCACCTCCCCTCCCAGGCATACTCGTCATTGTTGATATTCGCAAAATGGAGAATTTAACCGCCATGGCTGAGGATACAATGGCGAGTTTTGCCAGAGTTTGAGATACATGGGATAAATCCGGCTACTGTCCCAACAGCCCTTCCTCAGATCCCAACTGAGATTGATTAAACCCATTACTGGTGTACTCAACACACACATCCTCATACATGGAGATTTATGGTGTTCCCTTTTTCTCTCCTTCTATATATTTTTTTTTTCCTTCTTTCCATGCGCCCACTATGGTGAGATTTTGATTATATATATTTCTATCATAGATATGTTTCCTTTACCACATTACGGTGAAGTGTCATCTAATTGCCAGATATACCGTAGTATGTTCAAAACTTTTTATCTTTTGATAACAATCTGTATACTTCTGGATTCTGTTTTGATTTCTTATGTATTCTTACTTACAAAACTTTAATAAAAATATAATTAAAAAAAAAAAAAGAAAATTACAGTGGCTGCAGATTGAAAAGGAAAGGTCATTTTTAATAAAATTCAATCACAATATGATTTGTGTCGCAATTGTATACTCTTTATTGTTTTTTCTTTATTTGCTGATTTTTTTCCCCACGAAAGTGGAGTTACCCTTTAAAGAATACACCAATTAGCCATAACAATATGCCACTGACCGGTAAAGGGAATATCTTGTTACAATGGCATCTGAAAATTGGTGGGATATATTAGGCAGCAGGATGATGTGGTGAAAGCAGAAAAAATGGGCATCGCAGTTTTTTTGTGTATGGGGCTGTAAAGCCCATGGTGACCCATGTCCACAGCCAAAAGCTTCTACAATGGTCACATAAACACAGGGCTGGCGCTACCTATAGGCAAGGCAGACGCCGGCCTAGAGCGCACATCAGCCGGGGGGGGGGGGCGCGGGAGGTGCCGCCTCCTCATTGCCCAGCTGGAGCGCATCATATGATTAGAACCATAGGCAGCCCACACATGATCGCGACCTTGGATGGTGATGTGAGCAGATATTACATCAGTTTGGAACACATGACGCGGCCATACTTCCTGGTAGCGGCGCAGGAGTGCATTCCAGGAAACCCGGTGGTCAGAACACGATATTCTGAAGCCCAAACTGAAGATTAGTAATTATTAATTGGTGACAAAGTGAGTCCTTTTATCCGTGCTCATTATCAGATGGTACTGTTAGAATGTAAAATGTACACATTTACTTACCGAGGTGACTGCACTGGCATACACTTAGTAATAATACAATATATGTGTTGCTCTATAAAATTAATAAAAGTAAATAATAAAAAGTTCCAGTGTTAAAAAACATAAGAAAAATTGTGAACAAATAAACAGAAACAACAAAAAATGTGAAGTCCAATGATGTGACAACCAATCAATGAAAAAAACAGAGAGAAGGATCTTGCGTTCCCTGTTTTAGAAGTGGAATCCCTTCACCACGGGAAAACACCATCACCTTAAGTAAAGATGTACTCTTATCACAGAGTATGGACCCTCTATTATGGAAGGTCACATATGCTTTGGTATATCCTCCATTAGTGGTCAACCATAGGAGGCAAACAGAAACGGTATTCAATCAGCCACGGGACACTTCCAGTCAACTAGTCTCAGGCCATCCATAATGATGGTATTGAACCCAATAAATAAAAAGGATCTAATAGTGTAAAACCCTCTTACGTGTGGTAGTTTTTTCACAATATATTGCACTTACATTACTCCAGCCAGATAAAAGCATGTACATCATAAGCAACAGCGATCAGTTGACCATTTCCTAGTTTTGATTATTATTCAGGCTATGCATGCAGGCTCTAATCAACATAAAAATGCATCTTGATTTGATATGATTGGCTCAGTGTCTCCCCCCCCATCCAGGAGGGCAGATGGTGAATCCGGCATCCCAGGTAATGTCAGCTGAGTGAGCAGTGTCGGTGATAGCTAATAATCTCCGGCATGAGACCCCGGGAGCCAGCACTCCTCACTGCCCCATGACTGACATACTGTATGTATATATATATATATATATATATATATATACACTGCCTGTCTATATACTACCCTAGCCTGCCCATATACTACCCTAACCTGTTTATATACTACCCTAGCCTGTCCATATACTAGCATAGCCTGTCCATATACTACCCTAGCCTGTCTATATACTACCCTAGCCTGTCTATATAGTACCATATCCTGTCCATATACTATCATAGCCTGTCTATATACTAACCTAGCCTGTCTATATACTACCCTAGCCTGTCTATATACTACCATATCCTGTCAATATACTACCCTAGCCTGTCTATATACTACCCTAGCCTGTCTATATACTACCCTAGCCTGTCTATATACTACCATATCCTGTCCATATACTACCCTAGCTTGTCAATATACTACCCTAGCCTGTCCATATACTACCATAGCCTGTCCATATACTATCATAGCCTGTCTATATACTACCCTAGCCTGTCTATATACTACCATATCCTGGCCATATACTACCCTAGTTTGTCTATATACTACCATATCCTGGCCATATACTACCCTAGCTTGTCTATATACTACCCTAGCCTGTCTATATACTACCCTAGCTTGTCCATATACTACCATATCCTGTCTATATACTACCATAGCCTGTCTATATACTACCATAGCCTGTCCATATACTACCATAGCCTGTCTATATACTGCCATATCCTGTCCATATACTACCCTACCTAGGGGTTACTAGCTGGGCAGAATGTAAAAGAAAGTGTGAACACACTGGCTGCATTGATAAAGAGCGCTCGAGGGGCAGAGTTTACTTCCTCTTTAAAGCGTTTGTTACCCCAACATTTCATATTCTTGATATGTACCTGCTGTACCATGTACTTGTATGAGAAAGTCTCCTGCTCTCTGTGTATTGTTTCCTTTGTGTGAAATCCCTGGTGTTCCTGCCAGTCTTTCAGCTTTCCTATTAAAAACTGACCACACTAAGCAGGAGAACACATTATGGTCAGTTCTGTAGCAATGCTGGGACCTCAGTCTGCTCTCCCCCAATGATCAGACTTGTCCTGACATGCCCTAGCAGTACAGCCACTCACTGGGGAGCTCAGTGTGTTGCTGCTTCTCCTTCCCCAGCTCTTATGCAGAGAACAGAAGGAACGTGATCACTTAAAAAAAAGGGAAAAAAAGTTTTTTATAAAGTTTTTTTTTTTTATATCTATACAAAAATGTTTTACCTTTCATTTCCATTTTTAACTGAATGGGTTGTTTTACAAGGTAAGGGTTTACACACACTTTCAGAGCAGATACTGTCCAGGTTCTGTGTACAGATAACCCCAGGAGCTCCACAAGCTCATCCATGCCATTCACGTTCCCGTTTCTTTTTATTTTGAATTGCCCAAATAAATCTAAAGAAGCAAAAGACAAAAATAAAAATTGATTTTGAAAAATAAATATAGTCCTTTTTTTATGCCCTCCCAGCTCTCGTCTGTACAGTTATCTGCACTTTCTTTTATTCAGTTCTGAATATTAATGAAAACGAACTTATAGATATTATATTAATTCAATTGTAATGGCCACTAGAGGGCAGAGCAGCATTATAAACCAGCAAATGTCAACTAAAGGAAAGAACCTAATTGAATGTGTTCATTAAAAAAACAGTAATACAGTAATTATATTATAATACAGTCTTCAGGTGATCCACTGACAAGCTGGAGAATGGGTTTCTGTAATAGTAAACTATGTATAAGGTTGGTTGCAGGTTAACACAGTGCAAGAAAGGCGCGTTCCATGTGCGTTTCCCGTACCGCAGGTGAACACGCTGCCCTTGCAATCTGCATGCGGGTGCCAATAAATTGTTAATGACACCCCAAACACATCTCACAAATGCAGCACTGTAGTACCGTGCAGTTTGGTGTAATGTGTTGTGACACGCATTGCACTACTTTTTCCACATTTTGAAACCCAAACCGAACAGCACTGGAATGCAGGTGAACTCACAGGAACATGGGGTAAGCTGGCCCTGACAAATGATCCAGATGTCTTAGCCATGCCAGATGGAGATATCTGACAGCTTGAACTCCATATACGTGGAAGATACAAGCAGAACCAGTCATGCTTAGGGTAAAGGGTAGCTCCACTTTCATGGGGAAAAAAAATAGCAAACAAAGAAAAAACAATAAAGCGTATACAATTGCGACACAAATCATATTGTAATTAAATGTTAATAAAAATGAGCTTTCCTTTTCAATCTGCAGCCGCTGTAATTTTCTGAAAACGCAATACGGCTACCTGGAGCTGTTCTGTACACAGAATGTATACTGACCACACCCCAGAAACATAATTTACTGCTTCTGTGATTGGCTCACCAATTTTCCCAGAAGTCTGCACTAAGATAAAAGTCAGATTTCAGGCCTCCCCTGGAACAAAAATTTAATTTTTGATGAGATACTCCCAATAGGAACACATCTAAAGGGATGCATGCCCAGCAGATTTCCTCATTAATGCTCTGCAGCTGCACAGCTGATTGATAATTATGAAACCACTCCCATTAGACTCACTCAGCACAGAGGAACAAACAGTGATTTATTCAGAAAAACAAAAGGTAGGAAACTGCAACAAAGGTTGTTATAATCCTTGCAAATTACATAGATCGCCCAGAGGGGAATGTTTTTTTTTTTTTTTGCAATAAATGTGGAGTTACATTTTAATGCAAGTATGTGAAAATTCAGCCCAAAAAGAGCAGTAGGGCTTAGACAGTGGCGGCCGGACGCATGGAGTTCAATGGGGCTTTTTTTTTTTGGCATCACCTGATTAGAGCCAGAGGCTCTAATAGGGCGATGCAAAGGGTGGACCCGGGGCACAGAGCAGTGCGTCCCGAGGCCCATCCATTGTGTGACAATAGCGAATGAAAATTCGCTACTGTCACACGGATCCTCCTCCTGGCCAATCAGGGAGCGCGTCCGATATGCGCTTCCTGATTGGCCGCAAGGCAAACCACATGCCATTGGCCGAGGAGGAGGCGGGAGCGGGAGGACTCGTGGAGATGCTGGGGGATTGAAGACAGAGAAGCCGCCGCCAGGACACTGAAGAGAAGGCGCCGCCACGGCTGCTCCAGGTAAGTGCACTGGTCTCGGGGGGGGCACACTGCATTGAAGGGGGCATGTACGCTGGTCACTGTATTGAAGGGGGCATGTATGCTGGTCACTGCATTGAAAGGGGCATGTACGCTGGTCACTGCATTGAAAGGGGGCGTGTACGCTGGTCACTGCATTGAAAGGGGGCATGTACGCTGGTCACTGCATTGAGAGGGGGCATGTACCCTGGTCACTGCATTGAAAGGGAGCATGTACGCTGGTCACTGCATTGAAAGGGGGCATGTACGCTGGTCACTGCATTGAAAGGGGGCATGTACGCTGGTCACTGCATTGAAAGGGGGCATGTACGCTGGTCACTGCATTGAAAGGGGGCATGTACGCTGGTCACTGCATTGAAAGGGGGCATGTACGCTGGTCACTGCATTGAAAGGGGGCATGTACGCTGGTCACTGCATTGAAAGGGGGCATGTACGCTGGCCACTGCATTGAAAGGGGCATGTACGCTGGTCACTGCATTGAAAGGGGGCATGTACGCTGGTCACTGCATTGAAAGGGGGCATGTACGCTGGTCACTGCATTGAAAGGGGGCATGTACGCTGGTCACTGCATTGAAAGGGGGCATTTAAGCTGGTCACTGCATTGAAAGGGGCATGTACGCTGGTCACTGCATTGAAAGGGGGAATGTATGCTGGTCTCTGCATTGAAGGGGGCATGTACACTGGTCACTGCAATGCCTATTACATTTTTCTGTTTGCGCCCCCCCCCCCCAAATTTTGAGCACCAGCCGCCACTGGGCTTAGATGGACAACATCCAGCTGAAACTGAAATATCTGTTTTGGATTTAGGGACGTATTTACAAAAAGATCTAGTGATCTAGACACAGCTGGACTATCCTGCATTCCCCTTTAGTGTTGGTGCAGTTAGAGAGTTTCCGAGTGGCTGCCCCATAGGAGCACAATATGTAAATGGTGATTGTGGGATTAAAATAAAATTAATTTTTTAGTGGTACTGTCATGTTGCATTGTTGTTAGTTCCCTAAAACTAGAAGCTGCCCAAAAATTGTCCTGTGTACAGCCAATCTTTATAGTGATATTTAACCCATTTAAGCACTTTCAGCAGCTGATTTATTTACTTACTGAGTATGCAGCTTCTTTATCCTCCCCTGTTCTACTTTAAGGCTGGAGTCACCTCTGTGCAGGTGGTGCCACTGCAGGACCCGCACAAATTCAAGAAGCTGCAACCACCCGCATAGCAAAACACAGGATCCATGGAGGGATGCCATTAATTCACCCGTACACCAACCACACAGGAAATGGCACCTGCACTGGAAATGGCACCCACACAGGAAATGGCACCCACACAGGAAATGGCACCCGCACTGGAAATAGCACCCGCACTGGGAACCGCACTGTACTCGCAGTTCCCATGCAGGCTGTGATTTAAAGTAGTGCAGGGAATTCTTTCCTGCGTTTCACAAATGAATGGGGTGTAATGCCCACACAAACTGCTGATGTAGAGCCGCATGATTCTGGATAAAATGAGAATCACGATTTTTTTGCTTAGAATAAAGATCACGATTCTTTGCGTTTCATCATCTTTCACATTATACAAAAAAATTGGGGTAACTGTACTGTTTAGTTTTTATTTTAATATCATTAAAGTGTATTTTTTCCCCAATAAATTGCGTTTAAAAGACCGCTGCGCAAATATAGTGTGACATAAAATATTGCAATGACCATTTTTTTATTCTCAAGGGTCTATGCTAAAAAACAATATATATATATATATATATATATATATATATATATATATATATATATAATATTTGGGGGGTCTTAGTAATTTTCTAGCAAAAAATACTGATTTTAAGCAACAAGTGTCAGAAAAAGGCTTAGTCTTTTAAGCGGTTACACTGACCACATTTACAGATGGAAGTTCATCCCTTTGGTCGAACCAAATGATACATTGTTTATAGTTATCTCTCAGCACTGAGCAATGTTGATAAACATTTCTCAGTGGCTCTTTTTTTTTTTTTTTTTTTTACAGCTGTGAGTGAGCAGAGAATGGCTCTGCACTGTATGAATCGTGGAAATGCTGGATTAAGATCATGAGGGGGGTTGAATCGAAATCACGATTTTTTAACAATTGATCGTGCAGCTCTACCTGGATGTGAACCTAGCCTAAAGCTGGATACACACTATCCAACTTTTGTGGTTAGATTTCCTTCAGATTTACCTTTTCTATGTAGTGCAAGGGCCTGCCAGATTGCATACAAATTGAAAGTGTTTAGGTTTGTCCTCATATTATATGGTTTTGGTAAGTCTAAAGGAAAAAGTCTTCAGAAAATCTTATAGTGTGTATGGCCCATAAGATAGTGCCAGAACTGCTGCTCCAGGTTTCCCGTTTCAGGGTGGCTCCTTTCTTTTGCAAAGTCCCATGGAGCCATCCTTGTATGCAGGGACTAGAGTTGTATCTCCCTACACTGTGTGCATTAATAGAAGCACACAGCCCCATAGACTAAGATGGCAAGGCTCTCCTCTAATCTCCCTTCCTCCTCCCTTCTCCAAGCTAACAGATTGGCTCCAGACTGCACTTTCCTCTGTTAAAGGAGAAGTTCAGCCTAAAACTAACTAATTCTAAGTCTACTGGTAGCCACGTTCTAAGACTAATCCCAGCTGACAATGGAAGCCCTATAGTAACTCTATGGGTGATGTCACTTCCCATTCATTTCCTAGCCGTTGTCGGCTGTCTCTTCCAAACAGCATCTGCAGCTGGAGACCCAACTGGATTGGCTGCAGAAAAGATATGTATAGAAATGTGTGCTTTACAGGGTTAGATAGATTCGTTTTAAAATGTGGCTATGTGATTTTTACCTACAAGTAAGCCTATAATAAAGCTTTCCTGTAGGAAAAATTAATATCTCCTAAACATGGATTATTTAGAAGATATTTGCTCTTTAGGCAGCTGGTGACATCACCGGCGAATGTGCTCTGAAGGAGCGGTATGCCCTTGGTATTCCTTTACATCTCGGCCATGCAAGCTGTCAGAGCCCATGAACCTGGAAGGTAGAGTGGGTGAAGATGGAAGCCCTGCAAGTAGTGACAGCACACCGCTGGAGGCCTTTGTTCTAAGGTAAGCAATTTACAATGTGCTAGTTGGCTTTTTTTTTTTTTTTTTAACTGCTACAGTTTACTAGCGCTTTAATACTACTTTAAAAGGGAAGTATGGCTCTTTTTTAAAAAAGAATCAACAATCTTACTCACCTAGATGACTGCAGCATCGATCCCAGCTGCATCTGTCGCCTGCCACCTCTAAGACCGAGAACTGAGAGATTAAACACAGCTGATCACTCCACTCTCAGTCTTCAGCCTGCAAAGATCCAGTGACTGTCAGCCACCAGCTCTCTGCTCTGCCCCTCCAGCGCTTTCTCCAGTGCTCTTTCTGGAGCGCTGACCCGTGGAGGGGGCAGGAGCTGCTGGCTCAGGCTCTCTGCAGTTCACTGAAAAGCTGAGCCAGCTGTCAGTCCAGGCATCTACAGTAGATGGATCCAAACTTTAAAGTCGGGATCTTCCTGAGCCCAGACTGGCTGAGTAATGTCAGCCCCCAGTACTGTTGGCTGAACACGGGTCACAGGAGCATAGAACAAACTGAACTCCTGTGATCCATAGGAGGAGCATAGCCAAAAAAGCTTTGGTCCTACTTCTTCTTTAACCACTTGCCGACCGCGTAACATTCATTTACTGTGGCAGGTCAGCTCTATTGCGTGAAATCACATACCTGTGTGTCATTTCGTACAATAGCCTCTAGGTGGCGTGTGCGCCACCAGAGCACCGGTCACACGCTTATTGGAGAGAGGGGGACCTGATGTCCACCAGCCACCCACGATCATTGCCAAGAGAGGCAGATCAGTGGTCTGCCTATGTAAACAAGGCAGAATGCTGTTCTGACAGGGGAGAAGATGGAGATCTTGTGATTCTGCTAAGCAGGAACACCGATCTCTGTCTCCCCCCAGTCAGAGCAACCCCCCACAGTTAGCAAGCACCCTCTGGGGACACAGTTAACCCTTTGATTGCCCCTGATGTTATCCCCTTCCCTGCCAGTGTCATTAATACAGTAACAGTGCATATTTTTTAGCACTGATCACTGTATAAGTTCTAAAAAAGTGTCAAAAGTGTCAGTTAGGTGTCCGATTTGTCCACCACAATGTCCCAGTCCCACTATAAGTTGTTGATTGCTGTCATTACTAGTAAAAAAATAAATAAATAAAAATTCCATAAAAATATTCCATCATTTCTAGACAGTATAACTTTTGCGCAAACCAATCAATATACACTTATTGGGATTTTTTTTTTTTTAAATATGTAGCAGAATAAACATGCTCTTTTTTTGTTTATAGCACAAAAAATAAAAAACAAAGAGGTGATCAAATACCACCAAAAGAAAGCTCTATTTGTAGGGAAAGAAAAAAAATTATTTGGGTACAGCATCGCACGACCGTGCAATTGCCCGGTAAAGTAACACAGTGCCGTATTACATAAAAATGGACTTTTTAATAGGGGGGAAAACCTTCCGGGGCTGAAGTGGTTAAGGAAGAACTCAGTTTACCCCCCAAAAACGTGGCATGGCGTTCCTCCACAGCCAACAGAATACCTGTGCTCCCCCGATAGCAGTCATACATTCTGCTCACACATTTCATCTGTCAACTATAAAAATGAGAATTCTGTTTTCTGCTCACATCTCTGCCAATTTGTCTTGGCCCTCTCACCCTGTCACTCCCAGAAGCGTCTGCTCTCTTACCTGTGCTGTCAGCTTGTGACAGCTCTTTCAATCCAGACATTTTTTTTTTTTTTTTTTTACTATGCATATAAAACAGAGGTAATTTCAATACGGCAGCACGTAACACTGAGCTCCAAACATATGCACAGCTAGAGCAATTAAGTTAAAAATAGCATGTTAGACAAGTGTGACATTGGTTCTCACTGTTCCTGGTACAAAATTTATTTAATGTGTGAATGGTTTTGGACTAGTGAGACAAGCGCTCATCTGAAAGTTTTGCTCTGTATTTTATGAGGTAGTGTGGAAAGAAGAGCACACAAGTCTGAGGGTCAGTAAGGTCATTGTGAGCTGCTTGTACCCCTCCCCTATATTATATAAGCATAAAAAAAGCTAAAATTAATTTAATCAGATCATGCAGTACTGTAATGTTCACATTTTTGGCACCACAAGTGGCAAATCTAGCACTGTCGAAGCAATTTATGACTTTATTCAGTGCTAGATTTATAAGGGGGCAAAAGGGCAAACTGCCCCGGGCCCCCTAACAGAAGGGGCTCCCATCTATGCAAAAATAATTAGAAAAAATGATATAAAATAATAAAAAGTGAATAGTATTACAATAATGTAAATATATAATAATACAAAATCCTTTCTTTTTTTAAATGTATATTGGAAAGTAATATTTTGCCTGTCATCGGGTTTAAAGGTTTTACTCTGGACTGGTATATTGTATTATTTTTTAGGTTGGGTTCACATATATGTAAATTTGGTGCGTTTTTACTCGTATCCAATTCGCATAAGATGTTAATGTGACCGGCTTTCAATAGAGCCGGTTCACACATGTCCGGGGTGGCCGCGGTGAAGTTTTGAAAAGGGTCCTGTGCATTTTTGTGTCTGGTTCAGGTGTGAATTCAGGGAAAAAATTTGCCCTGAATCGCACCTGACCCGGTAAACACAAAGGCACCGGACTCTGGACTGCAAATCGCAGCCAGACGTGTGAACCCAGCCTAAAAATATATTTTGCCAGCTCAAGTGAACCACACATAGAGCGCTTACGCTCTTAAGATAGGTGGCCTATGACTGTGTGCACGCGTGACCCCAGAATCATGTTGTGTCATGCATTTTGAAAATGTGTAACAGTCATTGAGAATGTAAACCAATTCTGTGAAAGAGGGGCCCCCAGAACCTGAAGTGCCCCAGGCTCCCCAAGGTAGAAATCTGGCCCTAACCAATGATTTTAAACTTTATTTCCTGTATGACAATATATTTCATCTTGGAGAAAAATGTTCAGTTAAAGCCTAAAAATTAAAATAGAAAAATCAGCAAGGGACATAACTTACAGTCAGTAGGCTGTGTCCCTTGTGCTGATTCCTCTTCTTTCAGTAGAATTTCTCCTCTGCCCCTACTCCCTCATCCCCGCCACTGTAATCTGATGCAGTGGTAGTGTTAATACAACTGAGAGGTTGTTAAATGCTTTCATCAAGAGTGCCTGACTATGCCTGCCCTTTCCACCCCGTTACACCATTCATAGCGGCTGTCCTACAGCCTCTATGAATGAAATACAATCTATGAATGGAGGACGGGCAGAAGATTCATAGCTCTGCCCCTTAGCATGGCTGAAAAACTCCCAGTAAACCTCCACATCCTGGCTCATTGCTAGGATGTGACAACTTTACCCTGATCCTCCCTTTCTTCCACTGTCCCCAATCAATCTGAATAAGACAGAGCCTTTCCCCCTCCTCCCAAAAAGGTACCTTTTAGGACTACTTCCCCCTAAACTTCCTGGTCTAGGTAAATGGAGGAAAGCCCATTGTAGGGAATGGAGGGAAGCCCATTCAAATGTATGGTGCCATTTTAAAGATGAGCTACAAAAACACACAAAAAACAAAGCACAGGAGTATCGCTCAAATGCAGTGGCGGCTGGTGCATTGCGGGCGCAGGGGCCCCGCCCCCCTATCCATGCGTCCGGCCCCTAATCTACATTTGGGGGGCGCCGGATGCATGGACTTCAATGGGGCTTTTTTTTTTTTAGCCAAGTGATTAGAGCCAGAGGCTCTAATAGGCTAAAAAAAAAGGGTGGGCTCGGGGAGCAGAGCACTGCGCCCTGAGCCCACCCAGTTGTGTGACAATAGCGAATGAAAATTCGCTATTCTCCTGGCCAATCAGAAAGCGGGTCTTGAGACCTGTTTCCAGATTGACCGAAAGGAGAAGCCATGCCATTGGGCATGGAGTAGGAGGGCGGAGACGCAGAAGACAGGAGGAAGAAGCCGAAGCCACCGCCTGCTGCTGCAAATATGCAGACAGGGTGAGTGGGGGGTTTCCTGTCCTCTGTCCTGTCCCCTGTCCTGTCCTGCTGTGGTCCTGGGGGGGGGTATGGTGTGCGGCCTGGTGTGGTCGGGGTGGTATGGTGCGGTCCATCTGCCAACCCCCCCACCCGGCCAAAGGAGCACCAGCTGCCACTGCTCAGATGTGAATGGGGCCTTATAGTCTGTAAGAACTGATCAGCTCCCCTAGTGCTTTTCCATAGCTAAAAACAAGGTGCATGAGGCTTAAAGTGGAACTAAAGTGGAAGAAAAACTGTGAACAGGCATCCTTATTGCAGAAGAGATGTGCAATGTCTCTTCTGCAATAAAATACACTTACCTGTCTGTTTTCAATCCCCTGTAGAATGTACTCTGAGCTGCGCATGCGGAGCTCAGTTTACATTCCTGCACATTGCCTGTGTGCATGGTGGGAGTGACGTCTTCCAATGCAGGCCAAACAAGAATGCCCAAGACCAGCACGCGGAAGAAGCTGGGAAGAAGATGCCAGCACCAGTGAGGGACCCCGTGAGCCTCAGACTGTTGGAGCTATGGTAAGTATTTTTGCCTTTAGTTCCATTTATATGTAGCGCACCCCCTAAGGCGCCACAAGTAAACTGGGATCCCCCACCCTGCACAGCCATGCAGGCCAAATTTTTACAGGTATCAGTGTCAGAGAACACTTTACTACTTTATTTATTTTTTGTTTTATTGAGGGATTAGAACTTAGATGGGGATTGGGAATTATGTGATGCCCACTTGACTTCAAAACAATTCCAGGGACAAATTTTCCTATATACAGTCTATATACACTCCTCTGTGTCCTCCAGCACTCAATTGCTATCAGTACTCCACTGGCACACTGATACTGTAGGTAACCTGACACAGAAAATAGATTTACAGCAAAAGCCTTTTCTAGGCAGGAACCCGAGGCCCCTTGGTGCGTAGCAAAAAAAAGGTCAGTGTCCAGCATACATCTTTGTGGGTACTGATTCCAGCACCACCTCTCCGGGTACTGCCAACCCACCTGGCTGCAGCTGCCCCTTTCTCTAGCCCTCCTGGCTATCTAATCCCCACAGTCCTCCAGACTGACACTTTCTCCACAGTCCTCCAGACTGACACTCACCAACCCACTTGGCTGACTCTCAGAAGATCTGGACGTGCTGACCTGCTCCTGCTGTCCTCACACTTCCTCTTATGCCTCCAGGAAAGGATTCCTCTGTGTGTTGTAGAGGGTCCCTCCAGCACCTGAGCCTCAGGCCCAAAGTCACCCCCCCCCCACCCCCAGACAGGGGAGCACCCTCAAGGGCCACTGACAGCCTCCTCAGCAATTCATCTCTATTTTCCACCCGACTGCCCATGCTGGCATGACTCATGTCTATTAATGAGGTGCCTAATCCCATTCCAGCCCATTTGCTGGGGATTGGTTGGGGACCTCATAAATATGGCAAAAAGCCCCTCCCAGCCTCCACCCACTATATCTGGAAGCTTCTCCAAGGTTCCATAAAACAGGGGGAGTCATCAGAGATGCTGCTTGCTGAGTCATCCAGCCTCCCTGAGTCACTCAACTCTGACCCAGATTCAACCCAGGCCTGGCTCTCAGCCTGTCTTTGACCACACAAACCAAACCTATTTACACCTAGTAAACTAGCTAGAGGGTGCTACATATAAATCCACACGAAAATGCTTGAAAACTGCTTCTAAAACACTTGTCTATGTCGGCAAAAACTCACAAATAAAAACACCTGAAAATCACTCTGCTCGGTTATGAATGCAGACAGTAGGGAGAGGTAAAGTCCCTCCTTGGAATCCTCCCAGAAATATTCACAAAGCTGGCGGTGACTCAACATAGTCCCATTTAATCATAACCAAATTACCAGGCTTGGGTAGACTGACCCTCCAAAGCTGTAATTATTTGTCACAGTAATGTTCTGCATTTCATAATTTTGTAACCTTTCGGTTTGCACATGGTTGAGTTGTAACATGCAGCACAAGGCAACATTGTGATACTTTCCAGTAAAAATAAAAATAGTATAATAGTTCTTCAAAACGCACAATAAGCAAATACAATGGAGCACAACAACACTGTGTCAAGCAATTTGGATAATCACAGTGTTTTCTGCAAGCTCTACTTTGCTGTCATTCTGTTATCCGTCCTCTTTAGACATAATATAACCATTAATTAAGTTTTTTTTTTTTTTTTTTAAGGAAAATGAAATGTAAATCAAACGCTTTTACAATATGAGAAGAATGTAAAAGGTCATTTTAAATAAACAGCTACACAAGCCAAATTTCACAATAAAATTGGACCGCTTAGATGCTAGGCTGTGTCCCCTTGTCTGGTGTAGGAAAGAACTCTACCCAAATGTTTGTTTTTAGTTTTGAATACAGTGGGTGAGGCTTTGATCCTCTTGTAGCAAGGATGCAACTATAGCTATAGAAGACTGCACCACTGTGGGGCCCAGAAGCATAGGGGGCCCGGGACTGTCTCGCTACACAGTGATTTTTTTGGAGCAAAAATGTTTGGAAAATGTAATAAATGAATAAAAATAAATCTGGGAACCTTTGTAAGGTTGCTCTCATGCCCTGTAGGGTCTGTCCTGTGAGAAAATCAAGGAATTGGGACTGCTGCACTCTGCAAACAGCATCCACCTTTATTGAATAATAAAAGCACTCAAATACCTAAAGAGTGCCCCCTTGTCCTCACTTTAAGGTCAACACAGAGGACAAGGGTGCACTCTTTACGTGTAGAGGAAAACAAATTTCGTCTCCAAATACGGAAAGGTTTCTTTACCGTAAGAGCTGTGAAAATGTGGAATAGACTCCCTCCAGAGGTGGTTCTGGTTAGCTCACTAGATTGCTTTAAAAAAGGCCTGGATTCTTTCCTAGGTGTACATAATATAAATGGGTACTAACATTTTTTTTTTAGGTAAAGTTGTTCCGGGGAATATCCGATTGCCTCTTGGGGGATCAGGAAGGATTTTTTTTCCCCTGCTGTAGCAAATTGGATCATGCTTTGCTGGGGTTTATTTTCGCCTTCCTCTTGATCAACAGCAGGTATAGGATTGTGTATATGGGATTGTATGGTTTGGTTTTCAATACTGTTTTTTTTTTGTTTGTTTTTTGAGTTGAACCGGATGGATCTTTTTTCAACCTGACCAACTATGTAACTATCTAAATACAGCACCTGATGGTCAACGCATTTCAGGCTCAGAATTTACTCATGACTTAGCGAAACGCATTGATCTTCTCCTCTGTCCCCACTGTGTTAAGGTGCTGTATTTGAGTACTTTATCATTCAATAAAGGTGGATGCTGTTTGCAGAGTGCAGGAGCCCAGATTGCTTGATTTTCTACAATAAGGGTCCTTTCACACGGAGAGGATCGTTTTTTGATCCGCTCTGGCACTTTTTTTTTTTTTTTTACGGACACGGATGACACTTATGTCATCCGGTCCGTATGTCCGTTTATCATCCCATCCGTTTGCGGATGATAAACTGAGATAATATATGTCAATGGGATTGCGGATGTCAGCGGATGACACCGCTGACATCCGTTTTTGCGTCAGTTCTGTTTTCTTAAACGGAAGAAAAATAGGGTTCTCTTCCGTTCCAAAAAACAGAACTGATAGGAAAGGATGCAAATCGGATGTCAGCAGATGGTCATCCGCTGACATCCGCAATCCCATTGACATGCATTATGTCCGTTTTTCATCCGCAAAAAAATGGGATGAAAAATGGAGATACGGCTGCCCGTGTGAAAGGATCCTTACAGTTGCACGATCTAGTCTTGCACCTGTGCTTTTTGCTGGAGCTGTTGAGGATTGCAGCGGCGGGCTTGCCTTGAGCGGTGGATCTCTGTTCATTATAAGAGTCTGTACTGCTGTCTGTGATGTAAACAGTAGACCTCCTTCCACCTATGGTCTTACTGTGAAAGTCAGAGCTTAGCTGTGATGTAATCTTCCTGGTTTGCCTCTCTAGAGGGTATTCTTCATCTATTACTATTGAAAACCCACTGCAGTCCAATGATACCATAATGCATGAGGCAGTAGGGCCTTTGTTTAATCGGTGTAGGCATGACCCAGAGTTGGGTTCAGACAGCTGGCACAGTGGTGGGGGAACACTTAAAAGGTATGTATGTGCTTCTTATGTCACGTGCTCTAAAACAAACCTCTAAGGGCCTGTGTCAATAAGCTTTTGCTCACATCAGAACTGCTTCTCTCCCCCAAACAAGCCTATAGGATCCTAAAAGCAGCAGGGTAAATGCATTACTGCCAAGTCTCCCGAATCTTGGAGGGATAGTCCCAGGATTTTGTACACTATCCTAGTTTATGTACCCCATGGACTGTCCAGTAGGAGTAAGGACACTGTGCAGTCTGCTCCCAGTCTATTCTAAATCTCTCCTGCTCCCAGCAGCCTGCACACACAAGATCTAAGAAGGTAAAGCCCCGTACACACGCGTCGAAAATTGGCAGGGAATTTTCGTCCAACGACCAATCTGACGATTTTCGGCTTGTTAGTATGATGCTTCCGACAACCAACTCCGAATTTTCGGCCGAAAGAAATCTGGTGTGCGGGCTATAAAATTTTTGTCCGCCGTCAAAACACGGCCGATTTTCGTGCAGTTAGTATAGATTTCGACAGGGAAAAATCTAATGAGAACGTCTGGGCATGCTCAGAGAAGAAAGAACACAAAGAAAGCAAACAAACACATGACATCACTTCTGAAGTAGAATTTTGTCGGGCGAGAAAATTCATGTGCAGTCTAGGCACATTCCAACCAACAAAACACCACTCTGGACAAAAGACGGACGATCGGTCGGCCGATAATCGTTGCGTGTGTACGGGGCTTTAGACTACGACATTCCTCCAGCTACTTTTCCCCTGTCAAGCACCCTCCCCTTTGCATTCTCACATTGCTCTGCCTTGGGTTGTCTGCACTGTGAAGCATGGATTGAGTTGTCTTTAAAATTTAAAATGATTGGAAACCAGTTTGAATGACAAGACAGATACAGAGAAAGGCAGATTGCCAGCAAGTGAAATCAAAGAAGCAGTACAAAGAAGGATGGACTATGAAGAGTTAGTAGAGTGAAGATAGAGAAGTCATGGTGTAGTAAGGCTGCTGAATCCAGAATCTATGAAAGGTAATATATCATATCTATGAAACACAAGGAAGATGGTCGCTAGTGTTCTGCAAGAGGAAGGGTGATACCAGCTCCAGGCAGTCGTACAACTGTAGATTCTGGTGACATAGGATAACCCTTGCATAGGCTATATCAAGGGTCTCCAAACTGCCGCCCATGGGCCAGGTGTGGCCCTTTGCTTGTCTTTATCCAGCTCTCGGTGAACTATTCTTTCCACTGACCCTAAAGATGGGGCACTATTCCTCCCACCTACACTAGAGATTAGGAAATAATTTTCCCACTGACATAAATTATGGGGCACTATTCCATTCACTGACACCAATGATGGGACAATATTCCTCCCACGACACCAATTATGTATTTTTTTACTCCCACTAACCACCAAGCCTATTGCATTGTTTACTCCCGCCAATGCCAGGGCATTTTCTGCTCCCATTGATCACAGTCTGCCCCTCCACCTAAAGTTTGAAGGGCAGTAAAATGGCCCTTTGTTTCAAAAGTTTGGAGACCCCTGGGCTATATTGTTACACAACTACTTTAGCACCCTTTGAAAGATGTCTGTACCAAGCTGGAAAATATGATTAGCATTTTATTTATGCAATGACTGCGGTATTTTGACACATTAAGTAATATTGACAACAATATGGAGTGTATTTTATCCTAGTGACACCATCTACTGTTAACTGGATTTATTTTAACCCAGTGACACCAGTGGTAGGGCTAAAGTTTTCCCACAAACACCAATGATGAAGCCTATTTTATCCCAAGACAAATCTGGTGCGGTTCTGCATAGAAACCAATCAGCCTCCAGTTTTGTTTTGTCAAATCCCTAATTAAATGTAGCACTACTCCCAAAGAAGCTGCTGCGTGTGGGTCCCCCTGGGTTACTGCTAGCAACAACAGTACCTATAAGTATGTTTTTCAAGTGTGAGCACCTCAGACAAGGGCCAGTCCAGTTTCTTTGGTTTTTAGGGTTTATTTGAGAACTTGGATGGGAGAAGGGAGAAGTGGGATACTCCAACCACTGAACTATGCACAATTAGGCAGGGACACTGAAAAATGCTGCTTGACGCTGATTAGTGCTTCACTGTTGCTGGTTAACACTGACTGACGCTGGCCAGTTATTAGAACTTCACCTCTGACTGTGGAAAAGTCCCTTTGAGCTCCTCAAAGTACTCCTTCCTGAGGTAGCTGACTTTAATGCAAACTGTATTGCTGAACACTTCAGGGCTTTACTACTTGGCACCCCCTTTACTGTACACTGGTTAGATGGCTCCTTGATCCCCTTTGACCTCTCTGGAGTGGTCCCCTCTCCTAGGCTGACACCCGGGCAGATCTTGAGTACTCACGATACTGTTTTTCCTGAAGATCTCTGCCCAGCAGCTCCACTCGGTCAGCAACTCTGGATCCCTTGCAGCCCAGCTCAACCTCCGGTCCCTAGGCCGACTGCCCCGACCACCTTCTCACTTTTACAGGAAGAGAGACAGCCGTCACTTCCTCCTGGGACTGATGTTCCCATAAAAAGACACTCTGTCACATGCTTCCCTCCAATTTATGTCCAATCCCAGGATGCATTGCAGGAATGCCCTCCCACTGGAACTGACATAAACCAGAGTGTGCCATTGGCTAGGTTTCCTCCGCTGTCCAATGAGCTCCCTCATTGGCTGCAGTGGGGACACTCCCTCAGACCCAGTGAATCACACTTGGAAACATGTAACAGGCTAAACTAATAGATCAGGCCCTCCTGATAAGCAGACAGGGCCACAAATATGCTTTTCCTAGCACCTACCTAGGAGGGTGCTACATAAACAAGCTCAAATTAGAGGCTGGTTGGCTTCCATGCACACCTACACCAGATTTTGCACCCTCCAGTTTTAGTACATCAACCCACAGTGTATTTATATCCTTTGTGGCTATTGACGATCATTTTTTAATAAAGGTTTTTATGCACGTTCAGCTTTAAATCCCAGCGTAAATGGTGATTCATTATTTCACCATTAAAATATTTATAAACGTGTTTGCGAGGGTCACAATTTAATATGGAAAACACACATAATGCACACTGCTGTTTTCTAAGCCACTTTAGAAAGAAATGAAAAGCTGCAGGCAAAACACAGAAAGCGATAGAGACATCTATCTGCCAAAAAAGCGCACACTTCGTTCAGCTAGCTTTCATTATAATTAGTAACTGTATCTCAAACAAACACTGCGGAGTGGAATAGACCCAAGTCCTCTCCAAACAGTTCTTCTTGTGGAAAAGAAGGGGAATCAAATCTCTTTATCATCTACACAAATATTTACATTTCCGAAAAAATGCATTCAAATTCCATTTTCATGTTACAGCGCATAAAACACCCAACCAAGAGCAAACTCATTTATTATGTCTGTAATAAAAAGCGACTCGGTAAAGAGCCACTTTCCAAATTACTCATCATAAACGGCATACTAATGTGGGATCATTAACTGCAGATGAAGATCTATGAAATCAGCCATCAGGAGGAAGGACAGGAACATGACCGGCGAGAGCGGAACATACTCTAAATCCGCCTGTCCCGCTCAAACCAAAGACAATTATTTTACAGCTACATTAAGAAAAGTGCTTCTTTTAAAACATAATTCTACCGCTCATTAGGTTTTCAGGATTAAATGTAATATAATCAAAATGTTGTCTTTGCTTGAATTTTTATCATTTGTGTACCTTTTGTGATGGCTATAAATGGAGAGGCCATCTGCAGATATTCCATGAGCGGCTCATCTGTCTCGAAAGGAAAACAAACTGAAGTGTATGATCAGTAAGGTTGTATTCCGAGCAATTATTGTAATATTAATCCAAAATTACACTTTGATGAGGCTTATATAAATTGTTAATTGCTTGCTGTGTCAATGCTTAATATTCAATATGAAGATTTGCAAATTGTACCTTTAATGGTCATCTTTTATTAAAGCAAAGTTCCAGGCCTTTAAAGAAAAAAAAACACACCTGCGATGTTCGAATCTTATATAATACATTCTGGCATATGTAGTAAATTAATAAAAACACATAGAAAGCTGCGCTTGGATAACAAAAAAAGGTAATTTCTAAATAGAAAGTAATTTGCGCAATGACATCACACGTCACGGACCCACCCAACGCGTTTTGTCAGCAATGACATCGTCAGGGGCCTTGTCTGAGTGTTTACTCTTGGCTGTTTGGGATGATTTCAGCTTTACAAGGAACTGGAATGTTGATTTGATCTAGGAGACTGGCTGACTTTGCTGTTTATTGATTCATGCCTAATGTAACTAGCTGGAGGGTAAGAGGCAGTTTGGTTGGTGTCTGCTGGTGGTGGCTTTCACTTGTCTGCCTGACCAAGTCATCTTTCCTGCACACAAGGACTGTTTTCATCTTCCCATATATATGTAGTAAATTAACTCTTTTTTGTTAAATAGTTCTACAAATCACTCACTGTCACCTCCTTAGCAAGCACACTACCATCTTCAGTGTGGGCATCTGAAGCCCACTCATAGGGCCTTCCTGGGGTACGGTGCTGCACCTCCTGATCCCGCGCATTGCGTACAAAGCGCAGCACACTTGTATCGCGGAGGCTGCTCATTGACTCCTGGGATTGATGACACATATCCCAGGAGCCAACAGGCGGCCGGATATGACGTACCTCAAAATTGCACCTGTCTAATGGCCAAAAAAGGTAATAAGCTTTGAAAAAAAAAAAAACATTCCGATGATTCATGGCAATGTGATCATCAACGCAGGAGGGCAGACTTCAAAAATTGGGTGTAGCTCCGCTTTAAGGAATGTAATTAGCATCCAGGCTTAAAGCAGAATTAAACCACTATATTTATTCCTTCCTAATGGCCTAAAGCTGGCAATTGGTCCCTCGCTAGCTCCAGCATCTTCACCCACTGGTTGCCAAGCTTTGGGCACCTTCATTGGCTGCATGGAATGATGTCACTCCTACACAGGAACAGGAGTCAGTCATCCTGGCACAAAGGGAACCTGCCAGTGATGTAAGCTGAACTATGCAGATGCAGCTCAGTTTTTATGCTGCACAAGACTGCAAGCAGACAGGTGGGTGAATTTTACTGAAGAAGAGACAATTGGGGGGAATTTACTAAAATTGGTGCACCCATAATCTGATGCACCTGTGCATAGTAACCAATCAACTTCTAACTCCAGCTTGTATAATTAAGTTTTGACAATAAAACCTGGAAGCTGATTGGTTACTATGAACAGCTGCACCAGATATTGGGTGCACCAGTTTTAGTAAATCTCCCCCATTGCATGGCTACCCTGCAATAGATAACCTGCCTGCTCGAAAGTTTTTGTAAAATGCCTTCAGTCCCAAGTTAAAGTGGAACTATACCTTCCTATTCTTTACAGTCTTTCTTAACCTTTACAACATGGAAGAACCCTTGAAATAACTTTCCAGTCTCAGGGAACCTCTGCCAAAATTTACTATATCTACAACTGATGATACTTTAGCGTGATGATCAGTGGGAAGAATGTTCCTTACACTTGTGATCATTGGGAAGAATTACCCATCTTACAGATAGCTAAAAAGATCAATGGTGTCAGGGGCAGAAATTAGTCATTACTCAAGGAACCCCTAGCAACCTCTGGGGGAATTCTAGGGTTTCATGGAATGCTGGTTGCTTCACAGCCAAAGAAACTGGTATCTTGGGCTCTGCTTGATCTGCAGATGCCATGGTGCTGTACATGTGATCAGCTATGACACCAACCATTTGATGGCTTGACAGTTTGATTGAGAGCACAAGCAACTGTAACACTTATCATTCATGGCATGCCTTAAAGCGGATATAAAACCAATGATTTACCTGTTTCCCCAAACAGTTATTGTGCATTCAAGGCATACCATGATGTATGATAACTGTCGCAGTTGCTTGTGCTCTCACTGTAGAGACATCAAATAGCTGGAGTCATAACTGATGTGCAGCACCACGGTACAGTAGATCAAACAGAGGTTTAGATGGCAGCTACCTTGGCTTTAAAGGACCGGTTTAGTTCCACTTTAAAGCGGAGTTCCGGGCACAAAAAATATTTTTTTTTTTTGTGCCCCTCCGCTAGGTATGCCGCACCTGAAAAGGAATTGGATAGTTATTTTTTTTTTTTTGTTTACTCACCTTTTTATTGACGATCGTAAATACTCACCTATGACAGCTTCCTCCTCCAGCGCCGAGGCTCACCCCGTCACTTCCTGCCTCGCGATGATTCCTGGGAGCTAAACGTCATAGCTCCCAGGAATCAATGCGCCGCACCGGCCCCACTCGTCATTTCCGGGCGACGCCGCATTCCCCTGCTAAACAGCTTCTGGGCATGCCCAGAAGCTGTTTAGGAATGCGGCGCCACGCCGGAAGTGACGAGAGGGGCCGGTGCAGTGCATTCTGGGACACGAAGACGCGGAAGAAGACAGAGAAGAGGACCGCGCCGGCTTCAGCTGCCCACAACCGAGATGGAAACGCTGTGGAAGAAAATTTCTAAGTAAGTATTTCTTCTAAAAGGTAAGTGCGAAACGGGACAGATCAGAGGCTAGCCATTGTGGAATGTGCTAGCCCTGACTGTCCCGGGGGTATGTTCAACAAAAAAACGTTTCTCTGCCCGGAACTCCGCTTTAAGGGTAGATTTAGATGTAGGTCAAAATCTCCCTTTCCTCTGAAGCCTGATCTGCATTCAGATCGTGCTTCAGAGGCTACTGACAAGCAATGAGGAATCGATGTGACGCCTCCTCAACGTCTGTTTTAACACAATTTCTGTAGACAAACATGTCGCAATCACATGAATTGCAGGTTGTTGCAGGGCGTTTGCGGCGCTTCCCCATTCACTTTATTGTGCAGCTTGCTGCCCGCTGATTGCTACATGTCATGTAAACTTTGCTATGGCACAAAGCAGAGCATCACGCCCGCAGCATGTAAACATCTCCGTCCGCTGCCCATTGCAGCTTGGGGGAGGCAGTTTGCAAACAGCAAAAACACTTCCAAGTCGCACCCAAAGTTGCACTGACATGCGATTTCGGATGAAGTTGCACAATTTTAAAGCTACAGTCAATGTGAACAAGGGGTAAATGTAGTTGTTTTGGGAAACCGTTAAATTGATGGATTTATTTTCTCTTTAAAGTGAACCAGTGTTTTGTCAATGCAGGGCAAATCAAAAGCATCATTACCTGTCACCTCAGCCCCTTTTGTTACCTCCCCTTCACTCAGTTCCAGGGTCAGTAAGTGTCTTCATTTGCATGTAATGCCTCGTACACATGCATCGATTATTGGCCGGGAATTTTCGGGCAACGTCCGATCGGCCGATTTTCGGCTTGTTAGTATGATGCTTTCGACAACCAACTCCGACTTTTCAGCCGAAAAAAATCTGGTGTGAAGGCTATAAAATTTTTGTTGGCCGTCAACACAACGGCCGATTTTCCGTCAGTCAGTACAGATTTCGTCAGACAAAAATCTGATGAGCAAGACTGGGCATGCTCAGAGAAGAAAAAACACACGGAAAGTAAACCAGCACATGACATCACTTCTGAAGTTGCTTTTTGTTGGCCGAGAAAATTCGTGTGCAGTCTAGGCACATTCCAACCAACAAAACACCACTCTGGACAAAAGTCGGACGATCGGTCGGCCGATAATCGTTGCGTGTGTACAAGGCATAACAGATCGGATGAGCATTTACACGTAAACAAGGAGAACACAAATCTGGTGCTGGCCAGGGCAATCCAGATACACTGTGTGCATGCAGCGTTTAGCTCCACCAGCAAAAATCTACCTATACTCACTATCATTTGCCTCTGGCCACTCATGTTCCCTCATCACATATAAATGCTGCATACAGCTTCCACAAAATCTCAGTGTAAATACATTTTTTAACCACCTCAGGTCCAAAACATTTTACCCATTTCATGACCAGGCCATTGTTTGCTACTCAGCATTGCACTACTTTACCTGGCAATTGCGTGGTTATGCAACTCTGTACCCCAAAATTTATATATTTTTTTCACACAAATAGACGACTAGTCAGGCGTTCTGGGTTGACAACGTCAACAGCACGAAGTCCAGGTCTGTTCACAACTACTGACGGCGTCTGGTGGTTGATAAAAATCCGCTCAGCCACCTTCCAGATGAACTCTGAATGAAAAAGAGGCTTGTCACTCTTTGCTCTTTGCAGGTTATATGCATTCCAAAGGCATTGTTCCAGAAGATGTCTGAATATCTTCTTATAATATTTTTTATGCTGTTTGCGCATAGCCGGATAAAATGTCATTGCCTGATCGGCTCTGTCGACACCTCCCACGGTTTTGTTATAGTCTATCACAACTTGCAGCTTCAGCACATCTTTCCCACCTTTTGTGTGGACCATGGCAGTGGAGGTATTGTGCACAGTGCTCATGAGACACACGTCCTTCTTGTCTCGCCATCGCATTGCCATCATCTTACCCTTCTGCCAGGCAACCATTTCTCCGGTTTTTAGTTTTTTTTTGGCAAACATAGATGGCATGTCACGTCGGTTAGGCCTAACGGTACCATATGCGTCAGTCTTGTTTTTTAGCAAAACCTCATGCAGTTCCGGAGACATATAGAAATTGTCCGTGGTCACACAATATCCCTGGTTCAGCAATGGCTCCAGCAGTGTAAAGACAGATGATGTGGCCATCCCAAAGCCGCTGTACCTGGGGTTGAACTTCGTGCCTTTACCGGTGTAAATGACCGAATTCCAGATGTACCCAGTGGATGACTTGCAGAGCATGTAGGATTGGATGCAATGTACTGTATGCAGCTTAGGCGTCCCTTGTAGGCCATCAAACTTTCATTCACGCTGATGTCCCTTTCTGGCACGTAGGTCCGCTGGAAATTGGTCACAATAATTTGCCATACCTCCCAGATTTTTTTTAGTTTGGGTGCAGGATGCGTGGCCTCATCAACCTCGTCATTGTTTGTGAAGTGGAAATACTTCATGATCAGGGAAAACTGGTATTCTGACATCACGGTGCCAAAAAATGGAGTGGCCAGTACCTTGTTGGTGGTCCAGTACCATTTCTGGAACGGTTTCCCCACCAACCCCTGAAGAATGATGAGTCCCAGAAACTGCCAGATGTCCTCTTTCGTCACCGGTTCCCACTTTCTGCTTCTGGAAAACCTGGCATGCAGCGTAGCGGATTGCTGCTCTTGGTAGCAATTTGTCTCTGTGACAATTTTTTCAATTACCTCCTCAGTGAGGAATAATTGCAGGTATGCCAGAGGGTTTTCACGCTCAACATCTACCTTCATCCCAAGTGAACGGGAATCTTGGAGGCGCTACCTGGTCCTTATCACAGTCAATAGCGCACCAAGTGCGCACATCGCTGAGGTCAGATGCAGGATCATTGCCGTTGTCACTTGATAGATCAGTGTCAGTGTCAGTGTAGTGTACAAATCACCCCACGACTCACTATCACTCAGTTCTGCGAGCACCTCCATGTCGCTGTCACTCAACTGGTCGAAAAGCGCTTTAGTAAAGTGACGCTTTTTTGATGCCATTTTATTTTTTTTTTATGGGCACAAATGACAGTATAATGTCAGGCAAGGGGCACTGTAATGTATCAAGTGTCAGATCTGAGGTAATCTGAGTTAATACAGTGTAATTCTCTCAGATTACAATGTATCACCTCTTTTATTTATGTTTATACTTTCAAATTTCCCACCCAGTTCCGCTCCCGTGCGCCGCAGCTGCTCGCAGGGAACTGAACCAGGAAGTCAGACGCTGGCCAGCCAGGGATCAGAGCAAAGGACATCACTGGATCGCCAGGAGAAGGTAAGGGGACTGCGCTAGAAGGCAAGGGGACTCCGCTGGCACTCTGCAACGTTACCCCAAACCTGACTCAGGGATACCGCTCCTGGCAGTAAAAATTAACCCCCAGTCTCGCTCAGGATCACCGCTAAGAAGGTTAAAAAAAAAATGAAAGCTTCTGAATGCTGGTTCTGCTTTTACACAAGATCAGCACTGTGGACAGCGCACGTATAATGGTGTGCTTTTTTTTATAATCAAATCCTTTGAGCTGTGCTGAATTGTCATTTTGGCACTTTAGATAAAGGTCTGTCAAAATTATTATTTCAGTCGACATAACAGCAGTAAACTGCATTTTATGATGAGTGTTGGATCTGTAAAAATCTATAGGATGGATTTTTTCCTTATTTGAGCGAATTGGACCATGCCTAGAATGGGTTGTTGTTTTTTTTCTGTATCACCTGCAGGTTTAGGGTTCTGAGGATACAAGGTTTTTAATTTTTTTTTAATTTATTTTTATTAATTTTTTGTTGAGTTTGATAGACATATCTTTTCAACTTGGCCAACTATGTAACTCTGCAAAATGATCTTTGCAAGTTATTTTATACATTGTGTTAAACCATCAATATCATGAAAGAAAGAAAGAAAGAAAGAAAGAAAGAAAGAAAGAAAGAAAGAAAGAAAGAAAGAAAGAAAGAAAGAAAGAAAGAAAGAAAGAAAGAAAGAAAGAAAGAAAGAAAGAAAGAAAGAAAGAAAGAAAGAAAGAAACTCTCCCTCCTCCTGCATTGATAGAGAAAATGGTTAGGAATTGAACCCAGGACCCTAGTGCTAAAAAGCAAACCTCTTGCATAGAATAATTAATTAAGTTAATTGGGAACTAAAATGTAAAATATTGCAGATTACCAGTCCTTGGACGAAGTGGCTTCATTAGTTCTCCTTTTATTCAAGGCTTTTTTTTCTCTATTTTTCCTGGTGATCCTGCCAGTAACACACTTTCTGTCTAAATGTGACAACACTCACTGTATCTATCTACGGATGAGAAGTCCTATCACCCTGAGACAACACTGCAGGTCATCATATATTTAAAGCCTATTAAAATTCCCCAAAACCTAAAAAAATTATATACCAGTCAATCATCTGATGGCTCCATTAGCTTTTTTTTCTTCTTTAAGATTTTTTTTTGTGCAGTCTTCAACACTCTGTGGTCTGAAATAGCTGCTAGGATATCCGCACTACAGCGACGGACATCTGCTCCGCCGAGGCTGAGTCTGCGCGCAGATCAGGCAACTTGCAGTAGGCCGCAATATGCTGTCTCACTCACTACACAGCAGACTGATGTGCACAGGCTGAGTCCCAAGAGCAAGGGAGTTCAAGTCTGTCTTGCAAATAGTTATATAGCCCCTCCCAAGATGCTCCACTGCCTCCTTGCCTTCTGGGAAAGGCGGTCTCTTGAGTAATCCAGCCACATAATCATCACTCTGTAAAAGACTACAGTTCCTACAATGCCACTCTGCCAGTCTCTGCAAGATGACAATACCATCCTAAAAATTAACACTAGAGGGGCACAAAGACGATCCCAAGAAACGAAAGATAAGTTTGTATGTTCAAAACATGGTAGTCCGGTCCCAGCTACAAGTATATTGTTTGGTGCCACTTAAAAGTATTACAAAGCCCTGCATACACTATATCTGGTCTCCCACCCAGGGCCCTGCATACAATATATCTGGTCTCCCACCCAGGGCCCTGCATACAATATATCTGGTCTCCCACCCAGAACCCTGCATACACTATATCTGGTCTCCCACCCAGGACCCTGCATACACTATATATGGTCTCCCACCCAGAACCCTGCATACATTATATCTGGTCTCCCACCCAGGACCCTGCATACACTATATCTGGTCTCCCACCCGGGACCCTGCATACACTATATCTGGTCTCCCACCCGGGACCCTGCATACACTATATCTGGTCTCCCACCCGGGACCCTGCATACACTATATCTGGTCTCCCACCCGGGACCCTGCATACTCTATATCTGGTCTCCCACCCAGGACCCTGCATACACTATATCTGGTCTCCCACCCGGGACCCTGCATACACTATATCTGGTCTCCCACCCGGGACCCTGCATACTCTATATCTGGTCTCCCACCCAGGACCCTGCATACACTATATCTGGTCTCCCACCCGGGACCCTACATACACTATATCTGGTCTACCACCCAGGACCCTGCATACACTATATCTGGTCTCCCACAGTACGCAGAGCATAGAAATGCAATTATTTTAGTAAATATGAAGTGATAAATACCTTTTTTCATCAGCAGTATATAGTAGTGTTGCCACCTCATCCCTTTAAACCTGAACACATATTAATTACACAGGTTCTGTGGATGATTAAGATGGTAATAAAACTCAGTGCCTTATTTGCATTAAATTAACCTAAGGACCTGTGTAATTAAAATGTGTTCAGGTTTAAAGGGAAGAGATGGCAACCCTAGTAAATAGCAGTCCTGTGACTTCTATCAGTGTCTGGTTAATGCTTGTAGGAGTGGTTTTCGCTCTCCTCTGACTGTCCTATGTGGCTGCATAACTCATGACCCTCTGTCTGGACAGTTCTGATTGGCCCCGTGCTGATCACATGCACTCCCAAGAAAAAAAAAAAAAAAACTCTCTAGCCATACACACCAAACTGAGCATGTGCAGAGTGCCCCCAAGCCTCTGTACTATTAGGAGATAGGTTGGAACCAGTGGAAGAAGGGGAGGATCAGAGAAGACAGGATCACACAGCCTTTATACACAATGCACAGGATTAACCCCTTAGGTTCCACAGTGAGTACCAAGCATGGTTTACGGCATATACACACTGATTTTACTGTTGTGGGTTTAGTAACACTAAGGTTTGCATACGCTTTAAAAGACGAAAAATTAGTATTAATAGTAATTCATTGTTGGGATTTTCATGCACTTGAACTATTTACCATCTACAAATGTGTTATACTAAAGCATTGTGTATTTCACTGTTGTACTAAGAAATCTCAGTGGAAGCAAATAACAGCAAAACAATGCGTAGCTGAGTTGCTGACATTCATAAAGACTTAGCAGGCGCTGGAGGCCTCATTAACACTTTGCAGATTTTCATTAGTTACAAGTTAGTTTATGGTAATATCTAACCTTCCAGCATGATTGCAACTTGCAAAACAGAATTCAAATCTATGGATAGTCACGAGCGGTTTACATAAATGGTTTATAACAAGCTAAGTGATTGATGACATACATTTATGTAACGCATCGTATTCTCACGATCTTGTTGTCCCCGGAGTTTATGATGTTTCTCCTTCCCCTTATGACCCAGCTGGTATTACTACGTGACAATTAGCCAACACAGTACATTAACATCATGTTCCATACAAATGTACTACTTGCTCATTAATTCCATATTGTGCTATAGGTCACACAGTGCAACAGGGTTTATTTATACTTCTGACGAAAAGGCCCATGATCCTGGAATACATTTTTAGGATACCGTGAAATTTGCTGCTATTTTTGGTACCTGTTGTCATCACCAAGCATCAGAATAAGCATAATGTACTTCCTGGTGTAAGATATTGTTTTTGTTGAAAATGTACGGTATATATTGGTGTATTCATTATAAAAATAATCCTATAAATGCCTTGCCATGGTCACCTTCAGTTGTCCTTTATTTTGTATGCATGGTTCTGACTTCTGTACCCCATAAGGCCTCATTTACACAGGGTGTACTATAGCGTACGCCCTTGCAGGGCCGCGTTTACTCGCATGGGCATGCACAGTAACACTGATGTCAATTGCGATGCAGCAGCTGCACGGACACGGCTGCTGCTTCCAATATGACATCCGTGTGGGTGCAGGTGCATGTCCCTGAATGCACACAGTAGGAGTTCGGGGACACGCACCCACACTCACACATATGTCATATAGGGGTGAGCTTCAAGTTGGAGTCAAACATAAGTTTGACTCGAACATTGTCTGTTCACTCGTTCGCCAAATGGGCTTCTTCGTGGGAACTTCGAGTTCCCGCATTAACATGGACTCTGACTCCAATAAATCACCTGCTGGCCAGGGGATTCAAACCCACAGCCATCTCAATTGCAAGCCTGGTATTCTACCATCTACGCCACCGTTAAGCCTGCTTAAACTGAATACACTCTCCCCAACTTTTATCTCATCCACTGTGTGTAGGGTGAGATAGGAGTTAGTTAGTTAGGCAGGGAGAGTGTGCTCAGCCTAAGCCTGCTTGACGGTGGCGTAGCTGGTAGAATACCAGGCTTGCAATTGCGAGGTTGTGGGCTCAAATCCCTTGGCCACAGCGGGTGATTTATAAGTGGAATTCTATAGTTAACAATACATTGCTGGCAGGGAGAGAGATTTTTGCTTTTTACAGTTTGTTTAGATCAGATAGTGCAGTGTATACCACAAAGTTTTATATATATATATATATATATATATATATATATATATAGGCACTTCAGTTTATATAAGTTTGCTGAATAAAATGGCGTGGGCCCCCCCAGTCCATACCAGTCCATAAGGGGAACCCCGCGCCAAAATAACATAAAAAAAATGGCGGGGGGTTCCCCATAAAATCCATACCAGACCCTTATCTGAGCACACAGCCTGGCTGGCCAGGATGGGGGTGGGGGCGAGCATAGGCCCCCCCCCCCTCCTAAACCCGAGGGGCCTGGTATGGATTTTGGGGGGACCCCAATGCCGTTTTTTTTTTTTTTTTTCTTTTTTTTTATCTGTATTTTTGGGAGCCAACAATACATTACAGCTGCGAGCAAGTTTAAATGACATTTTTTCCTTTAGAAATGGCACTATTGCTGCAGCAGGCTACAAACATCGCACAAATGCGCTACTTTACAATCACATTAAGGGGGCCCCCGAGGCATGATATTTAAAGGAATTTTTCATTTTTACTGTTTCACTTTAAGCATTATTAAAATCACTGCTCCTGTAAAAACGATCGTTTTAAAAACTTTTTTTTTGCATTGATTCATGTCCCCCAGGGCAGTACCTGGGTCCCCATACACTTTTTTGGGCCATTAACTTGCAATTAAGCCTTTAAAATTAGGACTTTTGATTTTTCATGTTCGTGACCCATAGACTTTAATGGAGTTTGCATGTTCACTAGAACATTTCCCCTGTTCGAGATGTTCTGGTGCGACCGAACAGGGGGGTGTTCGGCTCATCACTAATGTCATATTTTTTTTTCCATTCAATAAGTTTTTATTGAGTTTTTACATAAGCAAATATTAGAACAAATATAACAGGAATTACAGATTTTCAACAGGTTCCAATGCATGTACACAGATAAATGAACTATAACATAGAGGAATCAGGTATAACCAAAGCTTATAACCTGTAATGCTTTGGTTATACTAATGTCATATTGAGAGAAGCGGCTGTGTCTGTGCAGCTGTTCTGTCCTAGATGACATCAATGGGACTGCCTGCACAGGGATGCACAGAACACCTGTACATCCCTGTGCGGGTAAACATGGCCCTGCATGGGTTGTCACTATAGTATACCCTGCATGAACAGGGCTAAATATGCAGATTTCTTTTCGTTTCTCTATACCAAGGGTCTCCAAATTTTCTAATCAAAGTGCCAGGTTTCTGTCCATAACAATAAGACCCCATTTACACATGGATTTAAAGTGATTGTTAAGTCTCGTTCTTTTTCCTATAAAAATAATAAACATGTTATACTTACCTGCTCTGTTGCATTGGATTTTCACAGAGCAGCCTGGATCCTCCTCCTCTTGGGTCCCTCTTCTGTGATCCTGGCCCCTCCCTCCTATTCAGTGTCCCCCAGAAAGCAACTTGCTATGGGGGCATCAAGCTGAGTCACAGCTCCCTGTGTCAATTCAGACATGGAGCCAAACCAGGCCCCGCCCCCTTTCTCCCCTGATTGGCTAGCTGACTTTCATTGGGAGCCAATGGTGCCCCTGCTGTGTCTCAGCTAATCAGGATAGAGAATTCTGGTCGGCTGAGACACTCATGGACATCACTGGATAGAGAGGGACCTCAGGAAAGTGTTAGGGGGGCCACAGAGGGCTGCTGCACACAGAAGGCTTTTTATCTTAATGCAAAGAATGCATTAAGATAAAAAAAAAACCTTCTGCCTTTACAGGTCCTTTAACGGCATCCCATTCATAGTCTGTAGGGTTCAATATTTAGTTGGTCTACCCTTTGCAGCTATAACAGCTTCAACTCTTCTGGGAAGGATGTCCACAAGGTTTAGGAGTGAGTCTATGGGAATGTTTGACCATTTTTCCAGAAAAGCATTTGTGGGGTCAGGCACTGATGTTGGACGAGAAGGCCCGACTTGCAGTCTCCGCTCGAATTCATCCCAAAGGTGTTCTATCGGGTTGAGGTCAGGACTCTATGCAAGCCAGTCAAGTTCCTCCACTTCAGAATCGCTCATCCATGTCTTTATGGACCTAGCTTTGTGCACTGGTGCGCAGTCATGTTGGAAGAGGAAGGGGCAATCCCCAAACTGTTCCCACAAAGTTGGGAGCATGAAATTGTCCAAAATGTCTTGGTATGCTGACACCTTAAGAGTTCCCTTCATTGGAATTAAGGGGCCAAGCCTAACCCCTGAAAATCAACCTCACTCCATAACCCCCCCCCCCCCCACCTCCACCAAATGATTTGGACCAGTGCACAAAGCAAGGTCCATAAAGACATGGATGAGCGAGTTTTGGGTGGAGGTACTTGACTGGCCAGCACAGAATTCGGACCTCAACCCGATGGAGCACCTTTGGGATGAATTAGAGTGGAGACTTGCCTTCTCGTCTAACATCAGTGCCTAACCTCACAAATGCGCTTCTGAAAGAATCGTCAAACATTCCCATAGACACTCCTAAACCTTGTGGACAGCCTTTCCAAAAAGAGTTAAAGCTGTTATAGCTGCAAAGGGTGGGCCAACTCAATATTGAACCCTATGGACTAAGGCTGGGATGACACTAAAGTTCATGTGCGTGTAAAGGCAGGCGTCCCAAACTTTTGACAATATGGTGTATATGTGCAACTTACAGTAGCAGCAACTTCAAAGTAGTTCACGCACTACTTTGGTCTGACTTTCATGCAACTTGAGGCTCATGGACATCAATGTTAACCCCCAAATGTTGCATGAAATTCGTACGTGAATGTTTTACATGCAACAGTGGGTCCAAAGTTGCAGAGGGATAACAAATCACATCCAAGTCGCACCAATCCAAAGTTGCACAGTAGTACATGTGTGAATGGAGCCCAAAGAGGGGCTGGACTGTAGCCAGTGGAAGTAGGAAATACCCCGGTGTCAGAGACTTGGTGGTCATTGGAAGTAAAAACAATACATGGAGCCTGTGATCAGTAGAAGGAGGAATAGTGCCCCATTTTTGGTGTCAGTGGGTAGGGTAGAATAGTGACCCTTCACTGGTGTCAGTGGGAAGGATAGTACACCATCACTGGTGTCAGTGGTAGCAATAGTGGCCCATTGTTGGTGCCAGTGGGAAGGATAATGCACCATCATTGGTGTCAGTGGGAGGGATAGTGCTACATTGTTGTTGTCAGTAGGAAGGGTAGTGATTCATCATTGGTATCAGTAGAAAGAATAGCGTTCCATCATTTATCTCAGTGGGAAAAATGATGCCCCATTGCCCATTGAGCAATTTTGTCCCACTGTTGTTTGAATGGTGTTTAATTGTTGGTGTTAGTGGGAGAAATAGTTCCCCAAGGGCAGGATAAAGGCAAGCAAGGGTCTGCATCTGGCCCTGGGCTACAGTTTGAAGACCACTGATCTATACCTACCTAAATTAGGTCACAGGGTTCATCTTTACCTACCTAAAGTAGTGTAACTTTAAACCTTTTAAGTCACTCCAGGAAACCAGTTAAATACACAGGTGAAGTATATATATAAGAGCTGTTTTATCTGCATAAGGCTGATGTCAGATAGGGGATTCTGCCACTAGCGAAAAAGGATTGCTAAGAAGCTGCCTGTCTGTCCCTATGGAATTGATCCCTTGCTAGCTGAAGCAGCGAGATGAGGCTCCCACTGCTAGCAATCAATATTCAGCAGCATTCAGGCCAGAAAAAGTGTGACATCTCTCTATATCTACAAAAAAAAAAAAAAAATTATGTAAAGCCACCATTCCCCCTGCATTGTGATTATCCAACTGTGTAAATACACTAATATCAATATACCTTATTTATTAATACATTTTTTTAACTCAAAATTAATTCATAATGGATCAGAAATGGTTCAGCCCCAAGCAATTTAAACTAATAAGCAAACAAATATAATAGGCTTAGAACCAATGCTGATACAATAGTTACAATACCATTCATTTACACTATAAATAATACAAATATATTTAACCACATGCTGACCAGGCCTTTTCGGAAACCTTTTGTTTACAAGTTTAAATTTGTATTTTTTGCTAAAAACTTACTTAGAATCCTCAAACATTTTATATCTATCTATCTATCTATATATATATTTTTTTTTTTTTTAGCAGAGACCCAAGAGAATAAAATACCGATCGTTGAAATAATTTATGTCACACAGTATTTGCGCAGCAATCTTTCAAACGCAATTTTTTGGGAAAAAATACACTTTAATGAATTAAAAAAAAACACAATAGTTACCCCCAATTTTTTGTATAATACGAAAGATGATGTTACGCAGAGTAAATCGAAACCTAACATGTCATGCTTTAAAATTGCGCACACTCGTGGAATGGCAACAAACTACAGTGCTTAAAAATCTCCATAGGCGCTGCGTTACAATTTTTTACAGGTTACCTGTTTAGAGTTACAGAGAAGGTCTAGCACTAGAATTATTGCTCTAACGATCGCGGTGATACCGCACGTGGGGTTTGAACATCGTTTACATATGCGGGAGCGACTTATATATGAGTTTACTTCTGCGTGCAAGCATGGAGGGATGGGTGCTTTAAAAAGAAAATGTATTTTTAATTTTTATACTGTCCGTTTTAGTTTTAGTTTTTTTAGCTCTTTTATTCATATAACAAGGAATGTAAACATCACTTGTAATAGAAATAAGCATGACAGGTCCTCTTTATTGAGAGAGCTCGGGTCAGAAAGACCCCAGATCTCTCATTTACCTTTAAAGCAAATGTAAAAAAATGTTTTTTATTTTGACTTTATCAATCATTTGATTGATGAGAACTGAACGTCTTGTTAGAGGTCGCTCTGGTCCTCCAAGGGCATAGAGACAAGTGGGGGCCATCTTGCCCTCATTTGACTTCCTGCCCAGCAAACAACCACATTGGTTCCCTTCCAGGTTTACCAATGGCTCTGGTAAGGTCGGAAAACTAACGGGAAGCGACAGGGGGCACCTCTCGAACCGCCTCTAAAAGTAATCCCACTGTGAATCTGCCCGTGCGACCACTTTTATTGTCGGCAATTTATACTACAAAACATTAAATGTATATTGTATATGTGTATAGTATGTTGTCTACTAGAATGGCCCTAACTGACAAAGTAATCTGAGACCAATACATTATTACTGCGCCATGCATGTCAAATGATTGGACACATATACTTTGCACTTAAAGAGTAAACAGGTAACGTAGTAGTGCTTGCTAAGTGATACTGTAAACCATTCAAATCCATTGCCCAAGAAGATCTCTCTACATCTGGCTGCAGAGACAGTGATTTCCTAGAAACAGACAGACATTCAACATCAGCCTAAGTATTTGTATTTCTGTCTACCCAGTACTGATATTTACACACCTACCAGGCAGCACACAGGTTGGTTACCTGACTTTTTCTCTACTGTTAAGCAACACAGTAAGGTCCCTTTCGCACTGGCTTTCCGATCCGGTCTGCCTGTCATTTTTTCAGGCGGACCGGATCAGATGCTCCATATAGCCCTATGGAGCAGTGGATGTCAGCGGAGACATCTCTGCTTACACCCACTGCTATCCGATCCCATCCTGTCCATGAACACCGGACAGATGGCAACCCTATTTTCCATCCGTCTGAAAGATCGAATCGGATAAGATTGGATGAAAACTAACAGGCGGTCCGTTATCATCCGATCTCCCATAAAGGAGAGCGGGGCTCTGACAGCTCCATCTCTGAACACAGAGCGGAGACAGAGCTGTCATCGGCCTGCTCAGCAGGGATCGGCAGATCGATCCCCGCTGAGAAAAACGGACTCCGTCCGGCGTGCAACGCTCATGTGAAAGGAGCCTTAGATTACTTCTCTGCCCACATTCCTATAATCATTACTCCTGTCAGCATGGTGCTGGACAGAGCATACATAGTTACCAACGTTTCATAAAAAGTTCCAGATTTTTGCAAGAGCAGAGAGAGACAGTATAGCTGTGGCTGCAGCCCTGATCCCGGGACACAGCCCGAGACACAGAGGGGGGCAAGACAGTTAACTTAAAAAAGGGACTGTCCTGTCAAATCCAGGACAATTGGCAAATATGCACATGGTAATGCACCACAGCTGGTTCCTAGTGCTGCCTCTCCCTTTCCAAACCCTAGCTTTAAATTACAGGGGATTACAGCTAATTAAATGCTGGTGCTTGCACTAGCAGCATTTTAAGGTTGAATATATATTTTATTAATATAAACAAAATTTGGAAAGTGACAAAGAGTCACTCACAATGAGTGAATACAAATGCACATGAACATTATTAACAAAGCAGTAAATACACTGCAATGGAAAACCAATAAAGAGGAAAAAAAAGTATTCTCAAAAAAGGGTCAATATCCATAAAAGAGCACTGTTCCGAGGATAAGCATATATGAGAATAAAAAACATGTGATGATAAACAAACAAAAAAATATGGGCAAAGGTATTGTTCTGAGCACAGTGCTCATAATCGGTGCAAAAGCAAGAGACCCGTACACATCAATAATGTAACAAAATTCACGGCAAGAGTCAGAAGGCAAAAGAGAAAAGCATAGCCAAAAAAAGATATAGCAAAGATGGAAAAATAGAAGGAACCAAAAGGAAAAAACAATGAAGACGAGTTCTCTCAGGGTATACTGCAATCATAAGGTTAGAGTTATTGGTGGATTATTTTACTCAAATTCTCCAATGAGGAATAATGAATTCATATGTACCAAATATTGGTAAAAACTTTTCCCACTTATCAAGCTCTCTAGCTTGCAACTTCTCCATGAGCATGATGTCATTAATTTTGCTTACTCAAGAAGATAAGGGTGGGGTGGAGGAACTTTTCCAGATAAGCAGCATTTTAAATACACATTGTTATAGTGTTTAATGAATACATAACTGTATTTATTGATGTTTTTTATACTGTACACATTTTTCTGGGAGTTAAGCTTTAACTAAACAATGCTGGCAGCCATTGGATGTTAATGTTTGAAGAATGTGCCCAGTATTGAGGTCAGCAGCCTGCATTTAGTACTCCAGGAATATGTATCTGCTATAAAAAATTATTTCAACAGTCAGATTGCATTGAAAAAAAAAACTATCACCATTTATTGTACCGCCATGCTTTTAAAACGAACGTCTGGTTTGTCTTGCCTGTGGTGATCTCAATCTGCTACTTGCATGCTTGTGTAGTTTACCCCATAGAATGAAGTTCCCATTTGTCTGTACAGTTTGGGGACACATTGGATGCCTTCAGCTACCATTGTGCTCTTGCTGGGCATTTATTGTGTCCATGTGCCCTTAAAGCGGAGTTCCGGGCACAAAATCGATATTTTTTTTTTGTGCCCGTCCGCTTGTTCCCCTTCACCTGAAAAGGAATTGGATAGTTCGTTTTTTTTTTTTTTTATTTACTCACCTTGTAATTGAAGATCGAAGATACTCACCTAGTCTTCACTTCCTCCCTCTGAGCCGCGGCTCCGCCATCACTTCCGGGCTTGCACTGATTCCTGGGAGTTGAACGTCATCGCTCCCAGGAATCAATGCGATGGCACCGGCCCCGCTCGTCACTTCTGGGCGACGCCGCATTCCCCTGCTAAACAGCTTCTGGGCATGCCCAGAAGCTGTGGAGGAATGCGACGCCGCACCGGAAGTGACGAGAGGGGCCGGTGCAGGCGCATTCTGGGAGAAGAAGATGCGGAAGAAGACGCCGAAGAGGACCACGCCGGCTTCACCTGCCCACAAGAGAGATGGAAACGCTGTGGAAGAAATTTTATAAGTGAGTATTTCTTCTAAAAGGTAAGTGCGAACCGGGACAGATCAGAGGCTAGCCATTGTGGAATGTACTAGCCCTGACTGTCCCGGGGGTATGTTTGTTGAAAAATTATTTCTGTGCCCGGAACTCCGCTTTAATTTATCTATCTACTGCTTTACTTTATATGCTCCAACATAGAGACTCTCAAAACCATAGATTTAGGACCTCAGTATATAGAGGAGCCTTGGCAAGGCACTGTGGCTTTCACATATACTTGCAAATGTGTGCAACAAAACCATCTGTTTTTATTGTGAACTGTTAGACAGGGCTAATTTGTTGTTTTGCCACAAGCTGAACAGATAGATAAGTGGCAACTACTCCAATCCATGCCTAGCCTTTACATAAATATATATAATAATATAAAACCCAAAGTTGCACTTCAAGAAGTAGAAAAAGAAAAAAAAAAACATATGCAGACCGTTTGCTTTGGTTTTCCTAGAATGAAGAGGTTTCTAATTTTTTGACAAAAGTGGATTTCCCCCTTTAAAACAGAATTCCAGCCAAAAATAACAAGATAAAATAAAAAAACCATTTAAAAGATAAATGAGGTCAACTTTAATACAGCGGTTTTCTTATGGTGTTCCCTTGTGGGTGACATAGACTCATCCAGAGCAGAGTGGAATTGGCAGTTGGTCTTCACCAGAGCTCCTGATGGTGCAGATGGCCAGGAACACTAGTGGCAGGCAAGAGAGTAGTTAGGTAATGGCAGAGGTCAAGGCAGCTAACAAGCAAGAGAGTAGTCAGGTCACCCTGGATCAGCAACAAGCAGGCGACTGACAGGAAAGTATTGTAGACTTTCAGCTGTTGGCTAGATGCCGATAAGACACAGCACCAACCACTTCAAAGGCTGTAGCTTAAATAGCCTTTTGGTCAGAGGACACACCCAGTGTCATTATTGGGAACTCTGGACGTCCTGAAAGTAGTTAATGTAAGGTACCTGTTGAGTGAGAGGTTTAGTCCAGGGTAGAGCTTTGGCTGGGTAGTTGAGGCGTAGCGTAGTCAGGCAGGCCTGGTCAGCAACAAGTCTTGTCAGCAAGGTACACAGTCAGAATCTAGAAGTGTGGTCAGAGACAGGCAGGGTCATACACAGACTGGCAGTGTAGTACAGAATTGTCAGGCAAAGAGAGTAGTCCAGTAATCAGGCAAGGTTCAAAAGCCTAGTAGTTCAGTAGTATAGCACACACCCAAGGAAACAGATCCAACAAACAGGCACTGAGGACAGGAAGTCACGCAATTTACAAGCTGAGCGGATTGTGGATTGACTGCAGCTGGAAGGCAAATAGAGCTAGAGAGTCCCAGGAGCAGAAACACCAAGCAGGATATGTGCTGAAGAGACTCAGATTCCCCAGTGGCAATGAAACAGAGCTGCAGCACAGAAGCCGAAGGATCCAAGCTAGATTGCACACAGGCACATAACAGTTAAGGTCCTAGGAATCCTGGGAAGACCCAGCAGAGATCCTTTAAGTAATGTACCAGGTTTTCCTGGAATACTTTATTTCTACAACTAGATGTCCTAGGTTTGATGGCCAGCATAACTCAGCCCAATTCCTCTGGGGTCTTCCTGGACCGACGACCACACCCTGTGACTGGACAGTGAAAAGATAAGCAGCACAGTGATGAGCCCATCTCTCCGTCACCCTGCTTTATCCTTCGATTAGCATGCTTCTTGTCCATAAATGAACTGATTAGCCTCTTGTGCTGATTCTTCTTCTCACACTCCAGTCCTGCTTTACAGGAACTGCAAGAGGCGGATACCAGTTCACATTCAGCTACTTGCAGTATTTGCATTTACAAAATGAATTAATTTATTCAAGATAAAGGAGCTGCATTGCTTTGTGTCTTGTATATCTGTCTACAGTTCAGCATAAATATATTCTTTACTTACTGACTCCCTATGTTTATTAGCAAAGATAAAAAGTAACAGTTTTGACATTGGCCCACAACATTCACCCCTTTCCCGTATGTGATGATAAGCATCAATGCAGGCTTGAATGAACCCACCCAAATATTCTCAAAGCCTCTGAAGCGTTTTAAAGCAAGATCCTCGGGGTATCAAACAATTATCCAAATATGGGTTAGCAGTCATGGGTCTGTAATTCCACTGAGTCTTCATTTTTTTTGGACAATTATAACTTCTACCGCTCTATCTTCGGTCAGCAAATCACTTTATTTTAACAAGTCTTCTATTAAACGGTTTCATTTTCTTCCGGAGATTTTTTTAATGATTTTTTCTCAACTGTATCAAATTCTCATTCCACCACATTTCTCCCAACTCCCGTTTCCTTGACAACAATACTGGTATCACAATTTATATTCCAGAAATTATAGATGACAATGAAATGGATACTGTTCAGTTTGATAGCAGTTCTCCACCGAGGGGGCGAATGTGATTTTTTTTTTTAGACATTGAAGTTTGATGTGGTCATCACGAACGTTATAATTACAATTCATTCATCTTGATGCCATATAGGTCAAATGACTGCAAGAGCATTAATTGTCTGTTGCTAATACAAAAATGATGACTTGGAGTATACATACCTATTTATAATGTGCTCCATTACCCTTTCTCTGCCTCGGTCATCAGAGAGCTCCTTGTTTTGTGTATATGACCAGGCAATTATTATCAATTATTACTTATTATATAAAGCATTATCATATCCTAAACTGTTATATAACAAGGATTTGTGCTGGGAGGAGGAATTTGGGGGCGGCAGTGGCATAAGATTTGTTTTAGGAGGCAAGGTGTTGCGGTCAATAGAAATTTTGTATGACCCTTCAAACTCCAGCTCCAGCAAAAGAAAGTTAGAAACTTTATTACATTAAAGCGTAACTGAACTCCAAAACAAAAAAATGATATAGTTTAGCTTACTAATCATTGTATCTGGTAGCTGCAATAATTTCCTTTTTTTTTTTTTTTAATCTATTTTAAGCTTTAATCCATTTACAGTATCTAAGTAAAGTGACTACACCTCCTAACACTATTTTGTAAATATTTTATTATATCTTTTCATGTGACAACACTGAAAAAATTACATTTTGCTGTAAAGCAGTGAGTGTACAGCTTGTATAACAGTGTAAATTTGCTGTCCCCTCAAAATACCTCAACACACAGCCATTAATGTCTAAACCACTGGCAACAAAAGTGAGTACACCCCTAAGTGACAATGTCCAAATTGGGCCCAGTGTGTCAATATTTTGTGTGGTCACCATTATTTTCCAGCACTGCCTTAACCCTCTTGGGCATGGAGTTCACCAGAGCATCACAGGTTGCCACTGAACTCCTCTTCCACTCCTCCATGACAACATCACAGTACTGGTGGATGTTAGAGACCTTGCGCTCCTCCACCTTCCGTTTGAAGATGCCCCACAGATGCTCAATAAGGTTTAGGTCTGGAAACATGCTTGGCCAGTCAATGACCTTTTCTTTAGCAAGGCAGTGGTGGTCTTGGAGGTGTGTTTGGGGTCGTTATCATGTTGGAATACTGCCCTGCGGCCCAGTCTCTGAAGGGAGGGGATCATGCTCTGTTTCAGTATGTCACAGTACATGTTGGCATTCATGGTTCCCTCCCCAGTGCCGGCAGCACTCATGCAGCTCCAGACCATGACACTCCCACCACCATGCTTGACTGTAGGCAATACACACTCGTCTTTGTACTCCTCACTTGGATCCCGCCACACACGCTTGACACCATCTGAACCAAATAAGTTTATCTTGGTCTCATGAGTCAGACCACAGGACATGGTTCCAATAATCCATGTCCTTAGTCTGCTTGTCTTCAGCAAACCGTTTGCGGGCTTTCTTACGCATCATCTTTAGAAGAGGCTTTAACCTGGGACGACAGCCATGCAGACCAACTTGATGAAGTGTGCAGTGTATGGTCTGAGCACTGACAGGCTGACCCCCCACCCCTTCAACCTCTGCAGCAATGCTGGCAGCACTCATACGTCTATTTCCCAAAGATAACCTCTGGATATGACCCTGAGCACGTGCACTCAACCTCTTTGGTTGACCATGGCTAAATAGTCTTGGCCACCATGCTGCAGCTCAGTTTCAGGGTCTTGGCAATCTTCTTATAGTCTAGGCCATCTTCTTGTTGAGCAACAATTCTTTTTTTCAGATCCTCAGAGAGTTCTTTGCCATGAGGTGACATGTTGAACTTCCAGTGACCAGTATGAGAGAGTGAGAGCGATAACACCAAATTTAACACACCTGCTCCCCATTCACACCTGAGACCTTGTAACACTGACAAGTCACATGACACCAGGGAGGGAAAATGGCTAATTGGGCCCAATTTTGACATTTTCACTTTGGGGTGTACTCACTTTTGTTGCCAGCGGTTTACACATTAATGGCTGTGTATTGACTTATTTTGAGGGGACAGCAAATTGACACTGTTTTGCAAATTTATACTACTTTACATTGTAGCAAAGTGTCATTTCTTCAGGGTTGTAACATGAAAAGATATAATAAAATATTTACAAAAATGTGAGGGGTGTACTCACTTTTCTGAGATACTGTCTTTTTCATCTGGTGACAGGCCAGTAACACACCTCCTGTCTTAGGGTGGCTACATTTACTTCTCCACTGTATCTATGGAAGTATAGCGTAGCCACCTGATGTGGAAATGTCTTATTAAGATGTCTCACAATATCTCAGAAAGCCTCCAAAGCCTGGTTACCTTAGCTGACTTCATTCTAAAGTAATGTCATTAAAAACTGACCAAGTCATTAAAAGGTCATGTTGCTTGCAAGAGAGGTTGGTCATTTCCTTACATACAAGACCTGCATATAGCACAGCTAAAACTTGTAATAATCAGTCTTGTCTAATATTCCCATTATATTTTCTAATATTATTACATTTGTTATCGGTATCGGCCAATGCTTAATTAATTGTTGAATACAACCCTAAAAACCTTAACCACTTGCCGACTGCCTAACGCCGATCTACGTCGGCAGTCAGCCCCTCACAGGCAAAGTGACGTAGGGCTACGTCACTAGCTTGTGAGGGTCTAGGGAGCGAGCGCGCGCCCCCCGGAGGCGCACTCCTGCTCCCGCGTGGTCACGGACCCCCCCCGCGCGTGTGACCAGCGGACCCGATGTCCGCCGGTCACTCGGCGATCGGCGGGGGAGAGGGAGAAAGTCAGGCGGCTTGTGTAAACAAGCCACCTGTCATTCTCCCCGGTGTATGAAGGCTGATCATACGGTTCTACTATGTAGAACCGTCGATCACTCTTCATACATCTGAAGCCACAGCCAATCACAGTAGAAAGCACGTCCCTAGGGACACACACAGCCCCTCCCTCTCTAATAAAGTTAACCCCTTCACTACCAGTGTATTTTTACAGTAACAGTGCATATGTATAGCACTGATTACTGTAGAAATGTCACTGGTAACCCCAAAAGTGTCAAAAATGTCAGTCAAGGGTCCGATCTGTCCGCCGCAATGTCGCAGTACCGCAAAAAAAACATCGCAGATCGCCGCCATTACGCGTTAAAAAAAAAACAACAAAAATGACAAAAATCTTTCCCTTTGTTAGTAAACGCGATAACTTTTGCGCAAACCAATCAAAATACGCTTTTTGCGATTTTTTTTACCAAACATAGGTAGCATAAAACAAATTGGCCGAAAATGTTAAAAAATTTTGATTTTTACATTTTTTTGGGGGGGAATTTCATATAAAAAAATGTGAAAAATATTGCTATTTTTGCAAAATTGACGCTCTTTTTTTGTTTATAGCGCGCGTGATCAGAAAATTGCACAGGTGATCAAATACCACCAAAAGAAAGCTCTGTTTTTGGGAAAAAAAGGACACCAAATTTGTTTAGGTACAGCGTTGCACGACCGCGCAATTGTCCGTTAAAGTCACGCAGTGCCGAAACGCAAAATACCCCCTGGTCAGGAAGGGGGTAAAATCTTCCGGGGCTTAAGTGGTTAACTATCACTTAACCATGATAAAACAATAACCGTGGACAGCAGCATTGTCAATCAGTAGAGAGGGTAGTGTTAGATGGACTAGTAGGTTTAGATGGATTTTACATAAGGGACTAACACTTATCAAGCAGTTGCAGTAACATTTTTTTTTTCCTTTTGGGATAAAGGTTTTAAATAAAGGAAAAGCTGACCATTGTAAGTAGCCCTGCTCGAGTTAAATAGTTTGTCTCAACCCTTTAACTGCCTCCTTTGCTGGACAGCTTGGTCTGTTAAATGAAGTTAAAAAAAAAAACAGACTTACTGGCCTGATCATCAGGTAATAAACTATGTGACAGGGGGGCCACAGGAAAACAAAAACTGTTGTGTTAAAGCTGATGACAGATTGTGTCATACATGTACATGTCATTTTTTATTTTGACCATAGTAACACTTTATTGCTCCCGCGCGGTCACGGACCCCCCCCCCCGCGCGCGTGTGCCCGGCGGACCCAATGTCCGCGGGGCACTCGCGATCGTCCGTGACAGCGGGAGAAAGGCAGGCGGCTAATGTAAACAAAGCCACCTGTCAGTTCTCCCTGTGTAAGAATGATGATCAAACGGTTCTACTATGTAGAACCATTGATCACAGTTCTTACACATCAAGCCACAGCCAATCACAGTTAGAAGCACACCCCTAGGACACACTTAACCCCTCCCTCTCCAATACAGTTAACTCCTTCACTGCCAGTGTCATTTTTACAGTAACAGTGCATATGTATAGCACTGATTACTGTAGTAATGTCACTGGTAACCCCAAAAGTGTCAATCAAGGGTCCGATCTGTCCGTCCCAATGTCGCAGTCCCGCAAAAAAAAATCGCAGATCGCCGCCATTACGCGCTAAAAAAAAAACAACAAAAATGACAAAAATCTTTCCCTTTGTTAGTAAACGCGATAACTTTTGCGCAAACCAATCAAAATACGCTTTTTGCAATTTTTTTTTACCAAACATATGGTAAAAAAAATAAATTGGCCTAAAATGTTAAAAAATTTTGATTTTTACATTTTTTTTGGGGGGAATTTCATATAAAAAAAATTTGAAAAATATTGTTATTTTTGCAAAATTGACGCTCTTTTTTTGTTTATAGCGCATGATCAAAAAAATTGCACAGGTAATCAAATACCACCAAAAGAAAGCTCTGTTTGTGGGGAAAAAAAGGACGCCAAATTAGTTTAGGTACAGCGTCGCACGACCGCGCAATCGTCCGTTAAATTCACGCAGTGCCAAATCTCAAAATAGGCCCTGGTCAGGAAGGGGGTAAAATCTTCCGGGGCTTAAGTGGTTAAAAAAAATAGGGTCAATCCATCTGGGTAAGGCTGTCCGAAGGGAAGTATAGGCAGTACTTCTGTACCAGGCTAGACCCCAATGGGTTAGCAGGGGGCCTGCTGGGAGCCGTCTGTGGGGTAGTCCTGTAATGGTTGCCCAGCATTATGGTAGAACAAATAATTTATATTTCGTGTGCAAATTATCGTTTTCAAGGTTTCAACCATAAAAAAAGTAAAAAAAAAAAATTGAATAAAAATATATATTTTTGTTGAGCTGCGTGGTGCCAAAAGGGCCACCCATGGAATGGATTTTGGCCGACTAGGCAGGAATCAGATTAAATCAGGTCTGTGTTTTGCCAGCTTCAGATAGATTGTAAGCGGTAAACTAATTAAAGCTGAACTCCATATAAACCATGTAAAAAAAAGTTGTCTGCTGTAAGCACCTTTGGCAGTGTTTATAGTTTGTTCCAAACCCTCTGACTACTACTTTTTCTGGGCCTGTTAAAAGAAGTGAAAAGTAACAGATATACTGAGTGGATAAAAAAGGAAACAAGTAGAGTTACACAAAATCAAAATTCCACTCTCATAACCAGGAGTTTGGGATTTTTGGGTGGGTATTCTAAGAACACACCACAGGTCATCTATAATCTCTGTATAAATGCAGCTAGCAAAGCTTTAGCTTCATGTTGACCATGAGTTTGACCCAATTCCAAGCTGTTTGCAATGTGCCGAATAGGCAAACCAAGTAGACAGATTTGACCAGTTTGCCCAAATGTCAAGACTGCTGCTCCACAGTGTAAACCCAGCATCAATCACCTAATCCAATGATGTAGATCTATTGCCAATCGTGATGAGTGATGCCATTACAACCCACTGACATAAGCACAACGATTACAATCCAATGTGCTCATGACTATACTTGTCCAATGAAGTTACCAAGGATCCCCCAAGCCACTTTGTTTACAAAGACCTGCCCCCCCCCCCCCTGAACTGTATTTAAAAATATATATATATTTGGCTTTGGAACAGGTTTCTCATGGCAGTGCCTAGCTACCTATGACTTTTTTTTTACCCTTTTTACCCAAAACTTTTAAATTGGCCTTTGAAAAAATAATAGGATTCATCTGCTATGCACTTCAAAAGCTTTCAGGGTTATTTTCGGGGTTTGCTAATTTTTTTTAAGTGTTCGCTCATCAGTAGTAACAAGATAATTAAGGGCAATTTTACATGACATTAAACAACAGAGGTTTGTTGTTGTAGTGTCTGTGAGGGATGACTCACTGTTTTGCTAATGATTATAAACTCCAGTGACAGTGCTGGATCTGAACTATACCTTGCCTTCTGCATCTAAAGCATTGTCTGGGGGTGTGTATAATCACTGTTAAAGAGAACTATCTGGGTCTTGCCAAGCAGCTTGTAGAAGCCTATTGCCAAAATTTACACAAGAATAAAACTTGCAGAACAAATATTTTATAGATCGTTTAAATATTTGTTTAAGAATATCGCAGGCTATTGAATCTTTATTGGCGCTGTTACTCACTCATCTTGAGGTGAGTGCAGGAAAGCAGTTTTTTTTTTAGGCCACATACACACAAGTGTTTGTAACTTAATAATGGAAAGCTTGACCTTCAACATCTTCCCCTGAATTTCACGAAAACCTTTGCTGTAAGATCTTGAATATTTGAAAAGTTCCACCAACCTTTTCTTGTGAAATGTGCCCCATGCAGTGATTTATTTTGGTTGTTTTCCACCCTATTTCACTATAATGGCATCATTATCCATGACCACAAATTTGTTAGGGGTCTGTCCCTGGGAAACAGCCCTTGATAGATTTGTCCCTGGAAGCCAGGTAACGTACAGTTTGGAGTGTTTAAGCTCCAACTTGTCACACTGCTGAAGTAGCAATTGAAAAATGACAAAGCTAGAGTGGGGAAGTGTCAGGACACCGGTTTTAACCTGCAACATCTGCTGTGTCTGGCAATGTCTCTTCTTGTTGAGCCACCTGGGATGCTGGACAGCTACCTTGACAATTCCTTGAATGATCCTGCCTTAAGCCTTGTTTCTCTTGAACTTTGAACACTCGCTTTTGTCACTCCTGCTACCACAAGTTCAACATGGCACCTTATGGCAAAGAACTCTCTGAGGATCTGAAAAAAAGAATTTTTGCTTTACATAAAGATGGCCTAGGCTAAAGGAGGATTGCCAAGACCCTGAAACTGAGCTGCAGCACAGTGGCCAAGACCACACAGTGGGTAAACAGGACAGGTTCCACTCAGAACAGGCCTTGCCATGGTCGACCAAAGAAGTTATGTGCACGTGCTCAGCATCATATCCAGAGGTTGTCTTTGTGAAATAATCGTGTAGCACTATCCCCCTTGAGGGTTGCTGGTTAATCGGTGTTCTTCAGCACTACCATGACCCTGTAAACTGTCCAGCCCACCTGACACTCTAGGTTCAAACTTAGTGTATCCACCTTTAAGGAACACACTAACACAGTACAAATGAGTTTCAACTTTTACTCAATGAATAAGCGAGTGAAATGATGTCAGTCAGCTAAAGGATGAATTCCCCTTGGGGTGGGACTTTATAGGCACGTATAATAATAACTTGAAAAAAACTTTATTCAAAATATTAAATTTATTGAAATTACATATACAAAAAAGGATAAAAACATATGGCAAGCTGATAACAGATCATATGGTTATGTGGCAAAGAAATACCGCTGTATTTGAAGAAGAGTGCCCGACGCGTTTCAGAGTTCCTTCTTCAGGGGCAAACTTTTAAATAGCGGTCTGTAAGTGATTAATCACAAAGTAATCAATCGTTCAGTGTGTATCAAACAAAAGATACAATTTTAACAAAATATATAGACAGTAAATGAAATACACAGCATCAAAAATCACTAGAAACATTCATGTTATGTATTTGAACAAAAAATTGAAATGATATAACACTTACAGGGTCTGCCGTATAACACTTTGAAGTGTATGCCTGCCAAGGTAAAAACAAGTAGCTGGATTGCTCTCAGTGCTGTCTAGAATGTCTTAGTAAAGGAGACGATTGATATGAAGGCGGAGTCATATCATGTAAGCACGTTCCAAAAATGTATGCCCGTCAGCACAAAGCTGAATGGGGACAGCTGGAACCCAGAAGAATGGGAGATCTGCCAGGTGGGGAGAAAGGAATGATTACCACACCAATTGTGACAATGATTGCTTTGGTGGTAAAAATAAGCTGGTTGTGCTATATTGGTGTGTGACTGCTCAGAAAATGCTGCATAGGCTCACCAAAGTAACCATAGACAAAATCTCTTTATAATTAAGTTGCTGATCATAGCAATAATGAATTGATAAATAGGTTAAACACTAGATTAAATCGCCTAGGCGGATGTGAGAGCAAAAGATTTTCCATATAAAGTGGTATTAGAGTAGAACTTATGAGCAATACAGATAGATAAGGACTGGTTGGCATTAACTGAGCAGATGCAGCATTGGTGGCAGGTAGGGCGACACCATAAGCAGGACCAGTATAGAATTAGAGGAAAAATCGATTACCTTAATAGTTGTCTGGGCTGGTTTGAAAGTAGTGCTTCAACCATCAGTCTTCCGGCAAGTGAGCAATGCTGATCACTGCCCGAAGGGAGGGTGTTTATATATGATAGTTTCATTGGAATTAGCTGTGTGTGATTACTCACCTTACACCTAAACGGCAGTCTCCTGGTGGGTTCCCTGGTGCGCAGCCGCCGGACAGACTCCCCACCACGCATGCGTGCGCATAGAGCGGCGGAAGTCCGTGCGGCCGATGCGCTCCACCGGCACGATCACTTCCGCCGACGTGGTACGCAAGCGGAGGTGAAATGGACGAAACCAAAGAGACTCAAGAGCCAATGGTAATCGTTCAAAAGGCGGACATCACATAGGGTGCCCGCCTACCGTGCCGGGCATGTCACCAAGGCATACTGAATGATTGGAAAGAAAAGTAAACAATTCTGGGTAGGTTTAAAAAGGTGAATGGTAGAGAATTAATGAGAATGGGATATATTGGCTATGTGGATGACTGATATTGCATTATTCAAAGAAATTATATATATAAGGTAGAAGGAAGCCACAGTAGGGCTATCATTCTAAACTGCAGTTAGAGAGCAGAGCAGCTAAATGCTAAGTGGACCAAACAAAGTCATTTCCTACATTACTAAATGGAATAAATAGTGACCTGAAGGGGAGGACATAAGAAACACATCTGATATAACACAATGATGTGAAGATTCAATATAACAGAATGGCATAAATGCCCAATAATCAAGAAATAAGGGATAAAAAAGAGAGGAAAGGTAGCTCAATAATAATCAGTAGAAAATCAAAATTCAATATGTTAGTATATAGGGGAGGTGTGTGATTATTGTTCCATGCCTCCTGATGTAAACCCTTCAAGGAAAGGTTTGAAGGAGACCATTTCATTTAGACCTGGCGGATCTGTCGCCTTCAAGGTATAGATCCATCGGAGTTCTAGCTGTAAGAGAGTTTTATTCCAGTCCCCTCCACGGGGACTGGGGTGAACTCTGTCTAGAATCAAGAATTTTAATTTCGGAAATTTTCCTGCATGTACTAATCTAGTATGTCGTCCTAAAGGTAAATCTGGATTACAGACTTGCATGCTTTTGACATGTCTATTGGCCCTTTTGAAAAATGGCAGTTTAGTTTTGCCAACATAAAAACAGCCGCACCCACAGAGGAGTAGATAAACGACTCCGTGGGTGCGGCAGTTGGCAAAGTGTCTAGGAAAAAAGGTCTGACCATTGGGTAATGTAGGGTTTTTGGTGGTTAGCATGTATCTGCAATAATTGCAATTACCACAAATAAATGTGCCCTTGAGTTTACAGGGATCTTTATTTTTAAAAACTTTAAATTCACTTTGAGTGAGCTTGTCCCTCAACGCTGGTACTTTTTTGAGGGTAAATTGAGGACGGTCTGGTACATGTTTGCCCACCGTGGGATCAAGGGTCAAAACATGCCAATATTTAGAGATAATATGTCTGATGTTTTCATGTTGTTCAGAGTATTTAGTGATAATTCTTAAGGCATGGTCAGATTCTTTTGGAGCCTTGGGGACTAGTAAAGTCTTTCTATCACATGCAAGCGCTTTTTTGTATGCTTTTTTAAGAGTGGTTTTAGTATAACCTCTCAAACGGAGTCTATCTCTAAGATCGTTTGCTGCAAGCTGAAAAGTTTGTAGGTCATTGCAATTATGCCTAATCCTGAGGTATTGACCAAAGGGGATCGAGCGAACAAGGGTGTCAGGGTGGAAGCTCGAGGCATGTAGGATGGTGTTCCCCGCAGTGGGCTTACGGTGGAGACCACTGCGGAGAGCACCATCCGTGCCCCTGTGTACCTCCACATCCAAAAAGGTGATGTGATTTTCATGGAAGTTCATTGTAAACGTAAGGTTAAAGTCATTTTTATTCATTCTAGATAGACAGTTCTGTAGCAAGTCAATTGAGCCTTGCCATAGCATGAAAACATCGTCAATATAGCGGATCCACATGATAATGTGGTCCGTATAGATGGATGTTGATTCATCATGCAAGAAGGCTTGTTCCCATTCCCCCAGGTACAAGTTGGCGTAGGATGGGGCACAGCATGTGCCCATCGCTACGCCCTGCACCTGGAGGAAATGGGAACCGTTGAAAGTAAATACATTATGATGCAGTATGTAATGTAAAATGGATAATACAAATTCACCATATGCATCGAATTTGCCACTCTTTGTTAGTGTGTGTCGGATGGCGGATAAACCCCGATCGTGTGGGATTGAACTATATAAAGTTTCCACGTCTATGGTGACTAATAGACAATCATCAGGGGTAATGATGTTTTCAATTTTTTGCAAAAAATGAATTGTATCACGTACGTGTGACGGTAACGCAGTGACAAAAGGTTTTAAATAAGTATCCACTAGTTTGCTCGCGTTGTCTGATATCGATCCTCTTCCCGAAATAATAGGTCGCCCTGGTGGATTAGTGGCATGCTTGTGAATCTTAGGAAGGGCGTAGAGGGTCGGGGTAACTGGAAAAGTAATCCGAATGAAATCCCATGTTTGTTTGGGGATTATACCATTAAGATATGCCGAGTCTATGAGCTGATAAAAGGTTTGTTGGTATTTAACCACAAGGTCTGAAGGAATTTTACGGTACCAATTGTGGTTTTTCAAAATGTTTTGACACATCAGAATGTAATGGTCACTGTTCATGATGACAACATTGCCGCCTTTGTCAGCCTGTTTGATTGTGATAAGGTGATTGTCCGCTAGTTTTTTTATAGCCTGTCTTTGTTGAAATGTAATATTTTATTTGGAAGAGGGGTGTATACGAATTTTTTCCACCTCTTTAGAGACTAGCTTGACAAAGGCGGCAATGTTGGCATTAGAAGTATTAGGATACTTGTCAGATTTTTTCTTCAGCAAAGATGTTTGCGCGTTGAGGGCAGGCTCATCAGTGTTTACATCTGCTAATAGTGCCTTTAGATCTATCCTGTCTATCAAGTCCTCATTTTCATCAAGTAAGGAAATCAAGATTTCAAGAGCTGGATCTTTTTTGGTTACAGACGTTTGTGTGGAATCTTGTTTGTCAAACAACACCTTGAGATTAAGTTTACGGGCAAAAAGGTTTAAGTCCTTTATGAAATCAAACTTATCCAGTTTGGTATTGGGGCAAAAGCTGAGGCCTTTCGATAGCACTTCAGTTTCATCTGTAGATAGTTTATAACTTGAAAGATTAACAATAGACAAATCGGAGGGCTCTGAAGGATTGGAAATGGTGGGGGACATATTTGTATCAGTGTTAGTTAGGGTGATGGTGCAGGGGTTGGAGTGAAGCTTGGGGCTCGTTGATGGAGTGCCTCTAAAAAAATGGAATCCTGCAAATTCAGGGTAGATAGAAGGGATGGTGGAGGGTGAGAGGAAATGGGTGCATGGGTGTTAGTATGAGAACCTTCTATTGGTTCATCCATATTTAGTGGTCTAGTTGAAGGGTTTTGTGGTTTAAATAAGGAGAGATTGGTTTTGGGAAACTGTTGTGTGTTTGATTTTTTTTGTGGATTGTTGATTAGTGGAGTCACCTTGGTATGTGCGTTTACCTCGATCCGAGGTTTTGGGTTTAGTGATATTGGGCGGGGGGTGTGAAACATTTCTAGATGAGGGGTGTGTTGAAGTGTCATGTGGAGGTTGATTGGATGCCATGGGGTAAGTGGGTTTATTGGAATTCCATTTATATGCTTTGTTTTGTTGAAAAGCATGAATGTCTCGATTGAGCTTTTTTTGTTTTTTAATTAGAATGTTTCTATTAAAGACCTCCAAATGTTCCTTCAATTGTTTTTCTTTTTCTTGAAACAATTTGTGAGTTTTATATTTTTGGATCTTTTCACAGATCAGCTCAATTTCAACATCTAATTTAGCCGCCCGTGCAGTGTGTTCATCTATCAAAAGGGTCATGAGAGAGGCTGAACATTTATTGAGAGTTTTTTCCCATTTGGCTTTAAAGTCCCGGTCTAAATCCTCAAGAAGAGGAAAAACCTGGACTCTAAGTCCAAAAGGATTAATTTTCTTGTCTATATATTCACGAAAAGATTTAACGTGCCAGAAATGCGCTGACTTCTTTTCAAGATTTTTAGATAGTTGGAAAAATAGTGAAAAGATGTCAGTTTCTATGAAATCCCTTTGTTCATAATCAGCAAGGTATTTTGACATTAATGTAGTCCAATCATCGCCCGTAAATTTAGCCATGTTGGATTTGAAAGATTCTCAGAATCAACCAAAATTGTGGTGTAGGGTGGATAGAGCAAATGCAGATGGGAAAAGGGGAAGGGAAGAGGGGAAGGTCACAGTAAAGTGTAGGGGGAAGGAGGGGTTGGTCCACAAGTTTAGACAGATTGGTATATAATCAATAAACAATATACATTTGACAAAATCGTTGAATAAAAAGAAAAGAAAAAAGAAAAAGTGGGATGATTTCACATGAGCGAAAAAAGCGGGGATTGGTATTTGCTACCTGGTAAAATACGTATAGTGTGCTCATGTGGGATCAATCCCAAGTGTGCCACATCCCGTAATGGAAAGCTAAAGGATGAATTCCCCTTGGGGTGGGACTTTATAGGCACGTATAATAATAACTTAAAAAAAACTTTATTCAAAATATTAAATTTATTGAAATTACATATACAAAAAAGGATAAAAACATATGGCAAGCTGATAACAGATCATATGGTTATGTGGCAAAGAAATACCGCTGTATTTGAAGAAGAGTGTCCGACGCGTTTCAGAGTTCCTTCTTCAGGGGCAAACTTTTAAATAGCGGTCTGTAAGTGATTAATCACAAAGTAATCAATCGTTCAGTGTGTATCAAACAAAAGATACAATTTTAACAAAATATATAGACAGTAAATGAAATACACAGCATCAAAAATCACTAGAAACATTCATGTTATGTATTTGAACAAAAAATTGAAATGATATAACACTTACAGGGTCTGCCGTATAACACTTTGAAGTGTATGCCTGCCAAGGTAAAAACAAGTAGCTGGATTGCTCTCAGTGCTGTCTAGAATGTCTTAGTAAAGGAGACGATTGATATGAAGGCGGAGTCATATCATGTAAGCACGTTCCAAAAATGTATGCCCATCAGCACAAAGCTGAATGGGGACAGCTGGAACCCAGAAGAATGGGAGATCTGCCAGGTGGGGAGAAAGGAATGATTACCACACCAATTGTGACAATGATTGCTTTGGTGGTAAAAATAAGCTGGTTGTGCTATATTGGTGTGTGACTGCTCAGAAAATGCTGCATAGGCTCACCAAAGTAACCATAGACAAAATCTCTTTATAATTAAGTTGCTGATCATAGCAATAATGAATTGATAAATAGGTTAAACACTAGATTAAATCGCCTAGGCGGATGTGAGAGCAAAAGATTTTCCATATAAAGTGGTATTAGAGTAGAACTTATGAGCAATACAGATAGATAAGGACTGGTTGGCATTAACTGAGCAGATGCAGCATTGGTGGCAGGTAGGGCGACACCATAACCATGTCAGTCAGCTAAACCCTGCAGAAACTATCTGAGTTCAGCAAGACTGATACCGAAAACAACAGATAAACAGAGTGTTATAATATCAAGGAACAGTAATAAACACAATCTTCTATATTTTGAAAGTATATAGATATTCTCTACTATAGTAAAGCAATACTCAGGTTAAAGAGAAACTCTAAGCTAGTCTATACCGCTAATATCCTAATTAAAAATATGGCAATAGAAACTAGACCATGTCCCCTTTAAGAGCAACTGTGCAACAATGTCCCTCACCTTAGCAAGGCCTTGCTATGTCCTTTACCGGCAGTTGGAGCTTATATAAGACAATTTCCACTGTGGCTTAATATAACAAAAGGGGTCAAGATGATAAATTGTAATTCTAAAGGATCTGATATCTGCTTCAATGTTTGTGTTCAGTGTAAAGAAGAAGTGTATACTTGAAGTCTGGACCAAGAACAGGCACCCTCTCACTAACTTCTGATGTCTGTCTGTGAGGGTCCTGTGGAATAGGCGATGTGGTCTCCCATGCTCTGGCGTCTGGAAAACCTGCTGCGCTCTGCTACTGTAACGCTCCTGCGTTTCTTATATGGTGTGGATTTTCAGCTGCAGAAATAGTTCCACGTCAGTTGTCATGTAAGAGATATGCTGAGATACCATTCCCAACCTCAATGACTCATCATGTGTGGAAGGTCTTATTTCAGCCAGTAAATACACACAATTAGCAAGCTGGTTCCTAGAGTGACTTTATATATGTGGTAACACAATGATGAAGGTTTGAGGGATAGGTTGAGTGGAGGTGGTAGGTGATAGACACTTGAAGGTGAGACAGTAGCAGATGGATGCAGGAAGGTTTAACAATGTTGTATGATAGCAGATGATAGAATAGCAGGTGGACATAAAAAAGAGATCAACCCAGTGCAGAAAAGTAGCAGTAGTCTCAAGAGCTAGCAATCTAGTTTATGCAGATGTGATAAACAGTCTCTACTATGCAGAGCTAGATAGTGTAAGCTTAGTATAAGTTTATAGAGAATTCCCCTGCGGGGTACTTAGCACTATTAGCGATACAGCCGAAGGGTGGTTCAGGAAAGGCGGATGATCCAGTAGCGGGATACAGGGATCAGCGCAGCGAGGTTCCGTCAGCGAAGTAAGCTTGCAAGCATGGAAGCTTCAAGCAAGGTTAGCATCCAGATAAGGGTGTTTGAACGAACACATGTGAGTGAGAGCCGACGCCTTAAATAGCCATCTAGTCCGGCGCTGTATGATGACAGCTCCAGTCTTAAAGGTGTATGCGCACCTTTCCAAAAGTAAATGGTAGGGCGCATACACTTGTGGAAAGTGTAATTTAGGGTACCAAAGGTACCGGAACATTACAATACCCCCCCTTTAAGGCCTGCTCCTGAAGGCCTCTGGAGCTGGTTTGTCTGGGTATCTCGCATGAAAATTGCGGATTAATCTAGGGGCATGTATGTCAGAGGTGTTTAGCCAGGTGTCGTCTTGGGGCCCATAGTTCTTCCATCTAACCAAGTACTGAAGTCTTCTTCTGTAGATACGAGAATCCAGAATCTCTTTTATCTCGTATTCTTCTCCACCTTCAACTTGTACAGGAGGGGGAGGTGGAATATTAGGCCTTATTCCTTGGTTCCTCCGGAACATGGGGTTTTAGTAGCGACACATGGAAAATGGGATGGATTTTAGGTCCATTGGCAATGTAAGCTGCACTGCAGCTTTTCCAATAAGTTTCTTGATTGGGAAAGGTCCCAAGAACAGAGGTCCAAGCTTTTTGCTAGGGATCTTCAGTCTCAAGTTTTTTGTTGAGAGCCAAACGAGGTCCCCGATAGTATACTGTGGAGAAGGTCTTCTACGAAGATCATAGTACTTCTTTTGTTGACTGTGAGCGTGTGCAATGGTAGTATTTAGTAAACCCAGAGAATCCTTTATTTGGGAAAGATAGTCTGAGGCTACTGGGTTATTTGAAGGAAGGATGCGTGGAGGGAGAATAGAGGGATGGAACCCATAGTTCAAGTAGAACGGACTCTGCTTGGTTGTACTGTGAGTTGCGTTGTTGTAGGCAAATTCTGCCAGGGGGAGAAGATCCAACCAATCATCCTGTTGGTAAGAAGTGTAACAACGTAAATACTGCTCGATGCATTGGTTGACTCTTTCAGTCTGTCCGTTGGTCTGCGGATGGTAAGGAGAAGTGAGCTTCCGCTCAATCCGTAGTATGTGACATAGTTCTTGCCAGAATTTAGAAATAAATTGGGATCCACGGTCAGACAAAAGAGTTTTTGGGATACCATGTAATCTGAAGACATGTTTCATCAGGAGTTCTGCCGTTTGTTTGGACGAAGGTAGTCTGCGAATAGCAATGAAATGTGCCATCTTTGTCAGATGGTCCACTGACACCAAGATGGTATTAAATCCTTTGGAAGGAGGCAATTCTACGATGAAGTCCAATGACAGAACCTCCCATGGAGTTTGGGGTATTGGTAGACTGCATAGTAGGCCGGATGGTCTCGTAGTGTCAATTTTGGACCTGGCACAGACATTGCATGAAGAGACGAATTTTTGTATAGATGTTTTCATGTCAGGCCACCAGAATTGCCGAGAAATCAAATTGAAAGTCTTTGTCATACCCATATGTCCTGCCATAGGCACATCATGCGATAATTCCAAGATCTTGGTGCGTAGGGTAGGTGGTATGTAAAGTTTTTCGTTGTAGTAGAGGAAGCCTTCTGCATCGGTATTTAGTTGTGGTGGGGGTGAATCCAACCTTATACCATGCAGAACCTCTTCCTTCAAGGAACGGACAACTCCAATAATGCGTTTGTGAGGTATTATAGGAACGGAAGGAATTTCAAAGTAGTTTTCTTCAGTTAGTCGTGATAGTGCATCCGCCTTTTTGTTCTTATCTGCAGGTGTGTAGGTCACTAGGAAGTTAAACCTTAGAAAGAATAGTGACCATCGCACCTGTCGATGCGAGAGAGTTTTGCTAGTCTGAAGATATTGGAGGTTTTTATGGTCCGTGTATATAATTATTGGTAATTGGGTGCCTTCGAGTAAATGTCGCCAATTCTCCAGAGCCAATTTTATAGCAAGCAGTTCCTTCTCACCCACGGGGTAATTTATCTCGGGACTGCTCAGGGATTTAGAAAAAAAGGCGACTGGATGAAGTGGTGAAGTGGGAGTAGGTCGTTGGGAGAGTATTGCTCCTACTGCCAGGTTTGACGCATCTACCTCCAGAATGTATTGGAGGGATGGGTCTGGATGGCGTAATATGGGAGCGGAAGTAAACCTTGTCTTTAACATGTGGAAAGCCTTATTTGCTTCTTCTGACCATTTAAATGGTATTTTTATGCTAGTGAGCTGTGTGAGGGGTCTCACAATAGCAGAAAAGTTTTTTATGAACTTCCTGTAGAAATTTGAAAATCCCAGGAATCGCTGTAGCGCCTTGCGTGTAGTTGGTGTAGGCCAATCCTGAATGCAGGATATTTTACTCATGTCCATCTCGATTCCTGTTTTGGATATGATGTAGCCTAGAAAGAGTACCTCATCTTTATGGAACAAGCATTTCTTCAGCTTCACATAAAGATTATGTGCAAGCAATCTCGATAATACAAGTCTTACATGTCTTATGTGTTCAGACAGGGTCCGTGAATATATAAGTATATCGTCCAGATATACCACAACACAGACATCTAGTAAGTCTTTAAAAATATCGTTTATAAATCGTTGGAAAACTGCAGGGGCATTGCATAGGCCGAATGGCATCACAAGATACTCGAACAATCCGTATCTAGTTCTGAACGCAGTCTTCCACTCGTGTCCATCACGGATTCGAATGAGATTGTATGCTCCTTTCAGGTCTAATTTTGAAAAATAGGTAGCTCCACGCACCTGCTCAATGAGCTCAGGGATAAGTGGTAGAGGATAGCGATCTTTTATTGTGATAGCATTCAATTTCCTGTAGTCGATGATAGGTCTGAGACTTGAATCTTTATTGCGAACAAAAAAGAGTCCTGCTGCTGTGGAAGAAGTGGAAGGTCTAATAAAACCTTTTTCCAAGTTCTCATCCAAATAGGTTTTGAGATGGGCAAGTTCATCCTGTGAAAGAGGATAAACATAACCGAACGGCAATTTGCTATTTGGGAGTAGATCAATGCTACAATCATAGTCTCGATGAGGAGGTAATGCTTGAGCATTTTTCTCAAGAAAAACCTCAGAAAGATCCTGATAACATAGTGGTGCAATCTCATCTGTCACCACAGACAGAATCTTCCTGGAAAACGGGAGGTTACACGTTTCCTCGCAATAACAAGAAGGGAAGGTCAAGGACCGTTTCTTCCAATCTATGGTTGGTTGGTGTGTGTGCAACCAGGGAAGTCCCAACACAATGGGAAAGTGGGGTGATGGTATTAAATCGAAGGTAGAAGTCTCCCTATGAGACTCGTTAATAGTGACTAGAAGTGCTTGTGTCTGATCGGTGATCGGACCAGAGGATAACGGAACACCGGTAATAAGACTTACTGAGACAGGTTTGAGTTTAGAAATAATAGGAATTTTATTTAAAGCAGCAAAACATATATCCATATAATTTCCACAAGATCCTGTGTCAATCATGGCCTTAGTAGTAATCCTGTTCTGGTCCCACTGTAATGTCAAAAAAACAGAAATGTAGGGGTTAGTGAATGAAGTTGTCAATCCTCCTAGAGAGACATGTGAACACTCACCCTTCTTTTTGTTGACTAGGGGACAGACGTTTATCTTGTGATCCGGGGATGCACAGTACAAGCAGAGATTTTCATTTCGTCTTTTGGCTTTTTCCATAGTTGATAGCGGTGGGCGTATGGTTCCTATCTCCATAGGAACGGGGTCAACGGCCAGACTCCGAGAGGAAACGGATAATGGCATTCCCATCTTTTCAGCCTTTCTTTCTCGTAGTCTTCTATCTATGGTAATACTGAGTTGTATTAATGCATCCAGGGTTTTTGGCAGATCCGCTCGGGCGAGCTCGTCCTTAACGGCTTCTGATAGGCCAAGCCTAAATTGGGTTTTCAGAGATGCATCATTCCATTCTGAATCAAGGGTCCATCTCTTGAACTCTGCGACAAAGTCTTCTACAGGCCTCCTTCCTTGTTTCAAGGATCTTAACTGAAGATCAGCAGTACTCTGCCTATTGGGGTCATCATATAGGCTAGTGAGCTCTGCCAGGAACAAGGCATAGGAGTTGAGAAGCTGGTCGTTTTTCTCAAAAAGAGAATCTGCCCAGGCTCGAGGATCGCTTGATAGGTAAGAAATAATAGTACAAACCTTAATGTGATCAGTAAGGTAGGTACGAGGTTTTAGCAAAAAAAGTAACTCACATGCGTTTTTAAATTCGCGAAATTTTTTGCGATCGCCTGTAAATACCAAAGGGGGATTTATCTTGGGTTCAGGGGACTGAGCAGAGGTAAGTTGTGTCAGTCTAATTACCTGCTGCGACAGAGCCTGATTGTCTTCTTTTAATTCAGCAAGTGCGTGTATTAACGCAGATACTTGCTGTTTTAATTGTGTCACCTGAGTGGCTATTTCTGCTGAATCCATTTTTTAGGTTCGTTCAATCTGTAACGCTCCTGCGTTTCTTATATGGTGTGGATTTTCAGCTGCAGAAATAGTTCCACGTCAGTTGTCATGTAAGAGATATGCTGAGATACCATTCCCAACCTCAATGACTCATCATGTGTGGAAGGTCTTATTTCAGCCAGTAAATACACACAATTAGCAAGCTGGTTCCTAGAGTGACTTTATATATGTGGTAACACAATGATGAAGGTTTGAGGGATAGGTTGAGTGGAGATGGTAGGTGATAGACACTTGAAGGTGAGACAGTAGCAGATGGATGCAGGAAGGTTTAACAATGTTGTATGATAGCAGATGATAGAATAGCAGGTGGACATACAAAAGAGATCAACCCAGTGCAGAAAAGTAGCAGTAGTCTCAAGAGCTAGCAATCTAGTTTATGCAGATGTGATAAACAGTCTCTACTATGCAGAGCTAGATAGTGTAAGCTTAGTATAAGTTTATAGAGAATTCCCCTGCGGGGTACTTAGCACTATTAGCGATACAGCCGAAGGGTGGTTCAGGAGAGGCGGATGATCCAGTAGCGGGATACAGGGATCAGCGCAGCGAGGTTCCGTCAGCGAAGTAAGCTTGCAAGCATGGAAGCTTCAAGCAAGGTTAGCATCCAGATAAGGGTGTTTGAACGAACACATGTGAGTGAGAGCCGACGCCTTAAATAGCCATCTAGTCCGGCGCTGAGTGATGACAGCTCCAGTCTTAAAGGTGTATGCGCACCTTTCCAAAAGTAAATGGTAGGGCGCATACACTTGTGGAAAGTGTAATTTAGGGTACCAAAGGTACCGGAACATTACAGCTACAGGATGTTTAGCCGATCTCCACTTTCTCTCTCAGCGATACTGCAAAGACATCTGCAGTGCAGTGAAAGACATCCGCTCCGCTGAGGCTGAGTTCTGTAAGTGGGTCAGGCCTCGTGCAGTAGGCTGCAATCTGCTGTCTCACACACCACTCAGCAGGCTGATGTGCACTCGATGGGTCCCAGGAGCAAGAGAGTTTTTGTCTGTCTTGCAGATAGTTTTATAACCCCTCCCAAAATGCTTCACTCCCTCTTTGCCTCCTAGGGAAGTTGTTTCCATAGCAATCCAGGCACATGATCAGCACTCTGCAAAAGACTACAGTTCCCACAATGCCAATCCTCCAGTTCCCGCAAGATGACGATCCCATCTGAATCCAGCATTAAAGGGGCACAGAAACAATTTCAACAAACAAAAGATAAGTCTGTATACTTAAACATGATAGTCCGGACCCAGCTACAGACGTATGAGTGCTACCAGAATTGCTGCAGAGGTTGAAGGGTAGGGGGGTCAGCCTGTCAGTGCGCAGACTATACGCTACCCACTGCATCAAATTAGTCTGCATGGCTGTCATCCCAGAAGGAAGCCTCTTCTAAAGATGATGCACAAGAAAGCCCGCAAGCAGTTTGCTGAAGACAAGCTGACTAAGGACATGGATTACTGGAACCATGTCCTGCGGTCTGATGAGACCAAGAGACTTTATTTGGTTTAGATGGGGTCAAGTGTGTGTGGCGGCAATCAGGTGAGGAGTACAAAGACAAGTGTGTCTTGCCTACAGTGAAGCATGGTGGTGGAAGTGTCATAGTCTAGGGCTGCATGAGTGCTGCTGGCACTGGGGAGCTACAGTTCATTGAGGGAACCGTGAATGTCAACATATACTGTGACATACTGAAGCAGATCATGATCCCCTCCCTTCGGAAACTGGGCAATATTCCAACATGGTAACGACCCCAAACACACCTCCAAGATGACCACTGCCTTGCTAAAGATGCTGAGGGTAAAGGTGATGGACTGGCCAAGCATGTCTCCAGACCCAAACCCTATTGAGCATCTGTGGGGCAATCTTTAAACTAAAGGTGGAGGAGTGCAAGGTTTCTAACATCCACCAGCTCCGTGATGTCATCATGAAGGAGTGGAAGAGGACTCCAGTGGCAACCTGTGAAGCTCTGGTGAACTCCTTGCCCAAGAGGGTTAAGGTAGTGCTGGAAAATAATGGTGGCCACACAAAATATTGACACTTTGTAAATTTGAACATTTTCACTTAGGGGTGTACTCACTTTTGTGGCCAGCGGTTTAGAAATGAATGGCTGTGTGTTGAGTTATTTTGAGGGGACAGCAAATTTGCACTGTTATACAAGATGTACACTCACTACTTTACATTGTAGTAAAGTGTAATTTCTTCAATGTTGTCACATGAAAAGACATAATAAAATATTTACAAAAATGGGAGGGGTGTATTCACTTTTGTGAGATACTGTAAATCAAAGAATTTCTTGGCTTTCTAGAGCAGGTATATGAGCATCCTATCAGACTAACAATTCAAACTTCATGAACAGCAAGTCTCTTAGAAGGCCCTTAGTCCTAGTAGTCCTAGACGACCCTTGCTCCTGTACGCAAAAAGTCTTTTGGAAAAGGTAATAAGGTGGACAAAAAGCAAGATACAGCACCATGCTTTTGCTTTACAACCAGAAGCAAAAGAAAAAATATTCAGTGCTCATACTGATCTTTATAATTTAGAGCTGCTCATTAAAGTTCTAGACACGATGACCACAGAGGCCAGGTTCCTGGTTAGAATTATAGCTGCAAACTAGATAGAAGAAACTCACAAGCTTTGAACAAAGTAGCGAGGGATGAACTTCGTCAAGGTCAGAAAGTTCATCTGGTTGTACAAGGTTTATGATACAACTGATGCCCAACTGCTGTGCTTTGCAGATGATTAATATCTGAAATCAAAATCCTACAGAAACATTAAACACAAGATGTAAGAATGAGACATGAGGCAGGCAGACTGTTAACTCAACAAGCTTTATGGAATACTGTAACACAGCACCTATGAGGTATATTTATAATAAATTTAGCCCTGGAGAAAAAAATAGACAGAGGGGCTACATGACAAGGGGAGGAATCAGCCTGGAAAAGGCTTAACATGAAAGGTGGAAGTGTAAGAAGTCCTAATGGCGGTCACTGGCTAGATGGTGGGGGGGGGGGGGCGGGGTTGGAGGGGTAGGGATAGAATGCTGCGGATAATTCACCCTGGAAAGGTTGGCTGGAGGGTGAAACGGTCTTACCCACTCACCCTTTTTCAGTTGTCTGAAGCAAGAAGTTGTTTTTCCCATCATGGCAGGGGAGGTGCAGCTTAGATAAGATTTTGGTTAGTAGACACCCAAAGACCATCTACTGGCAAAAACTAGTCTGTTGATGATTGGTACATTTTATTTGCTTACGTCGGTCGCGCGCAGGCAGCTAGGGGGCATGCTCCCGCCCCCGCTCATCAGCGGGGAAGCTGATGCAGCGGGCAGGCGGCTCCGATTGCCTCCTGACTCCTGCGATCGCTCCCCGCTGAGAGAGAAGAACAGTCAGCTGTTGTAAACACAGCTGACCGTTCTTCTCCCATGAATGACCATAGAGCACCTGTGATCCTTCTATATAGGATCACAGGTCTCTATGATCATTTCACAAGCCACGCCCTCCACAGTTAGAATCACTCCCCTAGGCTCACATTTAACCCCTTGATCACCCACAATGTTAACCCCTTCCCTGCCAGTGTCATTATTACACTAATAGTGTAATGTCACTGGTCCCCCCAAAAGTGTCAAAAATGTCAGTCAGGGGTCTGATCTGTCCACCGCAATGTCACAGTCCCCCAAAAAAATGCAGATCACCGCCATTACTAGTAAAAAAAAAAAAAAACAATAAAAATGACAAATCTTTCCCGTAGTTAGTAGGCGCGATAACTTTTGCGCAAACCAATAAAAAAAAAAAAAACGCCTTTTGTGATTTTTTTTTACCAAAAATATGTAGCAAAAAACAAATTGGCCTACAATGTTAAAAAATGTTGTTTTTTAAATTTTTGGGAATGTTATATATATGAGAAAAATATTGTTTTTTTTTTTTTTCAGAATTGTCGCTTTTTTGTTTATAGCGCAAAAAATAAAAATCGCACAGGTGATCAAATACCACCAAAAGAAAGCTCTATTTGTGGGAAAAAAGGACATCAATTTTATTTAGGTACAGTGTCGCACAACCGTGCAATTGTCCGTTTGCAATTGGTCATTAAGGGGGCAAATCCTTCCCGTCCAGAAGTGGTTAAATAATGGGCTACTGTTGCCAATTTTTTATTTCAATATTTTTATTGAAAAAGATCTTACAATAACAGGTACATTACATAAACAATAGCCCATTCACAGGTTGTCATTATACCAAAAGCATATGGCCATAGGAATTGAACAAACAAAAATAAGATAGATCATTGTCAAATAAACAAAAAGATACATTAGAGTGCTCTCAGGTAAATATACCAACATGAAACAAATAATAATTATTACCAGGAAATAGAAAATATGATCCTGGGCAGCAAGGGACCAGGTACAAAATACTTATAGTCAATAACTAGAAATTCAACCAGGTAGGCTGGCTATGCAGACAGATGCATTTTAGCCACCTGGGTAGGAGCCAACTACCAACGTAAGAGGAGAGATTCAGTTAGGTGCCAGGGCGATACTGTGGCCATTTTAAATATACGAGGAGCGTTAAAGTCAAACCGGGACTTTTGAGTTTATATAATAAAAGAGCAAATTTCAAGGAGTGGAAACTGCATTTATTTTTTTACATACTCCCCTGCTACATTAAGGCTTATACATTTTTTAAATGCTTTTTGCAGAAATGCACTACAGTCCATTTAACATGGTTTCCTATGGGACACGTTGACATCTATGTTTTTTTCAGCCATTGCATTTTTGGAAAGGGCCAGGGACTTTTTTAAAAGCAAAAACGGTGCATTTTTAGTTCAATAGACTTCAATAGAGAAGCCGCAGAAAGCATGTAGTGTGTTTTTGCCACAATTTTTTTTAATCCACCCAACAACAAATTGGCCAAAAAAAAAGCATAAAAAAATGAAAAATGCATACAAAATGCATGTGCAAAAACATAAAATACATCGCAACAAGCACTGCAGAAACCGATCAAGAGAAAACTGCATATGTGTGAACCAGGCCTTTTACACTTATCCCAGCACTTAACGAATGCCTGGAAAGCTTTGGCATTGAAAGATTTGTCAGTACACTGAACCATCCTAGGACAGCCTGCTTCACTTCATCATCAGAAAGATTAGTCTTTTGTGCAATTTCACGACAGGTTATGCATCAATTACCCAGGATCAGGAGTTCCACGTGCTGAATGTTAACAGGAATGACTACTGTAGGATAGGTATCACCATGGCCGGGATAGTCACTGACGGACATACAGCCATCTTTGAAATGTTTACACCCTTCAAATGTCTTACTGCGGCTGAGCGTCTCATCACCATAGTGTGGTTGAAGTCTTCTGTAGATATCTGCAGGTTTTATGCCTTCGTTCACAAGAAACTTCATCACCACACACTGTTCCATGCACCTACGAACACTGTTGTCTGCCATCTTGATTAACGGTCTCTGGTTTGGCCAGCGACATGTGCAACTCCTATCAGTAATAGAACACACTTGCCACTTACTACTACATGCAATACCTCCATGCTAGCATCCTTTTTTATATCTGCACATTTAAAAGTCCCGGTTTGACTTGAACACCTCTCGTATGTCAAGCAGTTGGAGTCATTATTTTGGAAGAAAAAATTATAGGGACAGTATTGAGAAATGCCTCAGTCACGCAGGGGTGCAAGGGTAATAAAATAATTGGTTATGTCTGCTACTATTTCAGACTTGCTTTGATAGAGAAGATGTTCTACCTTATGTATTGCTGTAACACATGTTGCATTGCAGTGTTATTAATTTAGAAAAGCATCAAACTTGTGGGGTTGACCAATTACTCTCCAGACCTGAAAAAATTATGTAAATGTATGTAAATGCCAAGTGTCTAACTGAAGTGAACTTTAAAGGTAGGCTAAGTTTATATTTTTTACAGTGATATTAGATTTATTATACATTTCTAATGGACCTTGCTTGTTAAAAAAAAAATAAATAAAAAAGGATTTGGCACCCTGACGGTCTTTGATTCCTTTCATGTTTTGTTCAGGTGGATCTTCAACTCCCAAAGGTTACTTACTTGCTTTAAAGGCTGACCAGGCACAGCTTCCTGTTGGCTTGCCTGTCATTGCAGCAGTATGGAACAGAATCTGAAGATAGACTCCCAATAAAACCGATGTTGGTGGTCTACTGTGGGACAGTACAAAAGCAAATTAGCACCCCTTTTCCTCAAACTGTATGCCCTAACTCTTTAACTACTACTTAATACCGTGCACTTTCACCCCCTTCCTGCCCAGGCCAATTTTCAGCGCTGTCACACTTTGAATGACAGTTGCGCGGTCATGCTACACTGTACCCAATTACATTTTTATAATTTTTTTCACACACATAGAGCTTTCTTTTGGTGGTATTTAATCAATTGGTTTTTTATTTCTTATAAAAAAAAAAAAAAGAAAAAAAGACAGTAAATTTTGAAAAAAAAAAAAAAAAATAATAATGTTTCTGTGAGTAAATTTTTGAAAATAAAAATAATTTTTCTCCTTCACTGATGTGCCCTGATGAGGTGGCACTGATGAGGAGGAACTAATATGCCACACTGATGGGCACTAATAGATGGCACTGATAGGCGGCATTGAAAGGCGGCACTCAGAGGTGGCACTGATGGGCAGCACCATCAGTGCCCATAGTGCTCCCAGTCAGTGCCTACATGAGCAGGCACTGATGGGCACTGACTGGCAGCACTATGGGCACTGATTTTCACTTTTTTGGAATCAGGGCATTGATGATCAGTGACCTGATCACCTGTCCTGGTCTCCCCTGTGAGGAGGAGACGCTGATCGGCTCTCCTCGCCTCACACTCTGACAGTGTGAGGCGAGGAGAGCCGATAAACCGCACTTCCTCATTTACATGTGACTGGCTGTGATTGGACACAGCCGATCACATGGGTAAAGAGCCATGTCATTGGCTCTTTACCAAGACCAGGGTCGCGCCATGTCCTAGTAACACGGCGCAGCCACGATCGCCGCACTGCTCGCCCCTGGGGGCGCGCGAGAGAGGCTGTTCTGGTGCGCCATCATATGACGGCGCCTCAGAACAATAGCTGCACCGCTCATTTGACAGTGGGCGGGCAGTATGTGGTTAAGCAACACAGTATTGGAGATTTATCATTAATTCTTAAAAAGGGGCTCATTCACATGGCCGTCAGGCCCACCACACTCAACAGCCTTTTTATGTATATTGAACACGGTGAAGCTCGCATGCAGGCAGCCTATGTTAGGCAATAGTAAGCAGTGGCTGTATAAACTCACTTGCACATATACATTTGACAGATATGGATAATGAATTAATTTTTTTAAATCTCTTATGTAAACATTTCTATTATTTATTTTACTGGCCCTGGAAATCAGCTTTGTGTTAAATATAAAAAAAAAAAACAAACACAAATATGACAGGCATAATGCAGGGATAGGCTCTAAAGCCCCGTACACACGCACCGACTGTTGGCCGTAAATTTTGGGCCAACGTTCTATCGGCCGATTGTTGGCTTGTTAGTCTGATGCTTCCGACAACCGACTGCGACTTTTCGGCCGAACAAAATCTGGTGTGCATGCTATAAAGTTTTTGTTGGCCGTCACCAGAACGGACGATTGTTCGTCAGTCAGTACAGATATCGGCCGACAAAAGTCAGATGAGCAAGACTGGGCATGCTCAGAGAAGAAAAAACACATGAAAAGTAGACCAGAACATGACATCACTTCTGCAGTTGGTTGTTGTTGGCCGACAAAATTTGTGTGCAGTCTAGAGCACATTTCAACCAACACAACAACACTGGACAAAAGACGGCCGATCGTTCGGCCGACAATCGGTGCAAGTGTATGAGGCATAAGTCATTAAATTGTTTGGAAAGCAGAGCTCCAGATTGCTTTCATTAGACCATCAGTGCCAAACATGTGAAACACACTACTGTGCAGCACAGGTCAGAATGTATACCAGAGATTCTGGGGAAACTGGCCTTAAAATGGTAGCTGTAAAGCCCCGTACACACGTACCGATGGTCGGCTTACAAATGTTCCTCTTTTCTCCCCGGGATGTCGGTGTCTGCTGAAAAGTGCAAAGACAGCACAAGGACAGCACAAGAATTTTGTCCGCCGACTGCAGAAGTGATGTCATGTAATGGTTAACTTTCCCTGTGTTTTCTATTTTCTGAGCATGCCCAGTCTTGCAAATCTGCGGTCTGTCGGCCGAATTGTGTACTGACAGGCGAACAATCGTCCGTTCTGGTGTCGGCATACAAATATTTTCATGTTTGCACGAAAGACTTTTGTCCGCGGATTGTGCGCAGACATCTGTCGGAGGCACCATACTAACACGCGTACAATCGGCAGATCCTTCGTCCACCGACGTTTGTATGCCGACGATCGGTACGTGTGTACGGGCCTTAAAGCATGCAGAATTACATATGAAAGTACTAAGAAATGTAACAGGCTGCATTATTGTTTTTTACACTCCAATTCTAACCATTGGGAAATCCATACTGAGCAAACGACCTACAGTTGTGTTCAAAATAATATCAGTCCAACATCACTAATAACATCAATCACTGTTTTTGGTATAAATTATATTTCTGGCAAATAATTTACTAGTACGTGTAGTAGAGTAATAGAAAACCAACAGTCATGACATGCATGCTGTTAATTCTGTGTTATTGAATCAATAATAGAAAGGGGCGTGTTCAGAATAATAGCAGAGTGGAGTTGAATTAGTGAGGTCATTCAGTCTATGAAAAAAAAAAACAGAGGTCAAACAGGTGGCCCTTGTTTAAGGACGAAGGCAGCAAATGTTTTACATGCTGGGTATAGTGCATTTTTCTCTGAAAAACTGAGTAAAATGGGTCATTCAAGACATTGATCAGAAGAACAGCGTACTTTGCTTAAAAAGTTTATTGCAGAGAGGAAAACATATAAAGAAGTGCAGAAACTGACAGGCTGCTTAGCTAAAATGATCTCAAATGTTTTAAAATAGCAACCAAAACCAGAAAGGCGTGGAAGAAAACTACCATTTGAATGGATGGAAGAATAGCCAAAATAGCAACAACTCAGCCAATGATCAACTCCAAGGTGATCAAATTAGAAGATGCCAATGTAAAGCCAAGAAGCTCCCCACAAAGTCCCATTGTTGAAAAAACGACATGTGCCGAAGAGATTACAATTTGCCAATGAACACATTGACTGGCCTAAAGAGAAACAGCGCAACATTTTGTGGACTAATGAAAGCCAGATTGTTCTTTTTGGGTCTAGGGGCCACAGACAGTTTGTCAGATGACCCCCAAACACTAAATTCAAGCCACAGTACACAGTGAATAAAGTGAAGCATGGTGGCGCAAGCATCATAAGGGGATGTTTCTCATACTATGATATTGGGCCTATTTATCGCATACCAGGGATCATGGATCAGTTTGAAGACATCAAAATATTTGGAAAAGGTCATGTTGCCTTATGGTGAAGAGGAAATGCCCTTGAAAAAACCCCAAACACACCAGTAAGTGAGCAGCATCTTGGTTCCAGACCAACAAGATTAACATTATGGCGTGGCCAGCCCAATCCCCAGTTCTTAATCCAACAGAAAACTTGTGGGGTGACATCAATAATGCTGTTTCTGAGGTAAAACCAAGAAATGCAGAGGGATTGTGGAATGTAGTACAATCGTCCAGGACTGGAATACCAGTTTACAGGCGCCAGAAATTGGTACATGCAACACAAATGTGAAGCAGCTCTCAGAAACAGTGGTTATACAACTAAATATTAGTTCAGTGATTCACAGGAAAGCTGTGAAAATCTTCAAGCGTTTTTCAGTTTATACAGTAAATGTTTGAGTTTGTAAAGGAAAAATGCAGACACTATTTTTTTATTTTGTAAAACGGTAAAAATTGGATTTTTTGACTTACCGTAAAATACATTTCTCTGATGTTCATTGACAGACACAGCTCCTGATTCTTCATAACCATTGGGTTATACTGCCCCCTCCAGGAGTAGGACACTAGGCAGAAAAAAGCTTGACTAATGCCTCATACACACGCAACGATTATCGGCCGACCGATCGGTCGACTTTTGTCCAGTGTTGTTGTGTTGGTTGAAATGTGCTCTAGACTGCACACAAATTTTCTCGGCCAACAAAAACCAACTTCAGAAGTGATATGTGCTGGTTTACTTTCCGTGTGTTTTTTCTTCTCTGAGCAAGCCCAGTCTTGCTCATCAGATTTTTGTCCGCCGAAATCTGTACTGACAGACGGAAAATCGGCCGTTGTGTTGACGGCCAACAAAAATTTTATAGCATGCACACCAGATTTTGTTCGGCCGAAAAGTCGGAGTCGGTTGTCGGAAGCATCCTACTAACAAGCCGAAAATCGGCCGATCGGACGTTGGCCGAAAATTCACGGCCAACAATCGTTGCGTGTGTACGAGGCTTAAGTCTTTGGGCAGTCCCAGGAGGTATCAACCCACTCTCAGCTATAGGGACTCAGTTTTGTTACAAGCAGTGTCAGAAGAAAGCCAACTCCACAGAGGAGTAGGTGCTGTGTCCGTCAATGAACGTCAGAGAAATGGATTTTACAGAAAGTTAAACATCCCGTTTTCTCTTTCGCTCATTGATGGATGCAGCTCCTGATTCTTCTTAACCATTGGGACATCCCAAAGCAGTGTTAAACATGAGGGGTGGGAAAACATCAGAAAAAAATTCACAAGGCTAATTATAGCCAACCAGGTAACATAGCGCTCAACCATAAACAACTGGAGCTCACCTGAAAAACAATACACCCTCTAAGAGGGCCAAGTCCTCTAAACAGCAGCCAAAACCAGCAGCAAAATCCTGTGGCCAAAAGAAGTATCTGTAGATGCCAACAAAACCACTTAACAAAAATATTTGTAAAAGTGTGCACCGACGACCAGATGGCCGCCTTGCAAAAGTTGCATCACTGACGCTTGAAGACGGAAATCCCAGGAGACACTAAGCGCCGTAGTAGAGTGCGTCTAAACAGGGAAATGAGGAACCTGACCCCTGATGCAATAGGGCTGAACCCCCATCTGTCTGATCCATGAGGAAATGGTCACGGAAGAAGCGGACAACCCTTTGTGAGGTCCGTCCAAGAGTCTGGAGTTCCTAAAAGACTCCGTAGCTACCAGGTACACCCTAATTGCCCAGACCACATCCAAGACATGCAAGGCAATTTTCCTCAGAGGTTTAGGCCTGAGAAGGCAACACAATGTCTTCATTCAAATGACAGTCAGAGACCACCTTAGGAAGGAAAGACAGACAGAGGCAAAGCACCATCTTATTCTTGTGAAGCACCATAAAGGTGAACGACAGGATAACGCTGTCAGTTCCGACACCCTGCATGCAGAGGTGATAGCCACCAAAGAAGGCCACCATCTGGGGCAACGTAAGTAAGGAAAACTCCCGAATATTTTCAAAGAGAAGCTTGAGTAGAGCTGAAAGCACCACCTGGCCTACGTCTTCCACGTACGATGGTAGATCTTCCTAGAGGCAGATTTCCAAGCTTTTAACCGCGTAGGATTCATAGATTCAAAACAAACCTCCACCCTTCAGCACCTGGCGTTCAACAGCCAAGTTGCTCTAGCCAGTGACTGTAAAGCAGGATGGAAGATTGGTCCTTGGCACAGCATATCCTCCCTGACAGGAAGTCCCCAAGGAGCATCGGCGACCAGCCGTACCAGATCGGCATACCAAGACCGTCGATGCCAGTCTGGAGCCACTAGAATGACCATAATCCCTTCTGCCTGAATCATGCACAGGAGTCGTAGCAGAAGTTTGAGAGGGCTTGAACGAATCAGTCAGCCCACCTTTAAATGCTGGCTATTTACCGAGCCGCCAGGACACTTCTTGTGCCCCCTTGGTGATTGACATAGACCACCGCCGTGGCATTGTCAGAATGAATTTGTACCGGTCACCCCTACAGATGATTGTCCAATGAGCCAGACAAAGTCTGAACGCTCGGAGTTCCAGTACACTAAATCCGCAGTCTGGGCTCTGCCAGAGTCCAGACCCCCTGAGGATGTCTGTGCTAAGGACGCTTCCCCACCCAGACAGGCTGGCATCCGTGGAGACAACCGTCAAGTATAGGAGGAGAAGGATTTTCTCTGCTGAAGTACCAGAGAGCGAAGCCACCTCTAAAGACCGTGGATCCTGGATCCACTTTACCAGAATCTCTTTAGCAGAGATCTTGTGTGGATCTGTGAAACAGACCACCTCGAGGGTGGACACCATCAGACCCAGCACATGCATGCAAACCCGGAGGGATGATCGTCTGCTGAACAACAGAAGCTGAATTGCCTCCTGCAATGTGTGGAGTTTTTCCCAAGAAGAAACACTCTGGGTGAGTTCAGAGTCAGACCCAGATAGGCCATTTTTTTGTGGACAGAACCAAAGCAGACTCCTGAATGTTCAGGATCCCACAAACTCAGAGTAATCCCCAGTAGTCCATCAGAGCAGTCGGAGACTCGCAGAAGATAATCCTCCAGGTACCCCAGTACCGCGATCCCCCACTGACTCAAACAATGCCAGGACTGGGGCCAAAACTTCTGTGAAGAAACGAGGTGCGGAGGTGAGACCAAAGGTCAGCGCCACAAACTGATAATGCTCCTCGTCCATGGCAAAACAGAGGAAGCACTGGCGGACCAGCGCATATTAGAATGTGCAGGTAGGCATCTTGATGTCGAAAGAAGCAAGAAGAAATCTCCTTGATTTAGGGACACCACTACCGTGTGAATATACTCCATGCAGAACTTATGTACTCGCACAAAGCAGCTTAGCGCCTGGAGGTCCAGAATTGGACGCACCTTGCCTTCCTTCCTGGGGACTGTAAAGACGTTTGAGTAAAAAACCTTTAAAAATGTTCAGAAGTCGGAACCCAAACAACCACCCCTTGAAATAACAAGTCTTGCACTGCCCCAAGGAGACCCTGTAAGTGATCTAGGGACAAGCAGAGGTTGGAAGGGAAAAAACCTTTCCAGAGGACAAGATTGAACTCGATCTCATAGCCTGACCGAATAACATTGTGGACCCACTTGACCTATACCACGGATCCGGAAACTAGCGAAGTTATCCCCTCACCCCAGATACAGGTGAGGGCGCCTCTTCATGCAGAGGCAGCCTTGTCCACAGGTCTGGAAGAGCCCGCTCGTGGCTTGCCAGACCAGGCCCTCTTAGGTCCTCCTATGTTGGAAGCCCTGACTTTTGATCCCTAATCTTGAGATCCAGAGAGGCGAAAAGGGCCGCTTAGGAGCAGAGGAGAATGGCCCACATCTTCGACGGGGCTCCTCGCCCCTGGTTGACTGCGGAAGAAGAGTACTCTCCCCCCCGTGAGACCCTTAACGATGTCATCCAAGGAAGCTCTAAACAGGCGACCCCCTACAAGAGGGGGATCAGATAAGGCCTTCTTAGAAGTTTAGGCCGCAAACCAGCATTTCAGCCAGACAATACGCTGAAGGACCACTGCTGATACAGACAGCCTAGAAATCAAAAGAGCCTCATCCAAAGATGCATCAAAGACAAACTGTAGCCCCTGGACCAATTGGTCTGGCAGCTCCGCAAGACAGGCGGAAGCTATTCTCCCTCCAGGTCTCGGCGTAAAAGCTTAGCCCAATCGGTCAGAGTTTGCGACACCAGGGCAATAGTAATTACCGGCCGAATTGCGAAACCAGCTACAGCGCACATATGGTGGGCCAACAGCGCACATATGGTGGGCCAGAGCATCCGCCCTCTTATTAGATGGACCTTTACAGGTCGGGGACTCCTCAACCGGGGTGAAGGTAACTCAAATTTGACCTGTAAACCGGTGAGTCCACTACAGGCGGGACCATCCACCTTTTACGCAGTAAATCCTCATATGGACACCGCAAGCAAAAAACGCCTAGTAACCACTGCATTTTGGACAACCCCACTGTGACAATGTTGTCAAAGTAAGCAGAAAGAGGAACACTCTCGCCGCTTGAAGGGCCTGTTGAACCCTCCTTAACCTCCATTTTTTAAAGTTTCGTGCACTGACACAAACAGTGCATCCACCAGAGCCTATTTAAGCGTGGCTAGAGGAGCAGACCCAGGGTGCGTGGACGCAGACCCAGTAGTCTCACCTCGAAAACATAATCAGCGGAGGCCACCGCCTGCGATCTCACAAGGCAGGTGCCACATATAATAATGGCGGCAAGACTGTCATTAACAATGAAGCGCCCCCACAGTGTCACGTGGTTCAAGGGAGGTGCCAAGCTGACAATATGGCCCAGAAGGCCGCAAGCCATGGCCTAAGTTTTTGTGGGGGGCCACCCGCAATTGCACGGATCCTTAGCTTGGCAGATGCCCAAAGGAAGAGTGGGGGCTTCAGCTACACGCACTATAGTCGCCCACCAATGGCAGCGCTCAACTCGGCCGCATGGCCTAGTAGGCAGCCCACCATGGCCTAAATTTTTGAGAGCGGCCGGACGCCAGCCCCAGGGGCAGTGGAGGGGGAAGGTGGATGCCCAAACGGGAGGCAGTGGCTTCAGCCATCCTCACAGGGGCCTGCCTCACATAGGTTCCGAGGAGTAGGCTGCAAAGCTGCGGCCTAAATTTCTGGCGTACCCGCGGATGGTAAAAACATCCGCTTTTTCAGCCCAGAGGACATCCCTGCCCTAGTCACCAACCCCCAGGATGGCAGGGAACTCAAACTCCCCCCCCCCCCGTTGCGCACCAGGAAAACCCAGTCAGCATCAAATCCAACCAGCCCCCCTTAAGAGCATGTGGCAAAGCCAGCTCATCACCTCACCTGGGGGGGGGGGGGGCATGGGGTGGACCAAAAGACCCACAGTGACCGAAATTTTAGAGGGGGGAAGGGAGGGGAACTCAGGGGTCTGACCATCCCAGGGAGGGGCCCACGTCCACCCCAAGGCCCTGTGGGGGGACAGCTACTTGCCACACCAAGAAAAGGGTGGGCACCGCTCCAGACAGGACACCGCTCCTCCGTAATGTGGGTGCTGTCGGCCAGAAGGAAACACTGCAACCCAGGCCAAAGGTAGTTCGTATGCACCCTCGCAAGACATTTACCTCGCAGGCCAGCCCCCATCCAGTGGGGCAATTTTGTGGCCGACCTAGCGCAGAGCTGCGGTCTGCATGCGCTCGCTAGCCGGACTGGGGGGACCCTAAGGATCTATATTATTCTTTTTTTTTTTTTTTATTAAATTTCCAACATATAACAATTAAATCGTACTAACATGTACTATGAAGTACAACAAGATAAGTACGTGAAGTAAGGATAAGGACAACATTAACGACAAAAAATGACCAGGAGAAAGTGAAACAAGATTACATACATGAAAGCCTGCCTCCATATGCGTCAACAGCTGGGCGTGGAATGACCGGGCTGGCGCACCCCCAGAGATCCCTCAATTACGGTCCCGGAAGGTGCGCCTGACCAGGCGAGACTATAGGACGCACGGGTGCTCTAGGTCGAAGTCGTTGAAACATGTGAATACTATCAAAATGTAAAAATAAAGTACAGACTAAGGAATACAGAAATATACACACATTTCCAAAGGCAATATTCAGCAGCATTTAATATAGTAAATGTAAGTAACTCTCAATAAAGTCATCTAACATAGTCCTTTAGCCAGTGCGCTGTGCCAGGGTGACTAATTTGCATTATACAGAAGGACATGACCTTCCTTGAACGTCAATAACTTTTCGTATGTATCTATCACTTTTATATGGGATATAACTTCTGTTATGGAAAGGGGGTCATTAGTCTTCCATTTGCGCATAATGAGAGCTCTAGCAGCAAATATGATATGCATGGAGATAGATCTGGAATGTTTTGGGTAAGAGGTCACCCCAATTCCTAGTATAGCTAATTCCACCGTGGGAGTGAGATGAGTGCCAGTGATCGTATCAATCAGGTTGAATACATCTCCCCAGAAGCCCCTCAGGTGAGTACAGGTCCACAAGGATCTATATTATTCTGTTTGTTGCCCAGTCCGGCACTTGATTGTAGTTCTAACAGGAACAAAATAATAAAAGAGGAGAAAAATTCCATTTCAAATGAAAAAATTGCCAGGACCAGAGATCGCAGCAAGGAACTAGGTCCTTACTCCTGACCAGGCATAAAAAAAAAAAAAACTGAGTGCCTATAGCTGAGAGTGAGCTTTTTCCTGCCTAGTGTCCTACTTCTGTAGGGGGGAACTATAAGCCAATGGTTAAGAAGAATCAGGAGCTGTGTCCGTCAATGAAAGAAAGAGAAATTAATTTCTTTACTTTCTGTAAAGTAATAATAAATTTTAAACATTTTTCTTCATGTTTTGATTTGGAATAGACTCTGCAGTGTTCCCAATGCATTGGAAGTTTGGAATGTATGGAAATAAAAGCTAATTTAAGGATTTTGAGCTTTACTCACTTTTTTTTTTTTTTATAAAACTGTACAAGCTGTCAGCAATGCTGCATGGGTTTCATCACGCATCAAACCCCATGTTGACAAACTCAATGGTTTTCCATGTAAACAGTCGTGTACGGGTTCAGAACAGCCTTGGAAGCCCATTGAACAGTTAGTTGTTTGCATAGGTAGCCAAAGAAACTGGAGATGCACAATTAAAGAACCTGAATTGTGAACTTTCCATAAGACAGCAAGATGGAGGAGGGGGGAAATTGACCAATAAATTGGGGCATCATGAATACATTGAACGTTGAATATTTATTTTATTTTTTTTCCTATGCCATCTAGAGGTTGTGTGAGGACAGCAGCGCCCCAACACGACCCCACCTGCAGCACAATCTGCCCACGCTCTCTGCAGTGCTGCAGGTTTGACAAGGCAGGGGAAGGTGTGTCGGCTTCTAGAGTTTCACTATTTAAAGCATCTTCCCCAAAAATAGATATTTTGGATGGAGAGGGTAAGACTTTGCATTTCTTCAGCCCTGCTATTCTCTTGCTACATCTATTCTGACTGAAAATGATCTGAAATGATGGTCCAACTCAGCATATTATTTTTTTTTTTTTTGTTACTACTTTCTGATTTTCCTGCAATAAATCCAGTTTGCACACTTTTGCTTTACACATTAAAATAACTCCATGAAACAAATGATAGGAATCCATGCACTGCTAAACCGGTCCAGTGCAATGGTGTTTAAGTCAGAAATTCCATTTTTCTAAAACTGCTTTTATAAACTTTGGATGTGAAAATATTACTAGACTGTTCACAGCGCATCGGGGGATGATTCTGGTCTTTATTACAAGATTTCTGCAAAGCAGAGCCCCAGTCTGTGTGAACACATCTGTCTAAGGCTTAGTTAATGCAATGCTGGAACTCCCCCAGCAACGATTCAACATTTTTTTTTCTCCTGCTTTTTACAGGTCTTTTGCTGTTTTGATTGACTGAGACAGTATGATGTAAATCCTGTGCCTGTTCCGGAGTGGCTTCATCCCAGCACGCAGGTACTGGCTAAGAATGTATCCCAAGATGCACATGCACAGCTCTGCGTACATTGTAAAGACTGTAAACAGGCAGGAAAGACAAAGCATGTCTATTTTGCGATAAATTACCTGCTTGCACGCATTTTTTTTTTTTACGATTAGTTTCATTTTAAAGTGATCCTAAAGGAATTAAAAAAATAAAAAAACAACATGTTATACTTATTGGCTCTGTGTAATGGTTTTGCACATAGCAGCCCTTATCCCCCTCTTCTCAGGTCCCCCATCAGCACTCTGAGCTTCTCTCCCCTGCTGAGTGCCCCCATTGATATGGGGGCACTCGTGGTGCTCGCTCCCAAACCCCGGCTCGGTGTCCCCCCCCGCTCCCTTCTCGCTGGCTGTAATTGACAGCAGCAGGGGGCCATTGGGTCCCTTTGCTGTGGCTGAGCCAATGAGGAGGGAGAGAGGAGGGAGAGCCACTGCTCTCATGCACATTGCTGGATCGAGATCAGGCTCAGGTAAGTGTTACAGGGGGCAGGGAGGCAGCTGCACACAGAACATTTTTTACCTTAATGCATAGAACGCATGCTTGTAAAAAAAACATCAGCTTTTAAAAACCAATTCAAGATGAAAATACTGGCTGCTGTTGTGTTTTAGCTTTCAGACTACCAACATGCACAACATAAATGCCATAATGAAAAAAAGGGAAGTAATTCACCAGACTGGCTGTGTCACCAATGTCAGGTTTAAAATGATCTTGTGCCCAGACTGTGTGCATTAAAGTATTTATATATTCTTAACAAGCAGTTCAAGAGTTTTGATGAGAAAACAAGTCATGCCTGACCTCTCTATGTACTTTGAAGAAATTAATTGTAAAACATCCTCAAAATATCTTTGAAAAAGACTTTAAAAAAAGTCAGGTTTCAGTCAGTTTCCAAAGGATTAGAAACACTTGCTATGTGTTTATATTGGAAGACCAGCAGGCTGCCAAGATTCTGGTGCAATAGACATAAGTGTATAACTGGGTTTATACTGTTGTGGTGCATTAATGTGGATTATTGGTTGCATAAAGGCAACTTATTAATTTAAATGGGCTTTCTAATACACCAAAACAGGTACATGTTCTTATGTACTGTATATGCCTTCTGTTGGAATGAATGCATTTATATATTTTGCTCTTGGACTTCCCAATATGCCACCCCTCCAAAAACATTTTACTGGGGATTGATGATCTGCATATCCCCAAAGATTTTTTTGTTTTTTTTGTTTTAATTATTACAAATTCTATATATTTATACCAATAACAGGGACTTCTTCATGGTTAATTGATGTCTGGAAGGGTCTAGGAAATTCCTGTCTTCAGCTATATAAACTAACTTTTGAACTTGGGAAGAAAACACGGACTTTTGATAAAAGTATGGAAACGATGGGTAGAGAGCCCACATACTCTTGCCTATTTAGATCCAGGATCTTGATTACTAAATGCTTCCTTCTGTTGTCCTTGTTGATGTCCTTCTGATGTGTCACTGACTTTGATGTGTAGTGCCCTGTATAAGGATTTACTGTATTTCTAGGAAACTTATGTGGAGACATGAAAGATTACTTTGGTTTTTGTATTGTTCTCCCTCTCTGTCGTATAATGTGTTTTTAATGCAAACTCTATTAGCATATCTTAAAAAAAAGAATTGGTTAGCTGCAATATACTACATTTTTTTGGGGTGTTTAACACCTTTGTACCATAACAAGTTCAACATACTTCCACTGAGATCCAATCCAAATTTTGACTCAGAAGAAGTCAAGCACAGCCAACAAAGCACTAGCAGTGCCCGCTATAAACCCATAAAGATTGTATTGCCATACCTGTTTAAATGTAACATGTCTGACTGAAGCGTGCATTGAATCGTTTTTAGGTAATAAACACAACAAAACACAAGAACATCAGAAGTCAGAATTTTATATGATAAACTTCAGAATAGTAGTATGCATTATTCTTTTTTTCAAAAATTAAGTTTCCTTAATAATAAAATTCAAAATACATCCTTGTAAGAAAAAAAGAAATTGCTTCCACACAAGCCCACAGACATGTTCTATATTAAACGTAAAAAATAAATACACCACATCAGTTAAATGGAAAATTGTAGTCTGTACAATAAAAGCCAAAGTGACAAAAATATAAATTTTTACAAAGCATGTTTCTACAGTTTTACATTGGTGTCATCTTATACAAGGCATTCTTCTTAGAGCTAAGAAAATAAAAAAATCACTGAATCTATTTAGCGACGCATAAATCAATTCACAACTCTTTATTTCTAAATATTCCTTAGGCAACAGTACACAACCTTTTAGTAACACTTTATGCCTTTTGTGTTATTATTGTTCTCTTAAGTGCAATTTTTAGCAATGATACTGAAAAATATTACATTAAGTGAAGTTTTCTTTGATCATGTTAAGTTAACTTGTTTTCCATGGTAAAACCCAGAGTGCCCTTTAATGCAGGAGACAGGTGAGGCGGTGGCACTGGAGTATGATAGGTAAGTAACTGACATACTTTTCCTAGGCAATCTCATCGCTATATCCCCTAGAGCAGGGACTCCCAAACTACGGCCCTCCAGCTGTTGCAGAACTACACATCCTATGAGGCATTGTAAAACTCTGATATTCACATACATGACTAGGCATGATGGGAATTGTATTTCCTGAACAACTGCAGGGCCGTAGTTTGGGAATCCCTGCCCTAGAGATAATAGAAGGCACTGAATGATTCAGTTGGACTATCCCTTTAAAATATATAGGCTTATCTTTTTTTTTCTTTGTCTAATTATAATATTGCCCACAAACAGTGCCCACCTAAAATTCCGTAGTATTTTTAGCCATTCCCTTTAAGGCCTCTTCAGGAGCCTGAAAGGGTAAAGTGTCCGTCTTTAAAGCTTACCCCCCTGAACCATTTACACTCACTGTCGTTGCACCTCCTATACTCCCTCAAACACTGTTATGTGTGTAGGAGGAATTAGCCATGAATAAACCAGTGTAAAGCCTAGTACACACGCAACGAATTTCCGCCGACCGGTCGTCCATCTTTTGGCCAGAGTGGTGTTTTGTTGGTTGGAATGTGCTCTAGACTGCACACGAATTTTCCCGCACGACAAAATTCTACTTCAGAAGTGATGTCATGTGTTGGATTGCTTTCTTTGTGTTCTTTCTTCTCTGACCATGCCCAGTCTTGCTCATAAGATTTTTTCCTGTCGAAATCTGTACTGACTGCACGAAAATCGGACGTGTTTTGACGGAGGACAAAAATTTTATAGCCTGCACACCAGATTTTTTTCAGCCGAAAAGTCGGAGTCGGTTGTAGGAAGCATCATACTAACAAGCCGAAAATCGGCTGATCGGTCGTCGGACGCAAATTCCCGGCCGAATTTCGACGCGTGTGTACGAGGCTGTAGGCTCCATTCACACCAATGCATTTTTTTCATGCTTTTTGCAGAATTGCAGGGAATTTTTTTAACATGAGTTCCTATATAACATGTTCACATTAATGCAAAAGAAGAAAAACCCACAATAAACAATGCAGAAATGCTCAAAATCAAAAACTGCATAGGTGTGAATGGTGTGCTGGATACACAGTATCCCATTTTTTTTCCATTCACCTGGCAGGCTTAAAAAACAAAAAAACGAACTAAAACCTTAATACAAGCGATGTGGATGCAGGAATCCCCCTTGAGGACTCTTTACTGTCAGAATACACCGAAAGCTGCAGCCAATTGGCTGTAGGCCAATGATTGAACAAGGTTTTTCAGCAGCCCCATTTAACAGAAGTTGATATAACAATCGGCTTTTGTTAAACAGCGAGGGTTACACACAAATCAAAAATTTGGCTGGTCCTTGCTGAACAAGACAAATTTTGATCCATGTTTACACAGCTTAATCTCCCAACATGTGGCTTACACAGGGTTAGGACTGCAAAACTGAGCAGCAGGATGGCATACGAGGGGACTTTTAAAGCAAACCTGACCTAGCCAAACCTGTGTTGTCTGCTGGAAACTACATTAGTCTTCAAATACATTTTGTATCCCTGTGAAACCCTCTGAGTCTTGTGGCAGGCTATGGCAAAGGCTTCAACTATGTTCCTCTTTGGAGCTTTCTACCCTTCCCGCCATTCACCTTTTAAATGCCAGAGCCTCCACTGCACACCGATTTTCTGCCATTTGACAGAGGGTACAGTCTGGGCTTAGGGTTGAAATAATGCAAACACATTACACTAAATACTAACACACTTGCAGGCACCACAAGTTGCTTCCTCTTTGGCACAGTTATTAGGCATGGTTTATGCCAGGACATGTTGACTTCACAAGAATAAATCAAACCAATACTGAAAACTGATGTCTGGTTGGCACCCAAGTAATTGTCTTGAAGTCGCAGTGACTAGACAGACCCACTTATAATACTCTACTGACCTCTATACTGACTGGTAACCAAAGGTGCTTTGTAGTACTGACAGTAGCAAGCAGATGCAAGATCACCACAGATGCCACACACTAATTTACTCATTTTTATGCTAGTTGGTAAAATGAATACACTTTTGAGAAAATGTTGTGAACCTAAGACAAGAACCCCTAACATTACCTTATTAGCATATCTGATATTTATATAACAGATACTGCATTTCCAAGGCAGGGCAAACACAGAAACAAACATGTAAATTTCTAGAACAACTGGACAAATCATAAAAATCGAATTTGCAAGCCCTTTTTAATAATAATATAACTAAATGCTCTCTGGCTCTTCATTAAGGTAAGATGCCTTCTAGACATTGTATAGCCACCTGATCTCTGGAAGATTTACTACCCTTAATGACCAGACCATTTTTTTTTTTGCAATACAGCTCTGCGTTACTTTAACTGACAATTGCACGGTCATGCAACGCTATACCCAAATAAAATGTCCGCCATTTTGTTCCCACAAATAGCACTTTCTTTTGGTGGTATTGACTGTGCTTATTTTTTGCGCTATAAAAACAAAAAAAAAAAAAAGACTGGACAATTTTGAAAAAGAAAAAAACCCAATAAATGTTTTACTTTCTGCTATAAAACATCCAATAAAATAAAAAAATAAAATCTTCCTGCATTTAAGCCAATATGTATTCTGCTACATATTTTTGGTAAATAATATTGTGGCGCACAATCTGACACTAACACTTTGTGGGAATCGTTGAGACCAATACAGTGATTCGTGCTAAAAATATGCACGGTCTACTAAGGATGCTGGCTGGGAAGCGGTTAAATTAGCTAGGGTGATTAAAGGGTTAAATGTGTGCCTAACCAGTGTTTATGTGCTGCCTTTACTAAGGGATGTGAAGGATTTTATTCTCTGCTTTGCAGGGAAAGAAAATCCATCACAGCCCCCGCTTGTCAGAACGGAGCTCTTCTTTGTTTACAAAGGCAGAGCTCCATCCAGCCTCTCTTCCCGACGATCGGTGGGTGCTGGCAGACATCCATTAGTGGCTAATCACAGCAGAAGCGGTGTGCCCCCTTGGCGGAAGTGCAGAATCATATATATATATATATATATATATATATATATATATATATATATATATATATATATATATATATATATATATATATATATATATACCCGTGATTCTGCACAGAACGGCCGCCTTTAGCAGTAAATCTGCCATAGGGCAGTCCTTTTGTGGATAGGAAAAATGTAGACACATGGAATGTTGTATTCACATAAGCAGTCTATGAAATATTAAAAGAAAGTAGTGGACAGACCCAAGTCTACACCTGCTAATGGCAGGGTTTTTTTTCTTATTATTATTCTTATTGGCCACATGTATAAGGATACAGGAAAAAGTAATTATCACTTTTTACCAACTTAATGATTTGTCTGCCCTGCCTTGGGGTAATACATTTCTCAGAATAGCAAAAACAATGGAATAAAAAAAAGGTTGCATTACTTTATGCATTTTTTTTTTTTTTTTTGCCCCAAATAACCGGATCGTTATTTCTGTTAAAGTGACTTGTACTGCCTAATAAATTCCTTAACCTCCTCCTCCCACCTGGCCACTGCATATATATGGCCAGATGGGAGCTTCCTCCTAAGTGGACACTCCTGAACCTCCTTCAGAAGGAGGGAGATTGCGCAGCTGCATGATCCTGGTGTGCCTGTGTCCCCCAAGGCTCTGTGATTGGCCCTCCTGATCACATGATGGCTGTGTCCAGTGTAAACAGAGCCTTTTTAATGGCTGTGTCCAATGTAAACAGAGCCTGTCGGGGAGGATAGTGGATCTGTGCTGCCAGCTGGGGATCAGTGAGTTTACAGCACTTTTACTGCTTTTTACTCACTGATCACTCAGCTAGTGTCCTCAAAACAGCGTCCCCAACACAGTAAAAACACCTGTCACACATCTGTCCCAGTAAAATTATCTGTCCATGATCATCTGCCACATCTGTCCGTGATCATCTGAAGCACATCTGCCAGTGATCATCTGCCAGATCTGTCTGTAATCATCTGGCACACATCATCTGCCACGTCTATCTGTGATCATCTGCCACATCTGTTCGTGATCATCTGGCGCACATCTGCCACATCTGTGCCAGTGAACATCTGCCACATCCCAGTGATCAAAATCTGTCACACATCTGTCCACATGGCTAAAAAATTATCCAGGGCCTTTAAAAATGTGATGGGTACTCAGGAAATTAAATGTGTATTTATGCTCCTAGAATGCCTGAAGGTGCTACTTGGATTTTGGGCCTTTGTATATGGCAGGCTGTGGAAAAGTCTCACACATGTGGTATCGCCATACTCAGGACGAGTAGAAGAATGTAATTTGTGTAATTTTTGCATGTACATGCTATGTGTTAGAAATAGCTTATAAATTGACAACTTTGTGTAAAGGAAAATAGGTTTTCATCTTCTTTCCACATTTTCCAAAAACTTGTGGAAAAAAAATGACATGTTCAAAAGATTCATTATGTCTCGTAGAATATACACTGGGGTGTATTCTTTCCAAAATTGGGTCATTTTGTGGGTAATTCTATTGTCCTGATGCTCCAGGGCCTTCAAAAATGTAATAGGTACTCAGGAAATGAAATGTATAATTTATGCCTTCAGGAATGCCTGATGGTGTTACTTGGAGGTTGGGCCTCTGTATGTGGCCAGGCTGTGGAAAAGTCTCACACATGTAGTATTGCCATACTCAGGAGGAGTAGCAGAATATATTTTGGGGTGTAATTTCAAGTTTATCTATGCCATGTGTAAGAAATAACTTGTTAATATGACAATTTTGTGGAAAAAAAAATAAAATCTTCATTACCCAAACTATTGTGGGCAAAAAATTGCAATTTAAAAAAAACTCACTGCTCCTCTTCCTAAATACCTTGGACTGTCCACTTTACAAAAAAGGGTCATTTGGGGGGTATTTGTACTGTCCTGACATTTTAGGGTCTCAAGAAATGATAGTCAGTACATCAGGATTGATCAATTTTCAATTATTCGTAGCCTAGCTTGAATAACTTTCACACAAACCTATCATCATACACTTATCAGGATTTTCTTTACCAAAGACATGTAGCAGAATACATTCTGGCCTAAATTTATGACGGAATTAGATTTTATTGGATTTCTTTTAAAACAGAAAGTGAGAAATATTGTGGTTTTTTTTTTCAAAATGTTTGCTCTTTTTTCACTTCTATCAAAAAATATAAAAACCAGTGGTGAATAAATACCACCAAAAGAAAGCACTATTTGTGTGAATAAAATTAATAAAAATTTGGGTACAGTGTAGCATGACTGAGTAATTGTCATTCAAAGTGCGAGAGCAATGAACGCTGAAAATTGGTCTGGGAAGGAAGAGGGTGAAAGTGCCCAGTATTGAGATGGTTAAACAATCTTTTTGCCCACAAATAAAAACAGCTAGTCTAAAAACAGAATAAAAAGGACTATAAAAATTACCCTTTTAAAACATTAATGGCACAAAAAAAAAAAAAAACACCAAATTATATTATAATATATATATATATATATATAAACCAGCTAACAGGAAAAACTCCTGGTACTATATGGCAAAATGTAAAACTGTGAGCCTGTCATGTAAATTAAGTGTTAAAACCTAAATAAATATTTTTTTTTAAAGAACGAGCACCAAAAAGACCCTGCAGGTAGCTTTTAAATCCCCCAAATACTTTTTGTGCCCCTGTGGAGTCCATCTTTCTGTGAATTTTGATTCAGTGGTTAAGAGTCAAGTTCAACCCCCCAAAAGAGCTAGAATTCACTACTGCTAATTGACAATACAATGTGGGAGCAGACAACTTTGGTTCTGGCATAGACTGTTGAATAGCAAGAAGGGAGGGAGGGTTGGGGGATTTAGCACCGAATTGGAGTCAGAGCCCATATGGTCTCCCAGATTAGGGTTACTTCTTGGGTGCACCAAAACAGAGTTAGCCTAAGTTCACACTAAATGCAGTTTTGAAATTGTGCGAGTTCAGCAGAACTCGCACAATTTCAAACTGGCATTTCTGTCTGACTTCGGGGGGATATGAGAGACATCTGTGCGGGTTCATGCACAGAAGTCTATTGAAATCGCCCCCGAAGTCGCCAAAAGTAGTGTAGGAACTACTTTTAGGAATCGGTGTGGCGCCGTAGGTTTCGATGTTGCACCACTTTCGATATTGCACCAATTTGGATGGTGCCGTTGCCAGCAATAGGAGGGCTTAATGCATGTAAAAGGTATTTGTAGGTAGGGTGCCTGCTCTTTAGTATTATTTGTACGCTTAATTCATGTGACAGGTTCACTTTAGGACGACAATTATTGGTTTAAAAAAAAGGGCACATTCCTTGTAAGTAGAAAAACTGAGATCCTCGAAGAACATTCTTTACATTCAGAGTAGACACCAGAGAACAGTGAGGGCAGCTACAATGCCATTTAATATTGCCATGGTGTAACCCACGTGGAAAGAGTGGCCTGTCAATTTCCTGTAAAGAGAAGAATAAACAGAATAATTATACAGCTCTACAATTAGTATATGCAATAGCAAATTAAACATTATTCAAGAAAAACAACAACAGACACCTGGGATAGTCTAAAGCTGTGTTCCATACAACTTATAGCCAGAAGTCATTTTGTAGAGAAATGTTCCTGCATGTTTGTATGTCTATAGCAAACGCATCAAAATGTGCAATATTAAAAGAGAATACAATATTTAGTAATGATTTTATCCTAAGGTTCCCTAAGAAAACCACACCAAGAGAAATTTGGGTGGGAAAGCTAAAGCAAACCAAGCAAGAGGTAATGGTTCCCCACCCCTAACACTGCCCAAAAAACTAATCGCTTTGTTTAACCACTTGACCTCCGGACGATTTTACCCCCTCATGATCAGGTCATTTTTTTGCTATTTAGCTCTGCGTGACTTTAACTGGCAATTGCAATGCTGTAGACAAACAAAATGTATATAATTTTTTTCCCACACAAATTAGCTTTCTTTTGATGGTATTTGATCACCACTGCGTTTTCAAATTATTATTTTTATTTTGTGGTATAAAAAGGAAAAACGATTAAAAAACTTTTTTTTTTTTTTTTTTACTTTCTGCTACAAATCACAGTCAATAAAAAAAATGTAGAAAATCAAAAAACTTTGCAATACATTTTGGCCAAAATGTAGTCTGCTCAGTCCTTGATAATAAAAACAATCCCAATAAGTGTATATTGATTGGTTTGCATGACAGTTTTTTTTTTTTTTCCAAAACGTTTTATTGAATAATAAAGATACAATACAGCAAAAATGACAACCATATGCAAGTAAATATACATATACAGTATATATCAAAACAATTGAGTTCCCCACCCACATTTGCAGACATAGAAAGGCCAATAAGACCCAGGACCAACGTAAGGCGTCGCAAGCTCCAAGCTATGCGTATCGGTCCAGGAGCATCTGTCAAATCTTGCATAGAATGTGTAACCTGTATATACCAAACCCCGAGAGGGGAAGGTTCAGATCCAAAATCCCTATACCCAAAAATGTGAGGGAGTACAGAAAAACAGTAACAACCCCGTACAGCTTAGGAACACAAAAGAAAAGGAGAACCACTGTGAGGCACTCTAAGCCAAAAGGGTCATGACCTTGCACATGAACGCGCTCCGGGCCCAACCGGCCCAGGCACAGCAACGGTAGGGAGGGGGGAATCAAAAAAGGAGAAAATAAAAGAAAGAACAAAAAATGGTCGTCAGGAAGGGCTGTGGAAAGGTGCGAGCCGTGTGGAGAGCCAGACAGGTCAGAGCACCTAAATGAGGTCGGGGGCAGGGAGGGAGAAGGAGGGAGGCAGGGCAAGGAGGGGGAAGGGGAAGGCGGGGGAAGGAAGGGGGAGACAGGAGAAAGAGGAGAGAAAAAAAAAAAAAGGGGGGGAGCTAATGCCAATTCGTATGTAATGATAGCCAACAATAATAGAAACATCGGGATTGAGGGTGTCGATTCGGAAAACCAATGTACCATCTAAGTAGCCCCAAAACATGATACCAAACCAAGGTGTATCACCAAAGAGACAAACGTAGCTTAAGCGTTAAGTGTAGCAAATTCCGGTGTGGTTGTGAAGTGAGCCCAGCATGCCCATTTCTTGTGATGTTTAGTGGGGGTGTCATTGGCAACATGGATGAGCTCCTCCATTTCCGCGATAACAGCAATTCTACGCAGCCACTGTTTAATCGTAGGTGCCTGCGTTGAATTCCACAGAACAGGAACGCATTGGCGTGCCGCATTGATCATCTGGACTGTAAGCGATTTTGTGTAGGAAGCATGTGAGGAGGGGGAGTGGTGCAGTAGGAATTGAGCCGGTGAGAAGTCCAGATCATCCGTAGTCACCTGTTTGATGAGTCGGTGGACCTCCGTCCAAAAAGCTGTCAATCGAGGGCAAGACCACAGAATATGGAGGAGAGAGCCAGTGTCCGCCAGACACCTCCAGCAAGTGGAGGGTATGGAAGGTGTAATCTTGTGAAGGAGCGTCGGGGTGCGGTACCACCGAGAAACAATTTTATAACCGTTTTCTTGGGTCGTAACGTTCCGCGAACATTTGTGGTTTTTCAAGAAGATCTGCTCCCATTCGTCTTCAGAGAACGAACAGGCCAGTTCCCTCTCCCAGGCAGCACAGCGGGTACGAACAAGCTGACCCGAGTCCTCAAACAGAAGAGAGAGCGTGATGGAGCCAAGCCTACGGAGGGGGCCTTCCCGCTGACAGAGCCCATCAAACGTGGTCGGGGAGTCCCGACAGGGGAACTTTCTAATGAATGTTCGCACATAGTGGGCCAGCAAAAGCTAGGACCAAGGTGGGACAAGGGGTTTCTTTGCATTCTGAGCAATAGAAGAGGCCGAAAAGACCTCCTCTCCGTCGCTGACATGGTGAATGCGCAGTTGTGCCTGCGGCCAGTGGTCAAGTAAGTAATGATGGTGCATGCCGGGGGGAAAGTCAGGATTGAGTTTGAGCGGGGTCATCGGACCCTGGGCCCTCGAGACACCATGCATTTTGCACGTTGTGCGGAAAGATAGGAGAGTAGGGCCGATCAAAGGGTGAAGCCGAAGAGAGGGCGGCAAATGAGTGGGACTCAACCACGGGGACGTAGCCAAATCAAGTGTAGTGAAGCCACCTTCCAGGGACACCCAGTCCTTATACGGCTCATGAACGTTCCAATCAATGATTCTAGGACAGTTCTAGTTCCTACAAACTCTGGTACATATACAGGATTTTTTTTTCTTTTTTTTAAATACTACTAACAGCAGTGTTCAGAGACTTGTAACAGGTCACTAACTGACACTGGGGTAAACTGACTGGCTGTGAAGGGGTTAACATCTAGGGCAATCGGAGTTAAATGTGTACCTAACTATGTAAATTATGTGTAAAGTGGCTGTTTTAAAGATCTCCAAGTTTCTCATCCCTGCTTTGCAGAGATGAGAAACTGAGATTGTTCTCTCTGTAAATAGCTCAGTGTGGATTGTCAGCACAGAGCTCTGGGCAGAGATTGTACACAGCCGATCAGCAGGTTCCAGCCATGAATCATTGGCCGGTACTTGCTGACAGGCTCTTGCCGTGTAAAATCCCAGTGGGCGCTGGGCGGGTACGTCGCTTTGCATACACCGTCCGCAGTACAGTGTGGACGGGTGGGAAGTGGATAAAGCAGAATCAATGTTGGAAACCTTAGATCTGGATCCCTGCTGCGTAGCTATAGGCCCCTTTCACACAGGGGAGTCCGTCGGCGGACTCCCTTTTTCTCAGCGGGGGATCAATCCGCCGATCCCCCTGCTGAGCAGGCGGATGGCTGCTCTGTCTCCACGCTGTGTGCGGAGACACAGCTTTCAGGTCCCCGCTGTCCTCTATGGGGGAATCAGACCCTCTGTCCCTTCTCATCCGATCTGATCCGCTGGACGGATGGAAAATAGGGTTTCTATCCGTCCAGATTTGACGGATCGGATGTCAGCGGACATGTCTCTGCTGACATCCGATGCCCCATAGAGATGCATTGGGCATCCGTTTAGATCCGCCTGAAAAACAGACAGGCGGATCTGAACGGTCCGCTTGTGTGAAAGGGGCCATAAACTCTGTTTCACACGGAAAATACAGGCAGGGCTGTAGGGATGAAAAAGCCCATTGTTCGTGCCCCCCTTTCCCTTCGTCCATTCACAGATGTAGTATCTGTTGACAGAGTACAAAGCATTCTGTGAATGAACATGGGAAAATTCATCTTCCCTTCCAATCTTTTTGTCCATACACAAAACACCTTGAATTATTTAAAAAGAATACAAAAACTTTTCTTTTTTTGGTAAAAAAGAGCCACAGCTCTATATTCTCATAGTGCTGGAAGTATAGAGCCGCCTGTATTATCCGGCATCAGTGAAACTATGGGGTTGATGTACTAAAGCTGGGGAATGCAAAATCTGGTGCAGCTGTGCATGGTAGCCAATCAGCTTCTAACTTCAGCTTGTTCAATTAAGCTTTGTCAAAAAAAAAAAAAAAAAAAAACCTGGAGGCCGATTGGTTTCTATGCAGAGCTGCAGTTTTAGTAAATCAACCCCTATGAGTCACCAGCACTAAAGTAGCTTTTGTTTTCAGGAAGCTGGTTTTGTATAGGCAGTTGCAAGGGCCCCTGGGACATGCTGGCTCTGTATTTTAGAAAGCCATTGATACTAAGTGTTCTCAGCTTACGTATCCTAAAGCCCCGTACACACATACCGATTGTCGGCCAAACGATCGGCCATCTTTTGTCCAGGGCTGTCCTGTCCGCTGAAAAGTGCAAAAGACTACACACGAATTTTGTCGGCCAACAACAGCCGACTGCAGAAGTGATGTCATGTGATGGTTAACTTTCCGTGTGTTTTTTCTTTTCTGAGCATGCCAGGTCTTGCTAATCGGCTGTTTGTCGGCCGAATTCTGTACTGACTGGCGAACAATCGGCCGTTCTGGTGTTGGCCAACAAAAATTTTAATGCCTGCATGACAGATTCTGTTCGGCCGAAAAGTCGCTGTCGGTTGTCGGAAGCATCATACTAACAAGCCGACAATCGGCCGATCGTTCGGCGGCCGAATATTTACGGCCGACAATCGCTACGTGTGTACGGGGCTTTAGGCTAGTTTGTTTGCAATGACAGCTTTGCTGATAATCTAAAAGGAACTGTGGCATAGCATGCCAACCAAAACCATTTGCACTATTTTGGTGTGGAAAAGACTGCAACTTACCTTTTTTTCCCCCAATAATGGGTGTTCTCTGCTGCTTCTAATAACTAACTGTGCATGAGCCCTTTTGGTTGCAGGTATAATGTTTATTCTCTGACATTCATGAAGCCAGCTCTGGGGGCTCTGGGGAGCCAAGATGAAAAAGAAAAAAATCACAAGGTATCTTACTAGCTTCACTTTTGTATGAGAATCTTTGTTTTCAGCACTTCACTCCAGTAGCTTTGTCCTAATGCTTTTTTAATGAACACACAACTGGAGTAACTTTTTTTTATTTATATACCCACAAATATATATGCCTGGAGTAACATTTTATTCACTAAACTAATGGTGCCAAACTACTGCCCGGAGGCTGTCTCTCCTGGAGCTTTTTTAATTACTTGACAATGAATTGTAAAAACAAATTAAAATGAAAGTTCACATGGCGCACAGTATGTACCGATGCTCACCGTAATAAAATGTTGAGATAGTGCCGACAGTGCTCCATGTACTGCCCATGTTTAATCGACCTCACAGCAGTCAGCTTTTATGGCGTGTCCAGATTGCAAATCCTCCTGTCTTACTACTCGATACCAAACAACTTCATACAAAAAAATAAAAAAGTCCAAACATAGACCTTAACGTATCTAAGCAAAATACTTTTGTTATCAGAGTCTAGATGGGAAATCTTCCAATGGGGACACTAGTTCCTAATTTGCAGGGATTTCCTCTCACTTTCTTTTTGGCTATTGGACAGGAAGTAAAAGAAATCTCTGCAATGGGACACAGATGTTGAAAAAAAAAAAAAAAGATCTGACAGGGGTTATACCCTCCCTTACTCTATCAAAAATGAAAAAAATAAAGTTTTGCCTATAATTCTACTTTAAAGTGGAGTTCCACCCTAATTTTATACTTACCTCCATCTTCTCGCTCCGGGTCACCTGAAAAAGAAATGGATAATCGCATTTTTTTTTTTTTTTACTTACCTCATAGCGAAGAAAAACTGAATTTTTGTAAAATCTTACCTGTAAAATTCCTTTCTCTGAGTCCTCCGACAGTCGCCGCCTCTTCATATTCGTCACATATGGGGTATTAGACTTTGCTCCGAAGGAGTAGCTAGGCAACAGAATATGTTAACAATAAAGCTTTTAACATATCCCACCCTCAAGGGGTGGTCCCCTCAGTCAATACCCTCCTACTTCCTGCAACCATATCTCAGTTTTAGTGGAATAGCAGTAGAGTATACAACCAAACCCCAAAAGAGGGGCGGGGGCGGCGACTGTCGGAGGACTCAGAGAAAGGAATTTTACAGGTAAGATTTTACAAAAATTCCGTTTTCTCTTACGTCCTCCGACAGTCGCCGCCTCTTCATATTCGTCACATATGGGGACGTCCCAAAGCAGTGCAAACATGAGGGGTGGGAAACGCATCCGCGCCGAAAGGCAACGCAGTCTCCGCATCAAAGAAAGGAACCTTACCAAAGGAAGGAAACCAGCTGGGCAACAGCAAAAAACAAGTGCTCAACAGGAGCAACAACCCAGGAAAAGACAAAAAACCAGGGGATACAAAACTTATCCCAACAGCCAGGAGTCCCCAACAAGGGACCCTAGGGAACAGCCGCACTAAGAACCTTGCGGCCAAAGGAAGCATCCGCCGATGCCTGAACATCTACTTTGTAGAATCTTGTGAAAGTGTGTACGGTCGACCAAGTCGCCGCCTTACACACCTGGGCTACAGAAGCCCCATGACGACAGGCCCAAGACGTACTCAGAGATCTAGTAGAGTGCGCCTTCACAGGCACAGGGGGAACCTTCCCCTGCAAAGCATAGGCCTGTTCAATGGTCTGCCTGATCCATTTGGCGATGGTAGAGGCCGAAGCCGCCATGCCCTTCCGAGGACCCTCTGGAAGAACAAACAAGGAGTCCGTCTTTCGAAAAGACTCAGTCGATTTAAGGTAAACCCTTATCGCCCGAACAACATCCAGAGAATGCAATCTCACCTCCTTTGGATGTTTAGGCTTCGCGCACAACGAAGGCAAGACAATATCCTCATTAAGATGGAATTCCGAAACTCGTTTCGGAAGAAACGAAGGATTAGGTCGCAAGACCACCTTATCCAAATGAATAACCAGGTACGGAGACTTGCAGGACAAAGCCGCCAGCTCCGACACTCTGCGAGCCGAAGTGATCGCCACCAAAAAGGCGACCTTTTTGGACAACATAGACAACGAGATCTCCCTGATCTGTTCAAAAGGAGCACGTTGTAACACAGATAGAACGAGATTCAAGTCCCAAGGGGGCAGAGGATCCCGCCTAGGGGGGACCAGATGCCGCACACCCTGAACAAAGGTGCCAACCAAGGAGTTGGAAGCCACGGGACGTTGAAACAGAACGGCCAGTGCAGACACCTGACCCTTTATCGTAGCCAGCGCCAAACGCTGATCAACACCCGTTTGAAGGAAAGACAGCACACGGGAAACCGAGTACGTGCGGGGTGAAAACCCCCTGGACTCACACCAGGCAAAATAGGCCTTCCAAGTACGGTAATAAACCTTCCCTGAGGAAGACTTCCTCGCGTTGATTAAAGTATGAACGACCTCTGGAGAGAGACCCCTCTCCTTCAGGACCTCGGTCTCAACAGCCAGGCCGTCAAAGCCAGCGACTGTAAAGCAGGATGGTATATCGGTCCTTGAGACAGTAGATCGTCTCGAAGAGGCAGACGCCACGGGGCGTCGACCGCCAGATTCACGAGGTCTGCGTACCAGGACCGGCGAGGCCAGTCCGGTGCCACAAGAATCACCGTGCTGCGTTCCGAGTGTAACCTGCGAAGGAACCTGGACAGCAACTGAATCGGTGGAAACGCGTACATCAGCCTGTACTGATGCCACGGGGCCACTAACGCGTCCGACGCGTCTGCCCGAGGGTCGCGCGTCCTTGCCACGAACCTCTTCACCTTGTTGTTGAGACGAGACGCGAACAGGTCCACATCTGGAAGACCCCACTTCGCGCACAACATCTGGAAGACAGCCGGGTGGAGAGACCATTCCCCCTGATCCAGGGTCTGGCGACTCAGATAGTCCGCCTGCCAGTTCTCCACCCCCGGAATGTGAACCGCCGTTATCGCCGGGACATGAGTCTCGGCCCAAGACAGAATGTCGGCCACTTCTCGAGCCGCTCGGGCACTCCTGGTGCCCCCTTGGTGGTTGATGTAGGCCACCGCCGTGGCATTGTCCGTCTGCACCCGAACCGGGCAGCCCTGCAGCCGGTCCGTCCAGCGATGAAGACAGAGACTTATCGCACGCAATTCCAGAATGTTGATCGGAAGGGAAGACCCCCCCTCCGACCAAGTCCCCTGGGCGGACAGAACGCCCAGAACTCCACCCCAGCCCGACAGGCTGGCATCCGTGGTGATTACCGTCCACGAGATCGGACGAAACGACTTGCCCCCGGACACCAACGGGGACTGGAGCCACCACAGAAGGTTTCCTCTGGTGCGATGACTCAACGAGATTTGAAGATCCAGAGATTGAGGTCGCCCGTCCCACCTGGACAGGATCTCCGCTTGGAGACCCCGCGTGTGAAACTGGGCGAATGGAATCGCCTCGAAGGCCGAGACCATCAATCCCAGACATCTCATACACGTCCGCAGAGACGAGTGCGGAACGTCCCTGAGGGACCTGACTTCCTCCTGGAGAGTCCTGAGTTTGTCTTCCGGCAGGAAGACCTTCGCCTGCACCGAGTCCAGAATCATTCCCAGATAGGGAAGACGAACCGACGGACTCAGTGTCGACTTTGGAAAATTTATCGTCCAACCAAACTCCTGCAGAGTTTGCATCGTGACAGACAGGTCCTTCTCCAGACCCTGGCTGGTCGCAGACCGAACCAGAATGTCGTCCAGATACCCCAGGACAGAAACGCCCTGGGCCCTCAATAATGCCAGAACCGGTGCAAGCACCTTGGTAAAGACCCGCGGAGCCGAGGCGAGGCGAGACCAAAGGGCAACGCCACAAACTGGTAGTGATCCTCCGCAATGGCAAATCGAAGGTATCTCTGGTGACCCTCGAAAATGGGGATGTGAAGATACGCATCCTTCAAATCGATGGAGGCCATGAATTCCCCCGGAACCAGGGCAGCCACCACCGACCGCAGGGATTCCATGCGGAACTTGCGAACTCGCACAGAGCGGTTCAGAGCCTTCAAGTCCAGAATTGGACGAACCTTGCCCTCCTTTCTGGGCACGGTGAACAGATTGGAATAAAACCCCCGAAACCTGTCCCGATGAGGCACCGGAACCACCACTCCCTGAGCCCTCAGGTCCCGCACCGCCAGGTGCAGGTCCCGCAAGCGCTCTGGAGACAGTTGAAGATTTGAGGGAAAAAATCTGCTCTCCGGCCGAGAGAGAAACTCGATCTTGTAACCAGATCGAACGATTTCCTGAACCCATCTGTCCCTCACACGGGCCAACCAGGGCTGAAGAAAACCGAGCAAGCGTCCCCCCACCCCAAAACTGGGTGAGGGCGCCCCTTCAGGCCGAACTGTTATGGGCTGCAGATCCGGATTGGCCGGACTTCTGTTTACCAGACCAGGGCTTCTTCTGAGAGCCTTTACCTTTGAACGGTTTGCCCTTGTAGTGCGGCCGAAAGGCACGAAAGGACCCCTGAGGGGGCCGAAAATTAGCATGCTTCTTCCCAGAAGCCCCCTTAGCCTTGGGGAAATGGGGCAAGAGAGTGCTCTTACCCCCGGTGATCCCCTTAATCAACACATCCAGGGACTCCCCAAAAAGGCGAGACCCATCATAAGGTAGATTGGCTAAGGTCTTACGTGAAGATTGGTCCACCGACCAACATTTTAACCAAACCAGGCGGCGAGACAACACCGCCACGCTGTGCACACGTGCAGCCAACGGAACCAGGTCCAGGTCCGCATCACACAGATACATGACACCCTGGTGGATTTGATCCACCATATCCAGGGTCGCCGGCGAGGCCGAGTCGGCCACTAGGACACGCCTAAGCATCTGCGTCCAACTTGCGATCGCCTGGGCCGCCATGAGAGAAGCAAACAGAGCCTTAAGCATAGAACCCGTAACAGAATAAGTATGACGGGCAAGAGACTCCAGTCTCCTATCCGTGGCATCACGGAACACAGGGGAATCCTCTGCAGGAATCGCAGTGGCTTTGTTCAAAACCGCAATTGCGTGATCCACTGGGGGAGGCACACACACCACCTTTCATCAGTGGAAGGCGAAAAAGGATAACGCAGCTTGAATCTACTTGGTACCGCAAAAGGTTTGCGCAGATTGCGCCATTGATCCTTAACAGCGCGCTGAAAATCATCATTGCAGGGAAAAACCTGCGGCGTCCTGCGTTTTCTCTGCGTCCCATAAGCCGCCAAGGCAGCGGGGGGACACACTTCGTCCTGCAAACGCAGCGTTTGCTTTATGGAAGCAATCAACTCATCCATGATTGCAAGCTCTTCAGGCGAGCCAGGGGGAGAATTATCAACCCCCTCAACTTCAGCCTCCACCTCAGACCCCACTAGATCAAGAGAGGAGCGGGACCCCGATAAGGAGGCCCCCGCCATAACAGCCCCATCACCTTCACCCTCAGAATCAGAGGAAAGAGCAACTCTGGGCCTTTTAGTAGATTGAGCAGCCACCAGCATCTGCACCTGAGCAGCAAGGCCAGCCACAATAGTGGCTAAATCCCCCCCTGGGGGCGAAACAGCGGTCCCCTGGCTTTCCACCAATGCTGTAGGAAATTTGCCCTCCTGAGAATCCATTGCCCCTGTAATGCCAGACAACAAAGGGTTAACTGCCCCTTTTAAGCAAGCGCGGCAAGCGCAGCCCACCGCACCACACTCAAGCACAATAAGACCCCCACAGGGAATATGCAAACTGAACACAGGCAATGGATAGCAAGAACAGAAGGATAAAACCTGAGGAGACCCTCGCCGCTGCTGCTGCCTCGATCGGTGTTCCTGGAAAGAGGAAGTGATGCTGCCAGGGCGCTCTATGAAAGCCTATGGGAGGCTACAAGAAAATGGCCGCCATGCATGTAAAACATGCGGCCGGAGCGAGTGTAGGCAAAATGGCGTCGTTTGGCGCCGAAAACGCCGCTCCACAGTGCATTAAAACACACATTACATTCCAAATCAGAATACATGTCAGATCGCCGCAGCGATCGCTGTATATGCCCAAACATGCCAAAAAAACATGCCCCACAGCACACAGCTTCTCACACTGACCAGTCTGACACACACAGTGTCATACAGCTCCCCCCCCCCCCTTGCAGCCCACAGCATGCAGCCGAGAGATAGGGAGACAAGCAGTGTGATTAGAGGCAGGTTACACAGTCCCAGACTGACACCCCCCCAGACAGACAGGTCCCCACATAAATACACTTACCTCACATGGCGTGGGGGACCCGCACAGGCGAACAAGCCGCTGCACATGAGGCAGGGAGAGTCGCATTCAAGACGCACACAATGGGGGTTAAGAAACCGCACAGCGTCCAGTGAGGTAGCCACCTCACCAATCATCCCTGCACCGAACAGGGATGGGTCGTTCACTGTGCCAGGAGCGTTACCTGGCTGAACGCTCGATGGCAGACTGGGAAGCCACTGACCCACGACCCGCGACCAGGGGGATCAGCCCGAGACCCAGTCCGCATGATCCTCTTCATCAGAAGAACTAACTAACGCTGACAAAATAACAGCTAAGTAAAGGTAGAGAGAAAACTCAAACAAAATTTTAAAAAGAAGAAAGAGTCTGGGACAGAAAGTCCCAGCACAGAGAGAGCCAGCCACTCCTGACAAGCTAGACATTAAAACTGAGATATGGTTGCAGGAAGTAGGAGGGTATTGACTGAGGGGACCACCCCTTGAGGGTGGGATATGTTAAAAGCTTTATTGTTAACATATTCTGTTGCCTAGCTACTCCTTCGGAGCAAAGTCTAATACCCCATATGTGACGAATATGAAGAGGCGGCGACTGTCGGAGGACGTAAGAGAAATATACTTACCTTACTTCCTTCTTCCTCGGCCGCGGCCCGTCGTCACTTCCTGGCTCTGCAATGATTCCTGGGAGCTGAACGTCATCGCTCCCAGGAATCAATGCGCCTGCACCGGCCCCGGCGTCAGTTCCGGGGCGCGCGCGTCATCCCCTTCTAAACAGCTTCTGGGCATGCCCAGAAGCTGTGGAGGGATGACGCGCGCGCACTGGAAGTGACGGCGGGCCGGCGCAGGGCATCGAGGGACAGAAGAAGGCGGAAGAGGATGCTGAAGAGGATCTCGTTGGCTTCAAGCTGCCCACATCTGAGATGACAGCGCTGGACAAGACGATTTCAAGGTAAGTATTTGTCCTAACAGGTAAGTGCAACCCGGGACAGATCAGAGGCTAGCCATTGTGGCATGCACTAGCCCTGACTGTCCCGGGGGTATTTAAAAAAAAAAAAAAAAAAATCCAGGGTGGAACTCCGCTTTAAGTTCATTTTCATGGCAAAGAGGAACTTTGCAATGAATTGCAATTCATCTGATCACTCTTCATAACATTCTGGAGTACTGTATATGCAAATTGCCATCATAAACACAGAAGCAGCAGATTTTGTTGATTGGCTGTGTGTATGTGTAATTATTATATGCAGCACCCTCCTAGATAGGTGCTAGGAAGGAGGATAGTTTGCTCTGCCTGCTTAACGGGGAGCAGCAGGCAAATCATAGTCTGCTCCATCTGCTTATCAGGGGAGCCTGATCGGTAGTTATGCTGGTTGCATGTGTCCATGTGTGATTCATCTGGGCTGAGGGAGTGTCCCCACTGTATCCAATAGAGGAGCCTGTTGGACAGTGGAGGAAACCCAGCCAGTGACACACAGGCTTTGTAACTATCCCAGTGGGTTAGAGATGGTAATATACTGCGCCAAGCTCAATGTAAACTCATATACCTAAAGCAGCTAACACAAAATCCTGAATAACAGATCCATAGAATATTAAAAAGTAGGTGTAGCGCTAAGCAGGTGACATATATAGTCCACAGAGAAAAGTGAGTGCAGAGACCAGTGATCAACAAATCCTGATGGTAGTGCTTACTTCAGGGACCATCACCAGCAACAGCACCCAAGTGTCAGAGCCTCATTACAAAGGCCAATCAAATGCAGGAACATATGACGCCAGGAGAGCTCCCAAACAGTCTCCCTCGCAGTCCTCGATCGATAGCCAGATAAAATCAATACCAGGCCTGGTCTGACGGAGTCCCAGGACAGGGTGCATGGAGCACACCCGGCTAGAAGCAGCAGGCAGAGCGCTTCCCACACACCGGCCGGTGCTCCATGCGCCCGGGCCCGGGACTTCATCAGACCAGGCCTGGTATTTATTTTATCTGGCTATCGATCGAGGACTGCGAGGGAGACTGTTTAAGGAGCTCTCCTGGCATCATACCTTTCTGCATTTGATTGGCCTTTATCTGAGCTCACTCCTGTGATGGGGATGGAATGTGAGCCGTAACAGCCAAACATGTCTTGGCAATGTCCTAGCAAGAATGATGTGATCTCTGGGAGTTATTCAGTCAAGCTTCGTGAAGTACATAAATGGCCTACACCTATAGTAGGGTCATTATTCAACTTTGGTCAAAGTGGCACAGTTTGTTTTATCTACAGGAGCCCTTACCTGCATAGGCAGCTTTTCAATAAAGGTGAACTATGCCCTTAAGTTTGCTTTCTTTTAAATAACCTCTCTTCCGAAGACCTACATTTTTACAGACAGTGAATAGTATTTAAATTCTTTGATTACCTAAACCACATTGTAATTTATGTTTAGTGTTCCTTCAATAAAACATTTTAAATAGTCAGAAGCCAATAAACAGCCTAAAGGTTTGTGGTGCAACTGTTCCCTCTCAACGATTCTCTTAAACCATCCAGTTGGCTCAGTAATTACTCAGCTATTGGAAATCGGTACAGAGGAACCAATAAAGCATTTTCGGTTTCTCTTATTCTGCCCGTTCCCTGGGCAAATAACAAAAAAATATAGAGTGGAATAGTTACAATTAGCTATGTCCCCATGCAGTGTTCATAAAAGGGAGCTATGGATGGTGCTTGAAGGATGCCTTGCATGAATACAGGCAATTCATCCTTTCCCAAAATTAAAAAACACTCAATGACTCAGCCACTTTAAGATGTTGAAAAAAAAAATATTTAGGTCTAGCAGTTTAAAATTTATATAGCATTGCTAATTTAAAGTGACACTGTCTGGGTGTGTCAGATGCCTGCGCCTTCCCCCTGCATTCTGTGGTTCCAGCTGGCAACTACTACATTAGTGTGTCCCTAAAGAGCTGAAGGGACGGACTAGCAGCATAGTGCCTGAGGATTTAATGACAGCGTACAGCAGTAAGACACAGATTCTAGCAGCAGGGGCACCTTTGTAAGTGAGCAAAGCCATCCCAATCTCACAGCTATGAAATGCAAGGCTGGTGTGGTTCTGCGTGAAGAATTCTGATGTTAGAATTCCACAATGCATTCCTCTTGGCAGAAGTAGTACATCATGTAGTAGAGGACAGACTATTTTAAAGCTGAATTCTAGGAATTCCGCCAATTTGTGAAAAAAGTACAGGCACAGAATAAGTTAGGTCAATGAGGTGCATGACATCTACTGAACTTATCTCTATTATTTACATCTGACAGGTTTAGGACTGTGAGAGGAGAGAAAGCCACTTACAGCAGCTATGCCCGCCCCTCTGCTGCCCATTCAGAGAAGCCTTTGTATTTTGTGTATTAGTTCACATAATACAAAGGCTTCTGTGATTGGGCAGGAGTAGAGGAGGGGCAGACATATCAGCTGCACTGACACCAATGTTGAAGATGCTTCGACCGAAGGATCAGTGTCAGGCTCTTGGAAATACAGCAACAGCCATCTTCCAGGAGTGCAATAAAACTTCTGAACTTATCCCTATTATTTACACCTGACAATTTTATTGCACTCCTGGAAGATGACTGTTGCTGTAATGCCAAGAGCCTGACGCGGATTGAGAAAGTGGAGTAGAGGAATATGAAGGGAGAGAAGGCTTGCAGAACATTTAACAGAGTCCATATGGACAAAAAAAAAAAAAAAAGAGTCAATACTGGATTGAAACTTTTATAGAGAGAAATGGTCTAACTCTGGGTCAACTGGCACCATCCCCTTGGATAAATTGTAAATAAATTGTATAACCAGGTGAAATCTGGATATGGGGACTTTGAGTGTGCCTATATATCAACAATGGAGACAACAAATAAATAAAAGGGTATAGTAGGTTTATTAAAAATTACAAACAATATGACACAATACATCTATATATATGCAAATCCTCCGATCATATAAATCTCATAATGTATGTCTATAATGCATCACATATTCTGCTTGTGGATCTACGCGTTTCGCTGAAACAGCTTCCTCAGGATCCAATTAATGTATACATCTCAGACAGATATGTAAGGTGTCATACACTCCATCAATAAAGATCAGATGATATACTGCAAAATATGACAGCAGGCGACATTGCCTAAAGATCACAGCTGGGAGTATAATGGTGTCTATTTTACACTTAGGCGCAAACCATCTGGGAATTAAATAGGGAGTCAATACTGGGTTGAAGGGTCTAGGTAATACAGGAGGGGGAGGAAACAAATATTCAAACAGGGGGGCAGGATGAACATTCCGCACATCTAGCAAGGTCTGCAAAAGCTGCACCCTGTCCAGAATGTAGTTTCATTATCTGGGTAATTTGGACTCCTTTGTAGTAGTAAGAAATGTTAGGTATGCCCCCAACCCCCATATCATTTTGTCTTTAAAATGTGAGGAGGATTCCAGACCCAGCAGGGTGACCCACGTCTACAATGGCCGAATCAGATTCAGGATCTGATGAGACAGATGCGGCAGGGGAAGGCGTGGGGCACTTTTGCTAGCCAGTCGCCGGCAAGTCACCTCCACCCAGGATACAAGGGACTCCAGGACCGCTGTCAGTGCATGGATGGATGGATGGTTGGGACCTGGAGGGCCCGAAGCCTCAAAGAGGGGATCAGGTTGGGAAATGTGCTCCAAATAATCACTAAGGGACCCCACAAAATGTGTAAAACACTGCTAAGGGACAACCCCCACCGCGCAGGCAGCCCTCAGCAGAGAGGGAGAGGACCCTACCAGACTCGCCACCCACAGAAACCGGCACCTGCAGCCACCAGGAGAATCTGCACTACACGTACGGTGATCAGGAAGTAAAATGATCCAGGAGTCAGCACCAGGGGATAAGGAGGGGCTTATCCCACCCACAGGGCTCCACTGTAATGGCCGCCACCATTTCCAATGACAAACCACAAGAAAATGGCCACCGGACTACACAAACATGGCGGCCGTATAGAAAAAAACACAGGCTACAACAAAAAGGTGGCCCCACTGGGCACCACAAGGTTTACATGGACCCAGGAGGGGAACCAGGCCTCAAGGACAGATCCAGGCAGGACGATGATTTTTCATATATATTGTACATTCACATCAGTCCCTGCCCTCAAGGAGCTTATATGGTTCTTTTTTTAAACCCATTAAGTTACCTAACTATACGACCAATCAGAAATCCGCTTTCTGTGATCTGTCCTCAGGAAACCAAAAACTGATTGGTTGCTGCTAGGGATGATCAAACTTTTCAAAAGTTCGGTTTGGCCAGAACATCCGAACTTCCCGAAAGTGTGTCCGTGAATGAACGAAAGAGAACTGTTATTTTTAACATTTTTTATTGGATAGGTTTTATAACAGAAACTAAAAAATATTGTTTCTCTTACGTCCTCCGACAGTCGCCGCCCACTTCATATTCATCACCAATGGGGTTATGTCCTCTATTCCGTAGGAGTAGCTAGGCAATAGAATATGGTTAGTACAAAGACTTTTAACATATCCCACCCCCAGGGGGTGGTCCCCTCAGTACATAACCCTCCACTTCCTGTATCCAACTCAGTTTCATTTGTCTAGCTGTCAGGAGTAGCTGGAAGTTTCTGTGCTGGGGCACCTTGTCTCAGCTCTCTTTCCTTTCTTTGGATTTTATTTGAGTTTTTTCTCTCTTTCTTGTTAGCTGTTATTTTACCAGCGTTAGTTAGTTCTTCGGAAGAAGAGGATCATGCGGGCTGCGTCTCGGGCTGACCCCCCTGGTCTCAGGTTGTGGGTCAGTGGTTTCTCAGCCCGCCATCGAGCGTTCAGTCAGGTATCGCTCCTGAGTTATCTGAACGACCCATCCCTGTTCCGTGCAGGGATGCTAGGTGAGGTGGCTACCTCACCGGACGCTGTGCGGTTTCTCAACCCACCTTCTGATGCGTCCTGGATGCGACTCTCCCTGCCTCATGTACAGCGGTTTGTTCGCCTGTGCGGGTCCCCCACGCCATGTAAGAGGTAAGTGCATTTATGTGGGGACCTGTCTGTCTGGGGGGTGTCAGTCTGGGACTGTGTACCTTGCCCTGTGTTCACACTATTACGTTTTCCCTATCTCTCACATTGCATGCTGTGGGCTGCAGGAGGGGGGGCTGGCTGCACTCTGTGTCAGTTTTCTGTCTGTGTGAACAGCTGTGTGCTGTGGGGCTTGAGTTTCTCATGCTTGGGGCACATTACAGCGCCGCTGCGGCGGTTTACCATGTTCCTTTTTTGGGCAGATGGTGTGTTTTACTTCACCCTCATGGGGTGTGGTAGCGGCGGTTTCGGCGCCAAAACGGCGCCATTTTGGCTGCGATCGCTCCGGCCGCATGTTTTACATGCATGGCGGCCATTTTCTTGTAGCCTCCATAGGCTTTAATAGAGCGCCCTGTATGCCAGCACTTCCTTTCCTTCAGGAGCACCGCAGGCAGCAGCAGCAGCACCGATCTCTCCAGGTTCATTTCTCTCTATTCCCTGTATCCTGCCTTGGTATACTTGTCCCTGTAGGGGTCCCTTGTGTGGGGTGCTTAGTGCGAGTGGGCTGCGATCGCAGCGCTCTCTTAAAGGGGCGGTCACCCATTTATTTTTGCTACTACAGGGGCATGGATTCTCAGGAATGCTAGTTTCCTGCCAATTTAGTGGGAAGCCAGGGGACTGCGGTTTCCCCCCCCCCGGGGGGGATTTGGCTGCGATTGTGGCTAGCCTTGCGACTCAGGTGCAAATGCTGGTGGCTGCTCAATCCTCTAAAAGGCCCAGAGTTTCAATTTCCTCTGATTCAGAGGGTTATGGTACTGGGGCTGCTGTGGCAGAGATCTCCTTATCGGGGTCTCGTTCCTCCCTGGACCTTATAGGGTCAGAAATGGAGGCTGAGGTAGAGGGGGTTGATAATTCTCCCCCTGGCTCGTCTGAAGAGCTTGCACTCATGGATGAATTGGTTGCTTCTATCAAGCAAACTCTGCGTTTGGAGGAGGAAACGTGTCCTCCAGCTGCCTTGGCGGCTTATGGGACGCAGAAAAGGCGCAAATCATCGCAGATGTTTCCATGCACTGATGATTTTCAGCGCGCTGTGAAAGAACGATGGCGTAATATACGCAAACCTTTTGCTGTACCAAGTAGGTTTAAGCTGCGCTATCCTTTTACGCCCGCTACTGATGGGCGTTGGTGTGTCCCACCTCCGGTGGACCATGCGTTAGCAGTTTTGAACAAGTCCACTGCGATTCCTGCTGAAGACACCCCGGTGTTCCGGGATGCCACGGACAAGAGGATGGAGTCCCTTGCCCGTCGTACCTATTCTATTATGGGTTCTATGTTGAAAGCTTTATTTGCTTCACTTATGGCGGCCCAGGCGGTCGCGAGCTGGACGCAGGTGCTTAGGCGTGTCCTGGTGGCTGATGAAGGATGCGTATCTTCACATCCCGATTTTCGAGGGTCACCAGAGGTACCTTCGATTCGCCATAGCGGAAGATCATTACCAATTTGTGGCGTTGCCTTTTGGTCTCGCCTCGGCTCCAAGGGTGTTCACCAAAGTGCTGGCAACGGTTCTGGCTTTGTTGAGGGCCCAGGGCATTTCGGTTCTGGGGTATCTGGACGATATTCTGGTTCGGTCTGCGACCAGCCAGAGTCTGGAGAAGGATCTGTCCGTCACGTTGCAGACTCTGCAGGAGTTTGGTTGGACGATCACTTTTCCAAAGTCGACATTGTGCCCATCGGTTCGGATTTCTTACCTGGGTATGATTCTGGACTCTGTCCAGGCGAAGGTCTTCCTGCCGGAAGAAAAACTCGCAGCTCTTCAGGAGGCAGTCAGGTCCCTCAGGGACGTTCCATCTTCGTCCATTCGGACGTGCATGCGGTGTCTGGGATTGCTGGTCTCGGCTTTCGAGGCGATTCCCTTCGCCCAGTTTCACACACGGGATCTCCAAGCGGAGATATTGTCCAAGTGGGACGGGCGTCCGCAGTCTCTGGATCTCCAGATGTCATTGAGTTCTCAGACCAGAAGGGATCTTCTGTGGTGGCTTCAATCCCCCTCAGTATCGGGGGGCAAGTCTTTTCGTCCCCTTTCGTGGACGGTGATCACCACGGACGCCAGCCTGTCGGGCTGGGGTGGTGTTCTGGGCGTTCTGTCCGCCCAAGGTGTTTGGTCGACGGAGGAATCCTCCCTTCCGATCAACGTTCTGGAACTGCGAGCGATACTCCTCTGTCTTCGTCGTTGGACGGACAATCTTCACGGCTACCCGGTTCGGGTGCAGACGGACAATGCCACGGCGGTGGCTTACATCAATCACCAAGGGGGCACCAGGAGTGCCCGGGCGGCTCGAGAAGTGGCCGCGATTCTGTCTTGGGCCGAGACGCATGTCCCGGCAATATCGGCAGTTCACATTCCGGGGGTGGAAATTTGGCAGGCGGATTATCTGAGCCGCCAGACCCTGGACCAGGGGGAATGGTCCCTTCACCCGGCTGTCTTCCAGATGTTGTGCGCGAGGTGGGGTCTTCCGGAGGTAGACCTGTTCGCGTCTCGTCTGAACAACAAAGTACCACGGTTCGTGGCAAGGACGCGCGATCCTCGGGCAGACGCGTCGGACGCGTTGGTTGCCCCGTGGCATCAGTACCAACTGATGTATGCGTTCCCACCGATTCAATTGCTGTCCAGGTTCCTTCGCGGAACCGACCACGGTGATTCTTGTGGCACCGGACTGGCCTCGCCGGTCCTGGTACGCAGACCTCGTGAATCTGGCAATCGACGCCCCGTGGCGTCTGCCTCTTCGAGAAGATCTTCTGTCACAAGGACCGATCTTCCATCCTGCTTTACAGTCGCTGGCTTTGACGGCCTGGCTGTTGAAACCGAGGTCCTGAAGAACAGGGGTCTTTCCCCTGAGGTCATTCACACCTTAATAAATGCGAGGAAGTCTTCCTCGGGGAAGGTTTATTACCGTACTTGGAAGGCGTATTTTGCCTGGTGCGAATCCAGGGGTTTCTCTCCTGACACTTATTCGGTGTCTAGGGTGTTGCCCTTCCTTCAGACGGGTGTTGACCAGCGTCTGGCGCTGGCCACGATCAAGGGTCAGGTGTCTGCTTTGGCCGTTCTTTTTCAACGGCCTGTGGCATCTGATTCTTTGGTTAGCACTTTTGTGCAGGGGGTACGTCATCTGATCCCTCCTAGGAGGGACCCTCTTCCCCCTTGGGACTTGAATCTAGTTCTATCAGTATTGCAGCGTGCTCCTTTTGAAAGGATCAGGGAGATCTCGCTGTCTTTGTTATCCAAGAAGGTCGCCTTTTTGGTGGCTATCACCTCGGCTCGTCGAGTGTCGGGGCTGGCAGCCTTGTCCTGCAAGTCTCCGTATCTGGTTGTGCATTTGGACGGGGTGGTCTTGCGACCTAGCCCTTCTTTTCTTCCAAAAAGGGTTTCGGACTTTCATCTCAATGAGGACATTGTCCTGCCTTCGCTTTGCGCGAAGCCGAAGCATCCGACGGAGGTGTTGCTTCACTCCTTGGATGTTGTCCGGGCGATTAGAGTCTATCTCAAATCGACTGAGTCTTTTCGCAAGTCGGATGCCTTGTTTGTCCTTCCGGAAGGTCCTCGGAAGGGCATGGCGGCGTCGGCTTCTACAATCGCCAAATGGATCAGACAGACCATTGATCAGGCCTATGCTTTGAAGGGGAAAGTTCCCCCTGTACCTGTGAAGGCGCACTCTACCAGATCTCTGAGTACGTCTTGGGCCTGTCGTCATGGGGCCTCTGTGGCCCAGGTGTGTAAGGCGGCGACTTGGTCGACCGTACACACTTTCACGATATTCTACAGAGTAGATGTTCAGGCATCGGCTGATGCTTCCTTTGGCCGCAAGGTTCTTAGTGCGGCAGTTCCCTAGAGCCCTTGTTACGGGTTCTTTGGCTTTTTGGGATATTTGTTTTTTCCCTGGGTTTTCTTGCTCCTGTTGAGCGAGTGTTTTGTTCTTATGCCCAACTGGTTTCCTTCCTTTGGTAAGGTTCCTTTCTCTGATGGGGAGACGGCGTTGCCTTGGGCGCGGCTGCGTTCTTCCCACCCCTCATGTTTACACTGCTTTGGGACATCCCCATTGGTGATGAATATGAAGTGGGCGGCGACTGTCGGAGGACGTAAGAGAAAACGGAATTTTTGTAAAATCTTACCTGTAAAATTCCTTTCTCTGAGTCCTCCGACAGTCGCCGCCCCCGCCCCTCTTTTGGGGTTTTGATGTACTCTCTACTGCTATTCCACTGAAACTGAGTTGGATACAGGAAGTGGAGGGTTATGTACTGAGGGGACCACCCCCTGGGGGTGGGATATGTTAAAAGTCTTTGTACTAACATATTCTATTGCCTAGCTACTCCTACGGAATAGAGGACATAACCCCATTGGTGATGAATATGAAGTGGGCGGCGACTGTCGGAGGACTCAGAGAAAGGAATTTTACAGGTAAGATTTTACAAAAATTCCGTTTTTTTTTCTTTCAAAATTGTCGGTCTTTTTTTTGTCAGTTAGAAAAAAACACTGTGCCGTATCCTGAAAAATGGCCTGGTCAGGAAGGGGGGTAAATCTTCCAGAGCTGAAATGATTAAGAGCACTAAGTGTTATTTCTGTCTGCTGCTTGGTTTCTCTGCCATCAGCATGAATCACTTCTGACAAGTTTTCCTGACACCAAGATAAAAAAGGTGTCAGGGAAGGGAGCTCTAGCAGAGTGACAACTTTAGCTCTGTTCCTGTGTGCCTTGTGAAGAGGGGTGTGTCCCTTCGCTCCAATCAGCTTTCAGAGCTCTGTTTACGGGATTTAACTTCAGCTCTCGGCACCCTTTTTTTCTGAACTCTCAGACAAGCTTTCTAAATCCTGGATTTTGAACAGATGTAGAGATGAGAAGACTGTAGATAGACAGACAACTTACAGTGGGTACGGAAAGTATTCAGACCCCCTTAAATTTTTCACTCTTTGTTATATTGCAGCCATTTGCTAAAATCATTTTAGTTCATTCTTCTTCCTCATGAATGTACACATAGCACCCCATACTGACAGAAAAACACAGAATTGTTGACATTGTTGCAGATTTATTAAAAAAGAAAAACTGAAATATCACATGGTCCTAAGTATTCAGACCCTTTGCTCAGTATTTAGTAGAAGCCCCCTTTTGATCTAATACAGCCAGGAGTCTTTTTGGGAAAGATGCAACAAGTCTTTCACACCTGGATTTGGGGATCCTCTGCCATTCCTCCTTGCAGATCCTCTCCAGTTCTGTCAGGTTGGATGGTAAACGTTGGTGGACAGCCATTTTTAGGTCTCTCCAGAGATGCTCAATTGGGTTTAAGTACCCACTGTATGTAGGATTGGTCTCATCTCTGTATCAACTAAGGCCAGTCACATCACTCGGTATATGTGAGGGTTTACAACCACTTTGAACCTTAAAACATAAGGCAGTAGCGCTTCACATGACACATCCTTTAGGACAGTGGTTCTCAACTCCAATCCTCAGGACCCACTAACAGGCCAGATTTTAAGTATTACCACATGGCAGGCCCTCCAGAGTAAACTTGCTTTAGGACAGTCTCTTTCCACATGGGAGACTCTCCAGGGCAGTTTCTCCCCACATGGCATGACACTTTTCGTTGAATCAGTCTCATTCCACATGCCAGGCTCTCTGAGGTATTCTCTCTTTAAAGCAAGTCAATGGACAGGCTTTGCAGGGCAGTCTGTCCCCATGTGGCAGGCTGTCCAACAGGACAGTACAACTATGGCATAGGAGTACAGTGCCCACAGCGTGTAATGTCAGGTTTTCTTTATAAATAATTGTGAATTTTTTAGGTGTTAAAAAAATGGGTTTTATTTCCCGAGATGCACAGCAGGTAGAGTGCCGACAGACCTATTTCTGATGTGGTATAAAAACCATGAAGATGATCTATTATCATTATTAGGTGCAAAACGGACTGTGAGAACGCAGTAGACAACGTGTAGGTTGTGCAGCTATGCCAACCTTATACACCATTATGAAGTCAGCTTATCCAAGAACACCATCTGCTGACCAGTTTCTTAAATGCAGCGTGTCCCGACTGCCTTCGTATCTGCTCTGCCACATTGTACTTGCTATGATGGAACGATCGCTAATAGCACTGCGGGCAGGAATTCAAACTACCTTTGCCACAGGGACAAACACTTTTATGACTGTTTTCTTTCTAAATGCAACATCAAATAATTGATGGAAGCGGCAAGCACAATAAAATGCTCCAGAGATGAGAGACTGGGAAAAGATTCACAGAAGCTCTTCGATGTCCTTTCTGTGAAATGTTTATAAATTGGGCCCACAGACAATTTTCAGCACAGCCGACGATGGAGACCATCCAAGATCAAAACAGCTGTGTGCTGCTTAGGAAAACCTCCCACTGAATCTACATAAGAGAAATGGAAATTCTAGATCTGTATGGCACAAATGAATGAGTTACTTCTTAACGATTGTGTTGTAGGTTTTCCATATCTTACAATGCTATAAAACACACCAATACTCAAAGACATGTCCATATTTATACATTTATCATCAAAATTGGCAAGAAAAGGAAATTCAGAAAGTTTTGCTTTGATAAATAAAAGTAATTCTGGGTTCAGAGCAGTACGGGGGTCACCTCGTCTATGATGGGGCATTGATCACATGGTCCTCATGAAATGCATCTCCGGGGCATGGCATCAGATACATCTACTGAGATGGCATCTGTGCCTGTACATTGTCCTTAGGTCACTACCACAAGATACTCTGAGTCCGGCAGATACCACACAAAAACACCATTGGCTCCTACTGCGGTCAATCACAGCCAGTGAGCTAGCACGCAGCGGTGCCCCCAGGGCCAGTGGCTTTCCCTGAGGGCACTGCTTGAGGGGGAGGAGCCAAGAGCACCAGTGGAGGACCCAAAAAGAAGAGGAATGGGGCTGCTCTGTGCAAAACCACTGCACAGAGCAGGCAAGTATACCCGGTTATAAAAAAATAAAATAAAAAAATAGGCTTTAGTATCACTTTAACGTGGATTCCTATGGGTCACGTTCACATGTGTTGTGGTTCACAGGTTGAACTGAACGGACTATTGTCTTTATTCAATCTTAACTACGAAGTTACTATGTGTGCATTTTAAACCTGTGCGTTTTTTGGAAAGGGTCAGGGACTTTTTTGTCTGCAACAAGTTTTTGGTTCCACAGACGCCAATGGAAATGTATCAAAAATGTTTGATGCTTTTCCGCTGCATTTTTGCTGGTTTTTCCTCCATGAGAACAGACACCTCCCAAAAATGTGAAAGGCATCAAAAACGCATTAAAAGCTCAAAACACGGTGTAAAAAAATACATCAACCGCAACCCGTATAGGTGTGAACCTAGCCTTAAGTGGCGTTTTTAAAATTTTGGTCAGTCTTTTGGTCAAATCTAAGGATTTGAAACAAATTGCAAGTGAGATGGAAGTTTTTACTGGCTGCTCCTAACCACACACTTGCTCATAAATACAGGCAATTGGATTATTGTGACCAAAATGGCAGCAGCCTATGCCCAGAATCAGGTCCTTCCCTCTACAATAAACAAAATGCCGGCAAAGAATACGCATTCTATTTTTAATGCATTCGAATTATCCTCTACCCACATCGGTCCAGCACCATCACACACCCTACCAGGTGCAAATGGGAACAAATACACAAGTTCCTTACAGATATCGCCTTCACAGTAACCGAACACAAAAGCACAGTGCCGCAAGGCACTTCTACAGACCATGTAGCCAATAAGCTGCCTACTGAGGTAACCATATGCAGTCTGTACAATGCAAGCAACCCTGCAATCCTGATAAACTCTTACCTGCACTCCTGAGGCTTAAGCTTTGCCTCTCCATCATTCCCATTCACTTTGCCGTGATCCAATATCTACACAGACCTACCCAAAATGACCCCAAGGCTCAGGGAAGCAGAGTCCTCTAGTCTCCTAATATTCCACCATTCTCTTTCTGGTTTCTGCCACAAATAGCAAAAACTAAATTGAGCTTATCATCAGATAAGGTGGCTCTGCACAAAAATCCTAAACCCTTTCCACACTTTCTGAGGTTCTTCATTACAATGTACCCATCTTGAATAGACCGTAGGTTCCCATCCAATCATATGTGTACTCTTGGCGATACTTCTGGTGGAGCATCTAGCTGGTATTATAGTTTGACTTTAGTAAACGATAAACCGTGGATGAAACAGAACTCCAAAACTTTTTTTACAAATTTGAAACCCTAAAAAAGACCTTTACAATTGTGCTTTGGGGGAGACTGAACCTTGTTTTTTACCCCTTCCCCCCACAACTGCACACCCTTAAGCTGCAAAGGCAGTGAATGGGGGTGTACACATGCTGCAAGTGCAATGCAAAAATGATCCCACCCTTTTGCGTTTGCCAACTGAATGTGGCTGTATTTCAACCGTGTACAATGCACGCAGTTGCGGCCCTGTGGTCACCCTCTGAAGAGCAAACCACTCTTCAAAAGAGAAACAATAGGGTAAACTAGCCAAAAGTTTGTATTCTCACATACTATGCATTCTGGTACATTGTATTAAAAACATTGATGTACTTTCCAGGAAAAACTCACTTCTCATAGAGATGACTGGTAATGCAGGTAAAAATGCACTGCAACTTTAATGCAACTGTGCAAATGTAGCCTAATGGATTTTTTTTGGGGAAAAAAATTACAGAAGGAATTAGGGCCAGGTCACAGCAGATAGCAGTGTGGGAAAGGCGCGTTTAGTGCTTAATTCCCACACTGAGTTCAAAACGCACTGTCTCTGTGATCAGATGCAGGAGCCAATAAATTGTTAACGACACTTGAAGTGTAGATCACAAACGCAGTGTGTTTGCCAGATCACATGATACCTCGAATAAATTGGGCTGAAAAATCCCATTGAAGGGGAATGCACAGGAATCACATAGGGACGCATAGGGATGCACACCCTTAAAGGGGAAGTCCACCCAAACACTAAAATCGCTACTGGGATCCACAATCTAAGACTAACCAATCTTGCCCTGTACAGAAGAAATCACTATACATACCTTTTCTGAAGCCGCTCTGGTCCGATCCCATGCTGAGCTGTCAGCGGTGGCTTCACTGTGAATCATAATTTATGATAAGGGAGCGGGGGATGGTGCAAAGCCATGCTGCCTGAGTCAATAGACAGCCAAGAAGAGAGCCTACAGGAGTTCCTCCATAGAAAGCAGCTTTCTATGATGGCAGTCAGCCTGATGGATGGAAGGAGCCAGGTGCGCCGGCGGGGGAACCCAGAAAATAATGATTGGGGCTGCTCTGTGCAGAACTCGCGCACAGTGCAGGCAAATATGACATGTTTGTTTTTTTTTTTTTATTAGAGAAAAAAATAAAGCTTTACAATAATTTTTAATGTTTTCTACTGCAACCAATAAGCTTCCAATTGTCATTGATGGGAAAACCAGAAACTTTATTATAGCATTTTACATCTAAAAGCATCCATTAGATTTCTCACCAGTTTCCATGTATTTTTCCCTATGGCCCCTTTCACACGGTCCGCATTCCGTTGCGGACCGTGCTCTGCTCAGCGGGAATCGATCCGCCGATCCCCGCTGAGCCGGTGAATGCGAGAGAGGGAGGTGTCAGAGCCCCGCTGCTCTCTATGGGGAATCGGATGAGAGCGGACCGCCTGTCCGCTCTCATCCGATCCGATCCCCAGGACGGATGGAAAATAGGGTTTCCATCCGTTCGGATTTCACAGACAGGATCAGATGCGGATGGCAGCGGGTGTCAGTGGACATGTCACCGCTGACATCCGCTGCTCCATAGGGCTGAATGGGGCATCCGATCAGATCCGCCTAAAAAACTGACAGGCGGATCTGATTGGAACGCCCGTGTGAAAGAGCCCTATGAATGGAGCGATTTTCTTGAAAATTGCAAGATTCCTCCCATCAACACAGTCAGTGTTGATTAGGGAATGCCTCCTGAGGAGCCATTATGTTCTCCTGGCGAGGGCCGCTGTCAATAATTGTATGAAAAATCCGACAGGCTGGTTGTACTCAAGTTGATCGATCAATCAACTTGGATACAGTCAACCTGCCCATACATGGTTCAAATGTCCGTCTGAACCGTCTATAACCAGCTTAAGGGTTGTCATTATGGGCTTTAAATTTCCTATCTGGGCCATTGTTTGACTAAAAACACAGATCCACAACCTTTACTGAACTGTGCAGGGTTATGATCATCCTGGTTAAGAATAAATAAAAAGGTTTAGGCTCCTTTCACACACTCCGTCCGTTGGATGGAGTCCGTTTTTCTCAGCGGGGGGTCGAGCTGCCGATCCCCCGCTGAGCAGCAGGAGGACAGATGTGTCTCCGCGCTGTGTGCGGAGACACAGCTGACAGTTCCCCATGCATCTCTATGGGGGAAATCGGATGTCAACGGACCGTCAGTCCGTTCTCACCCGATCCCATCCGATCCGCTGGACGGATGGAAAATAGGGTTTCCATCCGTCCAGATTTGACGGATCGGATGTCAGCGGACATGTCTCCGCTGACATCCGATGCCCCATAGGAATGCATGGGGGGACCGTTCAGATCCGCCAAAAAAACAGACAGGCGGATCTGAACGGTCCGCCTGTGTGAAAGGGGCCTTAAATAGGTAGGGTCTACCTATACACAGATGTGTTTAAACCTGACATATTCACGTTTACATGGTTAACCATAATGTCTTTGTAAAAAAAAAAAAATCCAGTTGCAGAGCTGAATAGCCAAAGCTGTAATTATACACACAGCAGAGCTAATCAAAGGAGTGAACATCAACCGTTCTGGTTATAAGGGCCATGTGGTGATCTAATCAAAACACAAGCAGCAACAGTTGTGTTGTCTCCCATAAAAAATAAAAGAATTACATTAGAATTGCCTGAAACCAAGAGTTGTTGAGAAATCCTTTGGTCTAACAATTTGACATTTGTTTTTCTCACCTATTTGTAAGGCAGTGATCAACAGGCCAGCAAACTAGAAAAACAATTCCAAATAGCTAAGGGCTAATGAATGGAAATGTCCGACTCAACCCTCAAACACAAACAGGTCAAAACAGAAAAACAGGAAATAAAGCAGAAAGAACGATTTTGAACTTTGATAATCAAAACAATTTATGTTTATGACACAGATATTTGTAACTGGCTTAAAGTGGTTGTAAACCCAATACATGAAATTTGACCTAAGCACATATATCCGTAGTGTTTACTTAAATCTCTACAAAGTTCTAAATACCATGTCTTTCTGCTGCTCTGTTCCTTTAAACAGCATGAGTCACTTCGAACATGCTCTCCAACACATGAGATAACAGTGCTGAAAATGTGTGATGGGGAGGGAGCTTAGAGGGAGATAGGCAGAGGAATGAAGGAACTTGCAGAGCTGTAGTCTGAATAGACAAGCTTTCTGCCTACGTGGAGTGGGGGTGTTTGCCTTTCCTCCAATCAGCTTTCACACAGTGTTAAGCCCAGACTCCCCCCACCCATTGATAGAAGAGGAAGAAAGATTTCTAACACAATCTGCACAGCAGATATAATATGTTAAACTTATATATTGGGATTTGTTTCATTTCTGTATCATCTGAGGCTATTCACTTTACTGGGTATAGGAGAGGGTTTACAACCACTTTAATTCTGGCAGTCACATTTAAAGAGCAAGTTCACCTTCTGAAAAATTAATGGGGTATTAGTAGGGTTAACCCCTTTACAACTGCGTAACACAAATGTGCGGCGGAAGAAAGGTGAGTTTTAATGCCCACATGCTACACATATGTGTCATTGGGTGGCTGAATTTTCTGTGCGGAAAGGTGCTCACAGTACAGGGATCGAGCAGTGAAAGACAGCTCTTGGTCTATGCAAATGATCAGCTTCTGATCATGTGACCACTGTGACAGCCAATTACAGTAGTCACATGTTTAGCCAATCTTACCCACCACACACACCATTTTTAAAGGGACACCGATGTGGATGGGAAATTGAGAAAAATCACTGTGCAGCTTTTAAACTTGTAGTTTCGTTTTTTTGCCTTACCTATAGGCCAGCACTGTTGCAACAGGGAAGGGGGGAGCACACTGCCTATGCACTAATTTTGAACAAGGGAGAGCGCTTGTTTCTGTGACACTGGGGGAAAGCACTCATCATACAGTGTGTTCTGGCTTCTAGGATGGTAGGTTTTTCACCAAGGCTGTGGGGTTGCCACACAAAGCCCACAGATAAGGTATTTAACCACTTGCCGTCTGCTCACTAGAGCTCTACTGCGGCAAAGTGGCTCTTGTAGGTCTGACAACGTAGACCTACGTCGGCAGACACTCCCCCTTCTCGGAGGCTCGCTCCCGCTGTATTCAGTCACAGCGGGAGTCGGGCCAGGGGAGGAGCAGCGGCAATCGCTGCTGCTCTTCCCCAATCGTCGGGGAATCGAGTCTGGAGATCCGCCCACTTGTGTAAACAAAGCGTGCGGATCTCCTAAGTGACAGGCAGGGACAGATTGCAGGGTTCAGCATAGCTGAACCTGCGATCTGTCCTTGTGTTACTCAGTCACCTCCCCCCCCCACACGTCAGTAAGCACCAGGCATACATTAACCCCTCCCTCTCCAACAAAATTAACCCCTTCACTGCCATTGTCATTTTTACAGTAACAGTGCATATTTATAGCATTGATTACTGTAGTAATGTCACTGGTAACCCCAAAAATGTCAGTCAAGGGTCCGATTTGTCTGCCGCAGTTCCGAAAAAAAAAAAAAAACACGCAGATCGCCGCCATTACTCGACAGAAATCTTTCCCTTAGTTAGTAAACGCAATAACTTTTGCGCAAACCAATCAAAATACGCTTAAGATTTTTTTTTACCAAAAATATGTAGCAGAAAACAAATTGGCCTAAAATGATAAAAAATTTAGATTTTTACATTTTTTTGTGGGGGAATTTCATATAAAAAAAATGTGAAAAATATTCTTATTTTTTCAAAATTGTCGCTATTTTTTGTTTATAGCGCAAAAAATAAAAATCGCACAGGTGATCAAATACCACCAAAAGAAAGCTCTCTTTTGTGGGAAAAAAAGGACGTAAATTTCGTTAGGGTACGGCGTTGCATGACTGTGCAATTTTCAGTTAAAGTCGCACAGTGCCGAATCGCAAAAAGTTGCCCAGACGTAAGACAGCAAAATCCTCCGGTGGTAAAGTGGTTAAACTAAGCAACATTTTTACAAACTGCACAGGTGTTTTTAACCTGCTGGGGGTCTCTTGATTTCATAGTGTATTTTAAAACATGATAAAGGTGAACTTACCCTTTAATAATGACATAAATCCACTTTCTGCCTTCTACAACTGGCATACACCAAAAAGTGCTAACACTCACCTGAAGCGTGCCGGGGAGAGAGGTGTCGGGGGAAACATTCCTGGTTCAAACGAGTCGAAATAAGTGACAGTCCAGGAGAAGCTGCAGCAAGAGATGCCAGCCACTAAGGACAAGACCAGCAGACTCCAGAACCCTGACAATGAAAAACATTGTCCATAAGATCATATTTAAACAGTGTACACATGTAGGACACGTGAGCAGATAATGTCCAATAATTCTACATTATATAACGACACAAGAGAAAAGATAACAATGCTTATCAAGCAATCAGTATGGGTTTTCAAATCTCTAAGCCACAAGTGATTTTAATTGACAACTATGCTTCACTGACCAAATCCAACAAAAACTGATATTGTGGTTTTGGTTTATTTGATGGTGAATTTTTACATCTCTTGGTGACTTCAGTAACAAGATCTCCCAAACACAACCCCAACCATAAGGAACCAAGGCTGCTGTCATATTCCACCATCATAATTCAGAGTAGATTAGCAAACTTGAGTTGGGAGACTGACTGTTAAGCTTTTGAAAGGTCCGAGAAGCCTGTGTATGTTTCAACTGACCAGCGCTCAACAACTTGATCTTTACCACTTGCCTATTATTTAGAACGACAGGTCGGTGGCTATAGTAATCTAGGGCACCATTTTAAAACGAAGTTCTGTTTACTACATGAGCACAAACAATGGGGTTTATTTACCAAAGAGTGCAAAATCTGGTGCAGCTCGGCATAGAAACCAATCAGCTTCCAGGTGTTTTTTTTTTTTTTTTTTGTCAAAGCTGAAGTTACAAGCTGATTGGCTACTATGGGGAGCTGCACCAGATTTTGTACTCTTCAGTTTTAGTAAATCAACCCCAATGACTGCAGAAACCACAAATCATAAGCAAAATGTACAGAGCCAATCACAGTTGCTCTGCGCCTTATGATTGCTTTGATGGCCAATCAGAGCGATTACAAATGTAAACACTTATAGTGGTTACATAGGAGGGCCCTCCTTTTACTCTAACAATGGATAATAATGCTCTTATTAAGGATTTAATGGATGAAGGGTGGGCATCGGCAGATTTGACCTATTTAAATGAGATCTTTTTCTATTTTTTTTAACCCTTTTTGCTCCCCCTTAGGCTCCATTCACACTAGAGCGACTTGTCAGGCAACTTGTCAGCCTGACAAGTCGCTGTCCCTCGCGGTCCATTGACTGCTACAGGACCCGTTCTAATAGGAGCAACACAAGTCGCTCCGACTTAGAAAAAGGGTCCTGTACTACTTCTCTGCGACCTCGGGGCGACTTGCATACACATTCATTATATGAAGTCCGTGCAAGTCACGCCAAAGTCGCGGTGCACGGGACTTCACAAGTCGCCCCTGAAGTAGTACAGAGTCGTGCCGCTGCAGTGTGAATGGGCTCTTACCCTCTCCTGTGCATCTCATTTCCATCCTTTACCTGTAGCACCTGTATATTAACACTTTCACCTTCCTTCAATATGATCTCTAGTTCCATATCGTACTGTATCTAGTGCACCATTACCTTGTTCCATGGTTTACCCCCTCAATATCCGCATGGTTCATTTCCAAAAGAAAATGTGGAAATAAAATAGGAATACCTTGAGGTGTCCAGTGTAATATTTAAAAAGAGCATTATGAGGGTGTTTCTACTGTTCTGGCATTTTTATTTCATACATTTTCAGCCTCAGCCACGCTGTATACTATTGACGCTTTTTTTCTCCTACAGGAGCTTAGCAGCAGCAAAAATGTGGTAAAAAGCCGGTTTTCCATACGCACTCCCATGTCTGGTGTTAATATATTCTGTTTGTCAGAATTCTGGCCATTAGAATGAATAAATGTGGAAATGCACCTAGCATTAGTGGAGAAGTTCACCTTTTAAAAAAAAAAAAAAATAATAAATTCACATCTTTTGGCAAAAATGTGCATTTATTTTCTTATTAGGAGCCTGTAAAGCATTGCTTCCGCCATCATCAGGCTGTGGGTGCAATGTCAGGCTCCTGTGAACTGTCAATGTTGCAGTCTGCCTGTACCTCGTATGGGCAGGCATTTAATAATTGGCAGGGAGAATTAATGAACTAATAGAGCGCTCACCAGCGCCCTTGTAGTTCATTGAGAACTACAAGCCGTCGGCTGCAATGGTTGACAGTAGCTGTAGTTCTCATTCACCGAACTCTGTGAATGAATGATGTGGCCAAGGTGTGGAGCCCAGCATGACCCCATACTTTTTAAATTGTTACAGTGGGTTTGGGAAGAAGGTCCCGTCACAACAGGGGCTCGGGGGGGGGGGGGTTGTAGGGGCTGCTTATTTAGTGTTATGAAAGGTGAACTTATGCTTTAATGCGTGCTAAAGAGCTTTTGAGCATTTTTATGCTCAAAAGCTCCTCTCCTGAACGCATAATTAATGCTTTTTTTTTTTCTGCCTCTAAATTCCCCAGCAACTAAGCTCCTGAAAAGGCCTATAGTGTGTATGGACAAATAGGCTAACATGGAGAGGAGTTTACAGGCAGAGAACTGTAAGAGCAGCTGTAGAAACCGCTTTTTTGAGCTGCAGTGTACATGAAGCTTTATAAAAATAAAGAAGGGAAACTTTTTTTTTTTTTTTTAAATAGCTCTGTGCCAAAAATTATATAAAATTCATGAGTACAGTATTAATGACCACTGAAAGGGGTAATACAGGCTGGTACTCAAGTAGTTAAACAGCCACCAATTATACAATGTTTCTTACCTAATATACTTGTTTTCACGCCATCTTCACTCTCTTTTCCATAGCGCATTTCTACACAGAACAGAAGTCATTATTTCACCAACAGAACAGAAAACAAAGCTTAACAATGTCACCCATCCTCCCAATGTATTTAGTAAAACTCCATCCCACAATCTTTTACATTTCCATTGCTTCTGGGACTAGGTCTGTAATGAAATCATGGTCACCCCATGTAAACTGTAGCGGTTTAAAAGAAAAATAAACTACCCCCGGGTGTTGTGGTGTGTATTTGTCAAGTGTTTTTTCTTTTCTTTTAGCTCCCCCTTCTCCCCCCCCCTTTTTTTAAAAAAAAATAATAATAAAAATTACCTTGTAGTATAATATAAGCAAATACAAGCAGAACAGCGAGGATGCTAACAATCACAAGGCAGCAGAACATGGAGAATAATCTGGATGGCCATTTTTTACTTTTCCTGGAAGTAACCACTTGTGACTTGACGGTGCCGTTGTGTTCAGGCTGCTCCGATTCCTCATACAGCACAGAGTCCTCCCCGAGGAGGTTTGTCTTGTGAGGGATTGCCTCAGATAAATCACTGTCCAAGTTTCTAACCAACGAGTCTTGAAGAACGACTCCCTTTGAACCCTGGCTCTGGACATTATTAGATGTGGCACTGGTGTAGGCGGCAGAACGACGGTTGGTACTCCTTAACCGCCTGGCGCTGGTCACATAGGAGGTATCCATCCAGAAACCTGTTTGAATGAAAATGTTACTGTGAAGAAAAACATTTCAAAAAGAACATGTATGTATTTTTATATACCTAAAATCAGAGATGTATAGTAACTAAGTAGAACTACTTCACTACTGTACTTAAGTACCGAAAGGCGGTATCTGTACTTTCCTGGAGTAGAATTTTTTTCTCCTACTTCCACTTTTACTTCACTACATTTTTTCAATGACTTCAATACTTCTACTCCAATATTTTTTTTTTTTTTGTGCTGCATAGTTACTCGTTACAATTATAAAAATTACCACTGCCAGAAGAGTAGATGGCAGGTTTCATGAAGCTCAAAACATGTGTATTATCAGCGCATACGAAAATAAAAGCTACTGTATGTATAAATAAAAGCTGCATTTGAAATAATAAAAAACAATATGATGTTCAAACTTTTGACTTCTTTCTTTAATAACTACATAACACAGTACTTGTACTTTTACATTCAGTACTTGAGTAGCAAAATTAAAAAAAAAAACTACTTGCAATACTTAAGTACAAAAAATGTTGAATACTTTAGTACTTCTACTCAAGTCACTCTTTGATCGAGCACTTCCACTTCTACTCAAGTCACTTTTTGATCGAGCACTTGTACTTTTTCTCAAGTATGGGTTTCGAGTACTTTATACAACTCTGCCTAAAATCAAAGCACCGTTAAACCCAAAAACAATCATTTAAAGTTGAACTAAAGTCTGCAATACATACTTCTGCTTCAACAGTTTGAGGTTCCTTGCCAGCGACAGCAATTTCTGGGTGCCAGTCTTCAGCCACCCCGATTGGCTGGCACAATATTACATCACTTTTTTGAATGTGTAGGAGTACAGTCATCCTGGCACACAGGACTGAACTGTGCATTTCAGTGTATAGCCTACAGAGAACTGCAAACAGGTTTGACTTAGTGCAGAAGAGACATTACACATCTCTTCTGCAATAAAGAGCCTGCCTGTTCCCAGATTCGTTTTTTATTTAAAGCTGAACTCTAGGCACTGCAAGAGTTAATTGCTCAATTTAAATAGGGGGGGGTGAAGGGCGATTTACTTACCTGATCCTCCAATTCATCCTCCCGGTCCCTTCAGTTCCTGCCCCCCATACTCTAGCAGTCTTGAGCGTTGGGACTGTTCCTGACATCATCAAGCCCAGAGCAGGCTCCATAGACCTGCTCTGGACATGAGGATGCTAAGAACAGTCCACCGCTGAATCGTAGGGGAGTGCCGCTTGCCGGTGGAGCGGAGGATCAGGTGAATACAAGGCTTTCTTCTCTCTCCTTGACAAAACACTTAACCCTTGCATTGTGGGCACAGACCAACTGCAAGGGAAAAAAATAGGATTTTTGTACTCATCGTAAAATACATTTCTCTGACTTTATTGATGGACATATAAAGAAACATAGGGTTATATCGCCCCCTACAGGAGTAGGTCACTAGGCAGAAAAAACACTTGGCTACGCCTATGGGCAGTTGTAGCTGGTATACATCTCCGTCTCTGCTATAGGCCTTCAGTTTAGTAACAAGCAGTGTCAGGTATCAAAACTCCATAGAGTGGTGGGTACTGTGTCCGTCAATGAACTCAGAGAAATGGATTCTAAGGTAAGTACAAAAATACTATTTTCTCTTTGGTTCGAAGGACACAGCGCTCCATATTCAGAACCATAGGGACATCCCCAGGCAGTGGCAAACATAAGGGGTGAGACAAAAAAAAAAAATCCCAAGGCTAAAACACAATAGCCAACCAGGTAAACAGGAGCTCAAAAAAAAAAACAAAAAAAAAAAAACAACTAGACCCCAACAAAGAGGGAAAAGACCCTCTAAACAGCAACCTGCAAAACCTTGCAGCCAAAGGAAGCATCCGCAGATGCCAAAACATCCACTTTGTAGAAATTAGTAAAAGTGTGCACCGACGACCAAGTGGCCGCCTTGCAAACATGCGCCACTGACGCCTGATGACGGAAGGCCCAAGAAGCACGAAGTGTCCGAGTAGAGTGCGCTGTTACCAGGAAAGGAGGAACCTGACCCTTGATAGAATAGGGACACCGTCGGTCTGATCCATCTGGAAATGGTTGCGGAAGAAGCGAACAGCCCTTTTCTTGGCCTGTCCTTGAGTCTGACCTCCTAAAAGACTCTGTGGCTGCCAGACGAACTGAATTGCCCGCACCACATCCAGGGCATGCAACGCAAATTTCTTTGGATGAGCAGGCCTGGGACACAAAGAAGGCAAAACAATGTCTTCATTCAAACGGAAGTCCGAGACGACCTTAGGTAGGGTGTAGACAAAGAACCACCTTATGTTTATGGACCACCAGATAGGGAGTACAACAAGATAACTACGCCAGTTCCGACACCCTGTGAGCGGTGGTGATGGCCACCAAAAACGCTACCTTCTGAGACAGCGTAAGCAAGGGAATCTCCTGAATATTTTCAAAGGGAGGCTTCTGAAGAACTGAGAGCACCAAGTTCAAATTCCACGGCAGTAAAGGAGACCACCCCGTTGGAGTCAGGTATCAAACCCCTTAAATAAAAGTACGCACCAATGAATGCGTGGCTAAGGGTTGCTGAAAGAAGATTGCCAAGGCAGGCACTTAGCCCTTGATGGTACTCAAGGCCAACTTCTGCTCAACACCTCATTGATGGAAGTTCAAAATCTGAGCCACAGAAAAAGAACGAGGGTGAACACCGAGTGACTCACACCATGAAATGTACACTTTCCACATACAATGGTAAATCTTTCTAGGAGGTAGACTTCCTAGCCTTCAGTAGTGTCAGAATTACCGACCCATGCAAACCTCTGCTTCAGCACCTGCCTTTCAACAGCCAGCCCATCAAAGCCAGTGACTAAAGCAGGATGGAAGGTTAGCCCATGGGACAGCAGGTCCTCCCTTAAAGGCAGTTTCCAAGGGATGTCAGCGACCAACCGCACCAGCTCAGCATACAACAACCAGCGAGACCAGTCCAGGGCCACCAGAATGACCGGAATCCCTTCAGCCTTGATCCTGCCCAGAGGCAGTGGAAGAAGCTTGAGAGGAGGGAAGGCGTAGAGCGGACGATACTGGCCACCAAAGCGCCTGTGGCCATCGCCAGAGGACATGTGACCTTGCCACAAACCTCGGTACCTTTCTGTTGAGCCGAGATGCCAACAGATCCACCTCAGGATGCCCCACCGTAGACATATCAGATGAAACACCTTGAATGTGTATGGCGGAGAGAGCCGGAACAAAGCGTTCTGCCCACCGGAGAATACCGGCTACTTCCAGAGCCAACACAATTTTTGTTCTGCCCTGGTGCATCTCCCCCCATTACACCCCTAATGAAAGGTTTTCCTGAAACGCGTCGGGTGGAGAGGAGAGAACATGTGATTCACATATGTATTCACCTTAAAAAAAAATAAGATCCCAGTTAAAAGTTTATTAGGTTTGTATATGTATTTTTGACTACAACGACTATTTTCATAATCGATTAGTTAGCCTTAAAAAGTGTGGTGTATAATTAAGATATATATATATATATATACATACACATACAGTGGGTACGGAAAGTATTCAGACCCCCTTAAATTTTTCACTCTTTGTTATATTGCAGCCATTTGCTAAAATCATTTAAGTTCATTCTTCTTCCTCATGAATGTACACATAGCACCCCATACTGACAGAAAAACACAGAATTGTTGACATTGTTTCAGATTTATTAAAAAAGAAAAACTGAAATATCACATGGTCCTAAGTATTCAGACCCTTTGCTGTGACACTCATATATTTAACTCAGGTGCTTTCCATTTCTTCTGATTATCCTTGAGATGGTTCTACACCTTCATTTGAGTCCAGCTGTGTTTGATTATACTGATTGGACTTGATTAGGAAAGCCACACACCTGTCTATATAAGATCTTCCAGATCACAATGCATGTCAGAGCAAATGAGAATCATGAGGTCAAAGGAACTGCCTGAAGAGCTCAGAGACAGAATTGTGGCAAGGCACAGATCTGGCCAAGGTTACAAAAAGATTTCTGCTGCACTTAAGGTTCCTAAGAGCACAGTGGCCTCCATAATCCTCAAATGGAAGACGTTTGGGATGACCAGAACCCTTCCTAGAGCTGGCCGTCCGGCCAAACTGAGCTATCGGGGGAGAAGAGCCTTGGTGAGAGAGGTAAAGAAGAACCCAAAGATCACTGTGGCTGAGCTCCAGAGATGCAGTCAGGAGATGGGAGAAAGTTGTAGAAAGTCAACCATCACTGCAGCCCTCCACCAGTCGGGGCTCTATGGCAGAGTGGCCCGACGGAAGCCTCTCCTCAGTGTAAGACACATGAAAGCCCGCATGGAGTTTGCTAATAAACACCTGAAGGACTCCAAGATGGTGAGAAATAAGATTCTTTGGTCTGATGAGACCAAAATAGAACTTTTTGGCCTTAATTCTAAGCGGTATGTGTGGAGAAAACCAGGCACTGCTCATCACCTGTCCAATACAGTCCCAACAGTGAAGCATGGTGGTGGCAGCATCATGCTCTGGGGGTGTTTTTCAGCTGCAGGGACAGGACGACTGGTTGCAATCGAGGGAAAGATGAATGCGGCCAAGTACAGGGATATCCTGGACAAAAACCTTCTCCAGAGTGCTCTGGACCTCAGACTGGGCCGAAGGTTTACCTTCCAACAAGACAATGACCCTAAGCACACAGCTAAAATAACGAAGGAGTGGCTTCACAACAACTCCGTGACTGTTCTTGAATGGCCCAGCCAGAGCCCTGACTTAAACCCAATTGAGCATCTCTGGAGAGACCTAAAAATGGCTGTCCACCAACGTTTACCATCCAACCTGACAGAACTGGAGAGGATCTGCAAGGAGGAATGGCAGAGGATCCCCAAATCCAGGTGTGAAAGACTTTTTGCATCTTTCCAAAAAGACTCCTGGCTGTATTAGATCAAAAGGGGGCTTCTACTAAATACCGAGCAAAGGGTCTGAATACTTAGGACCATGTGATATTTAGCAAATGGCTGCAATATAACAAAGAGTGAAAAATTTAAGGGGGTCTGAATACTTTCCGTACCCACTGTATATATATGTATGTATATGTAAAGGGAAAAGAAAAGAAATAAAAAAAGAAAGGCAGTTTATTCTTCAATATCTATATGCAGTGGTCAATATAATATAAAAATAACCAACTATATGGTTAGGGAGCAAAATCTTTAATCCACTCTGAGAAAAACCGACAGAAGAAATATACTGTATATACTATTGGGAGGTTAAATCTGGTAAATATCATCAGACTAAGATCAAATGTTTTATTTAGGTCCGGTTCACACTTATGCGAGTGCGGGAAGGCTGCGAATTCGCAGCCTGTTCCCGCATCGCACACGCACCCCCGGCAGTTCACACTGCCATATGCGATACGCTGGGGGTGTCAATGTAATCTTAACGACACCCCCAGTTTGATTGCATATCGCAGTGCGATCGTGCAGTTCGCACAGGATCAGATCGCACAAGTGTGAACTGCTGTGCGATCCGATCCTGATGCGGCTTCCAAAAAGGGTCCCTGTGCGTGTTTGGTGCGGCTGCGGTGCAAATTTAGCCATACAAACTGTATGGCTAAACTTGCACCGCACAGCCGTTCGCATGTAATGTCGGAGCAGTGCGCTCCGACATTACATGCTAACCCGGCACACGCACAAGTGTGAACCGGGGCTGAAAGAGAAAAAAAAAAAATTAAAAATACTGTTTTGCCGATTTTCAGACAGAACTGTAATATATTATGGATAACAGACTCCCTTGTCATAAGCAGGTGGCTTGATAAATGCTACCTGTGCCTGCTGTCACTTATGCTGGCCATACAAAAACAATGTCTTCCTTCCAAAAAATATTTATTTTAAGAACATTTTCTAATCGTTAGTGGGGGTCAAATCGACCTTTGTCTTTGACCACAGCGCTGGGAAAATTCGAAGGAGCAGAATAGAAAACCTCTTGGAATTTTCAGACAGTGTATGTGGTTTTCATTCAGAAATGACATTTCATTTTCAAACTGAATGTTAAAAGCAAGTGAGATTTTCAAACAACGTTGTTTCATTCAGCGAATGTACAAAGATTTTTTGTATGAATATTTTCGCCCGAAAATCGATACGTGTATGGTCAGCATAAGGCTCGGTTCACACCTATGCAGTTTGCTATTGATTCGTTTCTCCAGTGCTTTTTGCTGTGCATTTTTGCACATGCGATTTTGCTGCGATTTGCATTTTGCATTTTTTTAGCCAATTTGTTGTTGGGCAGATTAAAAAAGGCAAATTGTGGCAAAAAAACGCACTACATGTGAACGTGTCCCATAGGAAACCATGTTAAATGAAGTGTAGTGTGTTTCTGCAAAAAGCACCAAAAAACGCAAAGGTGTGAACCAGGTCCGAAGTGTGGAACACTTTCTCTTTCTGAACAGCAAAAGATAAATCACAGCATGCAACTTCTGGAGTTTGCCCAGAGGAAGAAATACTCTGGCTAGAGCTGAATCCAGAGTCAGACCCAGATAATCCAATTTTCTGGATGGAATCAGAGCAGACTTCTGGTAGTTTAGACGCCAACCAAACTCCTTCAGGGTCTGTATAGGGATCACCACGGTGTCCATCAAGGCAGAAGAGGATTCGGCTTGCAAGAAAGAGGTCGTTCAGGTAGCCCAGTGCCACAATTCCCCGCCGACGTAGAAAACGCCAGAACCGGGGCCAACATTTTCGTGAAGACCCGAGGAGCAGAGGCGAGACCAAAGGGTAACGCCACAAACTGATAGTGCTCCTCCCGCACAGCAAAACGGAGGAAACACTGGTGTCGGGCACATTCTGGAATGTGCAAGTAAGCATCCTTGATGTCGATCGAGGCTAGAAAATCCCCCCTGATGTAGGGATGCCACTACCGTGCGAATGGACTCCATTCTGAATTTCTGTATCCGCACAAAGCAGTTCAGGGCCTTGAGGTCCAGAATCAGACAGACCTTGCACTCCTTTTTTAGGACCATAAACAGGTTTTAATAAAAACCTTGAAACCATTCTGATGCCGAAACCGGGACAATTTCTCCCTGAAGCAACAGGTCCTGTACCGCCCGAAAAGAGCTTGCAATTGTTCTGGGGACAGACGTATATTGGAAGGAAAGGACCCATCTTGTATCTGGACAGAATCACTTTGTGGACCCATTTGTCGTTTACCAAGGAGGTCCATGGGCCCAGAAACCAACAAAGACGTCCCCCCACCCCAGGCATGGGTGAGGGCACACCTTCATGCTGAAGGAGCCTTGTCTGCGAATCTAGAGAATCCCACTCTCGGCTTGCCAGACCAGGGCTGTTTGGAACCTCCCAAGGAGGACTTGAGAGGTTTTGAACCCTTGTCAGTCTTGTCGAGGGATGAAAAACTTTTTGTGTGCCGAGAAAGAAGAGCCGCGTCTGTGATGAGGTTCCTTCCCCTTCCCAGACTGCGGAAGAAATGTGCTCCCCCCCCCCCCCCGTGAAACTCATGATGTCATGCAAGGTAGCCCCAAACAGGTGATCGCCGTGAAAGGGTAAATCAGTCTGAGCTTTTTTAGAAGTCTGGTCTGCAGACCAGCACTTAAGCCACAACGCACACCCACTCAGTGTTTGCGACACCAGGGCAATGGCCAAGACCGGCCTCAGCAACAAACAAGCAATAGATAACTTATTGCAGACCTCAGGATCTGCCTTTCTGTCAGCTGGATACTTAAAGTCTGGGGATCCCTCCACTGGAATCATTGTTGCCTTGTTCAACCTGAAAAACGGGAGAGTCCACCACTGGTGGGACAGTCCACTTCTTTAGGAATGACACTTCAAAGGGGTACTTCGCCGCAAAGCCTTTAGGAACCACAAAGGGACGTTTTGGACGTTCCCAATCTTTAGACAAACTTGTCAAAATAGGAGGGATTTGCCGTGTGCTACAACCCCCGCAGGGTGGTCCACATCCGCAGAGCCAGATTCAGGATCTGACGAGACAGATGAGGCAGAGGAGGGCGGGTCGCTTTCTGCTAGCCCGCCACCTAAAGGCAACCTCCACTCGGGAAACAAAGGACTTCAGGACCGCCATCAGTGCATCAATGGAGGGCTGGGACACCGAGGGACCTGCTGCCTCTGAGAGGGGGGTCAGGTGGGGAAACATGCTCCTGAGACTCAAAGAGTTAAAGTGGGAACCTACCAGCAAAAAGTGTCCAACACCGCTAGGGGATTCACCACAGGGGTACCTGAAAGCAGAGCACCCCACAGCCTGCAGCAGAGAGCGGGAGGGACCCCACCAGAACTCACCACCCCAGCAGAGTAGCAGTGGTCTGCACCAGAGATAACCAGTATCCATGTGTGAATCCGTGTCAAAGTGACACTCTATACAGACAGTGGTATTTCACATAAATCAATATAGGGAGCTGTCCCAGAGAGTCCTTTTCAGGAGGAATGTCAGTTTATTGCTCTGGGGTTGTGAAGTAACCTTCCTGGATTTGCCTCACTGCTTCTGTTTAAAGCAATCAGCATGAATGGAATATCAAAACCCAATGCGAAGTCCATATATGGCATCACCTTCTTGGCCGTTGCGCCCTGAATCACTGAAACCTACAGCTGTGAACAGGACAAATTTTCTGGATATCCCAGTGAGAGTACACCACTCTCCCGTTATCCACACACTGGGTTGCCTATTTCAGCAGCCCCAGCTCATATCTCCCTGATCTCTGGTAAGAATCCATCTATACCACAGGGTGTCACCATCTCACCATATAGTCACCTCTAAAGCCTAGTACACACGCAACGATTATCGGCCGACCGATCGTCCGTCTTTTGTCCAGAGTTGTGTTTTGTTGGTTGGAATGTGCTCTAGACTGCACACGAATTTTCTTGGCCAACAAAATTCTACTTCAGAAGTGATGTCATGTGTTGGGTTGCTTTCTTTGTGTTTTTTCTTCTCTGAGCATGCCCAGTCTTGCTCATCAGATTTTTCCCTGTCTAAATCTGTACTGACTGCAAGAAAATCGGCCGTGTTTTGACGGCAGACAAAAATTTTATAGTCTGCACACCAGATTTTTTTCGGGCGAAAAGTCGGAGTCGTTTGTCAGAAGCATCATACTAACAAGCCGAAAATCGGCCGATCGGACGTTGGACGAAAATTCCCTGCCGATTTTCGACGTGTGTGTACGGGGCTTAAGTTTGAATGCTACTATTGAAGTGCTTTGCGGTAAGAGGCCATCTTGGCATAGAGAACATCTGATATTGTGAAACATAATTGTCTGCACCTTTTTGTCACGTCACCTTGGCACGGATTCACTGTTCAAGTTTAAGCTGACTTACAACATTTGAGAGACTTTTATGTTTGAGGTTTACACTTTTTTCATATTGATGTATGTGAAATACCGCTGTCTGTATAGAGTGTCACTTTGACACGGATTCATTCATCAATTCATTTTGAAGTGTTTGGAGACTCACTTTATTTGGAGAGATTTTTATGATTATTGTTTTTTACTTTTATCATATAAATTTTTTTTTGTTAGCGCACCATTTCTTTGTCATTCACCACCATTATTATTTTTCTAGTGCTGCTTTCATTTTTCTAATCTGTTTTGCACACCTTTATTTCTCACATTTAGTATCCATGTGTGGCATCCAGGGGAAAAGGAAACCCAGGAGTCGACATGGCCGCTGCTCTCAATGCACGCCAGACCAACCAAACATGGCTACCGGTATAGAGGAACACATAGGCCCCAAGGAATTGGCGCCAACCACGGCAAAAATGGCCACCACACGACCCAGGAGGGACCCCTGGAGCCCGGGCCACAGCCACAACGGACACAAACAACTGCCAGCACCAACTCCAGCCAGGAAGTTTGTCCCACCAGTGGCATCCCCCCCCCCCCACTAATACAGTGCTGCACACCTGCCAACTCACCGCGTTACCCTGGGGGGGTACAAAAATTGCCAAAAGAGGGGGGGGGGGGTCTGGGGAGAAGGAGAGGAACACTGGAGCTTTGAATATACGCTATTTATATACATATTGAATGGATGACAGCAGTGGTTTGAATTCATTCCTGTGACCTCATGTTCAACATCTTGGATTTTCCCATATGTGCAATTTGACTCCCTGTAATAGAGGTCAATTAGGTCTGGTGAGTGTATAGCAGTGCTTCTCAGCTTCGGTCCTCAGAGCACACTAATGCCTCGTACACACGCAGCGGTTTTCGGCCGACCGATCGGCCGTCTTTTGTCCAGTGTTGTTGTGTTGGTTGGAATGTGCCCTAGACTGCACACAAATTTTCTCGGCTAACAAAAATCTACTTCAGAAGTGATGTCATGTGCTGGTTTACTTTCCGTGTGTTTTTTCTTCTCTGAGCATGCCCAGTCTTGCTCATCAGATTTTTGTCTGACGAAATCTGTACTGACTGACAGAAAATCGGCCGTTCTGTTGACGGCCAACAAAAAATTTATAGCCTGCACACCAGATTTTTTTCGGCCGAAAAGTCGGAGTCGGTTGTCGGAAGCATCATACGAACAAGCCGACAATCGGCCGATCAGACGTTGGCCGAATATTTACGGCCAACAATCGGTACGTGTGTACGAGGCTTTAAGCCCCATACACACGCATCGATTATTGGCCGGGAATTTTCGGCCAACGTCTAATCGGCCGATTTTCGGCTTGTTAGTATGATGCTTTCGACAACCGACTCCGACTTTTCGGCCGAACAAAATCTGGTGTGCATGCTATAAAATTTTTGTTGGCCGTCAACACGACGGACGATTTTCTGTCAGTCAGTACAGATTTCTTCAGACAAAAATCTGATGAGCAAGACTGGGCATGCTCAGAGAAGAAAAAACACACGGAAAGTAAACCAGCACATGACATCACTTCGAAAGTAGATTTTTGTTGGCCGAGAAAATTTGTGTGCAGTTTAGGCACATTCCAACCAACAAAACTCTGGACAAAAGTCAGACGATCAGTTGGCCGATAATCGTTGCGTGTGTACGAGGCATAACAGGCCAGATTTTATAAGTATTACCTTGGGGAGATGCAGACTAGAATACTGCAATCGCTGAGCAGCAAATGATATCACCTGTGATGTATTTCAGATTTCTTGTAAACCTGGCCTGTTAATGGCCATACACACTATAAGATTTTCTGAAGACTTTTTCCTTCAGATTTACCTTTTCTATGTAGTGCAAGGGCCTGCCAGATTGCATACAAATTGAAAGTGTTTAGGTTTGACCTCATATTATCTGGTTTTGGTAAATCTAAAGGAAAAAGTCTTCAGAAAATCTTATAGTGTGTATGGCCCATTCGTGTGCCCTGAGAACCGGAGTTGAGGAACACTGGTGTATAGTGCATCTGCATGCTGGTGGAGAGGAACCTTTCCTATATTGGCTGTGGACGCTATTCACATGTGGGATTATATCTGGACTTCACAATTTTCATGTATTTTCTATCATTTAAATGAAGATGTTTTTGTCTATTCACTATTGTTTATTCACTATGGTGATATGGATTTTATGACGCAAGAGTGCGGTTCCTTTGTTTCTTTTCACAGTATGGGAGTTGTTTTTACACTTTACAACAGGCAGCTCTTTATTGTAGTTTTATTTGTATTTTGATCATTGGTTTGGAACCTATTCAGTTCCTATATTTTCTTTTACCATGGGATATGTACTCAAACTGTAAAGCGCTGCGCAAACTGTTGGCACTGTATAAATCCTGTATAATAATAATAATAATAATATAGCATGGTTTGCAGTGTCTTCTATTATGCTCTTTTCTTTCTGTCCCTCCTTCCTTTGGTTCTCTTCCCCCCCCCCCCCCCCTCCTTTTCTCCTTCCTCCTGCCTAGCTCCCACAAGCTTCATATTTTCTGCCTACAATACGAGTCTGGTTAATCTTACACCCTGATAGGTTTTGTTTTTCTTTGGTGACCTGATCATGAACGCTTATGCTCTTTATGGTATTTCCCCTTTTTTGTATTGCTAGTGCCCTCTGCGTAGGGTGTCGTGCCTTCTCTGTTAGCGTTTGTTTTTTTTTGTTTGTCTTTTTGCTCAATAAAAATTTACCTGTTAAAAAAATAATAATAATAATAATAATAATAATAATATGTAGTCCTCAGAAATGGAGAAGCTGCAAAGCATGCTGGGAATCCAGGAAGTTGAGGAAAGAGATGACCATTAGACAGGCAGCACTCACAATATGAAAAGAGATTTAAAGTGTTAAACCCACAACAGTAAAATCAAACTGTATATGCAGTAAAGCATACTTGTTATAGTCAATGTGGAACCTAAGGGGTTAATTATCTGCAGGGTATTAAAAATGTTGTTTGATCCTGTCTTCTCTGATCCTCCCCTTTAGCACAGAGGCTTGGGGGCACTCTGCTCATGCTCAGTTTGGTGTGTATTGCTAGAATTTTTTTTTTTTTGAGAGGGTGCATGTGATCGGCACAGGGCCAATCAGCACTGTCCAGACAGAGGGTCAGGGGTCATGCAGCCTCATAGGTCAGAGGAGAATGAAAACTCCTCCTACAAGCTTTAACCAGACACTGATAGAAGTTAGAAAACTGCTATATAATGCTGATGAGAAAATGTATTTAGCAGTTTATATTTACTAAGATAATTGCATTTCCATGTTCTGTGTATAGTGGGAGACCTGATATAGTGAATGCAGTGTCCTGGGTTTAGTAACACTGTCGGCTTATATTAGATTGTCACATATAACTATTGTTTGTATTATTACAATGCTGATGTTAAAAATAAAAAAAGTGTATTCTAATGGGGATACATTTAAAGTGTGTAAAAAAAGCTTTGTTAGCAAAAGGGTTAACAGTCCCAAAGAACTGCACAGAAGACACTGGCACCACTCATAGTGTTAGTATGACAGTTCTTCTATATGGCACTAGGGGCGCTCTCATATATTCCTCCGCGCACTACTTCGCCTTCCGTAAGAAGCGCCCAGGAACCCGGTCCGCGCATGCGCACAACCTGCAACTCCAGAGACATCCCTCCGTCAGTCAGTCAGTGAGTGAGCGGGAGACGGAGCGATGTATCCTATCCGCTGGATGTGTCCTCCGCTGGCCGCTCTCGTTAGTATACGAACATATACAATACAATGTTTGTTGGTATTCCTGACTACGGTGACTATTATTGATTTCTTTACCGCCGCAGCTGCTACAGCTTTTCCTCACACACCTCCGGTTCCTCGGGGGAATTCCTGTGGCAGCCGCTATGCCCCTCTCTCCCTAGCTCTGTGTCCGGGGTGTCTCACACACGCCGCACATTTACCTTGTCAGCCGCTCCTGGCGCCGCTGTACGGTAAACACTAAGCAAGAACTCCCGCTCGTGAAGCCAGGCAATGGTACACCCACAGATGAGCCTATCACAGAGCGTCTTTTTAGAGAGGCTGAGTAAAGTCCACAGTTATTGGTAGAAGTCGCTCCGTGACGTCTCCGATCTGCGCCTGTCCGCGCCCCTCTCCTGGGGAGGGGTGACGTCAGGGAGCGCCGTCCTCCACACTTCCTGTGCCGGGCCACCAGTGCGCGTGTCCCTTGCTAGGAGGCCGGAGAGCGGGCGTCATGGTGAGAAAGCCTTGTGTGTTATTGTGTGTGTGAGAGGTTATCAGACCCCGGGCACCAGGCCGCGGGATTTCTTCTATTATCACAGGGCTCTGCACTACAGGGAGAGCTGCCCGGTCCAGGCCTGGTATCCGAGAGCAGATATGAATGATGGATGCTCGGGGCAGAGCGAGCAACTACCTGTACCTGGGTGTTCTGACACACAGCATCCTGGGAAATGGGCACTGCAGTCAGCTGACCTGGAGCTGTATACCTTACCCTTTATATATAGGTCATTATAGACTATGGAGTGTACTGAGGACTGTGTGTTATACATTATAGGCAGCTGACCTGGAGGCTGTATACCTTACCCTTATATATATATATATATATATATATATATATATATATATATATATATATATATATATATATATATATATATATATATATATATGTCATTATAGACTATGGAGTGTACTGAGGACTGTGTGTTATACATTACAGTCAGCTGACCTGGAGCTCTATACTTTGTGTATGTGTGTGTGTGTGTATATATATATATATATATATATATATATATATATATATATATATATATATATATGAGAGAGAGAGATGATTATAGACTATGAAGTATATAATGTACAGAGGGAATTAAAGTTGCGCCGTTTTGGATAAAATGAAAATCACAGTTTTTTTTTTTTTTGGCTTAAAATAAAGATCAGGATTCTCGGTGTACGTAATCTTTTACGTTGTCCAAATAAAATTGGGCAAACTTTACGTTTTTTTTTTTTTAATTCATTTAAGTATTTTTTTCCATAAATATTGCATTTGAAAGACTGCTGCGCAGTTAGTGTGGCATAAAATATTGCAACGAGCACCATTTTATTCTCTAGGGTCTCTGCTAAATAAAAGGGGAAAAATATATATATATCTAAAATGTGTATTTAATCGTGCAGCTCTCAAGGGAATGCTGGGGATTGTGTGCTGTACATTGTACGGTATAGACAATGACTTGGAGGCTGTATACCTTGCACAATATATATATATAGCTCATTGCAGAGTATGGGATATATAGTGCACTAAGGGAATGCTAGGGATTGTGCTGTACATTGTACAGTATAGATAACTGATCTGGAGGCTGCATACCTTACACACTATATATATATATATATATATATATATATATATATATATATATATATAATCTCTCTATATCTCATTGCAGAGTATGGAATATATAGTGTACTAAGGGAATGCTGTGGATTGTGTGCTATACATTATACATTTTAGGCAGCTGATCTGGGGGCTTTAAACCTTTAACACTCTACATATAAATGTGCGCAGGGGGTGTGCCGGGTACTCTGTGTGGTGCCAATTCCCCCTACTTCCCGGGATTTCCCCTGTGTTGCCCCCCCAAGCAGGGCTGCTGGCTTCCCTCCTCAGCTGCTGCGGGGGGATGTTTCAGGATGGCGAGTGGTGGAAAGGGCAAGTCAGTATGTAATTTACTAGCCCCTTCCTTTTCTAAATGAACACTTGCTCACTGCATTCACAGACACATAGTAAACTGTACTTAATATGCTTCAGTATGCAAATGAACAGGAAACCGCTCATCACAGAACATGTCCCATTCGTTCTCTGTCCAGTGCAGCTGAGGTTTCAGAGAAAGGCATGTGTGTTTTGAACTTTGGGGTGCACACCCTAATGCAATAGGCCACGCACACCTATGACTCTACATATGGCTTATTACAGACTATGGAATATACAGAGTGTACTAAGGGAATGATGGGGACTGTGTGCTATACATTGTAGGCAGCTGACCTGGGGGCTGTATACCTTACACTCTACATATGGCTCATTACAGACTATAGCGTATGCAGTGTACTTAGGGAATGCTGAGGATTGTCTGCTATACATTGTACATTTTGTAAGCAGCTGACCTGGGGGCTGTATACCTTACACTCTATACAGGTGCATCTCAAAAAGTTAATTTATTTCAGTAATTCAATTCTAAATGTGAAACTCACATGTAGATTCATTGTACACAGTGTGATGTGATTCAAGCATTTATTTTAATTTTGATGAATATGGCTTACAGCTAGTGAAGACCTAAGATTCAGTATCTCAGAAAATTAGAATATTGTGAAAAAGTTCAATATTGTAGACTGGTGGTGTCGCACTTTAATCAGCTAATAAACTCAACACCTGTAAAGGTTTCCTGAGCCTTTAAATGGTCTGTCTGGTTCAGTAAGTTACACAATCATGAGCAAGACTGCTGACTTGACAGTTGTTTAGAAATCATTCATTGACACCCTCCACAAGGAGGGCGTATCACAAAAGGTCATTGATGAAGAAGCGTGCTGTTCAGAGTGCTGTATCCAAGCATATTCGTGGAAGGAAAAAGGGGCACAAGCAACCACAGCCATGAGAGGATGGTGAAGCAACTATTTGGGGGAGATTCACAAGGAGTGGACTACGGTTGGTGTCAGTGCTTCAAGAGCCACCACACACAGATGTATCCAGGCCATGGGCTACAACTGTCACTTTCCTTGTGTCAGGCCACTCCTGAACCACAGACTTTGTCAGAAGCATCTTACCTGGGCTCTGGGGAAAAAGGACTGGACTGTTACTCTGTGGTCCAAAGTCCTCTTTTTGGATAAAAGTAAATTTTGCATTTCATTTGTAAATCCAAGGTCCCAGAGTCTGGAGGAGGAGTGGAGAGGCACAGAATCCAAGTATCATGAAGTCCAGTGTAAAGTTTCCAAGTCAGTGATGATTAGGGGAGCCATGTCATCTGCTGGTGTTGGTCCGCTGTGTTTTATCAAGTCCGAAGTCAGCACAGCCCTCTACCAGGAAATTCTAGAGCACTTCATGCTTCTCTCTGCTGACCAGCTTTATGGAGATGCTGATTTCATTTTCCAGCTGTACTTGGCACCTGTCCACACTGCCAAAACTACCAATACCCGGTCACATGATCATGGTATCACTGTGCTTGATTGGCCAGCAAACTTGCCTGAACTAAACCCCATAGAGAATCTGTGGAGTATTGTCAAGAGGAAGATGAGACACCAGACCCAACAATGCAGATGAGCTGTAGGCCGCTATCAAAGCAACCTGGGCTTCCATAACATTTCAGCAGTGCCACAGGCTGATCTCCATGCCATCCTGCTTTGATGCAGTAATTCATGCAAAAGGAGCCCCGACCAAGTATTGAGTGCATACTATACTGTACATGGACAGACTTTTCAGTAAGACAACATTTCTGTATTCAAAATCCTTTTTTTTTTTTTTTTATTGGTCTTATGTAATATTCTAATTTTCTGAGATACTGAATTTTGGGTTTTCACTAGCTGTAAGCCATAATTAACATTGAAAGAAAGAAATGCTTTAAATATATCACTGTGTGGAATGAATCTGTATAATAGAAGTTTCACTTATTGAATTTCTGAAATTTAAATTTTTTGAGATGCACCTGTATATGTCTTATTACAGACTATGGAATATGCAGTTTACAATACGAATGCTAGGGATTGTGTAATAGGTTGTACATTATAGGCAGCTGACCTGGGGGCTGGGTGCTTCAGATAGCAACTTGTAAGCCTCATTACAGGCTGCGAAATATAAAGTCTTACAAGTTACACCCGGCATGCTGGGAAATCTAACATCTAGTGAGCAGAACTCTGTGCTTTGTAGCTCAGGCATTTTAGATTACTCATTAACCACTTCAGCCCCGGAAGGTTTTACCCCCTTAATGACCAGGCCATTTTTTGCTATTCGTCACTGCGTTGCTTTAACTGACAATTGCGCGGTCGTGCGATAATGTACCCAAATACATATTGATGGTCCTTTTTTTTTTTTTTTTTTTTTTCCCCCCACAAATAGAGCTTGGTATTTGAGGCGGTATTTGATCACCTCTGCATTTTTTGTTTTTGTGCTATAAACACAAATATTTTCTACTTTTTGCTATAAAACATTCCCCATGAAAAAAAATTAAAAAAATCAAAATTATTCATCAATTTAGGCCAATTTGTATTCTGCTACATATTTTTGGTTAAAAAAAAAAAATCCCAAAAAGCGTATATTAATTGGTTTGTGCAAAAGTTATAGCGTTTATAAACCAAGGGATGGATTTATGGACTTTATTTTCTTTTTATTAATGGCGGCGATCAGCGATTTTTATCAGGATTGCGACGGACAAATCTGACACTAAGTGACCCTTTTTGGGGACTAGTGACATTAATACAGTAATCAGTGCTAAATATACACTGTTACTGTATAAATAACACTGGGGGTGATCAAGGGGTTAATGGTGTTCCCTTTTTGTGCTTTCTAACTGTGGGGGGACGGATTTAACAGAGGCAGAGAGAGATCTGTGATTCAGCTTAGCTGAATCACACAATCTTTCCCCGCCTCTCCGACAGGAGAGCCGTTTTGCATTGTTTACATACCAGACAGCTCTCCTGTCAGTTTTGCCGAAGATTGCAGGAGGCTGGCGGCGATTGAGCCCGCTCCTCCCACGGTGTCCAATCGCAGCGGGAGCGCGGCGCGGAAACTGCGTGCTCATAATCACGTAGAGCTACGTGACTAAGCACAGCCGAGCCGCCCTGCCGCAGTAAATCTGCGTGGGGTGGTCAGCAAGTGGTTAAAGCATTTGTAAAGGTGTTTTTTTTTTTTTTTTTTTTCTCCCTATTCTTAGTTGCATAAGAGCTGGAGGGAGAAGGAGAAGCAGCAGCACACTGAGCTTTCCAGTGAATGGCTTTGCAGCGGGAGCATATCAGGACAAGTCTGATCATTGGAGGGAGCACTCTGAGTTCACAGCATAGCTAGAGAACTGACCACAGTGTGTTCTGCTTAGTGTGGTCAGTTTTTTTTTTTATAGGAAAGCAGAGGGACAGACAGGATCACCAAGGATTTCACATAAAGGAAGCAATACAAAGAGAACGGGTTACTTTCTCATACAAGTACATGCTATAACAGGCACATATAAGGAATATGAAGTCTTGGGGTAACAAACACTTTAATGCATAGAGTGAATGAAGGTAAGAACCCTTTCAAGTGGAACTTCAAATAGACCTAAAAGCAAACCCCTTTTTTTCTTTTTCTCATTCATTTTGGATAAAGTAAGGGAAGTTTTGTGACTTTGCAGTAGTGGGATGTATCAGGGATGGGGAAGACTATAGAACACATGGTGTGAGGATAATCCTCTGCATCTAAATGTGATAAAGGCCTCTTTCACACGGGCGTTCCGTATGTCCGTATATCATCCCATCCGTTTGCGGGTGATATACGGACATAATGCATGTCAATGGGATTGCGGGTGACCATCCGCTGACATCCGATTTGCGTCCTTTCAGTTCTGTTCCGTTTTTTTGGAACGGAACAGAACCCTATTTTTCTTCCGTTTAAAAAACGGAAAGGACGCAAAATCGGATGTCAGCGGTGTCATCCGCAATGCCCATAGACTTACATTATGTCCGCATATCATCCGCAAATGGATGGGATGATATGCGGACATACGGACCGGATGACACACGTGTCATCCGTGTCCTTAAAAAAAAAAAAAATAAAAGCGCCGCAGCGGATCGAAATACGGACTGCTCTGTGTGAAAGAGGCCAAAGACAAAGGAACTGTTTGTTGATTTCAGAAAGAGGAAGCCCCTAGTGCCCCCAATCTCCATTAGAGGAGTGGATGTAGTAGAGTTTACAAGTATCTTGGGGTGCACATAGATAATAAGCTGGCCTGTCGAAAGAACGCTGAGGTGCTCTATAGGAAGGCCCAGAGCCACCTCTACTTTTTGAGGAGACCGAGGTCCTTTAACATTTTTTCCGGAAGATGTTTTTTGACTCTGTGGTGGCTGCTCCTTTCCTGTATGCAGCGGCATGCTGAGGAAGCGGGCTAATGCCCCATACACACGTGCAGATTATCTGCAGACTTTTGTCTGCAGACTTACCTTTTCTATGTAGTGCAAGGGCCTGCCGGATTGCATACAAATTGAAAGTGTTTAGGTTTGACCTCATATTATATGGTTTTGGTAAGTCTGCAGACAATCTGCACGTGTGTATGGGGCATTAGGGTGTCTGACACCAACACACTCTACAAACTGATTCGGAGGGCCAGTGATGTTGTTGGATTGGAATTAAAGTCTTTAACAACAGTGTTGGAAAGGAGAATTTCGTTCAAGGTATACTCAATCTTGGACAACTCCTCCCACCCACTCAACAATACGCGGGTCAGTCTGGGGAGTACCATCAGTGACAGATTGGTACAACCACGATGCATCACAGAGAGACACAGGAACTCAGTTTTTACCTGTGGCCATCAAGTTCTATTTTATTTCTCATTTATGATCAGGATTTTGTTTTTATAGTATGTTGGTATGTTTTTTATTTGGGATATGTTAGAGAAAATGGTGTATTTGCATTTGGTATTTATATATTTTTTTGTTTTGTTATTTTAATCTGTTATTTGTTTTATGTTGTATTTTAATTGTATGGATGGTTTATTAGCGGGTAGTTTTAATTTTTTATTTGGTGCTAATAGCTGCTGATGGTAATTTTTTTGTGTCTTTGTATCTTGTTCTGTTCATTGTTGTGATCTTGTGTTGTCTTGATGAGTGTGGCTGTGTCGCAACAATTTGTGTGGTGCACCAAAATCACAATTCCGCTGCCGAGAACCAAAAATTCAGGATGCACTTGGCCGAAACCGAAATTGACTGTTTTTACAAAATATAATACACTTCTAAAAAATATATATATATATATATTTATATTTGTCTTTTTTTAATATCATGAATTTAAATCAATATGAATTTATTGTCAAACATTATGGGTGTTTTTTTTTTTTTTTTTGGCGATGTTAAAAATCGTTCTTGGTGCATATTTGGTCAGCGTCTCCTCTTTGAAATGCACTGAAAACACAGCCATGTTTTGTTTTTGATGCATTTTGTCACATGACCTATGAAAAGCACATCATAAGTATGGCAAAATTGTTTTCGGCACGATTATCTGAACCTTTGTTGCTTTCGGCACAACGCTGAAAACCCTATTTTCAGCCACTGTCCTTTCGGTGCATCACTACCGTAGTTGTTGCCCGTCGGTTTTTTTTTTTATTTTACTCTGTCCCAGTTAGGGAGATTTCCCTTCACTTTCTGTCTCAGAGCAACAACTAGAAAGGAGAGGAAATCCCTGCAAATAAGTGTTAAAGTGTTTTTTTTTTTTTTTTTCCTTTCGTTCATTGACGGACACAACTTCTCATCTTCTTAACTACATGGGTTATACTGCCCCCTACAGGAGTAGGACACTAGGCAGAAAATAATTGTACTAGTAGGCCTATGGGGCAGTCCCAGGGGGTATACTCCCACTCTCTGCTATAGGTACTCAGTTTTTTTTTTTTTTTTTTTTTTTTTTTTCCCTTTGCCTAGTCTGAAGTAAGGAACTAGTTTCTTCCTGGGGATCTCTGGTCCTGGCAATTTTATCTTTTTAAATTAAAATTTTCTTCTTTTTTTTTTTCTTTTTTGTTCCTGTGAGATCTACAATCAAGTGCCGGACGGACGACAGACTGGATAATCTAGATCCAGAAGGTCCATCCAGTCTGGCCAGTGAGCGCTTGCAGACCGCAGCTCCGCGCTAGGTCGGCCACGACCTAGCTCCGTTGTACGGGGGCTGGCCTGCAAGTTAAATGTCTCGCGAGGGCGCAAACGAACTGGCTTTGGCCTGAGTCGCAGCGTTTCCTCCTGGCAAACAGCACGCACATTACGATGGAGCGGTGGTCTGTCTGAAGCGGTGCCCACCCTGTTCCAGGTGCGGTAAGTAGTTGTTCTTCCCCCCCCCCCCCCCCCCCACCCCTAAAAGAAGAGGGGAGAAGCGCCACTGGAGTGCAATTAAAAAAAGTTTTATTAAGAACAAGCAGGATATGGTGACTCACATCTGAACAGTCACTGTGGTGCCCTCCGTGAAGTAGTCAGGTAGCTGGGTGCCTTCTCTGGGTCCGGTGCGGTCCGATCGTCCGGGGGTAGTCTCAGGCGACTTCGGGTCGGATCAGCGGAGGAGCTACAGAGAGCTGTTGTGGCGGCGGCCGGCAGCGTCTGACGTCACGGGCAGTCTGGGCTTAGTGGGCGTATCCGGGCTTCACTACATGTTTCGGAGCATGCGCAACATGCCGCTGTCGGGCATGCGCACTCCTTTGTCAAGTTAAGTGACTTCTCCCCTCTTCTTTTATGGTATACATTGAGCCGCTTCGCTCACCCGGATAGCAGCCCAGAGTGCCGCCCAGCCCTACTCCCCCCCCCCCCCCCCCATCCACTTGAAGAACAGTGGATTTTTACACCCCACCCCTCCCTCCTCTGTACCGAGGTCAGCCCAACAGCTTATACCACAGGCACTTGAACCTTCCATCCCATCCCCTCTAAGGCTCCTCCAGCTTGCAGCCTTTTGATGTGCCAGTGCTTTGATTGACTTCCACCTGACTGTTTGCTCATACTAGCAGCCACAACAGAGAGTAGCACCCCTTGTGAGCGCTAATAAATATACTTTCTACCCCCCCACCCCTGGAGGGTTTTGGGGTGGATGTGGGCCCCTCCCTGGAATGGTCGAACCCCCAGGCTCCCCTCCCTCCCAGTCCCCCCCCCCCCCCCCCCCGGGAGCCACGTGGTCCCATTTTTCTTGTAGCCTTTAATGCTACAGATCGGCGGCCATGTTTGTGTAGCCTCAGCAGCCATTTTCTTGTGGTTTGCCATTAAAATTTGTAGCAGCCATGTTTTTGGAGCCGGATGGGCGGTGATTCGGCGGTGGGAGCCCCCTCCTCAGCCTCTAGTGCTGATGCCTGGATATGCCTCTTCCTGATCGCCACATAGTGTGCAGTAAGTTCAGTGATGTGAGTATCTGACCGGTGGTGGTGAGTCTGTCTGTGGGGTTCGCTCTCCCTCTCTGCTGTTGCAGCGGTAGTGCTCTGTGCTGGGCCTTGAGGTGCCGCCGGCGCGGTGGGGTGTCCCTTGCAGTGTTCTCCACTTTTTTTTTTGTGTGTGTGGTTTCCCCTCTCTATTCATGGAGTCCCTGGAGCATATTTTACCACCTGATCGCCTTTCAGAGGCTGTCAGGCCCTCCGGGTCCCAACAACTGACTGTACAGAAGGCGGCCCTTGACGTCCAAAGTAGATTTTCCGGCGATCAACTGGCGGGGGTTGTACCTGGTGAGGGCTCCTGCCAGGACCCCCTGTCCTGCCTGGATCTGTCCTGAGGCCTGGTCTCCCGATTTCTGGGTCCCTGTAGGCCTCGTGCCAAGCTGCCATTTTGTTGTAGCCTTGTGTATTCCTATACACATTGGCCATGTTTGTGTTTTCCGGCGGCCATTTTCTTGTGATTTGCATTGCAAATGGCGGTGGCCATGACAGTGGAGCCCCATGGGTGGCAATTTTGACGGTGGAAGCCCCTCCTTATCCCCTGGCGCTGACTCCCTGATCATTTAGCTTCCTGATCGCCGCTCATGTAGTGCAGATTCTCCTGGTGATTAAACGTGCCCGTGTCGGTGGGTGGGGAGTCTGGTGGGGTCCTCTGCTGTGAGGGTCACTCTGTGTCTTTTTGCTTGGCGACCTGGTGGTGCTGCAAGCGCGGTGGAGGTTGTCCCTTAGCGGTGTGTTACACTTTTTTGTGGGGTCCCCCGGGTGACTAATGGAGTTTTTGGAGCACGTTTCCCCACCTAATCCCTTCCATGCACTGACGGCTATCCTGGAGTCCCTTGTGTCCCAGGTGGAGGCAGCTTGCGGGTGACGGGCTAGCAAAAAGCGCCCCCCGCCTTCCCCTGCCTCATCCGTGTCATCAGATCCTGAATCTGATTCAGCCGACGTTGGTCTCCCTGCTGAGTCTGCGACCATGTGCCTGGAATCCTTTGATGGTGAGGATGAATCCTCCATGAAAAAAGGTGCTGGTGGATGCACTGATTGTATCTGTGCATGAGACTCTAAAGATGGAGGATGCAGCTGAAGCTGCGACGGAGGCTCAGGTACCCTCTTGCGCTCTCAACCCATCGAGAGGGGACGTGGGCAGCCACGGAAGCTAATGGCAGCTTTGTAAGGGAGCTCTGTGATAATGGACTCTCCCGAGTGCTATAGAACGCGACCTGTACACCCTGAACAATTAGGTACTGGAAGGCAGCAGGAATCCACAGAGAATGTCAGGGAAAGGTAAATTTAGAGAGGGTCTCTGTAATTTAGGAGCATTCCACAGTCCAGCCGGTACATTGTACAACAAAAGCAGAATTCATTTTTATGGCATGAAAGACCAACTGATGCAATATGCACGGCGTCCCGAATTCCTATGCGGAAATGATCCTAGACTCCGTTCTTTCACAAGCTACAATACTAGCTCGCAAAAACCTAAACTCCATTACCAAGATTCTACGAAATCACGATAAAATCTACAAGTGGTGGGTTCCCTACAAAAATACATGTAGAGCATGAAAGTACCTCCTATGCGATCACCAATCTAGAACAAGGCCTGAAAATCCTGTGATCATGGAACCTTCTCCCTAACATAGAAGACAAATCATTAGATAAATCTAAACCTGGAAAAATCACTCAGGAATGGCAAACAAGCCATAGGTGACTGTTTCCCAGAACAAGAAGAATCCTGCTGCGGTATCCAAAGGACCTAGTGTTTTTCTATAGTAGGTCTCTGGGACCATGAAACTTGGGAAGTCAGGCTTTCAGTTAATCTCAGGGGCTCCCCACATCTCTTCCCCCCAGTAATAAGTACAAATCTTACTGTTCACTAGAGTGGCCTGCTACTCCTTTTTTCTTTTTATTACCTGTTTATGGATAACTCCAATGGTTTTGTTTTTCCTATACCTCTGTTTATTACATGGATCACCACTACTGGAGGAAAATTGTAAACTACACTGAGCTTATTTCAACATTAACAAACATGCTTCTGTTTTGTTATACAAATCTGTCAGCACTTAGTTTCACAGATACAATGAATCTTAGGTTTATGTCATTGAATTAAAGGGTCTCTACAGCCCATACAAACTAAGAGCTTTATGGACAGATATTTTGAAACTTGGTAGTGACATTATCTGCATCCAGGAATCCCATTTTGCATTAGATAAAGCTCCTAAATTTAACCACCATGAATTCCCTCATATTTTGTATCCAACAGAAAGATAACAAGAGGGGGTAATCATAGCAGTCAAAGACACTGTTTCGTTCCTACTAATAAATACTAAAACAGACACCCAAGGAAGATATAGAATTCTGGTAGCGTCCTTGGATAACTCAATATACACTATTGTCAACATCTGCGCCCCCAACAAAAACCCTCATCAGTATATCCAGAAAGTCCTCAAGAAAGCACGAAATATTCAGAAGGGACACCTCATTATCTGCGGAGACTTTAACGCTTTGATGGATTCAGTTATGGACACCTCCAAAAAGGGTCTTACATCGAGAACCGGCCTGAGCACCATATTTTCATCAGAAGACTTATGCGATCCCTGAAGATGTCTTCATACCACAGAAAAGGACTACACGTTCTTTTCACATGTTCATAAAACATACTCTAGAATAGATTATTTAATCACAGGCAAATTTCTCCTATGAAAGATCATGGATGCCTCGCATCTATAATATTACATGGTCCGACCACACACCAATCACACTTGAAATTAACCCAGGTCAGCCTTGTTCTAACAACACCCTTTGGAGGAACAACACCTTTATTCTCTCTCAGGAGAAATATTTGTCTGTGATGAAAAATAACCTCAAATAATTTTTTACTATAAATGATATATGGTGAGTGATTCAACCCTATGGTGCACACACAAAGCCTATGCTAGGGGTCTCCTTATCTAATTGGCCGTTAGAGAACAAAAGAAAAACAAAGGATATCAACAAAACATTAACAGATATTGCCAATATAGAATTACGTTAAAAAAAAAATCCCTCTAATTCCAATTTAGATCCCCAACTTATTAACCTAGGATCTGAATTGCGATCTGTTCTTCTAACAGACCATGACAAATATCTAAAAAAAAATGTAACCTAAACTACTACTCCCAAGGTAACAAAGCCAGTAAACTATTGGCGTTACAACTATGCCAACGGCAAAATAAAAATAAAATCCATGAACTAACCCACAGGTGTCAAACACAAGGCCCGCGGGCCGAATGCGGCCCCCCAAGCCATTTCATGATGCCCTCGCACCTCTCCTGCAGCTGCGGCACCCCCCTTGCCTCTGCCCCCACCCTGTCTCAGTAGTCAGCAGCAGAGCGAACAGAACTCCTTTGCCAAATCCTGTGCTTTTGTGCTGCTGTGAAAAGGCTCGTCTTTGCCCCCCCCCCCCCTCTCAGCAGTCTGCAGCAGAGAGGAGGGCAAAACTCCTCCTACAGATCCTGCACCTCGCTATGCAGCCACACCACCTTCTCTCTGCCTCCCCTGGTCTCAGTATTCAGCTGACTCCAGCCCTCCTCTGGTCCTCCTCCAGACCTTGCACTTTCTTTTTTCCAGATCCACCCGCATCTTCCTGGCAGTAAAAAGGGGGGAGATTGGCGCGATCGGAATGCACGAGCTGCTGCGATAATCTAGATATGGGCAAAATGCAGATGATAGAGTCCAGTGGAATTGCTAAACACTTTGATGGCTGCAGGCTTTGTAGGGTGAAGTAACCCTGTATGGATCCAAGACAAAGAGAGAGAGAAGACCAAGCGCCAATCTAAGTGTAGCAATGCAGTAAATTTAATAACAATTAAAAGAGTATTACTCACAAATGTGCGTTAAAAACAGGCATCTCAAATGGTATAGGGCATCAGGGCACTGTTCGTCCAGGGTGTCATTCCGGATCCCTTGTGGAGCTGGCGCTGTGGGGGATGAGCGGCGATCTCCTGTTGTGAGGCAGGGGACGTGCAGATCCTTCAGCGGCGGTGTAGCAGCGTGGTTCCTTGGGTCGGAGGGCTATGACATCACTTCCTGGGGATGCTAGTGTGTAGAACGGCGACGCGTTGCGGAGTCGCTTTTCTAATCCTGCATATGCATCCTTTTGGATGAGTTTGTTAGGCAGCCTGCAACTGAGAGTTGTTTTCCTGGCTGAGTGGTGTTTCTAAGTCTAGTACTGTTCTTGTTGGCCATAGAAACCAGTCAGACTTTCCTGCTCCTCTTAAGCCCCATGTCAAAAGAGTGTTTCTGCTACTGATGACAAATCCCAAGACAAACCACTGATAGAAGAGCTCCTTTGCTGGGTCCCAATGCTGTAGAAGTTCACTCACTTGGAAGCAAAGAGCAACATTTCAATGATCCAGTGAGGGAGCCACTCCATAGGAAAAGGATCTGTGAGAGGTCGAGCTAGGATCTGTATGGTGCTGCTGCATACGATCTTCAGCGGTGTTGGTGTATAGTGTAGCATCCTGCTGCGCTTAGTTTTTATGGGATCAGCTGGGAAGAGGTGCCAGTATCTTGAGCAGATCTATTGCTGAGATATGCCTACAATTTACTAAGTTCTGGTAAGCCTGGTGTGAGCCCTTTTGCATGCAGCACGATATGTGGTTATAGACACATAGATAAGGTGGAGGATTCCTTTCTACACCGGACACTTTGCTTGCTCATCAATATCCTATTGGGACTTTTACGCCTGATGGACTTCTAATGATTGATATTTATTTTGAATGCAATATTTTGGTTCATTATCATCTGATGAACTTTTAATGATTGTTATTTATTGAATGATCTATTTCTGGGTTACTATTTACACCTATTTGATTGCATATCAAATAATATCAATTAGCGCAGCTCTTTCTATTCCAATCCCTGCTAGATTTTTCATGCAACTGAACACTAAACTTTAATACATTTATTTGGAACAGTAAGAAACCCAGAATGACATTCTCAATACTAACCACCACTAAATCCTCAGATGGAATGGGCCTACCAGACATTAAAAACTACTAATTTGCATCCTTATTGGATCAGATGAAATTCTGGTTCTCTTCACCTGAAGACAAATTATGGTTAAACATTGAAAAGGAGGCCACCAAAGGATATGATCTAGTTGCGTTAACAATTGCGAGCTTTATTCTTCCAAAAATTGAATAATCCTAATCTTAGTTTTAGAGCTACATTAATGGCATGGAAACATATCCTCTCTAGAACTAAAGGTCTGGCACCTAGGCCAAAAATATCAATCCCTACAGGTTCAATAAATATTGTAGAATTTGATTCTCGGTGAATGAATGGATTAAACAGGGCTACCATCTATATAAAAATCTACCTCCATTGTATATGAATACTATACTGAATAAGATTGGCAAGTATATCCGTTTAACCACTTTACCACCGGAGGATTTTCCTGCTAAAAGACCAGGGGTTATTTTGCGATTTTTTACTGCGTGACTTTAACGGACAATCGCGCGGTCGTGCGACGCTGTACCTAAACGAATTTCACGTCCTTTTTTTCCCACAAACAGAGCTTTCTTTTGGTGGTATTTGATCACCTGTGCGATTTTTTGATCACGCGCTATAAACAAAAAAAGAGCGTAATTTTTGCAAAAACAACAATATTTTTCACTTTTTTTTATATGAAATTCCCCAAAAAAAATATGTAAAAATCAAAATTTTTTAAAATTTTCGGCCAATTTGTTTTACACTACCTATGTTTGGTAAAAAAAATCGCAAAAAGCGTATTTTGATTGGTTTGCGCAAAAGTTATCGCGTTTACTAACAAAGGGAAAGATTTTTGTCATTTTTGGTGTTTTTTTTTTTAACGAGTAATGGCGGCGATCTGCGATTTTTTTTTTTTGCGGTACTGCGACATTGCGGCGGACAGATCGGACCCTTGACTGACATTTTTGACACTTTTGGGGGTACCAGTGACATTACTGCAGTAATCAGTGCTATATATATGCACTGTTACTGCAAAAATGACACTGGCAGGGAAGGGGTTAACAGTATTGGACAGGGAGGGGTTAAGTGTGTCCTAGGGGCGTGATTCTAACTGTGCAGGGACAGGTCTACTAGTGTAAAAACAAAGATCAACAGTTCTACATAGTAGAACTGTTTGATCTTCACTTTTACACAGGGAGAACTGACAGGTGGCTTGTTTACACAAGCCGCTCTGTCTTTCTCCCGCTGTACCGGCGATCGTAGTGTGACCGGCGGACATCGGGTCCGCCAGTCACACTCCCGCACTCCTCCGTGAACGAGCCGAGGCGGGCGCGCGCCTCAGCGGGCGCGCGCCCGCCCGCTATTGGCTCTGGAAGGAGTGACAGGCGAGCGACGTAGACCTACGTCACTCTGCCTGGCCGGGGCCGACTGCCGCAGTAAATATACTGTGCGCAGTCGGCAAGCGGTTAAAAGACTTTGATCCTAATAAACATTGAAATCCCCTCTACAATTTGGCAATTCTTTACTAACAACTACCAAAAAAGAAAGGAATTTCCCTTTTTCTACGATCTTTTAACTTCCCAATCAAAAGATAATAAAAACTCTCATTTGATTAAATGGGAAGAAGATTTGGCTGAAACATTCTCTTGAGATCAGTGGCTGAATTCCTTTGTTATCTAGTAAATGTTCGTTGTATGTTGAACACTGGGATGACTCTCAAAAAATATTAAATAGATGGTACCTGACTCCATATAGGTTGTCAAAAATAGACCCATCCACATCCCCCATATGTTGGAGATGCAATGAACAAACCGGCAACCTTCTACATATCCTTTTGGAGCTGCAAGAACTTACAAAGTTTTTGAAACTCGGTATCCTCCTTTTTATAGCAAATCTTACAGGGAACTTATGCCCCGTACACACGTGCAGATTATCTGAAGACTTTTGTCTTCAGATTTACCTTTTCTATGTAGTTCAAGGGCCTGCCGGATTGCATACAAATTTGAAAGTGTTTAGGTTTGACCTCATATTATATGGTTTTGGTAAGTCTACAGACAAAAGTCTTCAGATAATCTGCACGTGTGTACGGGGCATTAGGCTGGATACACACTATCCAACTTTTGTGGTTAGATTTCCTTTAGATTTACCTTTTCTATGTAGTGCAAGGGCCTGCCGGATTGCATACAAATTGGAAGTGTTTAGGTTTTACCTCCTATTATATGGTTTTGGTAAGTCTAAAGGAAAAAGTCTTCAGAAAATCTTATAGTGTGTATGGCCCATTAGTCAAGCTTACCCCTGCCACAGCTCTATTGGGAATACATGTTGATATGTATCCCACAATCCATAGATCCATTGTGTCTCGTGTTTTGATATCATCAAGGATCACCATAGCGCTTCTATGGAAATCATCTGACGCACCTAACCTATCGGCTGTCATTTCCAGGCTAAATACTCCAAGCACAATTTGAATTGATGCTAGTTTATAAGAATTATTCCACTTTTTAAAAAAAAAATGGATTACCTGGTTATCTCGCCCTAAAGCTTAAGCTTATTTAACCACTTGCTGACTGCTCACAGTATATTTACTGCGGCAGTCAGCCCCTCACAGGCAGAGCGACGTAGGTCTACGTCGCTAGTCTGTGAGGCTCTGGGGAGCGAGCGCGCGCTCCTGCTCGGTCACAGACCCCCACGAGCATGACCGGCGGACCCTCGCGATCGTCCGTGAGACCGGGAGAAAGGCAGGCAGCTAATGTAAACAAGCCGCCTGTCATTCTCCCTTGTGTAAGAATGGTGATCATATGGTTCTACTATGTAGGACCGTTGATCACTGTTCTTACAGCTCAAGCCACAGCCAATCACAGTTAGAATCACGCCCCTAGGGACACATACAGCCCCTCCCTCTCAAAAAAAAAAGTTAACCCCTTCACTACCAGTGTCATTTTACAGTAACAGTGCATATGTATAGCACTGATTACTGCAGTAATGTCACTGGTACCCCCAAAAGTGTCAAAAATGTCAGTCAAGGGTCCGATCTGTCCGCCCCAATGTCACAGTCCCGCAAAAAAAATCGCAGATCGCCGCCTTTACGCGTTAAATAAAACAACAAAAATGACAATCTTTCCCTTAGTTAGTAAACGCAATAACTTGCGCAAACCAATCAAAATACGCTTTTTGCGAATTTTTTTTTTTTTTTTACCAAAAATATGTAGCATAAAACAAATTGGCCTAAAATGTTAAATTGATTTTTACATTTTTTTTGGGGAATTTCATATAAAAAAATGTGAAAAATATTATTTTTGCAAAATTTACGCTCTTTTTTTTGTTTATAGCGCATGATCAAAAAATCGCACAGGTGATCAAATACCACCAAAAGAAAGCTCTGTTTGTTGGAAAAAAAAGGATGTCAAATTCGTTTTGGGAACAGCGTCGCACGACCGCGCAATTGTCCGTTAAAGTCACGCAGTAAAAAATCGCAAAAAAAACCCTGGTCAGGAAGGGGGTAAAATCTTCCGGGGCTTAAGTGGTTAACTATATCCCCAAGTTTGGAGCACACTTGATTTTTATGTGTCTTTTCCTACGCCCTGATGTAGTCTACAGATGTGCTCAAAAATTTCCTTTTTCCTTTTTTGTTGTTGTGGTTTCCCATGTAATTGCTTTTCGCTGAGTAAGTTGATGTCCACTCCATGCCTACAGATTGATCCCATCTGGGGTAAGGATGGTCAGGGATATTAAGATTTTTATAAAAACTTACTGACCGTCACTTCCTTGTTTTGAAGTTTTACACCAATGTTATCAACTACTGCTTATTAATTTGTGTATTGCTACTCTTTTCAAATAAATTGATTTATGAAAAAAAAAAAAAAAAAAATCTAGTGTGCATGGAGCCTTATGTTACTGGCCAGTGCAGAGTTCCCCTCATTGTTATTTTGTACATTGCTCAAATATTGGCAGGTGATAAATAACAGGTGTGTTCTTTACTGAATCTACTTTCATGATTTATCCTTTTTTTGTTTTGCAGTATTTGCTTTATATTTTTAACTAATGTGCAGTATTTACTTAGCATTGTATATTTTATTTTACTTTGATGAATTTACTTTCTTGTTATCTCATGCGATATTTCTGAAAAATGGTTTGCGTGACCTCCATATCGCATGGGGAATCCTTTATTATAGTGATGCGCCGAAAATAGGATTTTCAACATTTGTGCTTAAAAGCAAACTAAGATGCCTATAAAGGCTGCCGAAACCACCAGCAAGCAGGATTTTTAACACCGCTTCAAAAGGTTCCAATAATGGCCGACAAATTATTTTATTTGAAATTCATGATATTTAAAAAGTCGAATATAATGAAATTATTGATAAAAATATGTATATATACTCTAAAAATCGTCAATTTTGGTTTCGGCCAAGTGCATCCTGAATTTTCATTTCGATGCACCACTGCTTTGGTGAATTTGACTCCCTTATTCTTTTAGAATAACATTTGCTTTTGTGTCACATGTAACATGTTGTCAATGATTTTTCTCACACCTGAGTATTGTGATCTGTATTTTATTGGTACGCTTTGTTCTCTTACGGGGGCAGCAAAAGGGCTCATTCACTTTCCTGTGGCTGGGCCATAAAGCTTAGACTAGTAAAGCACTAAGTGTTCAGTTGTGAGAAACCATGATAAGTACTATTTGACAACGAAGCATGCCTCATCTTTGTGAAGCTCATCTACATGACCAATCTTTGTGCAATCTTTTCAGGCATCCGGCGATGGTACAAATGGACCAAGTCAGCCGGGACTTTTTCCAAATGGATCTCGCATGATGAGAGGGCAGTTTGTAAGTAATTCCTTTTCATTGTTTTTTTACACTACTTTCATGAGTAATTAGAAGGTCTTTAAGTGCCGGTTCACATTTGTGCGATGCGGGAACGTTGCAAATATGCAGGATGATCCCGCATCGCATCCGCACCTCTGGTAGTTCACACTGCCAAATGCGATACGCAGGGGGTGTCAATTAAAAGTTAACGACACCCCCAGTTGCGATCGGATATCGCAGTGCGATCTGTAAGTTCGCACAGAATCGGATCGCACTAGTGTGAACCACTATGCGATCCAATTCTGCTGTGGATAAAAGCCTAATGTGCGAGTTTAGTGCGGATGCGGTACGAACTCAGCCATACAAAGTGTATGGCTGAAATTTGCACCGCATATGAGATCGCATGTAATTTAGGAGCAGTGCGCTCCGAATTACATGCAAACTCTGCGATCGCACAAATGTGAACCGGGGCTAAAAAAAAAAAAATCCAAGATCGTCACTGAATTTTGTCTTTTTTGTTTTTTTTTTGTTTGTTTTTTTGGGGGGGGGGGGGGGAAGGGGCATTGTTTGGTAATTTCTTTGTTTGGTATTTTTGCTTATCCGAAAACTCAGAACTTAGGTTTGGGAGACAGATTGTAATTTGCATAATAGGGATCGACCATTATTATTTTCTCAGGGCCGATACTGATTTTCTGGCCACCCTTCAGGCATTCAAAATCCCAAGTTTGGCTGTTTTTGAATACTGTCTTTTTTAAAAATCTGGCGGTGAATCAAGATTTTTTTTTTTTTTTTTAACAATCGTGCAGTTCTGACAGGTACTTCAGAAATAATGTAACTTGCCAGCCAGGCACCTAGCATTTGCAAAATGAGAAAATCCGCAATGAAACTGTGGCCTCCTATGTTCTTTCAGGAAGGATATCTTTAAAGGAGTTGTAAAGTCAGGAAAGTTTTTTATCTTAATGCATTCTATGCATTAAGGTAAAAAGCTGTCTGTGTGCATCAGCCCCCCCCCCCCCTACCAGCACCCCTAATACTTACCTGTGCCCCCTCTGTCGAGCAATGTCCATGAGTTTCTCGGCTGTCCTGGGACTCTCCCTCCTGTTTTTCTGAGATACAGCCGTAGCGCCATTGGCTCCTGCTGCTGTCAATCAAAGTCAGTGAGCCAATCAGGATAAAGGGGGCAGGGCCGAACAATAGCTCCCTGTCTGAATGGGGACACAGAGCTGTAGCTCGGTTCGGGTTTCCCCATAGCAAGCTGTTTGCTGTGGGAACAATCAATAGGAGGGAGGGGCCAGGAGCAGGAATGAGGGACCTGAGAGGAGGATCCGGGCTGCTCTGTGCAAAACCAACTGCAGAGGAGCGAAGTATTACATGTTTATTATTGTTTTCTTTAATGAGACTTTACAATCACTTTAAGGCTGGGTTCACACTTTTGAGAATTAGATGCGGGTTTCCCTGCATCTAATTTGCATGATAGGATCGTGTGACCGGCTCTCAATGGAGCTGGTTCACACCTCTCCAAGGCTGCCGCAGAGCACGCTGCAGAAGGGTCCTGTGTGTCTTTTGGCTCCCTTCAGGTTTTAATTTAGGCAACAATTCGGACCTGAATCGCCCCTGAAAAGGTGAACAGGGACTCACTGGACCCCCTGCTGTGAGCAGCTCTGCAAATGTGAACCCAGCCTAAAGAATGTTTACCTTCATCATACACTTGTCTCCCATTCCCCAGGTGGAGCCACGGGGCGATCAGTTTGACAGATTGCAGGGAGAAGAACCCTGCCATCCTGTAAAAGGGGAGGGCAGTTTGGGGTGAGGGTTGGTAACTGATCACATTTCACACTAAATATGGGTGTTACATTAAACCTGGTCAGAAGGATAGATTTCTTTTAAAATAGGTTTTCAACTTTCCTAAGTAAAGTGAGAATGATTGTACACTTCTCTAGACTGGTGATGATCTTAGCCATTTGTTAATTGTTTCATTAGCTGTTCATTGCTTTTAATGTGCTGTGATTGAGGTGGCTGCTTATGAGTGGTTAAAGCTTATCCATAGGTTTTCTGTTACTTTTAATAGTTTGTTTGAACCAAGCTGGTCTAAATGAACGATTTCCTTCACCTAGGTTCTGGGCTGGCTGTAAGCACTGTATGAATTGTATGTGGCTTCAACTCCATACAGTACACAGCGCTGGGTTCTGGCTGTATGACTGATTTCCTGTCTCACATCCGAAACAATACAGTGTCCGTTTTAGCTTCGCTCAGCCATTTATAGGCCGCTTTGTGTTCTGTGAATGAATACAAAGCTTCCTCTGATTGGCTGAGGCAGATGGGTGAGCTGATGACCTGAGAAATTGTGAACAGGAAGTTTTTTTAGCATGGAAGAGACATCTTATGTCTCTTCTGCTTTGAAGCTCCTTACCTGCTTCGTACACCATTTCAGCATCTGCTGAGATGATTGAACTCCTGCTTATGTGCAGATGTGACATCTCGGCCTGGCCACTGAAAAAGTCAGAGGATCGGTTCCCAGAAGACAATTAGGCCGGTCAGAGAGGCTGTGCTGGGGTTGAGTAAAATAGAGTGCTGCTTTTAAGGTGTGTATGTGTGTATAATCAAAACTTTTCTTATAGGTAGAGTTATGCCTGGTACACACAAGCCGAATATTGGCAGTTATTGGCCGGTTCAACAAACTGGCTGACATTTTGACCTGTGTGAACGTCAGCCTGTCTGACAGAAGCCGGCCGACCGGACATGCTGGAAAGCCAGCATCTGGTCAGGGCAGGCAGCCAGTGGCTGCGAGCTCAGTGGGGAGATCCCTGTACTAACGTTGGATAGTTAGTACAGTGAGCTCCTCACAGTTTTTTTTTTTTTTTTTTCTGTTTAAAAAAAACCCCGAAAAAGTACTGTGTACCAGGTTTTAAAACCCATATAAGTTAGTTTATTGCTGTCGTTGTCCCTTTTGAGGAAATTTTCATTGACTTGCTGTATTGGGTACACAAGAAGTGAGGAATCCTAATGAGAGAATTTCAGCTCTAAAACCAGTTGTCACAGGGTTATGTGTCCCCATTGGAAGATTTCCCTTTGTTCTTGTTCTGATGGCAACTGTAAAACTTTGAACTTCCCATCATTGTTTGTTGTTGTAACCAGGACAAACAGAAGGCTAAGGTACATACAGCAGCATTAAAATCTACACAGGGGAACTTAACATTTTCTACTTTATCCAAAACTAGGAAGTGTGTGTGTGTGTATGTGTGTATATATATATATATATATATATATATATATACTTTTTTATTTACTTTTTAATTCTTAAAAGCATCAGTATAAAAGCAGTGGTTTATTGCAACAGAGACTGGGCATCTGGAGCTCTGTCTTTTTTGCGGTTGCTTTTTCAGACAAGATAAACAGGTAAGCAGACTCCCACTGGTTTGTAGGGGTTCTCGTGAAAATGTTATCGTTACACAATCTGGCTGTTTTTTCTTTCTGCTTTACCAACTCAAAATTATGCAAATCATAAAAGTTTAGGAAAGTTTTTAGAATTGGTCAAAAAAAAGAATTGGTCAATGACTCCAGTATTGAAGAAAAAAGGTCAGAATGACTGGCAAATAGCTTTTTCAGGAGGAGGTCAGCAATGGCAGCCTTCATGTATGCTCATGACATGTTTCCATAAACACAACAGGAATACTACATTTGTAAACCTTTTTTTTTCTTCTTTAACAGATGAACCCCGTTGCCCATTTTGCAAGCATGCAAATGGGTGGCTTACCCCCAAGACCAAATCTGGGACCACCAGGCATGATCCCACCTTTGATGGGACCAATGGGCGCTCATCAAATGGGACAGGTAATGTAATGAAATTTTAATGGACTTTGTTGGTGGATGGTATTTTAAAAGCCATGTTCCATATCATCAGTACTCCGAAGGTGGGTGTCCCTGTTATCTGCAGTGAGTTATTTTGGACTTCATGCAGAAAGCAGGTGCTTAAGATTCTTGGTGAAATGTGCTTTTCAGTCTTTGGATTCAACTTATACTTGGTTACTCTAGGTCAGTGTTTCTCAACCTTTTTTCAGTTGTGGCACCCTTAACAATTCTGCACAATCTCTAGGCACCCCATTCTAAAATGTAAAAAAACCCCTAAACTAATAGTTTTACATAACGCAGCAGTATCCATAGACGTGAGCCATCCAACATTAGAAGTGATTTATTCCTCCACTATTGCAAAACTTGTACGGACTAGTATTCTAGGGTTTCTCTTCTCCCTTAAGTTTCTCTTCTTTTATTTGCTAATGTGACCCCAGTGCTGGTGGAGAAGGGATGAGGAGGAGTATATAGGTATGCTGTGAAAGCACCTGTCATTCTCCTTTACATCCAGTGATGTCACTGGTTGTCAGGGTGCCAGTGGCTTGACCTGCACAGTGCCCAGGGTTATCAGGGTGCCCAATGACTTGACCTGCACAGGGTTATCAGGGTACCAGTGGCCTGACCAGCACAGTGCCTAGAGTTGTAATTCTACAAAGTAAAAATCTGTGGCAATTTGTTGCCATTTTGCCAAGGCACCCCTGAAGAACCCAGAAGGCACACCAGGGTGCCATGGCACCCTGGTTGAAAAAGGCTGCTCTAGGTTGTAATACTAATTGCAGAACCTTTAGAAAATGTGCGTGTTAGGGCTTTTTCACACAGGCGGACCAGTCTTCTCTTCTCTACATCAGTACAAAGTTCTAAATGTATAAAGCTTGTCTGAGTGTTCAGAAAAAAAGCAGTCAGAAAGATGAAGTTACTCTGCAGAGCTCAGCGAGGAGAAGTCTGAGAGCTTATTGGAGGGAAGAAATGCACACCCTTTCACACACGAACAGAGCTGAGGCTGTCAGCTGGAGATCCCTCCCCTGTCCAATTCTGTGGGACTACAAGTACCAGCCAGCAATATCATTGGTTTATTTATGGCTTCATAGACTCGCATCCACCAGTGCTATATTTTGAGGTCATCTATGTTACTTAAATGACAATGTGACCCCTCTTGCCACCTGTACCTGTCCTTTACATCCTCCAGATTCTGCAGCTGGTTCATGTATTACACACCTAATCTCCAATGTTTGACCTTCTGCTACGGCTTCATACAGAAGGCAAACCAATATATTTACCTGATTTAAGCTAAAGTTAAGTTGGGTTTTTGGTATTAAAGGCTATCACTTAAATTCCATCCATGGATCACGTGTTTGTTTGGTTTTTTTTTTTTTGTTTTTTTTTTTTTTCCTGTGAACATATCTTGCTGTATAACGTACTTTTTGTGCTGCCTTTTGATTCACTGGATCAGTGGCTCTGGGAATTTGCCTAAAGCGGTAGTATCCCCTGAGTACAAAAAAAAAAAACCCTTGCAATACAATGGCATAATGTGCTAGTATGCATCGCATACTAGCACATTATGAAATACTTCTCTTAGAACGAAGCCCCCACACGGTCGCCCGGACACCGCTAAGAGAGCTGTCATGTTCCCTCGGCGTCCCTTCCAGGCTTGGCGGCTCACTTTATGACAAGGATCTCAGAGCGCATGCGCTGATGGTGTCAGCGGGTGCATGCAGGGTTAATACCTCCTAAACCGTGCAGTTTTAGGAGATCTTATTATGGGCTTACCTGTAGGTAAAAGTTTAAAGCGAATTATACTACCACTTTAACCCCGTGAATATATTTGTTTTCATTTATGGTAAAAGTTAATTCTGTGTTCCACAACCTTATAACATGTTTGTGTTTGTTTAGATGGGTCCAATGATTCCTCCTCTCATTCCTGGTATGATGATGCCAGCACATGTGGCACCGGGTACAATGCCTGGCAGCATGCAGGTAGTAAGTATGCAAGTTTTTATTTATATATATATATATAATATTATAATTTTTTTTTTTTTTTTATTATTATTATTTGCATATTTAATGTTACAATTTTTTGCAGTAGACAGTCATTTTGTTAGGGTTTTCTACTTTAAAATGGCTTTAAACCCTTACCTATACCCGGTGAAGTGGCCACTCTCGGCTAATAAACAGATGACCCAAATCCTCCCACATAAGTTGTACCGGTTTATAGTAATCTGTCCTCTACATTCATTCAAAATCCAGAATTGATACAGGATCTCTTGGCTCTGAAAAGCAAGGGTCAGGGAGTTGAGGTCTCCACCCCGGTCTCCCCCGCCCGCCTTCCTTAACACATACATAGGGAATTTGCAGAGCTAAGGGTATCAGTCTCAGGCTATGTGCTGAAGCTCTCCTTCTCTGTCACCTTTTTATCTCTTGTGTCAAAAAAAAGCTGTCCGAAGTTACTCATGCTGATAACGGAATTGAGGGAGCAGACAGAAATCACACTCAGTGCTTTGGATAGAAACAAGTACACAGTATACAAGGATGTACTTTGTACAATAGGGAGAATATAGCATTGGTTTACAAACCAACCTTTTATAAATATATACCTTTTCAAACATCCGTATCCCAGCTGCCAAGTGAGTGTATTCGGGTAAAGTGAAGGTTTATGTCAACTGGTGGTGTCGTCAAATGCTGTTTTCTGTTTGATCACATGTAGCTGTGCTCCTATGGAAGGGGCAGCATTTGACATATACAGCTTGTGTTTGACTCGCAGTTCAAGTGCCCTTCAATAGGCCAAGCCTTGTCCAAATAAATGCAGCGCAACACAAAGCAGGTCAAACACACTGACATTTAGGACCATGTCTAGCCCTTTATCAAGCTAGGCGCTCCTACCTTGCGAATGGGCTAAACATAGTCTGAACCACCACTGGTTTGTACTGCCATGCTTAAAGTGGAGTTCCACCCATTTTAGTCACTTTAGATGTATGTAATCCCCTTTTAAAACGACTTTTACCAATGGAAAGTTTTTTTTTTTTTTCTTGCTAGTAAATACCTTATTTTCTGCTTTATTTATCCTCTTCTCACTTCCGGGTCCGGTCGGCGATTACGTCATTCGGCGATGCGCAGTGTGTGCTGGGATGTATATCAGGGCATGACATCTCGCATTATTACACAGGAGATGAGCTGTACTGCGTGTTCTGCACCCCCTCCCCTCAGTGAGCTGTATGTATGTAGTGTATTGAGGCCGTGCTCCGACCCGCCTCCGCCCTGCCTCCTCTCAGTGAGCGAGGACTGAAAGCATTATATCCTCACTGAGCTCACTGAGAGGAGGCGGGGCGGAGCACGGCCTCAATACACTACATACATACAGCTCACTGAGAGGAGGCGGAGCAGTGCAGCTCATCTCCTGTGTAATAATGCAAGATTTCATGGCCGGATATACATCCCAGCACACACTGCGAATCGCCGACCGGACCCGGAAGTGAGAAGAGGATAAATAAAGCAGAAAATAAGGTATTTACTAGCAACAACAACAAAAAAAAACACTTTCCATTGGTAAGTTGTTTTAAAGGGGATTACATACATCTATGTAATCCAATTTATTAAAAATGGGTGGAACTCCACTTTAAGTACGCAAGTTCTCCAGTACACCCCCCCCCCCCCCCCCCCTAAAAAATACTGTGGCTGCTGACTTTTAATAACGGAACACTCGTCTGTCCAGGGATCCGGTGCCATCCGCACCCAGGCTGGTTCTTTGCTGGTCTTTTGGTCCCTAGCAGGGGGGCGGACGTGTTTGTGAGTTACTTTTTTTGGGTACCAAAAGTGAGAGATCTATGTGCGTATGTACTATGGTTTTGAATGCTTGAGATTCCTCTGTTGCTGAACACTAGGCACTGGGTAAGGTGTGTGCTTCTGAATGCAAGTACTTTTTGCAGATCATCATATATGGCATTTTGTATATGTTTATAAAGATGTGGCATTTTATAGAACATTGATTTGCCATCTGTACACAACAATGGCTTTGATTTACTGTGGAATGCATAATAAACTTCTTGCTTTGTTCTAACAGCCAGGTGTGAACAGCTTGGATCCCACACTTGGTATGTCACCTTACTTGTACAATATTTGTGCATTTCATACTATTAGATATAATATTTTCAAATACAGAACTGCAGGGGTTATATATGTATTACGATTTCTTGCCTCACTCTTATTTGATGCAAGGAAAATTACATTAGTGTCTTTTTATTAAATGTGCACATATGCATCCTAATTGTATACCTCAGCCACTGATACTTTGTGCTTTATGTCATTTGTTTGAGGGGGGGGGTCACCTTTTTCTCTTTTTTTTTTTTTTTTTTTGTTTTGATCTACACAGCATGCACACACGACACTAAAGCAGTCTTCTTTCTATCATTGCTCCAGCACCAAACTATGCTGTACATGTATGACTGGCTAATGTAGTTTCTCAGAGTATACATGGTACCACTTGCAAGCTGTTGCTTTAACATGGACATGGGTAACAACAATGGGCAGGCTGTCAGAACACGTGAGACACCAGCTTAATGGTGTTTGTTTTATTTTTTTGTTTTTTTTATGCAGATCCACAGCCTAATTTTAACATGGTGTGGGCCAGACAGCCTATGTATTCTTAAAGAAACCTGTGCTGAGAACTATAGGTGTTGTCATTGCTTACCTTTCCTCCTCAGATTGCTACACACTTGGCTGTCTCTAGCTTCAATACCGTCACTGACCTGAAAGATTCATCCTCTATTTGTCCGGTTTACCATTATCTGTGAAAGTAAAAGAAAATCACAAATTTTGGATTGCCACAATAAAAGTAATGGGGGTTATCTTCCAATGGAGACACTAGTTTTGGTGACCTGGGTTCCCTAAGGAATTCCCTTAATTTGCAGGGTTTTTCTGTTTGGCTATGGGACTGAAAGCGAAAGGAAATCCTATGCAATGGGACACGGCAAAAAAAAAAAAAAGACCGGTTATAACCCTCCCCTGGTCTATCCACAAAAATAAATAAAATGTTTTGCCTATTCTTCTTGAAGTCGGCACTTCTAATCTGAATATTTTTTTCAGGTCATGGTCTCGTATATAATTTGAAGGAGAAGTTCACCTTTTTGTAACATGTTACACCCAAATTCAGGGCTTAACTTGTGACATATGCAACAACCCCGACCCCCGTATTGACAGCTGGCGGGGGATCTTCTCCCCCTGCTAGCGGTCACAATCTGAAAAAGACACAGCCATGCAGGGTTCTGGCCGTCCGGCTGTGTCCATTCATAGTGTTCTGTGAATGGGCAAACACTAAGGTCTGACAGCCTTGGCAGCTGTCAGCTTGTAGTTCTCAGTGAAATACCAGGGCACTGTTGAGAACTGTGATAGTTCATTGAGCTTCCTGTCAAAGTATAACTGCCTGCCCGTATCAGAGGTGCAGGCAGATAATCTGCAGGACCATGGCATTGCACACACGATCTGCTAATTGTGGATGCAATGCTTTACAGGCCCCTAACAAAAAAACATTGCATATTTTTTTTTTACCTGCAACAATATATGAACTTCTCTTTTAAGGACTAGTTCACACCAAATGCAGTCCAGTGTGTGTGTTGTGGTGCGTTTTTATATATTTTTTTTTTTTGCATCAAAAAGTCAGTGTTTTTCATGTATTCCAATGGCCCTAGTTCACACCAGTTCCAGTCAGTTTACGATGCAGAATAAAAGGTAGAACATGCTGCATTTTTGTCTGCACAGAACTACACTGAAACGTCACAAAAAGCACCAGAACAGAGTTTTGTATGAACTGTATGCAAAAATGTATCCGAATTGCTTTTTTTGTGGTGTGAACTGGCCCTAAAACTGTTGGATCAGCATAACAACCAGGCAGCTAGCATTTTCAGAAGGAGAGCACAGCAATGACCTCCTCCATATTCTCTGGGTACAGGTTTCCTTTGAACTAAACCTACATTGCCTTGCTAGTTTATACAGTTTGCTGAATAGTAAAGCATAGATAAATATACAGGTCCCTCTCAAAAAATTAGCATATTGTGATAAAGTTCATTATTTTCTGTAATGTACTGATAAACATTAGACTTTCATATATTTTAGATTCATTACACACAACTGAAGTAGTGCAAGCCTTTTATTGTTTTAATATTGATGATTTTGGCATACAGCTCATGAAAACCCAAAATTCCTATCTAAAAAAATTAGCATATCATGAAAAGGTTCTCTAAACGAGCTATTAACCTAATCATCTGAATCAACTAACTCCTAAACACCTGCAAAAGATTCCTGAGGCTTTTAAAAACTCCCAGCCTGGTTCATTACTCAAAACCGCAATCGTGGGTAAGACTGCCGACCTGACTGCTGTCCAGAAGGCCATCATTGACACCCTCAAGCAAGAGGGTAAGACACAGAAAGAAATTTCTGAACGAATAGGCTGTTCCCAGAGTGCTGTATCAAGGCACCTCAGTGGGAAGTCTGTGGGAAGGAAAAAGTGTGGCAGAAAACGCTGCACAACGAGAAGAGGTGACCGGACCCCGAGGAAGATTGTGGAGAAGGACCGATTCCAGACCTTGGGGGACCTGCGGAAGCAGTGGACTGAGTCTGGAGTAGAAACATCTAGAGCCACCGTGTACAGGCGTGTGCAGGAAATGGGCTACAGGTGCCGCATTCCCCAGGTCAAGCCACTTTTGAACCAGAAACAGCGGCAGAAGTGCCTGACCTGGGCTACAGAGAAGCAGCACTGGACTGTTGCTCAGTGGTCCAAAGTACTTTTTTCAGATGAAAGCAAATTTTGCATGTCATTCAGAAATCAAGGTGCCAGAGTCTGGAGGAAGAATGGGGAGAGGGAAATGCCAAAATGCCTGAAGTCCAGTGTCAAGTACCCACAGTCAGTGATGGTCTGGGGTGCCATGTCAGCTGCTGGTGTTGGTCCACTATGTTCTATCAAGGGCAGGGTCAATGCAGCTAGCTATCAGGAGATTTTGGAGCACTTCATGCTTCCATCTGCTGAAAAGCTTTATGGAGATGAAGATTTCATTTTTCAGCACGACCTGGCACCTGCTCACAGTGCCAAAACCACTGGTAAATGGTTTACTGACCATGGTATTACTGTGCTCAATTGGCCTGCCAACTCTCCTGACCTGAACCCCATAGAGAATCTGTGGGATGTTGTGAAGAGAAAATTGAGAGACGCAAGACCCAACACTCTGGATGAGCTCAAGGCCGCTATCGAAGCATCCTGGGCCTCCATAACACCTCAGCAGTGCCACAGGCTGATTGCCTCCATGCCACGCCGCATTGAAGCAGTCATTTCTGCAAAAGGATTCCCGACCAAGTATTGAGTGCATAACTGAACATAATTATTTGAAGGTTGACTTTTTTGTATTAAAAACACTTTTTTTTTTTTTTTTATTGGTCGGATGAAATATGCAAATTTTTTGAGATAGGAATTTTGGTTTTTCATGAGCTGTATGCCAAAATCATCAATATTAAAACAATAAAAGGCTTGCACTACTTCAGTTGTGTGTAATGAATATAAAATATATGAAAGTCTGTTTATCAGTACATTACAGAAAATAATGAACTTTATCACAGTATGTTAATTTTTTGAGAGGGACCTGTACTACCTTGCATGAAAGACCAGGTGTAGTAATGAACAGTAGGCTGTTTTTTTGTCATTCCTGACTTTTTATAAATGTCTTCCATAACAGTCTGTAAGTGCCTTTCACTTTTTGCTACTCGCTCGAAATCTGGATTAAACCAGCTATTTCTATAGGCAGTGTAATTTACTTTCTAATCGCAAGGTCTTGATTTGGCTGAACAACACTCCACCACTTAGAAATATAATATTTTTTTCTTTTTCTCTCCCTTGTTCTTAGTTCAGCCGCCAGTCACGCAGGTACGTAATTAACATTAATAAAAATGATGAAATTTGTGTGCACAAAAAAATAGTGCTCTCTGTTTCTATTTCTCAGTTGTGCCCTTTCTGAATATATGATTTAATTTAATATTTAGGCTGCACATCCAGTAATTTCGGCGCCACCAGCCATTTCAGCAATCCCTGCCGCTAACGAAGAGCCCACCAAGCCAGTAAGCCAGTAATTCATTTGTTTATTCTCTGTGCTGTTGATTTATATTCCTACCCTTATATTGGCATTTTTCTTTTTCCTTCTGGTAGAAATCTTTGTGGACAGAACATAAATCACCAGATGGTAGGACATATTTTTATAATATCGAAACCAAGCAGTCTACGTGGGAGAAACCAGATGAATTGAAAACCCCAGCTGAGGTAAATCATATTTTATTGCTGCTGGTTTAATAACAAGCTGTCAAGTGGAAGCATAAATTCATATTTTTCGAGCTGTGGAAGTACTGTGTGTTTGCTCAGCTAGGAAGTTCCCATTCTGTAAGCAGGAGCATTTAATTTCTTAGAAATTAGTATATTTTTTTTAATTTGACCTTTTTCATGTCCACAGAACTGGTGCTCTTCCCCGGTGGTTTCAATTCCTGCAGGGCTTATTGACGTGCACCTTCACCACACCGTTTGTGCTCCCCCTTTAGGCAATGAACACTCACCAGACCACAGATCAAACAGCACCTTTAAATCACCAACTTAAATGTACTCTCCATCTCCACACCTCCAAGAATCGGGGAGCTCCCATAAGTATTGCAGAGGATTTAAAAAGGAAAAAAGGGGACCAATAGCGTGATACTGCTCAAAACATTTTTTGAAGTAATACAACCCAGGCCCTCGGTAGAAGTCGTGATGATGAAACGCCAAAAATAAGGGGAGGGGGGGAACCATTTTATTATTCCTTCAATAAATGTTTTAAGCAGTGTCACGCTATTGGTCCCCTTTTTTCCTTTTGGAAACGCTGTAAACATTTATCAAGAAAGTACATCAGTACATTACTTGTCTGTTTTTAAAGCTTTATCTGAAATAGCCACATAATATGAATGTAAATTCAGAAAAACCTCTTTCCTTTCTGAAGATACATGCCTAGGATTCAGAAATGCTTAAGTGCAGTATGCTTTTAGGTGCTTCTGAGAGGTGTTTTTATTTTTTTATTTTACTATTTTTATCAAGCTGTTTAGAACTGCTTTTACTTTGATGGCAAAGAAAAGCATCAGGGACACCCCCAAAGTCTATGCCCCGTGAGCCCTGAATATCATTGGAGTACCTGTGCATCTAAGCATCTAATAGCCTGGTTATGTAAAGATCTAAGGTTTAATTTTTTGTATGTGAGAAGTCCTCTGTGTAATATCTTTCGCTTCTCCGATTGTGTGACACTGATTCCTTTTATGTGGTGATGCGTGGAATTCATGTATGTTCTATACTTTTAGTCCTACTCTTTTTCATACTTAAAAAACCGTACCATTTCTAAAAAAAAAAAGTTCTAAATCATTGGCATACTTAATATATTTTTCCTTTTTATTATAATTAGCAATTATTATCCAAATGTCCCTGGAAGGAGTTTAAATCTGACTCGGGAAAACCATATTACTACAATTCCCAGACAAAGGAATCTCGTTGGGCCAAACCTAAAGAGCTAGAAGATCTGGAAGGTAATTGCTATCAAATCCCATAACCCATATATATCCCCTGTTTTGCTGAATTTGGCACATTGCCAAACGGGGAAAGCGAGAATCTTGTATGTTAAAATGATTGAACCCTTACCATATTGTTTCTCAATCAGTAGAAATTATAGTTTGTTTGTTTTTTTTTCTTTTTTTTACAGCAATGATTAAAGCAGAAGAAAGCAGCAGGTATGTATTTTTTTTTTTGTGTACTTTTTGTCCATTTACTAACCAACACGTATACAATTATATAATTGTTTTTCTATGTTATATCTTCAGCTAAACATTTATTAAAGGCCCATTCATACCAGGGCTGTCTGTTGTGGTGCTTTTAACACAGACCCATTAAGACAAGTTGAGTCAGAACAACCCTTTCATTTGAATGGGCTGCCCAGCACACAACTGACCTTATATCAGACCTACTGCATTTTTGCTAGTGTACTGCAACATGTGGTAGCGCATTACCATGTGGTGTGCTGCAATGCAGGTGCGATAGGGTGCCAGTCACAATGGACAGCACACTATTGCACGTAATGTGTCAATGGCAACGCAGTGGTAGAAACGGGCCCTTACATCTACATTAACCACATCATATAACACTTCGATAGTTTCTCTGGAAAATTATGTTCCTTTGAGCTATAAATGTTAGTCGTATACATGTAAAAGTACAAATATTTGGAACTCTGTGTAGACCCCCTTCCCCGAAGGGGCCTAAGTATCAGTATCGGTAGCACAGTGGCTACTGCTTACTCCCAAGGATCTTAAAGAATGTCAGAAAATTAATCTGGTTGTTAAGCAAAGCGATGCTTTTAAATCCCATTGAAAAAAGGAATTTGTATTTAGATATCGAACTGTCTCCACCACTGGAGGTCAAAGTTAGAGCTAGACTGGGATTGAAGGATCATGCATAATTTAGTATTTGGTCATTGATTCTCCTATCATTCATTTGCAATGACTTGTAGTTTTGAGTTGGCCATATATATTATTATTAATCAGTAGTACAGTAAAACCTTGGATTGCGAGCATAATTCGTTCCGGAAGCATGCTTGTAATCCAAAGCACTCTTATATCAAAGCGAATTTTCCCATAAGAAATAATGGAAACTCAGATGATTAGTTCCACAACCATTTATTCACAAATCCTTCAATTTATAGTCCATATAAAAAGATTATGGACACAGCGATAGGTTGTGTAACCATACAATGTCCATCCACAAATAGCCGCTTCCACAAGGGGATTGGAAGCAAAATCCAGCAGGAGCTACAGGGTAGCAATATGGTTCCATTTAATGAAGGTACAACATTTAGCAACTCACATGGTTGATGAATAAAACAGGCACATCTAAGTATGCAGGCATCCGGGGTAAAGCTGTTCACATAGACCATCTTCTGCACCGCCAGCTGCCAGTCTGTAATCCTGCCCGGGAAGACCACCCTGCAGTAAAGCGATCTGAAAGCGAGGGGCAGCATGGAAGGGATGACGTAGATGATGGTGCGGAGGATAGTCCTATGTGGACAGCTTTACCCCTGATGTCTGCATCCTTAGATGTGCCTGTTCCAATCATCAGCTGTGACTTGAGGCTACTTGTATATCAAGACATCGCTTGCATATCAAGTCAAAATTTATTTGAAAATTTTGCTTGTCTTGCAAAGCGCTCTTAAACCAAGTTACTCTCAAACCAAGGTTTTACTGTATTCCTTTAAAACGGCCAGCTCATTTGTGTTTGGTGTAGATTTTTTTTTTTTTTTTTTTTTTTTAAAGCCTTCCTAACTTTATAGGTGTTATCTAAAAATAAAAAAAAAAAGTTTCATCCAAATTTGTAATCTTCATAGCCGAATGACTAAGGGCGGGGGGGGGGCTCATATCTGTCGGCTCATATCTGTCAAAAGAAAAATTCTCAGAGCGCTTCTTATTTAACACATCAGCACCGAACACGCGCAAATAGCAGCCTCTTGGCCAGTAGGCCTTGGCGCCAAGTGGTAATAATATTTGTGTGCAATATGGCAAAAACAGCTGTGCCGAGAGCGCTCGCCCTGCATTCACAGAAAGCTCTTGATTGCTGCTTGCAATGGGGTAATTTCCATTCATGTGACAGGCTATCACGGCGGTCATATGATCATAAACCCCAACCCTGCCTCCTGGCATCTTAAACCCCCCCCCCCCCCCCTTAAAGGGCAAGGAGGAGTTGGCACTAAAGGGTTAAAAGGTGTCCTAAAATGTGTTCTTGGGTCAACCTTACTTTAGTTCAATTGTACTCAATTTTTTTTTTCTTCTTCTTCTTCTAGCAGTTCTCAGGAAACTGTATCTTCCACTCCTGTTCCTGCTGCTCCGGCTGCTGCTGCTCCTGTACCTGTTCCTGTTCCTGTACCAGTACCTGTACCTGTGCAAATCAACACCGTACCGGTTGCTGTAGAGGTGGCAAGCACACCCATCCCTGCACCTGTGATAATATCTGCTGAAGCAGAACTTGTCATGTCCACCCCCACAACACCTGCCCTAGACTCTGAAACTATGGTCAATGACTCTGGTGAAGAACAAGCTTATTCTGTGTCGTCTTCTATTCAAGAGAAGGATCCCGAAGTCAGCAGCAGCGGCATTGTAGAGGAATCTGCCAAACAAGAGGTCTTGGCAGAGTAAGTGTGTGTGTGTGTGTGTGTGTGTGTGTTGCTACAGTTTCTCTGTTTTTGCTCTATTTGATTACTAATGGGCTATTGCATTACAAACCTGGTTGCGTGCTCTTTAATTAAGCTCTGCTTCAGTCGAAGAGGAGGAAGACAAGGCTCCTAAAAAGACATATACATGGAACACAAAGGAAGAAGCTAAACAAGCATTTAAGGAGCTCCTCAAAGAAAAGGTATTTAATTTATAAAAAAATCTGCCTCCGATTTGATTATTTTATACACAGTAATGTATATTGAAAAAAGTATTACAGGTAAAAAGAAACAAAAAAGGGCGCACCGACCTAGCGCGTTATCCTCAATAGTAGGCTTTATTAGTACAACATGTAAAATGGCTACTCACAAACAAAGGTAGAAAATAGTCATATCAAGCTCAGTCATATCAAGCTCAATCCCTCCAATGTTAGGAATAGTCCATGCATTAGTCCATAATCCTGTTGAGATGACGGCTGACGCGTTTCGAGGCTCAGCCTCTTCCTCAGAGCCACTCTGAGTGGCTCCAATGCATCCAATCATTTGAGCATGACCAATACAGTGATAAATAAGAGATCCTGTTCTCCTAAAGCAGGTTAAACAGCACAGTGCTTGTACTGTCTAGTCTCCTCCCCCTCTATGATGTAAAAAAAAAAAAAAAAAAAGCCTGGTTGATCCTGCCAGTTCCGGTGTCCCCTTAGGTGTGCTGACCACGGTAATCATGGCTGCTGATCCATGATTACTGTAGTCCCTTTACATGCCTCCATCCCGCTGCTCTCCTCTCTCTCTCCCCTGTGTGTGTGAGCCGATAAATAAATCTGCCCCTTCCCTCCTGCTGCTATTAGTAGGTGGCAGAGGTAGCCCCTCTGTTCTATGAAGTTATACTACACTGTGTACATGTTTGTAAAACATATGGTTTTGGCCAGCATGTCTGCATATGCCTGAAGTTACCTTACTTGTATGTGCTAGTAAAGTAAAACTCCACTTGGGTGACTGCTCTAAAAGAGAGGCCCAGCCAGGAGCTTCTAACTTGTATATAGGTAACTACAACACATTCATCTTTACATAAACAAATTTAACATTAGCTTCCAACTACGCAGAACTAGTCTGAAAGGTTCAGTTAACTCTTTTCTGTTACTGTCAGTTCTGTACAGCTTTGGTATTTTTATGGCAAGATATATGCAGCACATCAGCTTTAAAGTCTTTTAATTTTGCTTTCTAGCGTGTGCCGTCCAATGCTTCGTGGGAACAAGCTATGAAGATGATCATAAATGATCCAAGATATAGGTAACTAAAACTTTGAATCAAATTTTGATTTTCACAGGGCAGATGCAAGCAGCAACTTAATTGTATTTTTGGGCAAAATTTTTGTGTTTGAAAGAACTTTAGTGGGTTTTTCTATATTTTTCCTCTTGTCTGGAACAAGTTTAGTTTTTCAAGTTTGGTAAGAAAAAAGTTCCAAATCTGCTTTCATTTTCTGTTGGCACAAGTAGAGCATTGGCTTCCTTTACTTTCCTTTTTTTTTTTTTTTTACGCATGTTTTCCAATTTCTACATGCCTCCAACAACAAAAAAAGTCTAGCTGAAATGTACGCAAAGTTTTGTTCAACCTGATTATGAATGTCCCCCTCCCTCTGCACATCACCAATTCATCGCTTATAGGCATTGTGCCTAAAATAAATTGCTTCAGTGCTTCTGATGTAATTTCTTTAGATACCCATAGTTTGTGGATACTGGACTGTAGCACCTACACTACTTTACATGGCCAAAAGTATGTGGACATTTCAAATTAATGTAAAACTGTAGGCATCTCCTCCCCCATTTTGGATAGAGTAAGGGAGGGTCATAGCCTCTGTCAGTTTATTTTTTCATCTGTGTCCCATTGGTGAAATTTCTCTTCACTTTCTGTCCCATAGACAAAACAGGAAGTGAGTGGAAATCCCTGCAAATTAAGGGGATTCCTTGGGAACCCCCTGGTGCCAGAAACAACGTCCCTGTTGAAAAAGAGTTCCCTTCTATTTTCTGTGGACAACCCAAAGTCTTGGATTTTTTTTTTTTTTTTTTTTTTACTTTCGATTAGAACGATAAACATGACAAATGGGGTGAATCTCCCACAGACCGCAATAAAAACTGTTCAAAGTGTTCAAATCCATCTCCACTCTATCCAAAACTAAAAAAAGTTTTGCTTTTAGGTGTACCTAAATTTTAGATGTTTTCAGTGATGGATATTGTTAATGCAACAGCATAAAGGCTTTTCAGACAAAACGTTTTGTAGCTCGTAGGGGTGTAGTTGCAATTTTAATGCCTGTGGTGTTTTTAATCAAATATCCAGTGTGCTCATATAGCTGTGATAGTCAGGTGTCAATTTGACCATATAAGATGTGTTTGTGTTATTTTAAGTGGAGGTTTGGGATTCCCATCCACATAAGCACATAGAGTATAAACTTTGAAATGAACCATGAGGAAAAAAAAAAAAAAAAATCCTCATGAGGATTACTATATATTTTATGTTCCTCACATTCTTTCTCTATAGCGCACTGACAAAGCTAAGTGAGAAGAAACAGGCATTTAATGCTTATAAGGTACAGACAGAAAAGGAAGAGAAGGAGGAAGCCAGGTTGAAATACAAAGAGGCTAAAGAAGGTTACCAGAGGTTTCTAGAAAACCATGATAAGATGACCTCAACCACCCGATACAAGTAAGACTTCATGCTGTTTATTATTATTATTATTATTATTATTATATATTTCTTTTACAGCATGTTTTCATCATGCCCACTTATTTAATGTATTTTTCCTTCTGACTATCAGAAAAGCAGAGCAGATGTTCTCGGAGCTAGATGTCTGGAATGCAATTTCTGAGCGTGACCGTCTTGAGATTTATGAAGATGTTTTGTTCTATCTTTCAAAGAAAGAAAAGGTAACAATCTTCTGTAGCGTTGTTAGTTTTTGCTATTGTTGAGATGCATATCTTTAGGACTACACAACAGAACTGATCTGTATTACTTTTGCTGACTCCTTGGGATCACAGTGTCCTTTTTCAGTCAGGCTTGTAAAACACACATCTGGTTGATGCATTTAATTTCGTTATCTTTGATGTAATAGAGTTTTTAGGCACAAACAGTAAAATAGAAAGAGGTGCTGATAATGCACTCTGTGAATTGAGATTTACTTCCCTTGCACATTTGGTTTCTCTACTAGAAACACTTAAATTCCTATTTATTCTGAACTCCAGCCTTACTTTCAATCTTGCACTTGCTCCTGGCTGACAGACGTCCAGCACTGTCTATCCCTTGTCTTCCCCTGCCTTACTGTCACTAGCACACCCCTTTTATTTGTTGGATTTCAGTTGGGCATTACCTAGGACAAACTACATGCAACGGAGTCTACCCACTCCTCTATGCTGACATGCACTCATTAAAGAGGAGCTCCAGTCAGTTTTCTGAAAAATAAAAGTCAGCAGCTACAAAAACTGTAGCCACTGACTTTTAATAATGACACTTACCTGTACCAGGATCTAGTGCTGTGCTCATCTGAGGGGGCGCCAAGGACACTGTTCATTCCTTGGCTCTGGCATCTTAACTGTGGGAACCCAGCTGAGACTGCTTGTGGCTGTTGTGGCAAAATAGGGTGCAAACTAAAAACGGGGAGTTTTATTTAACCACTTCCCGCAAACTCACGTAGATCTACGTCAGCTGCAAGAAGTGGTTGTACCAGGGTAATGCCTGCAGCTAGAGGCATCATCCCGATACCATTTTTTTAGAGCAGGCGGTCGGCTTTCAGGTGGCAATGGCCGATGCAGCTCAGGAGCCGCTCGTTTGTTACCCCAGCGAGCGGGAGGGGACGCCCTCCCCCCCCCCCCCTTCCGCGGCTCTGCCTATGTCTCCCGGCACCTCCGCCGGCTGGTTGGAGTCCAGAACGAAGCCGGATTCGGCTTCAACTGGGTCTCCGATGATGTAACCCGGAAGCGGCGTTCATGACGTCACGTCTGTGTTACTCAGCGGCTAAAGGCGCCGAATTTAAAAAAAGTGACAGTATTCGAAAATGCAGTTTTCGGCATTTTGAATATATTGGAAGTGCAGTGGAGGGGTCTGGGGTCTTTTAGCCCCCCGATCCCTCCATAAAAGTACCTGTCACTGCCTATTGCTGTCACAAGGGATGTTAACATTGCTTGTGACAGCAAAAAAAGTGATTCGATTTTTTTTTTCTCCTATTTTTTATAATTTTTTTTCAATAAAAAAAAAAAAAAAAAACGTAAGCGTCAGTGTGAGCTCGCACACGAAAGAAAACCTATACGGAAGTCGCGCCCGCAAATGAAAGCGCTGTTCAAACCACACATGTGAGGTATTGCCGCTATCGCCAGGACGAATGCTACTCTAAACTGGTAGCAATTAAAACATTTTAAAACTTCTCTTATGGAGATTTTTATTGACCCTAGCTTGTTGCCATTCCGTGGGTGTGCACAATTTTAAACCGTAACATGTTGGATATCTATTTACTCGGCATGACATCTTTTACAATATACAAAAAAATTAGCTAACTTGTTTAGTTTTTTTTTTAAAAATTACTTTTGAAAGATCTGCGCAAATATTGCGTGACAAAAAATATTGCAACAAACCACCATTTTATTCTCCAGAGTCTTTGCTAAAATATATATATGTATATGTTTGGGGGTTCTAAGAAATTTTCTAGAATAAAATACAGATTTTAACTTGTTAACAATGTTTCAGAAATGGGCTCGGTCCAGAAGTGGTTAAACATTTCACGAGCATGTTGAGGGGGGGGGGTGGAGGGAGGAATTGGGAAAAGCAAAATGTCAGCAAGTTAAGGCTCCGTTAACACTAATGTGGCCGCGTGATCATGCCTGGGGCTCGGTGCATCCCTGTTCAGTTTCATGTGTGAATCAGATCAGAATTTTTGCCTGTATTCGCTCCTGAAATTGAGCCAAAGATTCAACAGGACCTTTTTTCCAGTGCGCTCCGTGGCCCCCCAGAGCTGTGTGAACCGGCTTCATTGAGAGCTGGTCACTCTCCTGTCATGCAAATTGAATGCGGAAAAACTCGCATCCAATTTGCATCAATGTGAACCCAGTCTAAAATTCGTAGTGGGAACGTATCATGGCTGACATATTGTTTAGCAATAGAACATTGCCACAGATCCCTTTACAAACTCCCACAAGGTTAGAAATATTTTTTTTGATTTCTCTGTGCACTTGGCACATTTTCTGTTTACTTCCTGACCATATTTGTAGTTGCATTGTGCTTTTGTATATATTTGGTCATGTTCTACTTGCATTTTCATCCCGAGCAAGAGGTGCCTTGCAGGAAGCCACTGCACTAAAGGTGCAGGACATTAATGCACTTTAGTGATGTGCTAAAGCCTAAACCTTTTCTGTTAACAGGAAAGTTCTATCCCTGTAACCAGTGTGCAGAGGACTGGATAATACAGAGTTAAAGTATTTAGGATCTAACCAGTACCTCTCAAAATCTCCTAATCTGTGTCCTGTTCTGGACTTTCCCACACCAGTAAGTAGATCTTCAGTAGTAATGGCTAAAACAGAGGTGTACATGATTACAGGCGTGTACACGTTGACATCCACTGTATCCTTGCAGGATGCCACTGCTAGCCATGGTTAAAGAGTGGTGTGGGAGCTGAACAAGTTTAATACTTGTATTGCAAATACTCATTAAAGCAATGATGCTCACACACTGCCCAGCAATAAAGACCTATCTGTCTTACTGTTAAAGTGATAATAAAATCAGTTTTTTTCCCTACTGCACACCTTAAGGCTTGCAATATATCCCACTTGCTCTGGTATTAAAGTTTTACTGTGCTCCAGTTTATGCTGGTCTCCTGTTGCCCATGTTCTGTTTTCAGGGTGGCTTCTTCCCCTTTCAGGGTCCTCTGGAGCCACTCTGATGTACATGCTCCCTGAAGGACTACAGGGGCGAAACATCCTCAGATCAACATTAAATTTCTCAAAGCTGGGCTTTCATGTGTGTTGGCGCTATGCATGATGGGACATGTGGTTCCGATGAATGTAAGCTAATGAAAAGTACTGAGCTTATTAGTAATTTCCAACAAAGAGGTTGAGGGATGCAGTGCACAGAAAGGCAGCAGGCAGGTGCTTAATGTAGGAAAAGAAAAGTATGTTTTTAGTAACTATTTTTAAAGAAGTCAATTTGTTCTGCTGTGCAAAAATATTTTTTTATGTTGGTGCAGTCCCTATATGTCTCCCAGCAATGCAGCCTGATATACAGATCACCACTAGAGAGAGAGAATCTGCATCATCTTTGCCTAATACAGTTAGGGCCGTTTCACATGGCTGATTGGGTCCATCTGTCAGTTTTTCAGGCAAACCCAATCAGACTCTCCAGTCTCCTCCTGTGGATCCCCGAGTGTCAACGGGCGTGTTCGTTGACACCTGCTGATATCCGATCCTGTCCCCTAAAAACAGAGGGATGGGGATCCATTCCCTATTTGTCTGACGGATTGAATGACAGTTGGGTATAAACGGACAGGCAGCCCGTTTACATCTGACTGCCCATAGAGGAGAGTGGGCTGTGTCTGTATTCCCTCTGCATAAGGCAGACCATAGAATAGTGAAATTCTTTTCTAGACTGTGCCAAGCCGTCCCTGCCGTTAGTGATCATCTCAGGTAAATCTGGTAGGCTGGTTGTACCCAAGTTGATCGATCAACTTGGTACATTCAGCCTACCCACACAAGGTTCAAATCTTGGCCGGTTCCTGCTGAACTGGCAGAGTTTCGAACCCTCTATGGCTGGCCTTCAGTGGAGCAGACAAGATCAGCCATCCGCCTGCTCAGCAGGGATCAGCAGACAGATTCACTGCTAGACAGGTGGACTATTACGGTGCCCATCCTGTGTATATGGGGCCTTATAGAAATATAGTACAGCAAAATAACTGTTATAACAAAATATCTGTCCTTTGGTATAAATTTGGTGCTTTACCTTTTTGCTTAGAAAGCTTTTAATCAAAAGCATCTTGCTTCGATATTGTGTGTTCATTCCATTGTCAGAAATGTTTATCTAAATAATATTCTGAAGATATTTTAAGGTTAGAAAGATTGCAAAGCAATTACTGGCGACATTCAGCAAGCTCATGAGATGTACACACTAACTCTGCTGAAAATAATGGATTTGATGGCAGAAGATACATCTCTTGTGTTTTTTCCATGTAGGCAATCCAGCCCTGCATGAGAAATAAAAAAACGCTATCCAATGAACATGTTTGTTTTCACGTATTCACGTTCCAGCATTCCTTGTGACCTTTACAGATTATTATGTGAATGTCCCACTGACACAAGGCATTTTTGATTGTCATTGTTGTCTGGAAGATTTGGCTGTTTCGCTCTAAATTGCTGCACTTCCATTTTATTTATGAAAAATTGTGCTTTCTGTTTTTCAGGAACAAGCCAAGCAGCTCAGAAAGAGGAACTGGGAAGCTTTGAAGAATATATTGGATAATATGGCAAATGTAACCTATTGTACAACCTGGTCAGAAGCACAGCAGTACCTCATGGACAACCCTACCTTTGCTGAAGATGAGGAGCTGCAGAGTGTGTATTAGTTTACTATTATCACATATTAATGGACTGGGGTACCTTTTACCCTAATCCAGATTTCTTGTTAAGTTGCTATTGCCAGCAAACCAGATTTATAGTTGAAGATATTTGTTTTTGAGGTTTTTTGTTTTTTTTTACCACAACGTTCATGCGTTTTACATTATGTATACAAAAAAGCGGCCTGTGTTGGCTTTATTTTTTTTCTTTTTGAAGTTTTACAAAGGGTTTGGAGTCAGTATTGTTGGGCATCTTACTCCAGACTTCAAAACTGGATGGGATCTACAAGGCTGGATTGTATTTAATAGTTGCCAGACCAGCACAGTCTTTGCTCCTCAATCCTCCTTGGTAGGTACATTGCTACTACATTAGTGCTGCTAAGATTGCACCCGTCAAAGTAGACAGGAGGTGGCACCACTGTTTTCCTTATTTTTAATAAAGCTTTTGTCCCCATCCTGGCTGTTGTGGCTTGGCAGGGGTGTATGAAAATGGCTGGATAGAGTAACAAATCCTTGGGTAAATAAAACTATTCACAAATGTACGCTTATTGCTAGAGCAGCTAAAATATGGTACGCCCTTTCTCATTAAATAGTTCTAGCTGAGAGTGTCAACAATCGTTCCATTTTAATTACACACCTTATTTTAGGCTCAGTGATGTCATCTCGGGATCTCTGTTTCTCTATGCAATATAAGGAGATCATGGTTGGTGGGAGGGGCTGGCGGAGTGCTAAATGTAGCTCCTGAAAAGGCACAGCACCATGCCTCAGTAATACCCTCAAGAGACTTCAACCCTGATGCTGGCTTTTGGGGGAGTTATGTAAATATCAAAATGCCTTGATGGTTGGATATCAGTCTGAAGGAATTGGCATTCTAGGTAGACTACATTGGCCTTGGGTAACACCCAAATGTGCTGCTGAGCTTCCATGTTTGAAAAAACTATAGTCCAATTAATGGAAGCGGTGGGCTAAGGACAGTTTGGCCAGGGAGAAAAGCGCTAGATGATGGGCGTTATCCAGTCAGGAAATGAGACCAGCTCTGTCCAAATCGCTGCAGCTTGTCGTGCACACTGAGAAGCTCCGAGAATGCAATGAACCCTGAGAACTCTGTTTCAGTACAGGGGAGAAGCTTGTGAGAGACTTAAGGTAAGGCTGGAGTTAAACTTTAACTATTTGCAGAAGTTCAACTTTGGCAATAAGTGTGGAGTTATACAATTACCTGCAAGCAAAATAAAATGCACTTAAGTAGCTGATGCAGGCTATCGAGTGCAATTTGATTGATTGCTGTAAATTACTTATCTCCTTGCAAGGACCCAACACAGCATTGTTCACTATGGCATATGTAGGAATTTTGGATGGCAGTGTCTACATCTAGATCAGATAAGTGAAGAAGTAGAAAATTGGAAGTGTTCCTCCCATTTTTACCAGCAAGCAAATAAATATTTTACTTCTGTGTAGGGGAACCTCTGATATTTCTTATATTGCAGTGTAGCCTGAAAATGAACACTTTGTTTTGCAGATATGGATAAAGAAGATGCTTTAATATGTTTTGAAGAGCATATTCGGGCTTTGGAAAAGGAAGAGGAGGAAGAGAAACAAAAAACTTTGCTAAGGGAAAGGCGTCGGCAGAGGAAGAATCGAGAATCTTTCCAGGTTAACCCCCCCCCCCCCTTCTTTCCCTCTCTATCATTTTGTGGGGAAACCAGGGGGACTGATTGGGTATATGATCTTTCTATAGGAAGCTGGAAATTGAAGAAAATGTCTTCTCCTCCCTTATGTGCTGTACTCCAGCAATAGACAGTCTTTAAGGCCTCCTGCGCACACGGCATTTTTACTGCTGCTTTTACCAGCATCAGACGTGTGTGCGTGTGTGTTTTTTTTTTTTTTTTCCCCAGCTTAAAAACGCCTCTCCATTCTCTCCCCTCTCCCCCCTCCCTCTTCCCTCCCTCTTTCCCCCCTCTTTCCCCCCCCCCTCTTTCCCCCTTTTTTCTCCCCTTCCCTGCCATTGCTTAATTCCAGGTCTAGGACATGCCCAAAAAGAGTTGTATTGACAACCCTGAAGCCAACAGCTTCAAAATCAAATTGACAATGCCAACTTATCTACCTAATGAGTAGGATATCTGTTTTATAGCAGTTATAATATTTTGCTATTCATAGTGTGAATTCTGTATTTTTTTTTTTATTTTTTATTTTTTTAGGTGTTTTTAGATGAATTGCATGAACATGGTCATTTACACTCGATGTCCTCCTGGATGGAGTTGTACCCCACAGTCAGTTCTGACATCCGATTTGCCAACATGCTTGGTCAGCCAGGTAATTACTTGCTAATGTTTACCTCTGAAATGTCTGTGCATACATTACATATACTGATTACTCATTGGGAATACAGCAGGCATAAAGGTATAAACCCGAATTACAGGAGGTCGGACTCAACCACAGCTGTTTGCCTGGTGTTTATGCAGTAGCTAACTAATTTAACTTGGTGCCGCTGAGTAGATAGACACGGTACAACTCCTGTGGTCTTGATCTCGATTATGTCTTGTTACACCCCCCCAAAGACTTAAACCAAGCTGTCGGTTTGGGGCACACATTCACACTTTGCTGTACTGGTGTGTTGTGTAATGCCTGTTGTGTTAAGGCAGCCAATTCAGATGCAATGCATTAACCACTTCAGCTCCTGAAGGTTTTACTCCCCTTCCTGACCAGGCCATTTTTTGCAATCCTTCGTAGGAACACAGGTCTCTATGATCATTCCATAATTCCCGCCCTTACAGTTAGAATAACTTCCCTAGGCTCACATTTAACCCATTGATCACCCACAGTGTTATCCCCTTCCCTGCCAGTGTCATTATTACAGTAACAGTGCATATTTTTAGCACTGATTACTGTAGTAATGTCACGGGTCCCCCCAAAAGTGTAAAAAATGTCAGGGGTCCGATCTGTCCACCGCAATGTCGCAGTCCCGCAAAAAAACGCACATCGCCGCCATTACTAGTTTTAAAAAAAATGACATAAATCTTTCCCGTCGTTAGTAGAACTCCTTGGGAACCGCAAGTCACCAGAACTAGTGTCCCATTAGGGGATTTCCCCTATTACTTTTCTGGAGACAACCCAAAATTAGGGATTTTCTTCTACTTTCGCTTTCAGTAATGGTAAGCTGGACAAATAGAGAGGTCGAATCTCCCTAACGGAGGCACAGGCCGCAATAAAAACGGACAGAGGTTCTAATCCATCTCCATTCTGTCCAAAACTTTGTCTTATACTTGAAACGTCCTCTGATTTTATTTCTTGCCAAAGTCCAAGTTGGCTCTTTTTTTGCTGCAGTGAGCTGCGGGCTGGGTCACTTTCCCTACAGCTCACGTAAACGAAGGGGTTTGCAGGGCTGGAATGACTCGGCCCACAGCTTATTGGATTTGAGAAAAAAAAAACACAAGTTTAGAGGACGCCCAAGCTCTCTGCAGACTCCTAAGGCAGAGTAGATCAATAACCAGGGAAAACGGAGGGTACTTGGGCTTTATCTTGAGAGGCGTTGAGGGGAAGGAGAATAGAAATAGCGTGCAACACTTCTTCTTTCTGCACAAAGTTAGGGCCTGCGTGTTTGCAATCTCACTCATGTAGATAATACTGACAACTGTGCTTCTTCAAATGCATGGATTTCCAAAAATAAAGCTATTTTCAGAGTAGCTATTTAATACATAGCAGCTTTTATCTGTTTGGATTATTTTTTCGTGCTTGTTTCCCCATTTTGAGTATTAAAAAAAAAAAAGTATGCCTCAGTTATGCAAGTGGGATATGCTGTGCTTGAAGCCATCTAAGGCTTGTCCTGGCATTTTGTTTCCTAAAATTAAACTTTCTTTCTGATTTTTACAGGTTCTACAGCATTGGACCTATTCAAATTCTATGTGGAAGGTCTGAAGGCTCGATACCATGATGAGAAAAAGATCATCAAAGATATTTTAAGGGTAGGTGTGAGCTTAACCACGTCCATACCGGGCCAATTCTAGCACTCTGCTCCTACATGTAAAAATGATAATTTCTCTCGTTCATTGACAGACGGAGCTGCGTATTCTTCTTAACCATTGGGTTATGCTGCCCCCTACAGGAGTAGTACACTAGGCAGGAAAAATCTTTACCATGCCTATGGGGTAGTCCCTGAAGGCCTACACCCACTCACTCTGCTTTAGGATTCAGTTTGTTTCTGCTTAGTTTAGGAGTAGGACCTAGTTCCCTGCTGGGACTTCGGTCTTGGTATGTTTTTTATTTGAAAGGAAAACTTTTGTTAGAATTTTATGTTTTTAGCTAGTTATGTTCCTGACAGAACTACAATCAACAGCCGGACTGGGCGTCAGACTGGATATTCTAGATTCTTAAGGTCTCCCAGTCTGGCCAGCGAGCGTGTGCAGGTCACAGCTCCACGCTAGGCCTCGCCACGACAGAGCCCCAATGGACGGGGGCTGTGAGTAAAACACCTGGCCAGGACACACATGACCTGGTTTGTCCTGAGTCACAGCGTACCCCTTGGCCGTCAGCACCCCCTATTCTAAGATGGGGAGGTGGTCTGCCCGGAGTGGTGCCCATCCGGTCAATGTTGTAGTAAGTAGTGTCCCCCCCTTCCCCTTTTGTGGTCTGTCGGGGTGGACATGGGCCCCTCCTTTAGATGGTTGGACCCCTGGGTTCCTTTCCATTCCTCCCATCCCCTTGAACAGTCACGGAGGTCTTTTGGGCCCAACCTACCACCACGTCCCCCTCCCGGGATGAGGTAGGAGCTGGCTTTGCCAATTGCTCCAGTAAGGGGGGGTGGATGTGGTTGTTGCTGACGGAGCTGTCCAGATCGCACACATGGGTCTTTGAGCAAGTTCCTGGCCCCCTTGGGGTTAGTGACTGGGGCAGGGATGTTCTTTGGGCTCCCTCCGGTGGTTATAGGCTGGGGGGGGGTTTAAGCAGATGTCTCTTCGTCTGCGGGTCTGCGACCCACGTGGCTGCATCGGCCCAAAAATTTAGTTTGCGGCCTACTTGCGTCTGTCCGAGTGCCTGACCGAGCTAGACGGACGGTACTGCCGATGGATGCACATGGCCGAATCATGCCGAAAATTGAGACTGCAGCTTTGCGGCCTTCTCGCGTCTGTCGGAGTGCCTTACCAAGCTGACGAGGCCTGAGTGGATGCCGACAGATGTCGGTTTTGGCGGTCTTCTTCCAACGACCTTTGGCCACACACTCCCTGGTGCGTAGCTTTCTTCAGGGTGCATGACATTTGATTCCTCCAGTGCGGGCTCCGTTGCTGCCTTGGGATCTTAATTTGGTGCTTTTCAGCTTGAATGTAGACATTGTGTTGCCTTCCCTGTGTCCCAGGCCTTAACATCCGAAGAAAATTGCCTTGCATACCTTGAATGGTTTATGGGCAATTGGGGTGTATCTGGCAGCTACGGAGTCTTTAAGGAAATCAGACTCTTTGTGCTCACGGATGAACCTCGAAAAGGGTTGTCCACTTCCTCTGCGACCTTTTTCAGATGGATCAGACCGATGCTGGTTCAGACCTATTCCATCAGGGGTCAGGTTCCTCCTTTCCCTGTCAAGGCGCACTCTACTAGGGCGCTTAGTACCTCCTGGGCTTTCCGTCATCGGGTGTCAGTGACGCAGGTTTGCAAGGCGGCCACCTGGTCGTCGGTGCATACTTTTTTACAAAGTTTTATAAAGAGGTTGTGTTTGCATCTGCGGATGCTTCTTTTGGATGTAAGGTTTTGCAGGCTGCTGTTTAAGAGGACCATGATCCTCTTTGACGGTGTGGTGTTTTTTTTCAGGTGGGCTGCAGTTTGGTTGAGCTCCAGTTGCCTGGTTGGCTAATGTTAAACCTTGAATTTTTTTGTTCTTCCCACCACTCCTGTTTAATACTGCTTTGGGACGTCCCAATGGTTATGAATATCCGGAGCTGTCCGTCAATGAACAAAAGAGAAAATTTAATTTTTGACTTCCCGCAAAGTCCCTTTCTCTGATGTTCATTGACAGACACCGCACCCACTTCTCTGTGGAGTTATTATTCTATTGACCCCCCCCCCGGATTGCCCATTGGTGTAGCCAGAGTTCTTTGTTTCCTACTCCTGTGTTCTAGCATCCTACTCCTGTAGGGGGCAGTATAACCCAATGGTTATTAATATCAGGAACTGTGTCCCTCAATGAACATCGGAGAAATGGATTTTACAGTAAGTCAAAAATCCCTTTTTTTTTTTTTATCACTTTTATGCCTATTACAAGGAATGTAAACATCCCTTGTAATGGGAATAGTGCATGACAGGTCCTTTTTTTATGGACAGATCTGGGGTCAATAAGACCTCGGATCTATCCTACAGACTGGAAAGTCTGAAACCGAAAAAAAAAATCTTGGCTGGCTAGCCGAGATCATGGCAGTATTTACAACTGCCTGGCCGGATGTGATGTTATAAGGTCGCGCCCAGGCCCCCGAGCCGTAGTAACTGCCGGGGACCGTCTGGTCCTTGGTATTCTCTATGGTGATCCCTTCTCCGGCTCACCCGTGCTCAGAAGCTCCGAAGGTCGATGGGAGGGGGGGCGTCTCCTCCCGCCACCTGTAAGAAAAATCAAGCGGCTGAACAGCCTCCGATTGTTATGGTGAAGAGAATAGCCGGCTACAAAAAATATATGAATGATGCCTGCAGCTGCAGGCTATCATTCAGATATCCTCACTCAAAGCCCAGGACGTCATATGATGTCCAGCGGTGTGGAAGTGGTTAAGCCAGTGCTTTCCCAATGAGAGAACTACCACTATAGCCATCATTGTTTAAAATGGCCCTCCTCAATGCATTTTCACCATGAGTAGAACACCAGTCCCACTGAAATGCAACTTTCATTACAAACTGACAAGCGTTGTGTTTTAGACATTTGTCCTCATTCTGTTTTCTGCTTTCCTCTCAGGATAAAGGTTTTGTAGTTGAGCTTCGGACAAGCTTTGAAGATTTTGTCACAGTTATTAGCTCAACCAAAAGAGCCACTACGTTAGATGCTGGAAATATCAAACTTGCTTTCAACAGTGTAAGTTCGTATCTTTGCAATCATTGATGTCTTTACATTTAATTAGAATATTGCCCACTTTAGATCTTAGTGGTTCAGGTTCACCCAATATTTTTCTCTTTTAAATTGCTAATTTATGTGCTTTCTCGTGATTTACATTCCCAGCCTCTCACATATCTCCGTCTCGGGTCTAAGCATCTCATTTGTCTGTAAGGAATTCAGGACCACATGTCCCTTCTTTTTTTTTTTTTTTTGCACTCCCAAGTGTAGAATGCAGGCATGAGACAGGTGATAAGCGATGCTGAAAAGCCATTCTGTATCTTATCAGCAAGGGCGAATAGGATGTTCTAGAGCATGGTTTCTCAACCAGGGTTCTTTCAGAGGTTACTAGGGGGTTCCTTGAGCAATTTCTGCCCCTCAGATAAGATCTAACTGACACCATTGGTCTTGTTAGGTATCTATAAGGGGGTAATTCTTTCCACTGACCGTTGCACTAATGTTTCACGAGTTCTAGATATAGTATTTTTAGTAGGGGTTCCCTGAAACTGAAAATTTATTTTAAATGTTCCTCTGTGTTGAAAAAGGCTGAGAGGCTGTCCTAGAGAATTGTACATTGGCACCTCATCCTGTTGTCTGAAGCAGGAGTGCACAGCTAAGGGTAACAGTGCTGCTCCTTTATGATCTGAATGAATGCAAAATGTTCTTCGATTAGATGAGGTGGAAAGCGGGACGTCACCACCCCGCCTCTCCACTTCATCCAGTCAGAGAATACAAAGCATTCTTTAAATGATGCCCATGCTGAGCAGCCAACCTCCTCTGTTTACAGTGCATAAGGCTAGCCGCTTAGCACTGCTTTCTCTTGTGAACTTTCATGATGAATTCCTCCACCACGCCTGTAGCTACAAAACTGAGAGTTAAAAAAAAAAAAACAATTTACGTATTAGGAATCTGTTAATATTTCAGTGTCCAGGCAGGAAAAAGCGCCAGTGCGTCCACAAAAGGCACCCCAAAGCCCTTATACTTGCCTTGTCTGCCATCTTGTTGACTCAGATGAGGACACTACCTGAAGTTTGCAGGTATGGGTAAGCCTGTGACAGCACTTGGACCTAGCAGGCAATCACTCCTAGGACTCAGTGACTGGTGACCGCAGGCAGTCACTAGGCCCATGCTCCATCACATTGACCCAAAGGAGTAACGTTGCTGTTTCCCCCAGGTCACCACTACAAATAATTTCAGTGCAAGCATGGTATTAGCGATCGAGGGGTCACTTTGCAGAGACACTCACTTTGTCCTGCATTGGCAAGGTGACATTGTCTCTCTACGTTTCAGCAATTTTTAAACACTTGAAGACCACCTAACCTACATATACGTTGTGTCCTTTAGGTGGTATACCGGGGTAATGTCTGCAGCTACAGCTTTTTAGTAGGTGATTGGCATTTTTGTAAAAGCCATCCTAGTGGCTAATTAGCCACTGGGTGGCTTTTACAGGCAGCAGCAGGGGTCACCCCCACCTCCTGTCGATGCCTCTGTGCTCTACTGTCCCACTGGTGAGCCGACCAGCTTACCAGGGAGTTGAACAAGTAGCGAAGGTCCCCGATCATCTCTATGGTGTAAAAAAACTAAAAGCAACAAGTATTTTATCACTTCCAGTTTCCCCAGATGTAAAAATTGCCCTTTTCTCCTTTCATCCTTCCAGGACGGCCTACATTTGGGAGATTGTGTCTCCGCCTCACAGGAAACACAACTAATTTGCAGCTGTTTAAAAGGGTCCCACCCATCCTTAGCTCCAGTTCAGTTGTGTTTCCAACCTCACATCGGAACGTTTGTTTTTTTACTAACCTGAGGCAAATAGCTGGCCAAGACGGTACCCCTGGAAGGCAGCTTCGGTCGGCCTAATAGCAGGTTCCTCCCTAGCTGTGTCCTTGGAACTCAAGTTAGGGAACAAGAGGATCCAGAAGAAGGTTCTAGTTATTTAAGAGACCCTTCTTGTTCAGAGGAGGACTCAGAAAATAACAGTGAAGGGGAAAAAGTTAAACTTTTTTCCTTGGAATATATGCAGGGTCTTCTTAAAGTGGTATATGACACTGAAGAAATTCCTATTCCGGCAAAGAAGTCTTCTTGCAAAGACAAAGTGTACAAGGGCTTGGGGAAAGCCCAGTACAGAACCATTCCCATTCACCAGTCATTAAAAGACATAATACACCAGGAATGGAAAGTGCCTACACATGCCTTATCCAGACCAAAAAACTGGAAAAGAAGGTTTCCCTTTGAGCCTCAAGAATTGGAGGTATTCAAAAAAAATCCTAAACTTGATGCTCCCCTGGCACAGTTATCAAAAGGAACAGATTTATCCTTTGAAAATGCCGGGCATATTACAGATCCTATGGATCGCAGGATTGAATCCGTATTAAGTAAGGCCTGGGATTCTAATGCATATAATACAACTATAGCCTTAGCTGATACCTGTATGGCCAGGAATACAGACTTTTGGCTTAAGGAACTTTTAAAACGTGTCTGCAGTATGGCAGGATCACAAGATCTGATAGATTCCTTAAACATGATTAACAAAGCTGCGTCCTATTTGGCAGACGCAGCTGTGGAGTCATTAACAGCATCTGCTAAAACAGCAGCATTAGTAAATTCTGCTAGAAGGGCGCTTTGGGTCAAAGCTTGGGAAGGTGATACAAACTCCAAAGTAAGACTTTGTGCCCTGCCCTTTGAAGGTTCATTACTGTTCGGTTCAGGACTTGATGATACCTTGTCCAGATCTGCAGAAAAGGGGAAAAAGTTCCCCACCAAGAGAGAGGACAAATCAGGAAGATATTCCTTTCGAAACTTCCAAGGCAAGAATCAAAAAAGACCATTTAAGGCCAGGAAGAAAGGCTCTGGAAAAGGAAAACAAGGGGGCAATTTGTTGTTCCTTTAAACCTGGGCCTAAACCTAAAGAATCTAACTGACGTCAGCGTCGGTGTAGGGGGCAGACTGACCCATTTTGCTTCCCAATGGGAAAACATCTCTGCCAGTCCCTACTTTCTGCATCGGGAAGGGTACCAATTGGAGTTGGTCTCACAACTGGTACCAAATTTAACTATGACCTGTCCCTTAAAAATAGAACAGAAGTTCATGGTCAGAAAAAATCTGTATCAAAATGTCTGTATGACAATGTTGGGTGTAAGAAATGCTTACCTACGTGTTCCAAGGTACGGGGAACATCAAGTAGTTCTCAGATGCACCATAGTTAACAGAAGAGGGGGCTGCACGTGGACAGCCCAGAGCTTCTCCTTTTTGCTTGGCAGCAAATCCAGGGATCTTTATAAAAATTTGGGTCAAGGTAGTAGGTCTTCTGTACCTACTAGAGCTGCACGATTAATCGTATGAAAATCGCGATCTCGATTCACCCCTCCTGACGATCTAACGCTGAAATATGCTCGATTCTTTGCATAGCTGCATAGCAGAGAGAACAGCTGTGGAAAAAAAAAAAAAGCCTCCCGGCAAATGGCTATCAGCAAAGTCTCCCAGTAACTATAAACAAAAATGGTTACATTGTATCTTTTCCTTCCCTCTGCCAGGGAGAAAGGAAGTTTAACCTCTTAAAGACTGGATCTTTTTCTGACATTTGTTGCTTGCAAGTTAAAATCATTTTTTTTTGCTAGAAAAGTACTTAGAACCCCCAAACATTTTATATATTTTTTTTTAGCAGAGACCCTTCACAATAAAATGGCGATTGTTGTAATATTTTATGTCACACTGTATTTGCGCAGCAGTCTTTCAAACGCAATTAATAGACTTTAATGAATAAAAAAAAAACGTAACAGTAAAGTTATCCCAATTTTTTTGTTACACAGAGAATTGTGAGAGAATCGTGATCTTTATTCCAAGCTTAAAAAATCGTGATTCTCATTTTGGCCAGAATCGTGCAGCTCTAGTACCTACTAGGCCAAAGTTTGGTCCCGTGTCTGGACGATATGTGGATTTGGATAAAACCAGCAGATCTACTGGGAATCAGTTACCATCTCATCCAACAGGTAGAATGGGAACTGAACCCCATAATTCTCTAACACCTGGTCCAATAAATTTGGCAATCAGAAGTGGACATGTTTGTCACGCAGCAGAGCCAAAAAGTAGAGAAGTTCTCCCTTCTGATAGTACAGAAGGATATGCTGGGCTTGAAGGCCCCAGTAATACCTGGGCCTTTCAAGCTAACCTATGCCTTTCCACTACAGAATCCAATATCAAGAGTTCAAGGATGGTCGCAACCACGCCTCATCCGAGTCACGCCTGGGTAGCCAAAAACGATGTGATTTGCAACCCTGGTGTCTCTATTAGTGACAGTACCTCGGAAAATACTAGATCTATCACTACAAGGAACTCTGATTCACCCCAGATCAACAATCTGGATAGGGAACGCCAAATATTAAAAGAAAAAGGATGCTCAGACAGAGTCATTGAGACCCTCCTTTCTAGTAGAAAGCCAGTAACTAGAAAAATGTATTCCAAAATCTGGAAAACTTTTTGTACTTGGCAGAGTCAGAAGGATTCCTCTGCCTCAACCCCAAGGATCCTGGATTTTTTACAGGATGGGGTAGATAAGGGGGTGGCGGTGAACACCCTTAAAGTACAGATAGCGGCACTTTCTGTTTTTTTAGACAAAAGGTTAGCCCAAAAACCTTTAATTAAAAGATTTCTTTTGGCTCGGAGAAGGGTGTCTCCAATTAACAGAACTATTGTTCCAGCCTGGAACTTAACGCTAGTACTAGAGGCATTATCTATTGATGCGTTTGAACTTTTAAACAAAATTAGTTTAAATATTTTGTCTATTAAGTTAACCTTTTTGTTAGCAATCACCACAGCCAGGAGAGTGGGAGATTTGCAAAGCTTATCCATAAAAGAACCCTTTATGAGAATTCTCCAAGACAGGGTGATTCTTAAACCAGATCCACTGTACCTGCCCAAGGTAGTGTCATCTTTTCATAAGAATCAAGAGATGGTTCTCCCATCATTTTGTGAGAAACCTAAGTGTGCAAAAGAAGAAAAATTCCATTGCTTAGATGTTAGAAGATGCCTTCTAGCATATCTAGAAAGAACCAAGAGTTTTAGAAGATCTAGTCACTTGTTGGTTCTGCATCCTGGACCAAGGAAGGGTTTACAAGCATCAAAACCCTCAATCTCTAGGTGGATTAAACAAGCCATTAGTATGTCATATAAGGTGTCGGGTACCCCCACACCAACAACTCTAAAGGCACATTCCACAAGGGGCATGGCAACTTCCTGGGCCGAAAAAGCCGGAGCATCCTGGGAACAGATCCGCCATGCTGCCACTTGGTCCAGTCAAGATACATTCCTAAAGCACTATCGTGTGGAAGTTCTGTCGCAACAAGACCTTGCCTTTGGCAGAAAGGTTTTACAGGCAGTGGTCCTGCCCTAAGGTAGGCCAGTATGGATTCCTTCATCATCCTCCCAAATGTAGGCCGTCCTGGAAGGATGAAAGGAGAAAACTTACCGTTAGTTCACCGGTAACGGCTTTTCTCTTCAATCCTTCCAGGACGGCCGGCCTACTTCCCGCCCTATGTGGTGGTGAGTTCTAAAAGAATATGTATATATAAATGTATATGTATTTATATGTAGCTGTTTGATTGACTATATTCCTTAAAGTTCGGTTGGAAACTACTTTCCTATTACTGGAGCTAAGGAAGGGTGGGACCCTTTTAAACAGCTGCAAATTAGTTGTTTCCTGTGAGTCGGAGCCACAATCTTCCAAATGTAGGCCGTCCTGGAAGGATTGAAGAGAAAAGCCGTTACCGGTGAACTAACGGTAAGTTTTTTTTTAATTGTGAAATCATCTGAAAATGCCGTTCTTCGTGTGATCAGATGCTTTTAAGGGCAGAGGAAACATTTGGTGTCTAAAAGACCCCAGATCTTTCCATAAACAGTACCTTCATAGGGGATGTTTACATTCCATGTAAGAGCAATAATGGATAAAAAAAAGTTTTATATATATATATATATACAGTAAAACCTTGGATTGCGAGCATAATTCGTTCCGGAAACATGCTTGTAATCCAAAGCACTCTTATATCAAAGCAAATTTTCCCATAAGAAATAATGGAAACTCAGATGATTCGTTCCACAACCATTTATTCATAAATCCTTCAGTTTATAGTCCATATAAAAAGATTATAGCATTGTGATAGGTTATATAACCATAAAATGTCCATCCACAAATAGACGCTTCCACAAGGGGATTAGAAGCAAAATCCAGCAGGAGCTACAGAGTATCAAAGAGAAGAGAGGCGCCTCTAAGTGTAGCAATATGGTTCCATTTAATGAAGGTACAACATTTATGCAGGCTTCCGGGGTAAAGCTGTCCACATAGACTATCTTCTGCACCGCCGGCTGCCAGTCTGTAATCCTGACCGGGAAGACCACCCTGCAGTAAAGCGATCTGAAAGCGAGGGGCAGCATGGAAGGGATGATGTAGATGGCGGGGGGAGGATGGTCTATGTGGACAGCTTTACCCCTGATGCCTGCATCCTTAGATGTGCCTGTTCCAATCATCAACCATGTTAGTTGCTAAATGTTGTATCTTCATTAAATTTAACCATATTGCTACACTTAGAGGCGCCTCTCTTCTCTTTTATACTCAGCTGTGGCTTGAGGCTACTTGTATATCAAGACATCGCTTGTATATCAAGTCAAAATTTATTTGAAAATTTTGCTTGTCTTGCAAAGCGCTCTTAAACCAAGTTACTCTCAAACCAAGGTTTTACTGTGTGTATATATATATATATATATATATATATATATATATATATATATATATATATATATATATCTCAAATTTTAAAGGAACGCTTTTTGAAAAAACATCAGATCTCAATGGGGAAAAATATCTTGCTGGATATCTATACTGATGCAGTCGGGGTAATGTTAGGAATGAAATGATGCCACATCGTTTGATGGAAATTTAAAATTCACCTGAAATTGGGCTTAATTTAACCACTTCAATACAGGGCACTTTCACCCCCTTCCTGCCCAGGCCAATTCTCAGCTTTTAGCGCTGTCACCCTTTGAATAATGATTGCGCGGTCATGCAACGCTGTACCCAAACACAATTTTTATCTACAAATAAAGCTTTATTTTGGTGGTATTTGATCCCCCTGTGGGTTTTTTCTTTTTTGCTAAACAAAAAAAATACCGAAATTTTTTTTCTGTTTGTTAAAAATGTTGTAAATATGTGTTTTCTCCTGCACTGAGGTGGCACTGATGGGTATATGCAACACTGTTGGGTGGCACTGACTGGCATTACTAATGGGCACTGACTGGCATTACTGATTGGCATCCCTGGTGGGCTCTAGTGGGCATCCCTGATGGGTCTGCACAGATAATCAGTACGCTGATTATCAGTGCAAACCCCCCCTATTAGGAGAGCCCTCCGATTGGCTCTCCTCTGCTCGTGCCCTGTCAGCGCGAATTGAGGAAATCCGATAAACGACACTTCCTGGTTACAATGTGACCAGCTGTGATTGTTCACAGCTGATCACATGGTAAAGAGCCTATGTCATAGGCTCGTTACCGGGATCGGAGATGCGGTGTGTCAGAGTGACACACTGCACCACTGATCGCCGCTCTGCTCGCCCTCGCCTTATCCTGCTGGACGCCATATGACGCCCAGTCAGCATAACTTAACCACTTTCCGGCCGTCATTCTTCTATCTGGTGGGCAGGAAGTTGTTAGACACCCCAAAAATTAAAGTGAAAAAATGATGCAGCATACTATTCCATTTTGCTAAAAATTTCATTGCAGCAACTCAAAATAGTACTCCTTAGTTTGTATGACCCCCCACGTGCTTGTATGCATGCCTGAAAACATCAGGGCATGCTCCTAAAGAGACGGATGGTGTCCTGGGTTATTTCTGCCCAGATCTGAACAGACTGAGGCGCAACCTGGCAGCGTCGGATGGCCCAAAACATAATGTCCCTGAGATGTTTTATTGGTTTTAGGTCACGCGGGCCTGGGAGCCATTCAATGGTATCCATTTCTTCATCCTCCAGGAACTGGCTGCATACTCTGGCCACATGAAGCCAGTCATTGTTGTGCGCCATTAGGAACCCAGGACCCACTGAACCAGCGTAAGTCGAACAATGGCTCCAAGGATTTTATCCCGATACCGAATGACAGTCAGGGTGCCATTGTCTAGCCTGTGGAGGTCTGTGAATCCCTCCATGGATATGCTTCCCCCAGATCATAACTGACCCACCACCAAAACCGGGCATGCAGAATGATGTTACAGGCAGCATAATGTTCTCCACGCAGGGTGAACCTGCTCTCATCTGTGAAAAGCACAGGGCGCTTGTGGCGGACTCACCAATTCCTGGGGTTCAATGCTAATCGAGCTCCACCGTGCCAGGCAGTGAGCACAGGGTCTATTAGAGGACGTCGGGCCCTCAGGCAACCCTCATGAAGCCTGTTTCTGATTGTTTGGTCAGAGACATTCACACAAGTGGCCTGCTGGAGGTCATTTTGTAGGACTCTGGCAGTGCTCATCCTGTTTCTCCTTGCACAAAGGAGAAGATACCGATCCTGCTGATGAGTTGAGGACCTTCTACGGCCCTGTCCAACTCTCCTAGAGTAACTGCCTGTCTCCTGGAATCTCCTCCATGCTCTTGAAAGCTGGGAGATGCAGCAAACCTTCTGACAATGGCACTTATTGATGTGCTGTCCTAGGGGAGTTGGGACTCCCTGTGCAACCTCTATAGGGTCCAGGTATTGCCTCATGCTACCAGTAATGACACCGGCCCTAGCCAAATTCAAAACTAGTGGAAAAACAGTCAGAAAAGATGAGTAGGGGAAACAAATGTCGGTGACCTCAAACCTGTAAAAGGATTCCTGTTTTTTTTAGGTCGTCTCATTGTTGCCCATCTAGTGCACATGTTAATTTCATAACACCAAAGCAGCTGAACCTGATTAACAACCCACTCTGCTACTTAACTGACCAGATCAATATCCCAGGAGTTAATTTTACTTGATTCTATACACTGATTAAAAAGTGTTTCTTTCATTTTTTTGAACCGTGTATAAAAAAATGTCTAGATGTGTATAAAAGTGGTTAAGTGGCATTTGGATGTGTTTGGAGTTAGGCCTTCAAAAATAACTGCAGCTTTAGGCAAAAGACCATGCAGGCATTCTAGATTTATTTGAGGACTGGCTTTGACAGGGGGATTAAAAATCAGCCGTTAGTAATTCTTTTCATAGGGTATTTGTTTGACTGGAGAGCCTTTTTTTCATTTTTAGGTAAGCTAAAAAAACAGTTTTGGCTAGACTTTGGGTTATTGCTTTGTTTTTAATATTAACAAATAGCAACAATGCAAATGTCTGCACTAAATGTTCAATTCTCATTTGCTTGTTGAACAGAAGAACAAATTTGCTAGATTAATTGTTGCGCAGAGTGCAGCAGGCGGCATATATTCTACCAGTATGCTTCTTTCCCCGACTCTAATTTTGCCTGTATGCGTGGTGTCTAATTTACATATGCACATTAATCAAACCACTTACAACTGTCAGTCTGAAACTGATGACTGAACAAACACCAGGCACTTTGTGTGCAAAACAATTTTGAAGAGCGCAGCTGTGTAGAAAATTGGATTTCTTGGGATATTAGAAGGGGGAAAATGGTATGCACTTCCTCCTCAATGAAAATGCTACTGTAGTGAAATGTTTTTCTATTTTCTATTTGGTCTATCTGTTATTTCTGAGAACATGACCGCTATGGACTCTAGCTGCTCTCCAAAAGTCTAATGGGCCGTACACACTATAAGATTTTCTGAAGACTTTTTCCTTTAGACTTACCAAAACCATATAATATGAGGTCAAACCTAAACACTTTCAATTTGTATGCAATCTGGCAGGCCCTTGCACTACATAGAAAAGGTAAATCTGAAGGAAATCTAACCAAAAAAGTTGGATAGTGTGTATCCAGCTTTAGGTTTACATGCACACCAGCCATTTAAGGCCAGTGAGGATTGTAGCGGCCAGAATCTTCTCATTCCTGCTGCGGCTGTCAACGGCAAGGTGTGGCCGCTGGCTAAACTCACTATATAATTACAGGTAAGCGGGGGGCTCCGCTATTTACTGCTCTCTGCATAGCCAGCGATTACCTGTGGTGATCGCTGCTGGACTCACCCAAAGAAGGTAATCGCTGGTTGCGCACAGAGCTGCGAATAGCTGAGACCACTGCTTCCCCGTCATTCTAGTGAGTGGGGCCGGCGGCCGCATCTTGACATGGAGAGCCGCAGCAGGAATCAGAAGATTCCTGTCGCTACAATTTGCATCAGCCTTTAGTCTTATTTTTTTTTTTTCTCTTGTACTTCAGTTTACTTAAAAGTTTCTGATCACTTACATAACCTCCTACTTTCTCTTACAGTGGGTGTCTCAGGCCTGTTTGGCACCCTTAGTGATGTCCGACGTTCTTGGACACCTTGGTGAAGTTCAGCCACCCATAAGTGTTGTATGCTCTTGCTTTAAGGCCCCCCTCACCTTTTGTGAAATGCTAACACAAGGTTAAATGTGTGCTTTACCCCAACATGCAGTGACCGACAGCCATGTGCTCTTCATTCACAATGGCACCCCGATGCATGATAGGTGCTGTTAGACCTATGTACATTACATGTTTGCTTCAGGTTCTCATGGTTTCACGCAGTGTTTACCAGTCTATCTTAAGAGTGGACCCTCTACAATCTGTAATGAACTGAAACCATACCAGTGCTCTTGGTAGCCATACACCATGTGATCTAGACTTCTATGCTCGCATGCACAAGCTTTAGACCAATATTATTTTATTAATATATTTTTATTTGTCAAGTAATACTGCATGCATGTTTGTGTACATACAGATTTTTAAAATGCTAAAGCATAATACGGATCACATTAAAAATGTTTTAATGAATATCCTAAAAGTTTTAACGCTGGCAGCCCAGACTTGAGGGCCTATCCAAACTGTGCATTGACAGACGTTTTACCACATGGTAATAAATGTTTCCTTTGTGCCCCATTCATGCTGCAACATAGCCTAGTGCTGCAATATAGACCTGCTGCATTTTATCGCAGCGCAATGCAACATTCCAGTGCATGAAGTGTACGTTTTATACACTTCAAATAAAGCTTCTACAAATCTGGGGGAAAAAAGCAGTGTGATTCACTGAATTGTGCACACTGCCCCCTAGTGCAGCCGGCAACAGAGCGGCCGGAGCTGTGAATTGCTCCTGCTGCTCTATGTTGCAATGTGAATTCACCCTTTTATACCAGTTCATTTTTATTTTTTTTTTAAATTTTCATATCCAGAATTGATTACATTTTATGGGTTCTATTCTTCAGAGTTAAAATTAATCACTGTATTGCAAGCCACACTGATTCCAGTGATACGAGGGAAACTACAGGTTAAAGACTTTTTTTTTTTTTTAATTGCAATTGGTTCATTATGTGATTATTATACATATAGTGTATATCAGAGGTGTCAAACTCCATTTCATCGAGCCACATCAACATTATGGTTGCCCTCAAAGGGCCGGTTGTATCTGTAAGACTATATAAATTTATCCACAGCTTTTTTTTTTTTTCCTCTCAGAGAATGGATGCAGGAACTTAACTACACCCTCCCCTGCTGAACTGTTTTGAAATTGCATTGTTCCTGTTCCATCGAAATTGCAACAGTTGGAGGAGTAAATGCCAGGAATGTGTTCTGTGTGGAGTTCAGGCGTTGCGGCTGTGTTCAGGCGTTGCGGCTGTGTTCAGGCGTTGCGGCTGTGTACGCGGCTGTGTACGGAGCGCGGCGTTCAGGCGTGCTCGGTTCAGCTCACTTCCAACCCTCCTTGGCTCTGACTTCTGAACCACTCTCCTCCATCCCCCACCTTTGCGCACTTTGCACATTTCTTCCTCCACAGCCCTCATCTCACCATCCCATCCCCTCCCCCCATCTCACCTACTCAGTCCAGAAGGGGATCACGGTGCAGCTTACCACATAATGCAATAATAAAAAAGTGCAGTGCTAATGTGAAATAAACAAAATTAAATGTTCATATATGTGGTTAAAGGGCCTTGAAAAGACTCATCCATAAAAAATTCCTGAAGAAAAAAATGGAAACAGTCCCACAAAGTCCTAGTGCCAAAATGTGTAGTTGAGTTAGTCCAACAGAAACAATAATGTGTGTTAAATAGACCCAGGTGAGTCTAATTAACTTCAATATCCTGAGCATAAGTGTGAAGACAAAAAAAAAAAATATATATATATATATATATATATATATATATATATATATATATATATATATATATAGGTCCAAGCAAATCTGTGATAATTTGAGGAAGATACGAATATCTTGATTTTCGTTATGGTGGTAGATAATTGCGCTTACCAGAGCGAGTGGACTTGCAATACCCTACAGTATGCAAGTCAATTGAGCCAAAAGATGGATGTAGAATAACTTTGAAGGGGGTATCCTCAGGCCTTATATCTTGACTGTGCAATCTTCCGGAGACAAAAGATAAGGAATCCCTCATCCAGACCGGGTTGTTGTATACAGAAAAAGAAAAAATATAATAGTATGATACCGCCAACAACAGTGTGGATGAGTCTTTTCAAGGCCCTTTTACCACATTTATGAACATTTTAATTTTGTTTATTTCACATTAGCGCTGCACTTATTTATTATTGTTTTTTACCAATTTATTTTGTCAGTTGGTAGTGCTAGCAGCTCTTGTGCAGGACAGTCAGGAATCGGAGAGTTTTTGCTTAAAGCCCTGGGTGCGAGGGCCACATGAAATGGCCTGGAGATTTGGCCTGCAGGCCTTATGTTTGACACGTGGTGTATATAGATTAATGAGCTAGTCTTTGTAAATTAGAGATATTGGTGAAGCTTCCTTATCAGCTTTATTACAGTATTATAGTGTTAATTTTTTTTCTTTTTTTAATTTGTATTTTATTTTAGCTTTTAGAGAAAGCAGAGGCCCGGGAGAGAGAACGTGAGAAGGAAGAGGCCCGGAAAATGAAAAGAAAGGAATCTGCTTTCAAGAGTATGTTAAAACAAGCAGCGCCACCCATAGAAGCGGACTCTGTATGGGAAGAGGTAAAACTGTTTGTAGAATAGCCAATAGTTCTCCAGCAAGTGCTGTTTTTAAACATTTTATTTCTCCCCCCTTTGAGGGACACAGGATGTCCCACTTTAACTCCACATTCCCATACTGTGGAACAGACAGATCCTCTCTTCACCATCCTATGTGTCTTTCCAGCCAGACAGATCTCTCCCTGTCATGGTGGATCTCCAAATCTGTTTTGAATTTGTGAAAGTTCTGCATCCCCTTGCTCTGGAAGGTGGGGACAACCAGATGCCAGCCTTACCATTCTGGTGAACCTGGTCCTTGGAAGAATCAAGACTCCCCATCAACATTGTGGAACTTCGAGCCATCGAGTTGACTCTCCAACACGTGACCCCCTTTTTGCAAGGCAACCAAGTCAGGTTGCAGTCAGACAATGCCACAGCAGTAGCCTACTTAACCATTTGTGGACCGCCCGCCCTAAAGTACTGCGGACGGGCAGCCCGCACAGGCAAAGCAACGTACCTTTCCGTCGCTACCGCCTTCCAGGTTTAGGGCACGTGCACCCCGATGTCTTCAAAATCTCTGTCAAAAATAGGTAAAACCAGATGTGGACATCCTGACTTTCAGGTATAACATGCTGAACAGGTTTTTGGCCAGAAGGAGTAGATGCCCTGGTGATACCTTAGATTATTTTCAGTCTGATACATGCCTTCCCTCTGATAATGTTTATCCCTCAACTGCTGTGCAAAAAAAGAGGTAAAGAGGGTTCCAGTGATTCTCCTTGAATTGACCAAGAAGAAAGTTGTACACAAACTTACTCGGACTCCTAGTGAACGAGCGTTTGCCTCTTCCAAACAGACCAGAGTCATTGATGCATAGCTACTTCCACCCTGCATTTCAGTTGCTGGCTTTAGCAGCATGGCTGTCTGTTTATATTTTGCTCTTCCTTCAATCTAGCCTTGACTAGCATCTGGCCCGTCTACCCTTTATAGGACAGGTTTCTGCCTCATCCATTCTCTTTCAGAAAGCTCTCGTTTTGTGCTCCCTAATAGACAATTCTTTATAGTGTTGCTCCTATAATTCCCAAATTTGATTCCCCGTGTTACCTTGGGGTCTCAACCTGGTGCTCTTTAGAGACCCCCATTTAAACTTTTAGAGATCCCTTTGGGGGAGACCTTGCATGCAAGTATGCCTTCCTGGTGTCCATTAACCTGTTAGGCATGTTTCTGAGCTGGCAGCTTTTCTTTTTTGTAATGTTCCTAATGCTTGGACAGTTACTTTGTTGTACTATTGTGGCACCACTGTGGTAACCTAGCATTCCAGTTGGGACATTACTTGAACGGTAACATAATGCTGCTTTCCTTTCCTCTAATGGCTCTACTGTGACTTTGACCATTCTGATGGGGTCTGGCAAATCCAGATGACAAAGTTGATGCAAAGGTTCAGCTGCTGAACCTTGTTTTCCATCTCAAACCCTGATAAAGGACGAGTTTTGTTGATCTCTGGATACGTTGGATACTCTTTTGATTGGCCTCCTGACCCTTAACTGGAAACAAGTAATATTTTAGACCTTTTAGCAGTGGTGTGGTTTTTTTTTTTAGTTCACATTTTTTGTTGCTTCCGATCATGGCACTACTGTGAATTTATCATGATGCCACTGATAGTTCAGCTTTATTGGATGGCAATGCTAGTACAGAGATTGGTGCTTGTATGGGGAGAGCCCCACAGGTCCTGCCTGCTTCACAATGGGACCAGCTTGTGCTTTCCTCTTTGTATTTCACTGAATATTTTAGTAAGCTTAACTTAATTTTTTTTTTTTTTTTTTTTTTTGGCTCGTCTTCCCTAAGGTTCGGGAAAGGTTTAATAAGGAGGCAGCATTTGAAGATATCACACTGGAAGCAGAACGGAAAAGGATATTTAGAGATTTTGTTCATGCCATAGAGGTAATTTTTATTCATAACTCCTATATCACATGCGACATTACCGATCAGAAAATACCTTGTGCTAATCTTATTTAATATGGCAGGCAGAAATGTATAGCTTTTGCCTCTGTAAAATTAAATGTTCGTTCTCTGCTAGCCTGCTCTGTGCTGCAAGCTCAGAGGGTTTTATATCAATTGAAGAGTGATTCCAGTCAAAGGGTACTGCTAAGATTATTCAGGAAACATTGCAATATTTAGAAAGGTTTTTTTTTTTTTTGCTTCTTTTAGACCAGTTTAAAAAAGTCCACTTTGGAGTGGCACAAGTGTGAATGGAGAAATAAAAAACATTTTAGAAATTTAAAAACAAAGATTTGACCGAACACCCCTCATCTGTTCCCTTTTTTAAAAATGAAATAATTGTTTTGCAACATTACTGTTTTTTTTTTTTTTTTTTTTTTTTTTTTTTTTTTATTACTTTAATACTTTATTACGTTTAGTAACTGACACCGGTTTAATTTTTTTTAAAGCATGAATGTCTGCATCATCATTCGAAAAACAAGAAGCACTCAAAGAAATCAAAGAAACATCATAGGAAGAGGTCCCGCTCGCGCTCTGTGAGTACCGGCCTGCTGCTGTTGTATTTGTAGACTGCTCTTTCAGTAAGCACACTTTATATGGTAACACTGCCACATAGTGGAGCTGCTCAGTCAGTGCAGTTAGCAGGGGTCAGCTAAAAACGAGGAACAGAAATGGGAGGATGTTTCAAGACATGACATAAAAACATAGATGGGAAGATTCAGCTCAGTCAAGCAATACTGGCAACACTACACATCCATATTTCCATTTTAGCAAGGAGAACAATACTTTTCCTTTTTTGATGTGTTTTTTTTTTTTTTTTTTTTTTTTTAGGGCTCGGAATCCGAGGATGAAGAGGAGAACCACACAAAAAAGAAGACCAGGCAAAGGTCAGACTCCAGGTCTGGCTCTGAACATTCCTCTAGCGGAGAATCAGGTAATATTAGAAAACTAAAGACTCAAGTGAACAGACTACTATGGATTCAGAAGCTACTACTGTAGCTCTCTTCAAAATTGTGGTGGGGGGATTTAACTGCCCAAACGATATATTTAGAGTTCTTTAGGGTTGTGGTGATAGACTGTTCCTTCCACCTTTTGACATAACCGTGATAAGTTGATGGCTTAAGGAATTTGTAACCAGCCTGAGTGAGTCAGAAAAATTGCCAGAGAGGCACGACACAAAGTTTAATCTGTCGCTGCTCGTTTGTTACTGCTTGGAAAATAAAGAGAACAGGTTTGTTCTAAAACAGATGTTTGAGAGGTGGGGGGTGATGTCCCTGCCAGGGTCCTGGACGGCCCTGTGGTACAGGGAACGTTGTCTCCGAACACAACTGTACATGACAAATGGGGTGAAATCTCCCTAACATGGACAATGACAGCAACAACTCTTGACAGAGGTTATAATACCTTTCCATCTAAAATAAAAAAAAAAAAAGAAAAAGTTATCTTTAGTTACTTTATTGGGCCTCTAGCCCATCATGTAGTGTCTAGATTGTGGGCTCAGAGCAATGCATTAGACGGGAGTTACTTTGTAGGAAACTATATATCAATATTGTTGGGAACAGAGCCTAGCGGCTGGAAGCATATGAACCATGGCTGCAGTCTTTTCCTTTCACAGATTTTAGTTCATGTCTTACTGTGTTTTTCATGTTGCAGTTCATATGACCTGGTCCGTATGTTTATTTGATACTTTGTTTGACAGAAAAAAGTTATAAAAAGACAAAGAAGCACAAAAAGAAGAGTAAGAAGAGAAGACATAAATCTGTAAGCATGTTTTGTATTCAGGAAGTGTTTATTGTACACTGTGTCTTTCTTGATTTTATAATATATAGATTTTTGTTTCCATGCCTTATTTGAAACTTTAACATTTAGTTTATTATTATGGAATGTTTAGCATTGAGGCTACTCCTACCTTAGTCGCAGAGATGGTATCCTGTGAAGATGTACTCTTTAACACGTTGTAGAGTTAATTTGATGATGAGCTTTGTGCTATCTGTACAAAGACTGGGCTTTAGTCACTTTACTCTTAATGTTCCTCTAAAGTCGAAAACATTGTTTGAAGGGTTAGAAGTTTTTGAACTTTTGGAATTTTTTTTTTTTTTTTTTTTTATTAAAACGGTCTGATGGGTTTGGAGTTCTGAACGGCAGCCTCTTCATCAAACCATGAAAGATGGATTGACTTTAGAGTTAAGGTGAAAAGTAAAACTGGAAAGTCTGCATCTCCTCCAGCAGCTGGTTATAGCAGCCCTCACAGCCAGTTTGCCAAAACCAACCTCTGAGGAGTGGCATGCTTGTTGTACCTTTTCTAATTTTACTTTTCACTTCAATCCCTTAGTCATCCTCCTTTCAGTTTTATACCCTGATAAAGGTATTGCTTTTCTAGACCCATTCACATGTTTGATATATCAAAGGAATATATCAGACTGTTTTAATGGAATAAACCTTTAGAAACTTGTCTTTTGCACTTCTGGTTACATCCCAAGGTGTTCTTGTTGAACCTTTTTAATGTGAGCTACCTGCCCAGTGTGCAAACTCGCCATGTTGACCAGTCCATCTTTCCTCAGGTGTGTGTTTTTCTCTCTCATGCATTGACCGACGCAGCTGCATATTCTCTATTCATATTTCTGCATATTCTTCTTAACCATTGGGTTATGCTGCCCCCCTACAGGAGTAGGAAACTAGGCAGGAAAAAACTTTAACATGCCTATGGGGCAGTCCCTGAAGGCATACACCCACCCACTCACTCTGCTATAGGATTCAGTTTTTCTGCCTAGTTTAGGAGTAGGACCTAGTTCCCAGCTGGGACTTCGGTCTTAGCTTGTTTTTTTTATTTTTAAAGGGAACCTTTTGTTGAAATGTTAATTTTGTAGCTAGTTATGTTCCTGGGAGAACTGCAATCAACAGCCAGACTGGGTTTCGGACTGGATATCCTAGATCCTTAAGGTCTCCCAGTCTTGGCAGCAGGCGTGTGCATGTTATAGTCCTGCGCTAGGCCTCACCACGACAGAGTCCCAATGATCGGGGGCTGGCCCACGAGTGAAACACCTCGCAGGGGGGCACACGACCTGGTTTGTTGATTAGGGTCTCCCTATAGCTCTTGCGGTCTCGGGGTGGTTGTGGTCCCCTCCTTGGGATGGTCGGACCCCCGTGTTCCATTCCATTTCCCGCAGTCCCTCTAACAGTCATGGTGGTCTTTTGGCCCCAACCTACCCCTTGGTTTGCCCAATTCCACATGAGACTTCTGCAACAGGGAATTATTGTCAAGTGAAACAAGGATCCAAAGTCTTTGAAAAGCTGATTTGGTGCAGTCAAAACGCAAGAAGTGCACTGTGTCATGGCAAATCTTTTCTTCCATTGTATTGGACCGTGGTAACCACGTATGCCAGTTTGGGGGGGGGGGGGGGTTACTAGGAAAGCTGTGTCCAGAGGCCCTGAAAGAGTTTAGGCTTCCGATTTAAATATTCTGGAACTTGGAGTGCTTTGCTTGAGTCACTGGACAAATCATTTGCAGGGTTGTCCAGTTTGGATTCAATCAATTATTTTTTCAATGCCGTTTAGCTACGCATTCTTTGATTCACACTTTTATCCAGGGAGTTTGTCATGTGGCTCCTCCGATACGGTGGGATCTTAACTTGGTACTGTCTGTCCTTCAAAAACCTCCCTTTGAAAATTTAGGGAGATTCCTCTGCTTACATGGTCACAGAAGGTGGCCTTTTTGGTGGCTATTAAAGGTCAGGTTCCATCTGTCCCTGTGAAGGTGCATTCTGCTAGGTGCTGAGAGTGCCTCTTGGGCCTTTCGCCATCAGGCGTCAGTAATACAAGTTTGCAAGGTGGCAAATTTGGTCGTCAGTGCACAACACATTCACAAAATTCTACAAAGTAGATATGTTGGCATCTTCAGATGCTGCTTTTCACTGCAAGGTTTTGCAGGCTGCTGTCTAAAAGATAATTTTTTTTTTTTCTCTTTGAGGGTGTGTTGTTTTTTTTTTTTTTTTTCTGGGTGAGCTCCATTTTACCTGGTTAGCTAAGTTTAGCCTTGGGGAATTGCGTTCTTTTTTGCATTGTTTTCCCACCCCTCATACAAATACTGCTTTGGGGCGTCCCAATGGTCAAGAAGATATGGAGCTGCGTCTCAGTGAATGATAAAGAAAACTGGATTTTTGACTTACCGTAAAATCCTTTTCTCTGAAGTTCATTTACAGAAGCAGCACCCGCCCCTCTAATTATGAGTGGAATGGGGTTGTGGTCTTCTAAAAACACTGCTTGCAACAAAACTGAGGGCTATAGCAGAGTGTGTGGGGTTATGCCTGCAGGGACTGCCCCATAGGCGTGGTAAACCTTTTTCCTGCCTAGTGTCCTACTCCTGTAGGGGCTAGCATAACCCAATGGTCAAGAAGCTATGGAGCTGCGTCTGTCGATGCACTTCAGAGAAAAGGGTATTACGGCAAGTCCAAAATTTAGTTTTTTTTTGTTAAGGTTTTTATTGCTGTTCAAGATGGCCCTTTTGGTGGGGGAAAATAAATCTCTGCCTATCCTCACACACTGTCCTGTGTTTGACAGGGGTTTACCGGTTTGAACACTAACAGTCCAGTAAAAAAAAAGGCTTCTCTGGGGATATTTTAATGAGAGCTTATGATTTTTAGAACTACTCCTATTGGTCACAGATACATTTTCAACCTATTGTTAGGTCTGTTTGAGCAGATGGAAATTTAGTTCTAGTAAATGGAAAGCCAGCCATACTCCCCAGTAAAAAGCCTCAGTTGAAGGTTTAATGAATGCAAAAGCAAGACAGTCCAACTGAACTACACCCTCTGCGAAAGGGAAAAAAATGTTGCTGTACCTGCACCTTGATTTACTGACTGCCTTAAGCCCCGTACACACGTACTGATCGTCGGCCGAACGATCGGCCGTCTTTTGTCCAGGGCTGTCGTGTCTGTTGAAAACTGCAAAAGACTGCACACGAATTTTGTCGGCCAACAACAGCCGACTGCAGAAGTGATGTCATGTGATGGTTAACTTTCCTTGTCTTTTTTTCTTTTCTGAGCATGTCCAGTCTTGCTAATCTGCTGTCTGTCGGCCGAAATCTGTACGGACTGGCGAACAATCGGCCGTTCTGGTGTTGGCCAACAAAAATTTTAATGCCTGAACGACAGTTTCTTTTCGGCCGAAAGTTCGCTGTCGGAAGCATCATACTAACAAGCCTACAATCAGCCGATCAGTCGTCGGCCGAATATTTACGGCCGACAATCGGTACGTGTGTACGGGGCTTAAGTCACCAAGATGATCCCAGCAAATCTAAAAATGTGGGGATTTACATCTGATAGCGTACACATAACGCACAGCATTTCACTCTCTCAGCACAACCTGTTAATTGATGTTAGGCTTAATAGTACATACACATGTAAGCAATCTCAAGACAAGAGCTGTGTGCTGCATAGAGATGAGAAGAGAAAACCTTGCAACTGTGAAAATGTTAAAAGAATATAGCAGCAAGCACACCAACAGTCACAACAACTAATATACAAAAGTGCAGTGCCTATACAGTATAGTGAAAATTATAAATAACAAAGCAAACTAGTGAATTCAGTTATATCAATAAAGTCAGTGAAAGTGGAAAAAAGTCCAACAAAGTGCCAAATGTGAACAGTGTGAAATCTTCAACAAGTGTCCATATATTCATACACCAATGTGTACCTCCACCAAACACTAAATGGATCCTGCTTACCAGAATGCTTTTGCCCCCCCTAATACAGAGCAGTAAAAACAAGTTTGTTATATCAGGCCTCGACAAACCCCGGGCGCCAGGTCGCATTTGCGACTAGAATTAGCGACCTGGCGCCTGGGGTGCCCTGCAGGAGGTGTCCTGTCCCTTTTGCGCCCCCACCTTCTTTCCCGAGTGCACGGACTTCCATGCCATCCATAAATTGAGGCCCCGGCTTTTCGGCCTTCTTCTGTGAGATGAGAGGCTAGGGGAACTGGCGCCCTCTTGTGGTGGCCGGTAGTAATGCATGTTCTCAATGCCTTCCCTCTCATCTGCTCTTTGGAAGGAGATAGAAAGTTTTTGCCGGCTTCATCTCTCTGTCCAGTTACCTTTGCTTAAAGGTAAGTGGACAGGGAGTGTGGTTATTATTATTAATTTATTTTTTAAATTAAAAAAAAAAAATAATAATAATAATTTTTTTTTCTTTTTTTAATTATTAAAAAAAAATAAAACATCATTTTTTTTTTTTCAATTCTTATTAAAAAAATTTAATATATATATATATAATATATATATATCTTTTTTTTTTCCTTATCGCCGTGCCACAGCCGAAGGCCCCTTTCACACGGGCTGTCTGATCGGGTCCACCTGTCAGTTTTTCAGACAGACCTTATCGGACCCTTCATTCTCCTCTATGGAGCAGTAAGCCGCCATCTGATCCTGTCCTCCAAAAACAGATGGATGGTGGTTCTATTTTCTATCCATCCCGTGGATCGGATCAGATGGCATCGGATGGAAAGAGAGACAGTCTGTTTCTATCCAATTGCGCTATAGAGGAGAGTGGGGTTCTAGTCTTATTTATGTGTAAATTTAGTATCCGTTTTATTAAATAAAGCTTGGTTGTTAGTTTTAAAAAAAAAAAAAACTGGCTCCTAACTTTTTTAGCTGGCTCTTAGATTTCAGGCAAATTTGTCAAACCCTGTGTTATATGGCCAGGCTTCCGCCACAGAGCCGCCCCCACAACCTCCAATTCAGGTCAGGACTCGCAGATCACCCTCCGGTTCAATATTGTACCATAATTAACCACTTCCTGACCCCACACAGTACATTTTACATTTAGTTCATTATTTTGACATTAAATACTGTTGCCATAACCCCAATATCATTTTGTACTGTGGGCGATTCTCTACAAGATAAAAGTGGTCCCAGCGGCCAATTTACCACATGATCACTTTTAGAGGTGGCAGAAGAGGTGCAGCCCACCCACAAAAAATTGTGTTTAAAAGACTGCTGCACAAATACAGTGTGACATAAAATATTGCAACAATCGCCATTTTATTCTCCATGGTCTCTGCTAAATAAATATATTATGTTTTGAGGGTTCTAGGTGACTTTCTAACACAAAATACTAATTTAAACTTGTAAACAAAAAGTTCCAGAATAGGCCTGATCAGCAAGTGGGCATAGTATAAAACTGATAAAGCGCTTTTTCGGTAATAGTGGGGCAAAGCGTTCTGGTAAGCAGGAGCTATTTAGTGCTTGTGGAGGTACACATAGATATATGAATATATAGGGACACCTGCTGAAGATTTCACTCAGTTTACATTTGGCACTTTATTGGACTTTTTCAACTTTTACTGGACTTTTGATATTGAATTCACTATTTTATTGTTTATAATTTGCATTATACTGTATATGCACAACATTTTTGGATATTAATATGGGAAGACCTGGGGGAAATAAATGAAAAATTGGGGTAAAAACAGGTGCCCCAAAAGCCTGCTTTTTTTCCAAAGCCATTATTTTTTTTTTTGTGGTTTTCCAGAAAAATTGAAGAAAAAAAGTGTGGAATATGTTTTTACAATGATAAAATATTTGACATGAAGACCTTATAGAGTGGGTGTAAACCCCTACATATACCCATTGATGTGACTGGCCCCGGCTGAGATTAAATAAATCCTTCTACATAAATTGTACCTGTTTATCTGCAGCCATCTTTCCCTGACATCCATTCAAAGTGCAGAATTTACACAGGAGATCTCTCAGCTTTATAAAGCAGGGAGCTGAAGTTGCATCTGTGAGGAGAGCTCTGAAAGCTGATTGGAAGGAAGAGGCACACACAAGAACAGAGCTGAGGCTGTCAGACTGCCTTCCCCTGCCACCATATTGTTTCTTGATATCAGGAAAACTCATCAGAAGTGATTCATGCAGATAACAGAGGAATGAGGCAGCAGAACAAAATCACCCAGTGGATAAAGACATGTACACACTATCGAGATTTGCTTTGATCAGATTTCATATCTGAGGTTTACAACCACTTTCATGGAACCTTTCTGAGACTTAATGAAAAGTCCTAAATTATTGCAAGTTCTTTCAGCAGAAGACACCCAAATCCTAGAATGCAGTTCAAGTAGCACTGTATTTCTCAATGTAGTTCTCAAACAAGAGAAATATGCATTTCTGCCACAAGGGGACACTGCAGGGGCTCCAGTTTTGCTTCTGGGCTCCATCTTGTACCTCCTAAAGTTGGGAGATTGTTAGGGTACAATAGATGATGGTTATTGTCCTCTCGGGCCTTAATTGACAGGTAAGAGGATAAACTTATGTATATAAAGAAGCAGGTGCGCTAAACTGATAAGTGTCAACCAATCAGGTTGAAGTGAACCAAAACAACAATATAATAAACAAATATTCACACAACTGTTGCATATGTGATGAATGGTAAAGTGATGAACATAAAATACAAAGAAGTGTAATTACTAAATCAGCAATGTGAATATCAAAATCACACTTAAATGAAGGTGAAGAATAAAGCAAGGGTGCATAGAGTCCAAAACAATATTTCCAGTTAGATGTGAAGATATCCAGGTGAAATATCCACTACAACTCTAAGGTGCAGATGATCCCGCCACCATGTTAAGGACTGGCCCCTTACCAGAGTAGAATATTATGGGCGTATATGAGAACTCCAGATGAGGAATAGGTGCTCAGGGGAGGATGAGATCACTCAAATAGGAGGATAAGCCTCTTACCAGATAATTGAGAGCTTGATCTTAATTTCTCCTGAATGGTGTTTGTCCTCTATCCTGGGCGTCCTCACTTTGGACAGTTCCTCTCTGGTGCCAGTAACTATGTCCACGTAGGTATCTTCCACAGACGAAGGAAAGAGAAATCTTTATTCTCGGACTGTGCTGTACACCACAGTCAGAGAATAAAGATTTCTCTTTCCTTCGTCTGTGGAAGATACCTACGTGGACATAGTTACTGGCACCAGAGAGGAACTGTCCAAAGTGAGGACGCCCAGGATAGAGGACAAACACCATTCAGGAGAAATTAAGATCAAGCTCTCAATTATCTGGTAAGAGGCTTATCCTCCTATTTGAGTGATCACATCCTCCCCTGAGCACCTATTCCTCATCTGGAGTAATCATATACGCCCTTAATATTCTACTCTGGTAAGGGGCCAGTCCTTAACATGGTGGCGGGATCATCTGCACCTTAGAGTTGTAGTGGATATTTCACCTGGATATCTTCACATCTAACTGGAAATATTGTTTTGGACTCTATGCACCCTTGCTTTATTCTTCACCTTCATTTAAGTGTGATTTTGATATTCACATTGCTGATTTAGTAATTACACTTCTTTGTATTTTATGTTCATCACTTTACCATTCATCACATATGCAACAGTTGTGTGAATATTTGTTTATTATATTGTTGTTTTGGTTCACTTCAACCTGATTGGTTGACACTTATCAGTTTAGCGCACCTGCTTCTTTATATATATAATTTTCCCCGATTGGTTCTAAGGTTGCAGCTTTACTTTTTTTATATCCTGCGCACTTTTTTTTCACATATACAAGAGGATAAACTTGTCTGACAAATTTATTTCATCTTTATAGCTGTTAAATGATTCCTATTAATGTTCTCCACCATCACAGCATAATGTTTACCTATAGTTTGGTTAGTAAATTGGTTTTTCTTTTCCTCCTCTCAGTCAAATGGTGAAACCAACATCTAGAGTTTGGAAACATTTCCACAGTGCAATTTCTGCTGAGAGCAAAGCTGCAATTTGCAAATATTGTGAAGAAATATTCCTTTTCATGTTTCCAGTGTAACACGATTTTCAATTTGTAAAACTACTCCACACTTTTTTTTTTCTCAATTCTGAGAATTTTCCTTTTTTTGTTTCTGAAGAAAAACAGGGAAAAAACATTTTTCTCATTCCTTCAAAATTTTCAGAAGTTAACATCTCTTGTACTGCTGCACTCCTCCGCCTCCAGAATGTTGTCACTTTTGGGATGAGCACAGACACGCCATGGTTCCCACAAGTAGTTTTCTTAAAGCAGGATGGGCACAGACTTCCCAGGAATATTTCCGTACCTCAGCTGCCTTGTATATCTGAACACTGGACAACCATTGTTACTAGATTATTTCTGCAGATCTAAACCGCTCTGTTTTTAGAAGCTAAACAAGGATTTTTGTTTAGACCAGAGTTTCTTTTTAACCACTTTGTTCTTTCCATGATGACATGAACAGAATTCTCCAGAATCTGAAGGAGAGAGGGACAGAGATAGAAAAGACCGAGACAAGGATGATAAGGAACGATCGAGGCAGAAAGAATCAAAACAGAAATCTCCTAAAAGGAAATCAACAAAGGAGAAAGATTCTGTAAGTGGATTCTTTTAAATAAACTGAAAAAAAAAAAAAATATATATATAAAAATTTTCTTTTTTTTTTTTTTTTTTAATCGAAACAATTGCTGGGCAAATGGAAATATTTTAAATCAAAGATGCTGATTTTATGTTTATAGAAGTATATTTCCGTGTTTTCCTTAGTCACAGTTCTGCAGTGTTGTCCTGATGGCTGTGCTTTTAGTGGTTTCCTTTGGACCACACACTGTTGTATGCTGCTATATGGGTGGGGTGTTAGTGATTAAATATAGTTGTGGCTTTGGGTATCCTCTGTAGCATCTGGAATCACAGAAGGTTAAGATTATTTGCTTACCATTTACAAACAAGCATATAAAAAAAGTGGACTTTCCGATATATGAATTTTTCTTTTTATTTTTTTGTCATAGTCTGGTAAGTATGCTCTTCTTCTTCTTCTTCTTCTTCTTCTTCTTCTTCTTCTTCTTCTTCTTCTTCTTCTTCTTCTTCTTCTTCTTCTTCTTCTTCTTCTTCTTCTTCTTCTTCTTCTTCTTCTTCTTCTTCTTCTTCTTCTTCTTCTTCTTCTTCTTCTTCTTCTTCTTCTTCTTCTTCTTCTTCTTCTTCTTCTTCTTCTTCTTCTTCTTCTTCTTCTTCTTCTTCTTCTTCTTCTTCTTCTTCTTCTTCTTCTTCTTCTTCTTCTTTTCTTTTTTCAAAAGGCTTGTTTGCACATACTTCCCAGAAACAATAGTTGAAGGCTCCCTTTTGGTCGGCTTTACTTTCCCTTTAAAAAGTTTGGGCCAGGCTGAACTAAATAAACGTATTTCCTTCAGGAACATGTGGGACCGCTGGGCATTCTGTATACCCACTTGTAGACCGCAATTTGAATTTAAAATATATATATATATATATAATATATCTCAACACCCACCCACACCTGCCACTTGCTGGTGTTTTACGGGCTTACTGCTTTTACCAGCGAGCCTGGGAAACTATCTCCGACGGTTGGCGCAGCTGGCCATAGAGGTGAACAGCGATCACCTCTTTGATCTTCGAAGACTGGAGCGACGTCATGATGTCCCTTCCAGGCTAGGGTGGAGGTAAACTATATGTGTGTGTGTGTGTATATATATATATATATATATATATATATATATTTATATATTATCTCTCTTTTGTAAAGGCAGAGGAGAGATTTCCACAAAAGACCTGTCATCCCTTATTTCGATTACATTTACATCCTTTGTAATAGGAATAAAAGGGATTAAGTACTAAAAAAAAAAACACATATGTAAGTCGCGCATGCATATGTAAAGGGCGTTTACACCACACATGAGGTATCTCACCGAAAGTGCAAGAGCAATCATTCTAGTGCTATTCCTCTTCTAACTCTAAACAGGTAACCTGTAAAAAATGTTTAAAACTTTGCCTTTTTTTTTTTTTTAGAAGTATTATGTCGCCATTCCACGAGTGTGCACAATTTTTAAGTGCGACATGTTGGATATCTATTTACTTGGCGTAGCACCATCTTTTTATATTTTACCAAAAATGTGGGTTATATGTTGGTCTTTGCATTAAACTTGAAGTGTGTGCTTTTCAAAAAAAATTGCAATTTGAAAAACCGCTGCCAAAATACCGTGTGACATAAAAACTAGCAAAGATCGCCATTTTATTTTTCAGGGTTTCTGCTAAAACAATCTATAATGTTTGGGAGTTCAAAGTAATTTTTTAGCTAAAAATACTGATTGTGCATTTTATTTTTTTACTAGGAGCCTTGAAAGCATTGCACCTGCGATCAGCAGAGCTCTTGCAGGCTCAGGGTAAGCTGTCTGCTCTTATTTCCTACAGGCAGGCAGTTACACACTGACAGGAAGCATCAGTGAACTTCCTAGAGCGCTCAACACCACCCTGGTAGTTCGTAGAGACCTACAAGCCAACAGCGGAAAAGGCTGTCAGCACCTGTAGTTCTCACATTCACAGAACTCTGTGAACTAAGGATGCGACTGGGTCGGCGGAGCCCCACATAGACTTGTGACAGCAAGTGTGAGGAAAAGATCCCCCACTTGCTGTCTCATCTGGGGATCGGGGGGGGGGGATATGGGGTGCGGGGGCTGCTGCAAAAGTAACCGGTTACATTTTACACCCTGGAATGGGGATAACATGTTAAAAAAGGTGAACTTATATCTGCCCAGATTTATGTCCTGTAATCACAATTCATAATTTAACTGTTTTCCGTGATCATTGCAGGGTAACTGGGACACATCCGGAAGTGAATTAAGTGAAGGAGAGTTGGAAAAGAGAAGACGGACCCTCCTGGAGCAGCTGGATGATGATCAATAATACCTGATTACCAAATAAGTTTACAATAAAATGTGACATATTTTAGTTGCTAGCAGGAAATTCTACTTTCCATTCGCTCAAATATCCACACTCTGTAAGAAAGAAAAAGTACTCGCACACAAAGGATTATCTCCATTTGAGGAGATCTGGGCCTCTTTGCAGAGTGTTGTAAATTTTAACGTTAATTTCAAAGAGTTGCCTTAAAACCTTTGAACAGAATGTGCCACATGATTTCCTGTAAGCCTGTACCTTGTGTAGACCATACATCTCTGCTGGGCTGTAAGAAGGAAAAAAAGGGGGACTGAAATGTATGTCTGATTTAAATAAAAGTCCTATTTTTTTATTTGTTTTATTTCCAGCCTCTGTCCGCTTTAGTGATTTGTTTTTTTTTTTTTTTTTCTTCTTCCCTGTGGCACATACGTTCCTGACTGGGATATTTTTGTACATTTTTATGAAGTATTAAAACCTCGTCTTCTAGTTTGTGGTAGTATTTATTTGAACACTTTTCATGGTGCAACTTCATCTGCACTCTTTGCTTAAATGCAGCAGCATATGTTATCAAAGCACGTGAAATAACAGCTGTCTGTGTTGTGAAGCATAACTATGGCCAAGTGCTGCCTTAAAGAGACAGCGTCATTAGACCATTAATTTCAACAACGTATTCTCAGATTATGTAAAGATTTAAAATTTTTCATGCATGTTATTTACCTGTAAAAGACTCCCTTGTGTAGATCTCTAAAGCTTTGAAATTGGTGCTGGTTGTCGCCATCTTTTATGTGATGATCTAGCCCCAGCAGACTTGAAGCTGCTACTCAAGGGGCACTTTATCCCTTAATTTCTCCCCCAGCTACTACCTAAATGTTTTGTGAAGGGAAGTGGATTTTTCTGTGCTTTTACCATCAGTCTTCTGATGGCAAGGTCTCTTTAAATGGAAATTTGAAGGTGGAATACTCATGTAAAAAGCCTCATGTGAAAATCAACAAAACATGCTAGTTTTTAGTTAATTAAATTGTCTTCAGCACTACTAAGTCAGGGCTTGACAAATTTGCCTGAAATCTAGGAGCCAGCTAAAAAAGGTAGGAGCCAGTTTTTTTTTTTTTTTTAACCAAGCTTTATTTCCAAAAAAAAAAGAACATACAAAATTTACACACAGATGACTAGAACCCCACTCTCCTCTATAGGGAAATCGGATCCACGGGATGGATAGAATATAGAACCACCATCCGTCTGTTTTTGGCGGACAGGATCAGATGGTGGCAGATTACAGCTTCATAGAGGAGACTGAAGGGTCCGATCGGGTCTGCCTGAAAAACTGACAGGCGCACCTGATCAGACAGCCCGTGTAAAAAGGGGCCTTCGGCTGTGTGGCTGTGGCATGGCGATGAGGGGAAAAAAAAATATATATATATATATATATTTATATATTAATTTTTTTTTTTTTTTTTTTTTTTTATTGAAGAAATAAATAATAATAACCACACTTCCGGTCCACCTTTTAAGCAAAGGTAAGTGGACAGGGAGATGAAGCCTGCAAAAACTTCCCTCTCATCTCCTCTTGGGAAGGAGATGGACAGGCAGGGGAAACAGAGCCATTAGTGACTGCTTGTCAAACTCCCGGCCACCACAAGAGGGTGCCAGTTCCCCGTTCTCTCACTAAAGAAGGCCGAAAAGCCGTGGCCTCAATTATTGGATGGTGCGGTAGTCCGTGCACTCGGGTAGGGGGTGCAAAAGGGACAGGACACCTCCTGCAGTGCACCCTAGTCGCCAATGCAACCTGGCGCCAGGGGTTTGTCGAGCCCTGTAATAGGTATTGTTACTGCCCTGGTGCTGATATCCAGCCCAGAAATCTGATCATTGTTTCCAAGTGTTCGGCTTTACTGTATTCTGAGCTAGGCCTGAGATCCTCAGTGCCTTCTCGTTAAAAGTAGGTGGGACTTAGGAAAGTAGGTGGCATCCGGATGTCAGAAGGTGAGACCTACACTAAGCACAGTTTAATTTACGTTGTCCCTTCTATTACTGTATATAGATGTTGGCACTGAGATTTTTTTTTTTCTAAATGAAATTTTAATTTAAAGTGCCTTTTTCCTAATCGATATACAGCTGTCACATGACCCAGATCTTTCCCTGCCTGCAGGAAACATAAGCAGGAGGAGCTTCTAGTCTACTCCTCTGCTGCTGGTCACATGTCAAAAAAAAAAAAAAAAAACCAGCCTTTGGAATACATAGTAAAAACATCAATAAACTGTTTAAAATTGTCATACAATTATATATTTGAGATCATATCTTTGTTTTTCAACAATAACATGGTGTAGGTGGATTTCTGCTATTTACAGGCTGTGCCACGCTCCACCGGCCTGTGTCTTAGAATAAGAGGGATAAGATGAAGCCTCCATTAATCTAAATGTAATATCTCACCCTCATTGGGTTTAGCTGGTTAGTGGGTATGGAGGAGAGGGGGAGTGGGCTGTCATTTACCACTGTGCATGCAGTATGCCCATATGTGTGACTCTATAGAGCATAGAGATGGGAGGAGTAGAGGAGACGCAGGCATCAGAGGTAGGCAGTTGGGTGACTTTTAGGAAGGGTAGAGGGAAGAGCGCTAGGGAGGCCAGTCCTGAGTTGGAACACCCTAACAAATTTGCCATGTTGCAGGTTGAGGGGGATATCAGCTCAGGGGTGGCAGTGCTGGAGCAGGCGCCCTCCCCCAGCTGCCAGGGGAGTGGTGGCTCCAGGAAGAAGGGGGGCCAAGACTCAGGAAAGGTTAGACAGGTTGTGGTAGGGGGGGACTCAATCATCAAGAGGACAGAGAGGGCAATCTGTCAAAGATCGCGGTAGCCGGACAGTGTTTACCGGGCACTCGAGTACGGCACATCGTGGATCGGGTAGACAGATTATTGGGCGGGGCTGGTGATGACCCAGCGGTCATGGTGCATGTGGGCACTAATGACCAAGTAAGAGGAAGGTGGAGGATCCTAAAGAACGATTTCAGGGACTAAGGGAATAGATTGAGGAATAGGACCTCGAAGGTGGTTTTCTCTGAAATACTGCCGGTACCTCGAGCCACACCAGAGAGGCAGAAGGAGATTAGGGAATTTAACAAGTGGCTGAGGAATTGGTGTAGGAAGGAGGGGTTCGGGTTCCTGGCTACTGGCTCTTTAGTAAGGATGGGCTGCACCTTAATGGGGATGGTACAGCTATTTTGGGGAGAAAGATGGCCACAAAGTTGGAGGGGCTTTTAAACTAGAAGACGAGGGGGATGGCCCAGAAGTAGAGTCAGTCAGGAGGGAGCAAAGGACAGAAGGTAGTAGTAGTAGAGTCAGCAGCGACAGTAGTTCCATAACGTCAATTGGGGGGTCTGTGCGGGAAAACCTCAGACCTAACAGGAATAAAAATAATCGCCATTCACTATCAACTTCTACAAAACTAAGATGGGTATATGCAAATGCCAGGAGCCTAGCTAATAAAATGGATGAGTTGGAAATGTTAGTACATGAGGAGGACATAGACCTTGTGGGAATAACGGAAACTTGGTTCTACCCCTCGCATGACTGGCTGGCCAATATCCAAGGGTATTTGGTGTACCGGAAGGACAGGGTAGGAAAAAGAGGGGGAGGGGTATGTCTCTATGTCAAGAATAATGCAAGGGTGGTGGAGAGGAGTGATATTATGGAAGGGATGAGTATGGAGTTAGAATCCGTGTGGGTAGAACTCCATAGGGAAGAAATGAAAGCAAAAGTAATTGTGGGGGTTTGCTATAGGCCACCCAACCAAAGGGAGGAGGTAGAGCTGGAATTTTTATCACTATTGGGTAAAGCGGCATAACTGGGATCAGTCATCCTATTGGGGGACTTTAATTATCCCGACATTGACTGGGAAGAGGGGACTACACACTCACAGAAGGCCCGTCTATTCATGGAAACCTTACAGGACAACTACATGTCTCAGTTGGTGGATTCTCCTACTAGAGAAAATGCAGTCCTGGATCTATTGATCACTAATGACCCAGACCTAATCTCGGAGGTAGGAGTCCAGGACAGCCTGGGCTCTAGTGATCACAGGATGATCACATTTAGCTTAAATAACAATATAACAAGGCAAGAGGGAAACATAAGAACCCTAAACTTCAGAAGGGCAAACTTTCCCAAATGATGCTCAATGATGGAAAGGGTAAACTGGGACCAAACCCTAGGAACACTGACCACGGAGGAAAAATGGGAATTCTTTAGGAACATATTAAATAAATGCATCTCGCAGTGCATTCCTATGGGAAATAAATTTAGAAGAGACAAAGCCAAACCTGGCTGGTTAAACCGTAATGTTAAACTTATTAGGGGGAAAAAAATGGCCTTCAAGAATTATAAATCAGAGGGCACAGTATATAGGCTTTTGAGCAATACAAGGAGGCAAATAAGAAAAGTTAATACGAAATCAAAATGGCTAAAATCAACTTTGAGAGACAAATAGCGGAGGATAGTAAAAAGAACCCAAAGAAATTCTTTAAATATATCAACAGTAAAAAAACTAGGGCAGAGCATGTTTCACACATAATTAACGATGATGGGAGGAGGGTTACAGAGGACACTGAAAAAGCAACCGTGCTGAATGCTTTTTTCTCGTCGGTCTTTACACACGAAAAGGAGGGGTACACTGACCATGACTGTATGGTTAGTAGTAATACACAGGACTTGCCGCTATGGCTAACAGAGGGTGAAATCAGGAAAAGGCTGGATAAAATTAACACAAATAAATCACCAGGCCCGGATTGCGTACATCCAAGAGTACTCAAAGAACTTAGTAAGGTTATATCTAGACCACTGTTCCTTATCTTTGCTGACCGTATTATGACAGGAAATGTACCAGGGGATTGGAGGAAAGCTAACGTGATACCAATATTCAAAAAAGGGCAGAGGCATGTCCCGGGAAGTGATAGGCCTGTCAGTCTGACATCGATAGTATGTAAACTTCTGGAGGGGATAAGGGACTATATTGTAGAGTTTGCTAAAGACGACAACATTATCAGCAGTAATCCGCATGTGTTTACAAATGGGCATTCTTGTCAAACCAATCTCTTAACATTCTATGAGGAGGTGAGCTGTGAGCTAGATAGGGGGAGACCAGTGGATGTGGTGTACCTGGATTTCGCTAAGGCGTTTGATACAGTTCCCCCCAAGCGCTTAATTTATAAAATAAGGTCTGCCGGCTTCGACCGCAGGGTTTGTCCTTGGATACGGAACTGGTTAAAAGGGCGTGTCCAAAGGGTGGGAATAAATAGCGCATACTCAGACTGGTCTGAGGTGGTAAGTGGGGTCCCCCAAGGCTCAGTCCTGTGACCAACCTTGTTCAATTTATTCATAAACAGCATTGAGGAAGGGATCAGTAGTTCTATATCAGTTTTTGCAGATGACAAAATTGGGCAGGGCAAATAACTTCACAGCATGAGGCAGATATCCTACAGAAGGACCAGGACAAAATAACAGAGCGGGCAACGACATGGCAAATGAGGTTTAATGTGGAGAAGTGTAAGGTTTTGCACTTGGGTACTAAAAGCACAATACACTTTAGGGGGGAACCTTTGGGGGAATCAAAAATGGAGAAAGATCTGGGAGTCTTGGTAGAGGATAGACTAGGCAATAGCATGCAATGTCAAGCGGCACCTGCCAAAGCCGGCAGAATATTAGCATGCATAAAAAAAAAGGGATGTATTCCAGAGATATGACTATAATCCTTCCACTTTATAAAACTCTGGTCCGACCACATCTGGAGTATTCTGTCCAGTTCTGGTCGCCAGTCCTCAGGAGGGATGTGTTGGAGCTGGAGAGAGTCCAGAGAAGGGCAACTAAACTAATTAGGGGATTGGAGGATCTTAATTATGAAGATCCTCTGCAATCGCTTGATTTATTCTCCCTGGAGTAGAGACACCTGAGAGGGGACATGATAGCAATTTATAACTATCGCAATGGTGATCTCAGCATAGAAAAAAAGCTTTCTCTTACGTCCTCCGACAGTCGCCGCCCCTTCATAATCTTCACCAATGGGTATTGACCTTTGCTCCGTAGGAGTAGCTAGGTAACAAGATTTGTTAATATAAAAGCTTTTAGCATATCACACCCCTAGGGGGCGGTCCCCTCAGTCAATACCTCCCTGCTTCCAGCATCCTCAACTCAGTTTGATCTTGCCTAGCTTAGGAGTTAGCTGACTGTTCCTGTGCTGGGGCTTTTCAGTCTCAGCCTTCGTCCGGGGGGCTGCTGCACTCCCCGATGGGGACGATCTGACTGAATGTGGTGTTTTTTCCTTAGTGTCTCAGGTGAGAAATGCTGATGGCTGAACGATCCGCATAAAGGGTCAGGGTGTCCAGTTCCTTTGATTCAAAGGGCGATGTGGCTGCTGGAGCTGGCGTGCTCTTCTCAGGGTCTCAGGGTCTCGCTCATCTCTGGACCTTATGGGGTCAGAGGGGGAGGCTGAGGTAGAAGGGGTTGATACTTCTCCCCCCGGCTCGTCTGAAGAGCTTGCACTCATGGATGAGTTGATCAATGGGACGCAGAGGAAACGCAAATCAGCGCAGGTTTTTCCCTGCCCTGCGGGATTTCATCACGCTGTTGATGAGCAATGGCGCATTTTAAAGTGGCCCTTTACTGTGCCAAAGAAGTTCAAACTGCGTTATCCGATTGCGCCCTCCACCGACGAGCGTTGGTGTGTGCCGCCTCAGGTGGATCATGCGGTGGCCGTTTTTGAATAAGCCTACTGAGATATCTGCTGAGCTTATATGGTTGCTGGTTCTAAGCCTATTTTTGCTTCCATCATGGCGGCCCATGCTATTGCGGATTGGACGCAGGGGGTCAGGCGCACCCTGGTGGCTGATTCAGCTCCGCCGACCACATTGGCTATGGTGGATCAAATTCATCAGGTGTCATGTACTTGTGTGATGCGGACTTTGTTTTGGTCCCCTGGGCGGCGCACCTATCCAGTGTAGCGATGTTGAACCGTCGTCTGATATGGCTGAAGAATTGGTCGGTTGACCAAGCTTCTCGCAAGACGCTGGCTATTTTTCCTACGCGGGATCTCGCCTTTTTGGCGAGGCTTTGGATACTCTGATACAGGGAGTTTCCGGGGGTAAGAGCACTCTTTTCCCCCACACTCACAAGAATAAGTCTTTTCGCGGTAAGAGAAAATCCTCGTTTAGACCCGCTCAGGGGTCTTTTCGTGCCTTTCGGTCGCAATCCAAAGGCTAGCCTTTCAAAGACCAAGGCTCCCAAAAGAAGCCGTGGGCGGGTAGGCAGAAGTCCGGCCCGTCCGGTTCTGCTTCCCACGCCAATTCAGCCTGAAAAGGCGCCCTCACCCGCTTCTGGGGTGGGGGGACGTTTGCGCGGTTTTCTACAACCCTGGTTGGCCCGCATTCGGGGCAGATGGGTTCAGGTAATCGTTCGATCTGGTTACATGATCGAGTTTCTCTCTCGGCCGGCGGGCAGATTTTTTCCCTCAAATCTTCAGTTATCTCCGGAGCGTTTGCAGGATCTGCGCCTGGCGGTACGGGTCCTGTGGGCCCAAGGAGTGGTGGTTCCGGTGCCTCATCGGGACAGATTTTGGGGGTTTTTACTCCACTCTGTTCTCTGTGCCCAGAAAGGAGGGCAAGGTGCGTCCGATTCGGGACTTAAAAGCTCTGACCCGCTGGTGCGGGTTCGCAAGTTCCGCATGGAATCCCTGCGCTCGGTGGTGGCTGCCCTGGTTCCGGGGGAATTCATGGCCTCCATCGTTTTGAAGGATGGATACCTTTACGTTCCCAATTTCGAGGGTCACCAGAAGTACCTTCGATTCGCCATTGCGGAGGATCACTACCAATTCGTGGCGTTACCTTTCGGTCTCGCTTCGGCTCCGTGGGTTTTCACCAAAGTGCTAGCGCCGGTCCTGGCTCTATTGCGAGCTCAGGGCATCTCTGTCTTGGGATATCCCACTCCGGTCTGCTGCCAGTCAGGACCTGGTAACCGACCTGTCCACCACGATGCGGACTCTGTAGGAGTTTGGTTGGACAATGAACATTCCTAAGTCGGCTCTATGTCCGTCGGTTCGTCTTCCCTACCTGGGAATGATTCTGGACTCTGTTCTAGCGTAGGTCTTCCTGCGAGAAGACAAGCTCAGGACGCTTCAGGACGAGGTCAGGTTCCTCAGGGACATTCAGTACTCGTCTCTCCGGACATGCATGAGATGTCTGGGATTAATGGTCTCGGCTTTCGAGGCGATTCCCTTTGCCCAGTTTCACACGCGGGGTCTTCAACTGAGATTCTGGCCGAGTGGGACGGGCGACCGCAATCTCTGGATCTGCGGATCTCTTTGAGCCATCGCGCCAGAAGGAATCTTCTGTGGTGGCTCCGGTCCCCGGCGGTGTCGGGGGGCAAGTCTTTTCGTCCTTTTTTTTTGTGGACGGTGGTCATCACGGATGCCAGCCTGTCGGGCTGGGGTGGTGTTCTGGGCGTTCTGTCTGCCCAGGGAACTTGGTCGGAGGAGGAGTCGTCTCTTCCGATCAACATTCTGGAATTGAGGGCGATAAAGCTTTGCCTTCTGCAATGGTCGGAACGGCTTCAGGGCCGTCCAGTTCGGGTTCAGACGGACAATGCCACAGCAGTGGCCTACATCAACCATCAAGGGGGCACCAGGAGTGCCCGAGCGGCTCGGGAAGTGGCCGACATTCTGTCATGGGCCGAGGCGCACGTCCCGGCGATATCGGCAGTACACATTGCGGGGGTGGAGAACTGGCAGGCGGACTATCTGAGTCGGCAGACCCTGGACCAGGGAGAATGGTCCCTCCACCCGGATGTCTTCCTGATGTTGTGCGCGAAGTGGGGTCTTCCAGATGTGGACCTGTTCGCGTCTCGTCTAAACGACAAGGTGGAAAGGTTCATGGCAAGGACGCGCGATCCGCGGGCGGACGCCTCGGACGTGTTGGTGGCGCCCTGGCATCAGTATCGTCTGATGTATGTCTTTCCTCCGATTCAGCTGTTGTCCAGGTTCCTTCGCAGGTTAGCCTCGGAACCACACACGGTGTTTCTTGTGGCCCCGGACTGGCCTCGCGGTCTTGGTACGCAGACCTCGTAAATCTGGCAGTCGACGCTCCGTGGCGTCTGCCGCTTCGAGACGGCCTTCTGTCTCAAGGGCCGATATTCCATCCTGCCTTACAGTCGCTGGCTTTAACGGCCTGGATGTTGAAAGCCAGGTCCAGAGGGATAGGGGTCTCTCCCCTGAGGTCATTCCCACCTTGATTAAGGCTAGAAAAGCCTCTTCAGGAAAAATTTACTACCGTACTTGGAAAGCGTAGTTTGCCTGGTGTGAGTCCAGGGGGTATTCCCCTCGCTCATACTCGGTGTCGAGAGTGTTGGCTTTCCTCCAATCTGGTGTGGACCAGTGTTTGGCGCTGGTCACGATTAAGGGTCAGATTTCTGCGCTGGCCATCCTTGTCCAACGCCCGGTGGCGTCTAATTCGTTGATTCGCACCTTTTGTTCAGGGGGTGCGACATTTGGTCCCTCCTAGGAGGGAACCTTTGCCTCCATGGGACTTGAACCTTGTTCTGTCCGTGTTGCAACAGGCTCCTTTTGAAAAGATCAGGGAGATCTCGTTGTCTCTGTTCAAAAAGGTTGCTTTTTTGGTGGCGATCACTTCGGCTCGCAGGGTGTCGGAGCTGGCGCCTTTGTCCTGCAGCTCTCCCTACTTGGTGATTCACTTGGATGAGGTGGTCCTTCGACCTAACCCTTCCTTTCTTCCGAAGAGGATCTCGGAGTTTCACCTTAATGAGGCCATTGTCTTGCCTTCGCTTTGCGCAAAGCCTAAGCATCCGAAGGGAGTTGCCTTGCATTCCTTGGATGTTGTTCGGGCGATCAGGGTTTATCTGTCATCGACTGAATCCTTTCGCAAGTCGGATTCCCTATTCGTCCTTCCTGAGGGACCTCGGAAGGACATGGCGGTGTCGGCTGCGACCATCGCCATTTGGATCAGACAGACCATTGAGGATGCCTATGCTTTGAAGGGGAAGGTTCCTCCCTTCCCTGTGTAGGCGCACTCTACCAGATCTCTGAGTGCGTCTTGGGCCTGTCATCATCGGGCTATTGTGGCCCAGGTGTGTAAGGTGGCGACTTGGTCGTCCGTTCACACCTTCTCCAACTTTTTACAAAGTGGGTGTCCTGGCATCGGCTGATGCTTCCTTTGGCCGTAAGGTTCTTAGTGCGGCGGTGCCTTAGGGACCCTTGTTTTTGGGCCCTTGGCTGTTGGGGTGTCTTACCCCTGGGTTACTTGTTCTTTCCTGGGTTGTTGCTCCTGTTGAGCACGTTATCCTGTTGCCCAGTTGGTTCTCTTACTTTGGTAAGGTTCCTGTCTCTGATGTGGGTACTGCGTTGCTTTGTGCGCGGCTGCGTTTCCCACCCCTCATGTCTACACTGCTCTGGGACGTCCCATTGGTGAAGATTATGAAGGGGCGGCGACTGTCGGAGGACGTAAGAGAAAACTGAATTTTTGTAAAATCTTACCGTAAAATTCCTTTCTCTGAGTCCTCCGACAGTCGCCGTCCGCGCCCCTCTTTTGGGGTTTTTGTTTATGTACTCTACTGCTATGCTACCAAACTGAGTTGAGGATGCTGGAAGCAGGGAGGTATTGACTGAGGGGACCGCCCCCTAGGGGTGTGATATGCTAAAAGCTTTTATATTAACAAATCTTGTTGCCTAGCTACTCCTACGGAGCAAAGGTCAATACCCATTGGTGAAGATTATGAAGGGGCGGCGACTGTCGGAGGACTCAGAGAAAGGAATTTTACGGTAAGATTTTACAAAAATTCCGTTATTCAGTCGAAAGGATTGCATGAGGACTCGGGGGCATACAATGCGACTGGAGGAGAAGCGTTTTAACCTCAGGCAACGTGGGTTGTTCTTTACTGTTAGGGCTACAAGATTGTGGAATTCTCTACCACAAGAGGTGGTTTCTGCGGGAAGTATGGTGGCTTTCAAAAGACTTTTAGACGTACATCTCAAGGAGAAAAACATTCAGGGGTATGAGAGATGATTAACGACCACACACACCTACACAGCTTGAACTGGATGGACTATTGTCTTTATTCAACCTCAACAACTATGTAATATACTTCATAAATCAAACTCTATTCGCCATCTTTCACTGTATGGTACTATGAATCCTCGGACATTCCCAAGGATAAAGGTGTGGCAAAAGGTTTTTTATCATCTAGAGTTAATTAACAGGGTTAATATAGCAGAAATGACGCTGTCGGATCACGTACCTGTTTGCTTGATTTTAAAGATCCCTTCCCTACCGGTTAAAAACAACAAACTGGAGGTTAAATGAGATACTTCTTGACGACCCGGGGGATAGAAAGCGGCTGATGGATGAGTTGACGCTCTTTTTTTGTCTCCAATATGGAGCCCGTTCCCTATGCAAACAAAAATCTTCCACATTAATTTCTAAAATTAAGACGGCAGGGAATTTGATAGTTCATGATACCACATCTATAGCTAAAGAATTTCGTAAATTCTATCAACAATTGTATCAGGTCCATTCCATCTCTAACGATACTCAAGAATGTAGGCAAAAAATCAGTGAATATTTCGCAACTGCACAACTCCCTTCTCTTCCCAGTGCCTCATTGGCAAGTTTAGAGGAGGAGGTCACAATAGATGAACTTAAATATGCATTAGATTCCATGAAGTCAGGAAAAGCACCAGGCCTGGGCGGCTTTTCGATTAAATACTATCGAAGCTTCCAGGACCAATTGCTACCACATCTACAAGCATATATTGCTCTGTCCTCCCAAGGTGGCCATTTACGTCCCGAAACCCTACACGCCCATATCACGATCCTCCCCAAACCTGGGAAAGACCTGTGTTTATGTAGTAGCTTTCGACCGATTTCATTACTGAATACTGACTTGAAGCTATATGCAAAGGCTCTTGCAAACAGACTGCTTCCACTGATCCCGCAATGGATCTCGAAAGACCAGACGGGCTTTATCCCAGGCCGAGAGGCAAGGAATAATTCCCTTCGTACATTGTCTCTGGTTTCTTATGCCAGACACACTGCAGAACCCACCCTGTTACTCTCTACTGACGCCGAAAAAGCGTTTGACAGGGTGGACTGGGTCTTCCTTATGGAGACCCTGTCCTCCCTGTGAATTGGCCCTCGGATGATGGATAGAATTAAAAGTATGTATGATACACCAACGGCGCAACTACGAGTGAATGGTACACTAAGCGATTCCTTCACTCTCTATAATGGCACTCAACAGGGTTGCCCTCTTCCCCCCCCCCCCTTTTATTTGTTTTGTTCATGGAACCCTTTCTTTCTAAGATTAGGTTAAACCCTAATATTAATGGTATTCAAGTAGGTCGGTATGAACACAAATATGCCACATATGCGGACGATGTTTAGTTTTATGTTCAACAACCTATGATAACACTTCCTAACTTGATGTCAGAATTTAATGCATATGGTGCTCTTTCAAATTTTAAAATAAATTTGTCATAATCTGAGATCTTAAATGTATCTATTTCTCCCAAACTTGTTGCCTCCCTAGAGCCATCTTTTCCTTTTGTGTGGCAAAAACGCTCCTTACAGTATTTGGGAATACGCCTTACTGCATTCCCTAGTCGTCTTTTCCGTGAGAATTATATGCCCATGTTGAACAATATTCATCCAGATTTGAGAAGGTGGTCCTCCCTGGCTCATTCATGGTTGAGCAGAATTAATGCTATTAAAATGAATATTCTGCCTAGATTATTATTCATGTTCCAAATGATACCTTTTTTGGTCCCTACGGGATTCTTTAAAAAATTGACAGCTTTGGTTGGCAAGTACGTATGGCATTGTAGACATCCTCGAATTGCTCAACGCCAATTGGTTAGACCTAAAAAGGCGGGAGGCTTAGCTCTCCCCGATTTTAAAAAATACTATGAGGCAGCAGTACTTCTCCGAGTGATAGATTGAAAACAACATAAGGATACCAAACTTTGGGTTCAACTAGAGTCGGATATGTACCATACTACTTTATATACACAGGTGTGGATACCACGTCAACACAGACCACACTTTGGAGATATTTCTCCCCTAACTGCCTCTACGTATGCCATATGGGACTCCATACATAAGCGTAACCACTGGCCCCATAATTCTCCTCTGATGCCCCAATTAGGCCATTCTTACTTTCTACCAGGGAACATGGACACTGCTTTTGGTAAGTGGCTCCCTATTTTCCCGCCTACACTGCATCATGTCACTTCGGCCAGAGGAATGTTATCCCTTTCAGAATTGAACCCCAATTCATCAACAACAACCACAATGATTAAATGGCAATATAGACAAATATTTGGATTTGTTCATGCTTTACCTAAGCCTAGTTGCTCATTGGCAGAGTTGAATCCTATTGAAGAGATCCTGTCAAGATCACAAACACCCAAAGGCAGCTTATCTGACTTGTTTAAAGCATTAATAAAAATTGAGAAGACATCAGGTAGCCCATTTTTATTGAAATGGGAGCAGGACCTAGACCTCCCTTTAACCACTTCCATACCGGGCCATAGTAAAATGATGCTGGCAGGAAGGGCCCCCGCGATCCGGGCAGCCGTCATATGACGTCCGCCCGCTACTGCGCGCCCCCAGGGGTGCGCAGCGCGGAGATCAGGGATGAGGCTCGTCCCTCGGACTGAGCCCATCCCTGATCAAGGTAAACAGCCAATGCAATGGCTGTGTCCAATCACAGTCGGTCACAGAATGTCAACAGAGAACACGGTAACTAGCTGTTTCGGTGTTCTCCTCCTCACACACTGATCCTGTGTGAGGAGGATATTGTAGTAACAGCTAGTTACTGATCATAGTGCACCCCAAAACACACTGATTGCCCCCCCAATAAAGAGTACCTGTCACTAGCCAATCAAAGTACCTGTCACTAGCCCATCAAAATACCGGTCACCAGCCCATCAGAGTACCCAAGTACCTGTCACCAGCCCATCAGGTACTCTGATGAAAGGTACTCGGGTACTCTGATGGGTTGGTGACAGGTACTCGGGTACTCTGATGGGCTGGTGACAGGTATTCGGGTACTCTGATGACAGGTACTTGGGTACTCTGATGACAGGTACTTGGGTACTCGGGTACTCTGATGACAGGTACTTTGAGTACCTGTCATCGGAGTGCCCGAGTACCTGTCATCAGAGTACCCAAGTACCTGTCATCAGAGTACCCGAGTACCTGTCACCGACAGGTACTCGGGTACTCTGATGGGCTGGTGACAGGTATTCGGGTACTCTGATGATAGGTACTTGGGTACTCTGATGATAGGTACTTGGGTACTCTGATGACAGGTACTTGGGTACTCTGATGGGCTGGTGACAGGTACTTGGGTACTCTGATGGGCTGGTGACAGGTACTTGGGTACTCCGATGACAGGTACTCGGGTATTCTGATGACATTCTGATGACAGGTACTCGGGTACTTTGAGTACCTGTCATCGGAGTACCCGAGTACCTATCATCGAAGTACCCGAGTACCTGTCTTTAGAGTACCTGTCTCCAGCCCAGAGTGCCCGAGTACCTATCCGCACCCCATCAGATTACCCAAGTACCTGTCTCTAGCCCATCAGAATACCCAAGTACCTCTCTGAAGCTCATCAGAGTACCCGAGTACCTTTCTGAAGCTGATCAGTGTACCTGAGTACCTGTCTGCAGCCCATGCCTCCTAGATTGTGTGTTGGGGTGTTTGCTTTCCAAAATGGGGTCATTTTGTGGGGGTTTCCATTGTCCTTGGGTTCCAGGGCCTTCAAAAGTGTGATTGGTTGTAATGAAATTATATGTGTAATTTATGCTCCTAGAACACCTGACGGTGCTCCTTGCATGTTGGGCCTCTGTATGTGGCTATGCTGTGACAAAGTCCCACACATGTGGTTTCGCCATACTCAGGAGGAGTAACAGAATGTATTTTGGGGTGTCATTTTTGCTATGTACATGCTATGTGTTAGAAATATCCTATAAATTGACAACTTTGTTTAAAAAAAAGAAATGTGTTTTCATTTTCTTTCCACATTTTCCAAAAACTTTTGGAAAAAAATAACATGTTCAAAAGACTCATTATGCCTCATAGAATTTACTTTGGGGTGTTTGCTTTCCAAAATGGGGTCATTTTGTGGGTAATTCCATTGTCCTGGTGCTCCAGGGCCTTCAAAAGTGTGATAGGTCGTTAGGAAATTATATGTGTAATTTATGCTCCTAGAACACCTGACGGTGTTCCTTGCATGTAGGGCCTCCGTATGTGGCCAGGCTGTGTGAAAGTCTCACATATTTGGTATCGCCATACCCAGGAGGAGTAGCAGAATGTATTTTGGGGTGTAATTGCAAGTATGCATATACTGTGTGTGAGAAATAACTTGTTATTATGATAATTTTGTATATAAAAAATAAAAAATAAATAAAAATTATTTCTTCATTTTCCCAAAAATTGTTGGAAAAAATTACAACTTCAAAAAACTCACCATGCCTCTTACTAAATACCCTGGAATGTCTACTTTCCAAAAAGGGGTCATTTGGGGGGTATTTGTACTGTCCTGACATTTCAGGGCCTCAAGAAATTAGATAGGCCGTCGGTACATCAGGTGTGATCAATTTTCAATGATTGGCACCATAGCTTGTAGACTCTATAACTTTCACACAGACTAAATAATAACCGCTAATTTGGGTTATTTTTACCAAAGATATGTAGAAGTATAAATTTTGGCCCAAATTTATGAAAAAAAAATTACTTATTTGCAAAATTTTGTAATAGAAACTAAAACAAAATGTGTTTTTTTTTCAAAATTTTCACTCTTTTTTCACTTATATTGCAAAAAATAAAAAAACCCAGTGGTGATTAAATACTACAAAAAGAAAGCTCTATTTGTGTGAAAAAAAATGATAAAAAAATTGATTGGGTACAGCGTTGTATGACTGAGTAATTATCATTCAATGTCAATGTATCATGTGAGAGCACTGAAAGCTGAAAATTGGTCTGGGCAGGAAGGGGGTGTAACTGCTCTGTATGAAAGTGGTTAACTGATCAACAACGTAAACAGATATTACAGCTAGTACATACTTCTTCTATTTCTACACAATCTTCAGAACTAAACTATAAACTGTTGTCTAGATGGCATTACTCTCCTAGAAAGTTGCGGTCAATGTTCCCAGACTACTCGGCTCTCTGTTGGAGAGGATGCGGAGAAGAAGCTTCTCATGCCCATATGTGGTGGTCATGCCCGGTTCTGCGCCCATACTGGTCCTCTGTGTTGCATTGAATCAACGCCATCCAGGGGTATCCAGTGTTGGATGATCCCTGGGTGGTCCTGTTCCATTGCTCAGGAGAACCAGTGGCAAGGTATAAGCGATCTATTACCCCTCATCTATTAGATGCGGCGAAATCCCTAATCCCTAAACTAAGGAAAAAACCCACTATCACTACTGTCCAAATGTGGTTAGAACGAGTCGCACATGCAGCTCGGATGGAGGATCTTTCTCTAACTTTAAAAGATCAAGCTCATACATACCTTAAAAGATGGGCTGGTTGGCTCTCCTTTACATGTTCATCGGAATATATCGAAACTATGTCATCTAATACAAATACTTTGACTTAAGAAGTCCACGGAGGTCTCCGGATGATACCTTCCCTTTTCTTCCTTTCCCTACCCCTCTTTCTGTTTTTTTTTTTTTTTTCCCGTTATGATCATATAGAAGTTCAGTGTGATAGTTTGATCCAAATATGTCACATATCTTAGATATGGCTATTCCATTTGTAATTTGAATAATGACATACGTTAATAGGTTGCAATATGTTATGCCAATACGGCAAAATTACTTATTGTTTGAATAATGATATATAGTCACACACTACACCATGTTATGCTAATATGGCTATATTTTACATTTATTGTTTTGTTTGGAATCTTTTGAGTTTTTCAAATTTTTTAATTTTTTTCTTATTCTCTCGTTCTTCTTGTTGGAAAATCCTTATTTTTCTTTTCAATAAAAAAATTATTAAATAAAAAAAAAAAAAGGAAATAAATGTTCCTAATATGAAACATTTCTAGCTAAATTCTAGTAATGTTTGCCGGCTTATAGTACCCTGAAAAAGTCTAGCCACTTGCCAACCGCCTAACTGAGAACGTGCGTCATGAGTTTGGCGCTAAATACCGGTGTTATGGCAGCAGCTAGCTGCCAAAACCCCATTTTTGTTTTTTCCATTAGGTGATCCCATCTGTGTATTCGCCAAAGGATCACTTTTATAGGGAGCGGGAGAGGTGGCCCCCCACTTGGCACTATGCCCTTGGAGGACTGGAAGCGACCTCCAAGGTCACATCCGGTTCTTGGGCTTAAAGACATGATTTGTTTTGTTTTTTTAAGTCAAAGTGTAAATTTTTTTTTCTTTTGCTATTTAAGGGTAATTGTGAGATCTGGGGTCTTTGTCCCCAGATCTCTTAATAAAGAGGACCTGTCATGCTTATTTATATTACAGGGGATGTTAACATTCCTTGTAATAGGAATAGAAGTGATTAAAAAAAAATAATAATAATAATAAAGGGTCAGAGCCGGTTCACACTGCGTCGCTCCGACTTAGGGGGCGACCTGTGAAGTCGCGTGCAGCGCGACTTTGGCGCGACTTGCATGGACTTCATAAAATGAATGTCTATGCAAGTCGCCTCCAGGTCGCCCCGAAGTAGTACAGGACCCTTTTTCTAAGTCGGAGTGACTTGTGTCGCTCCTATTAGAACCGGTCCTGTACTACACTATGGGAGCGACGGTGCATGACTTGTCAGGCTGACCAAGTCGCCTGACAAGTCGTACCAGTGTGAATGGACACTTAGTGTAAAAATAAAAAGTTAAATAAATAAGAAAAAATCCCTCCCTGCTCACATGCAGAAGCTGGTGCTTCCTTTGTGCATGATGGCAAGAAAGAAAGCATGGAGCATGTGTAACATGTACATCCACTCAGTGGATGATGTCAGCACTCTCTCTGTGTTAATCCCTTCAGAAGAAAGGGGATGTAAAATGTATAAAAATGGTGAAAAGGATCTCCTTGTGCTCAGTCCATACAGCGTGCTCACAAAGTGATCCTTCAAGGGTATGGACAAACCCAGAGCTGTTCCTCAGTTCTGGACTCTGATAGCTCTCTGCAACTACCTAACACAGTCTGGAATGTGCCACAAGGCAGAGCCTAGTGCCAGAAGGACACATTCCTAGCTAGCCCCACAATCCCCTAGTTCACAGGGATCTGGGAATGGCCTCCAAAAGAGCTGAGGAGCTGCCCATACAGATAGCTGCATGTTAAGCCTCGTACACACGCATCGATTATTGTCCGGGAATTTTTGGCCAACGTCCGATCGGCCGATTTTCGGCTTGTTAGTATGATGCTTTCGACAACCGACTCCGACTTTTCGGCCGAAAAAAAATCTGGTGTGCAGGCTATAAAATTTTTGTTGGCCGTCAACACAATGGCCGATTTTCCGTCAGACAGTACAGATTTCGGCAGACAAAAATCTGATGAGCAAGACTGGGCATGCTCAGAGAAGAAAAAACACACGGAAAGTAAACCAGCACATGACATCACTTCTGAAGTTGATTTTTGTTGGCCGAGAAAATTCGTGTGCAGTCTAGGCACATTCCAACCAACAAAACACAACTCTGGACAAAAGTCAGACGATCGGTCGGCCGATAATCGTTGCGTGTGTACGAGGCATTAGAGACCAGCTCAGCAGCTTATAGGTGAATCTTGATTAACCGCTTGCCGCCCGCCCGCCGTCATATGACGGCGGAGCGGAGCGACCATTATCCTGGGCCGCCGTCATATGACGGCGGCACTTTAAGCAGGGCAGGCGCGCGATCGCGTGCGCGCCGCCCTGCACTGCCGGTGTCGGGGTGTCCCCGGGACACCCCCGTCACCGGCAGGGGGGAAACAGCCAAAGGGCGTGGCTGTTTCCCATGTGATCGGCTGTGTTCCAATGACACAGCCGATCACAATGAAGGCGCCCACCAGATGACCGCGCATGCGCGATCGGGAGCGCGCAGCGCGGTCGTGTCGGTGGCACTGTGTTCCCTAGGAACACAGCTGTCACCGGCGGTAGTAAACAGTCACTGACAGTGACTGTTTACTATGTGATCGGCTGTGAATCCATTCACAGCCGATCACAAAATGTAAACAAAGAGCAGTAACTCAGTGTTACTAGCTCTTCTCTCCTCACAAAGTTTCCAGTATGAGGGGAGAAAAGCTAGAAATAGTGAGTTACTGCTCTGTACACATGTCACAAAGTAAAAATCACACTAATAAAGGTCCCCACACAGTCCTCAGCCCCCCCCCCAATGTCACCTGTCACCCAACAGTCACCTCATCAGTGCCCAGAAATTGACACCCATAACGTTCACATGTGAGCGCAGCGATCGCGGGCAGAATCACTGCGATTCTGCCCGCGATCCGGAAATCATTGCAAATCGCGGGACGCCTGTGCGTTGCCCCTGATTTGCAATAGCACCCCAAACGCTGTGCGATGTTGCCGCCATTTCCGCCTGCCGAATCGCGGTAACATCGCGCAAACATCGCATGACGCCCAAAAAAGGTACAAGAGTTTCTTTGGAGCGTCATGCGTTGTTTGCGCGATGTTACCGCGATTCGGCAGGCGGAAATGGCGGCAACATCGCACAGCGTTTGGGGTGCTATTGCAAATCACGGGCAACGCACAGGCGCCCCGCAATTTGCAATGATTTCTGGATCACGGGCAGAATCGCAGTGATTCTGCCCGTGATCGCTACGCTCACATGTGAACATAGCCTAAAGTTCACCGGTCACCAGAGACTGCCATCAGTACCGCCGTGCACCATCGCCCGTCACCTGTCACCCATCAGTGACCATCGCCCGTCACCTGTCACCCCATCAATCACCGTCACCTGTCACCCCATCAGTCATCGTCACCTGTCACCCCATCAGTCATCGTCACTTGACACCCCATCAGTGATCGTCACTTGTCACCCCATCAATCATCGTCACATGTCACCCCGTCAGTGACTGTCATCTGTCACCCCATCAATCATCGTCATCTGTCACCCCATCAATCATCATCACCTGTCACCTCATCTATCATCGTCACCTGTCACCCCATCAATCATCGTCACCTGTCACCTCATCAATCATCATCACCTGTCACCTCATCAATCATCGTCACCTGTCACCCCATCAGTCATCGTCACCTGTCACCCCATCAGTCATCGTCACCTGTCACCCCGTCAGTCATCGTCACCTGTTTGCCATATACATGCAATCACTTACTGACCGCCTAACGACTATATGCGTCGGCCATTAAAAGCTAAATACTGGGGTTATGGCAGCAGATAACCCCCATAACCCCGGTATTTTTTGAAACGGCGGGCGGTCGGCTTTTAGATAAGGGTGGTCCCAGTGGCGGATTCGCCGCGGAATTACCCTTACGGTGCAGGGGAAGAGGTGCCCCCCCCCTCCTGCCGCGTCCCAGACGTTTTCCCAGCTTACCGGACCCGCCGGCAGCGGGGAAAACTATCCGGTCCCGGATCCTCAGAGACTGGAAGTCGAGTGAGGGCAAGATGGCCCTCACTCAACTCTATGGTCTTGGAGGACCGGAGCTACGTCAAAAGACGTTGCCTAGCAACCGGTTTAAAGGGCCGCTTTTTTTTTTGCTTTTTTTTTTTCCTCTTTCAACAATTTTTTTTTTTTTTTCTTTTTTAGTGTAGTTGTGAGGTGTGAGGTCTTTTTGACCCCAGATCTCACAATAAAGAGGACCTGTCATGCCTATTTCTATTACAAGGGATGTTTACATTCCTTGTAATAGGAATAAAAATGATCAAAACATTTTTTTTTTTTAAACTGTGTAAAAATAAAAAAATAATAAATAAAATAAATAGGAAAAAAAAAAAAAAAATTAAAGCGCCCTGTCCCCGTTAGCTCGCGCGCAGAAGCAAACGCATACGCAAGTCCCGCCCACATATGTAAACGGTGTTCAAACCATACATGTGAGGTATCACCGCGATCGTTAGAGCGAGTGCAATAATTTGAGCCCTAGACCTCCTCTGTAACTCTAAGCTAGTAACCTGCAGAAATTTTTAAAATGTTGCCTATGGGGATTTTTAAGTACCAATGTTTGGCGCCATTCTGTGAGCATGCGCAATTTTGAAGCATGACATGTTGGGTATCTAATTACTCGGCGTAACATTATCTTTCACATTATGGAAAAAAATTGGGCTAAATTTACTGTTTTCTTATTTTTTAGTTCAAAAAAGTGAATTTTTTTCAAAAAAATCGCATTTGGAAGACTGCTGCGCAAATATGGTGTGATAAAAAATATTGCAACGATCTCCATTTTATTCTCTAGGGTCTCTGCTAAAAAAAAATATATAATGTTTGGGGGTTCAAAGTAGTTTTCTAGCAAAAAAAATGATTTTAGCTTGTAAACACCAAGTGTCAAAAATAGGCCCAGTCTTAAAGTGGATAAATGGACAACTTTGTGTAAAGCGCTACTTGGATGTGAGGCCTATGTATGTGGCCAGGCTGTGAAAAAGTGTTACACATGTGGTATCGCCATACTCAGGAGGAATAGCAGAATGTATTTTGGGGTGCAAGTTTTGCTATGTACATGCGATGTGTTAGAAATATTGCATAAATGGACAGCTTTGTGTAAAAAAAATGTGTTTTCATTTTCTTTCCACATTTTCCAAAAACTTGTGGAAAAAAATGACATATTCAAAAGACTCATTATGCCTCAAAAATTATACGTTGGGCTGTTTGCTTTCCAAAATGGGGTCATTTTATGGGGGTTTCCATTGTCCTGGTGCTCCAGGGCCTTCAAAAGTGCGATAGGTTGTCAGGAAATGATATGTGTAATTTGTGCTCCTAGAATGCCGGACGCTGCTACTCGGATGTTAGGCCTCTGTATGTGGCCAGGCTGTGAAAAAGTCTCACACATGTGGTATCGCCATACTCAGGAGGAGTAGTAGAATGTGTTTTGGGGTGTAGTTGCAAGTATACATGTGCTGTGTGAGAGAAATAACCTGTTAATACGGCAATTTGTAAAAAAAAAAAAAATAAAAAAAAATAAATCTTCATTTTGCAAAGCATTGTGGGAAAAAATGACAACTTCAAAAAACTCATCATGCCCCTTATTAAATACCTTGGAATGTCTACTTTCCAAAAAGGGGTCATTTGGGGGGTATTTGTAATTTCCTGACCTTTTAGTGTCTCAAGAAATGAGATAGGCCTTCAGTACATCAGGTGTGATCAAGTGTGATCAATTTTCAATGAATAGCACCATAACTTGTGGACTCTATAACTTTCACAAAGACCAAATAATATACACTTATTTGGGGGTTTTTTTACCAAAGATAAGTAGCAGTATAAATTTTGGCCAAAATTTGTGAAGAAAAATTACTAATTTGCAAAATTTTATGACAGAAACAAAGAAAAATGCGTTTTTTCACGATATTTTCAGTCTTTTTTTATTTATAGCACAAAAAATAAAAAACCCAGTATTGATCAAATACCATCAAAAGAAAGCTCTATTTGTGTGAAAAAAAGGACACCATTTTTGTATGGGTACAGTGTTGCATGACTGAGTAATTCTCAGTCAAAGTGTGAGAGCGCTGAAAGCTGAAAATCGGTCTGGGCAGGAAGGGGGTGAAAGTGCACTGTAGGCAAGTGGTTAAAGAAAAATAACAAAGAGAGAGGGTAGCCTTTTTCCAGCAGAACAGTGAAAAGGTGTGCAATGTGCATCCTCTATGGTTATACTAGCTTTTTCATTTCTTTTGTTTCAGTGCCCAAATCCTTCTGTAGGCATCAGTGTGACCCAACAGTCTCTGAATTTCTCAAAGAACGAGAAAGAAATCATTTTCAACTCAACAGTGGTAGTCCACATATTTCTCTACTTGGAATAATAGAAATAATACAAGCTTTATATAATAAAATATTAACAATAGTCCAGTCCTGGCTGTCACGTTAACCCCTGTTCGTAGTCACTGACCTGGATCAGTTATTTAAAGCCAGGCCACAAGGAGGTAACCACCTGTGCTGCAGTGCTCATGTGCTAAAAAGGAGCATGGTGACAAGAGAGAGCAGAGTGATAGAATGTTGATCCAACCAGTGTGCTGCTCCTAGTTTGACTTTGAAATCACAAGATAGGGGAGGGGCAAGACCTGTAATGTTACTTAGTTGCAAAATAAATAAATAAATTCAAGTCCCTTACCCTGCCAGATAGGCATAGCTATGTAAATGTAAGGGTTGGATGAACACAAATACAAATCCTTTGGCAGGTAATACGCTCACATATACTCTGTATGTCATCCATATATTCAACTGTTTGCCTGGAGTCTTTTGGAGAATCTCAAATGCTGCATGTGCTAATAGATGACCAACCCAAATCAACAGTTATCATGTGTTAAGTACAGGTGAACATTCTTGCTGCAATAAGTGCTCTTTAATGACTAAATAAATACCAGGTATAATATGAGACCATAGAGACGTAGTAGTGTAAATAGTTTATTTATTCATATGCAATGGACAGAGCAGAAACGTAACATGGACTGGTTCTAATATTGCTAAAAAGCTGTAGTAAAACTAAAGAAAACATGCCAACATTTCCAACATTCCAGGCAAGTTAATTACCTTAGTTTTCCAAGCTTAGATTCATTAAAAATGAGCATTGTATTGGACTCACATGGAGTTAAAGTGTACCTGTCATCAATTCACAGTCAGTTTAGGTAGCCATTTTGTCTGCCTAAATACACCTTCAGCCCATGAATTCACCATGGGTTGTTAATGTCACTTTGGTGATCAGAGAGGCTGAATGTGTTTTCAGACATGCAGAGATTTAAAGAGTCATGTTGGGGTTTTTGTTTCTTACTATTCCTGTTTTTGTATTGTATTTTTTTATGCAATTGAAAACTAATAATCACAAATTATATTCTCATGTGCATAACTTACAGAAATAACTGCATAGCCAATAATTATTTGGCAAATTCTTCTAACACAAAGGAATCAGTGACATGGAAAGGAACCTTTCTTAATATGGACCTAACATTAAAATTCATCATCAAATTTATGTCACCGTTATCAAATCACATTATTATCTTGAATAAAAAAAGAGCCTCTTTTGCTGTTTTTGAGCTTCTTCATGTGATTTAAATTCTAGGAAAGATCATATTGGGGCCTTATGAAAAAAAAAATTTTAAAAATTAAAAAGTTTTTTTTCTTACGGATGCTAGTTTAGAATTTAGAGAAGTAGGAAAAACACTGCTACCTGAATTTTAGTCAGATCTCCAAGTTGAAAGGGCATTCATTTTCACTTGTACAATAACAAATGAGATTGGCGCTAGTTCATGGGCTGTGTTGAGTCTATTGTAAACTTCCAGTGTCCTGCAGTATGGGGGGCACCATAAGATGGAAAGTCCACTTGTCTTTAAGGCAGCCGTCAGCAGGTGGGGGGAAGACTGAAGCAATATTCCCAATATGCAGATAAAAATGAGAAACACAGAGGCGCCTACTCGCCTTCCAGTGAGTAGATGGATTGCTTCCTCTTTGCTTTCTCCGTGGATGTAAAAATGAAGCCGGCTTCTGGGGAGTAAAGGTGAAAGCGAGGCCTGGACCGCACCTTGGACCGCAAAATGTGCCAGTGACGTCACAATAATGCTACGCATTTCAGAGCATGGCGGAAGCTGGCTTCGTTTTTACATCCACTGAGAAAGCGAAGAGGAAGCAACCCATCTACTCGCTGGAAGCACAAAGACCCGCCGTCCAGGACTCACCAAGGGACTCTGTCATCATCTTTATTCAGGCCTTTGATTATGCATGGAAAATTTGAGGTTTTAGGTACCTGTATGCCTTACTAAATTTTGTGTAGTCTACACTTAGAGGCGCCTTTGTTTTTCTCCATTTTCACTTGTATACTATGCTGCCAAAAGTTTGTGGACACCCAACCCTTTACACCTGTATGAGCTTGCTGGACATCCCATTCCAAAACCATGGGCAAGAATAGGAGGTTAGCCTCCCTTTGCAGCTAAAACAACCTCCACTCTTCTGAGAAAGACTTCCACAAGATTTTCAAAGCGAGTCTGTGAGAGTTTTTGCTCATTCAGCCAAAAGTGCATTTGGAGGTCTAGTACTGAAGTAGAATGAGCCGATTTGGCTTGCAATTGGCATTCCAATTCATCCCAAAAGTATCTGATAAGGCTGAGAGAGCTCCATACTGGCCACTTGAGGTCTTCCACACAAAACTCATCAAACCATGGGCTCAATTCACCAGGAGGTATTTTCCTCTTTAAAATCTGAGGTATAATAGCGTTTTTCAAACAATTTTTTGTTCACAAAAAAAAATGCTACTAAAATAAAGCATGAGTTATTTATCTCATGAAATCATTTGGTATTTTATCTTATGATGTGATATTCAGTGGGATAGATACAGTGGGTAAGGATTAGAACCCCTGTCAATTTTCATTGCTAATAAAGAGGTAAAATGGTTTAAACCGTAGAAATATGCCAACTTACTAAGTCAGTGCAGTCCCTGCAGCATATGTATTAATACCAAAGAAAAAAAGGTGACTAGACGAACCGGTCAAAGGAAAGCTGCTTGACACATGACACATGACACACATGGCGTATCAAAAACAACTAAGTTAAATTAAGTACATACAAAAAATCTTTTATCAAATGTAAAATATTGAATGAAAATAGTATAAAAAAAATACACGCATACATAAATACCCTTCTTCCACCAATTAAAAAAGACAACGTTGTCAATGGAGAGATTTCCCTTCACTTCTTGTCATATATCCAGAAACAGGAAGTGAGAGGAAATCCTCACAATTTAAAATAATCCCTTGGGGACCCCCAGGTCACCAGAACCATGTCCCCATTGGAAGATTTCCCCTCTATTGCTTTTCTGGGGAAAACCCAAAATGTGGGATTTTCTTTTACTTTCAATTATAGCAGTAAAGAAAACAAAGAGGCTGAATCTCCCTAATGGGGACATAGACAGCAATAAAAACCTAACGGGGTCCTAATCCATCTCCACTCTATCCAAATTAAAAAAAAAAAGGTTTTGCCTTTAGTTATATTTTAAATCAGCCCAGATTATTCTGTGTTTTTCCATATTTAGGTTTCTATGCATTACTGTTGCGAAATTGATCCAAAAAGGTAGAGACTACTCCATATTGACTATTACATTTTTACATTCCTTAAATCCTCATGCCTGGACCACTACTTATTTAACTTATGCATTCATTTTTTTATTTCCTTTAGTGAATTGACTTTAACACCATTTTATGAGGGATTTACCAAATCTTTTTGTTTTTTGAGGTAAATACCTCCTAAGGTGATAGTGAATAGACATTTTCAGGATCGCATGAGATAAATAGAAAAAATGTGTCACGCCATTTAATTATCTCATGAGATATTCTTAAGTGAATTGAGCCTCGTGTCTTTATGGAGCTCACTTGTGCACCTGAACTTAACAACTTGGAAACATGTCCACATTCTTTTAGCCACATAGGAAAATTTGTATCTACAAGTGAATGGGGCATAAGAACTGAAGGTATTTCTTGATCGCCACCAATCAGATTCTAACTTTCAGGATACAACAAAAGTTGATGGGTGGCTAGACGTAGCTTAATTTCTTAGTAAGGAGCTGCTGATACATGATGCTGCATTCATTTAAATGTTTTTTTTTTCAAAATGTTGTTATGTTGGAATCTTCCACCTCCATGGTGACACATGGAAAGAACCAACTAAAGATTTTATGGTAGAGGAACTTCTATTAACATGCATTGTGAAGTCACAAAATGATTTGAGCAGCTTCATAAGGTTGTAATTACCAGGGCCGTTTAAGTGTTAAGTACAAGTAGGAAACTTGTATTTACCATATATCCGATAAGACACGGTCTCTGTCAACATCCACGGTCTCTGTCAACACCCACGGTCTCTGTCATCACCAATGGTCTCTGTCAACACCCACGGTCTGTGTCAACACCCACGGTCTCTGTCAACACCCATGGTCTCTGTCAACTCCCACGGTCTCTGTCAACACCCACGGTCTCTGTCAACCCTCACGGTCTCTGTCAACCCTCACGGTCTCTGTCAACACCCTCGGTCTCTGTCAACACCCACGGTCTCTGTCAACACCCTTGTTCTCTGTCAACACCCTTGTTCTCTGTCAACACCCATGGTCTCTGTCAACACCCTTGTTCTCTGTCAACACCCATGGTCTCTGTCAACACCCACGGTCTCTGTCAACACCCTCGTTCTCTGTCAACACCCTCGGTCTCTGTCAACTCCCACTGTCTCTGTCAACACCCACTGTCTCTGTCAACACCCACGGTCTCTGTCAACACCCACGGTCTCTGTCAACCCTCACGGTCTCTGTCAACACCCTCGGTCTCTGTCAACACCCACGGTCTCTGTCAACACCCACGGTCTCTGTCAACACCCTCGTTCTCTGTCAACACCCACGGTCTCTGTCAACACCCTCGTTCTCTGTCAACACCCTCGGTCTCTGTCAACACCCACGGTCTCTGTCAACCAGGTGCATTGAGGGTATTTTACACCATTACAGAATGTATAGAGATTAGATGATGAGAAGGGCACAGCCAGGAAGCAGAGCAAATGTAATCAATGTTGCAAATGTTGCAGGGAGAGACACACAGAGAATTGGCTCCTGTATTGGCCCTACCACTGCACAGATCACCCCCTCTCCTGCACACATCTGATTTCCTTGCTGTCCAGGCCCCCCTGCTGGCCCGGGCCCGTATGGCAGGAAACCTCTATCAGCAGCTCTGCTTGCAGCCTTTGGGTGTGAGCACTTAATGACAGTCAGCTGCTGGCTTTCCAGCATGTCCGTTTAACAGACGCCAGACAGGCTGCTGTACACACTGGCCAAATGTCGGCCAGTTCAACAGAATTCAGCCTGTGTGTACCAGACTTTACACACACAATGATAAGATTAATTACATTAAGCTCATCTCCTTCTCATGTATGAAAGAAAAAACATAAAAAGACTAAAGTTCCACTTTAAAAATCCTTCACTATCTATAGCTATCATTAGTAACCTGTTTAGATTCTGTAAATTATGCACACGTAATATTTTTCCTGGACTCTTTGTATTCCCCCATCATGTCTGCCTGTCATCTCCCAGCAAGAAAGCACTTTAAATCCTGTTACCATTAATAGCTCTTCAAATGGATCACTTCTACAAATGTGAGTTGATTATCATTATACGAAATTAGCGTCTGACATTGGCATGTTCTCCTCGGTACATTAAGTACACACGCTTGTGCAAATGTAACAAGTACTGCCAGTTGTACACAAGAAACAAACTGTAAAGTTAAGCAAATGTCAATGTTGTAACTTTGATCCCCAAATGTATTTTTAGTTAAATATAAAAAAAAACTATAAGTTAAAATAACATTCAGATTGTATAGCACAGGCTGATGCGATTTTCATTTCTGTTTTATTTTAAACAATATTTACAATATTACCCAGCGGCTAAAGTGGGAATTAAGGAATTATAAAACAAAAAAAAAAAACTTAAAAAACTGCACCAACTTTGTAGCAAAATATCTGTACATTTAAAAACAGAGTATCATAAAACTACATACTGTATTAATAGAGGACACCAAAATTGGAAATGTTGAGAAATTATTATAAACACAAAATTAAGAAGCAACTCCACTCAAAATAGTTTTCTGCTTTTAAGGTGCAGCGGGCAAGATTTAAGTTATCACCGTCTAGATTCCAGGTTTCCCTTCACCCCATTACAACTGGAAGAAGCAGTAGTTGGCTTTTCAGCTTGGCTACAGTTGTGAAAAATCTAATGGCTCATGTACACGGACCTTCAGACTCAGAAGCAAGTCAAATGCTGTATGTTTTCAGGTGCTTGCTTTTATGTGGTGACAAAGAGTTACCGTACTTTAAACTGCTTCCGATGGCATCTACTTGCTTCTGGGTTGCTTTTGAATTTACATTGACTTTTATGGGGGAATAAAAGCAGCTCAACAGCAAACAAATGGTTGTGTGATTGAGCCCTCTGAGGTTTCTGTATACTCCTATGGCGTATTCAGCTAAAGGGCGCATGTTCTTCGTTTCTTCCTTTAGCCTTGTACACACAATGAGATCATCGGATGAATAATCGTCCGTTTTTATTTATTTTTTTTGTCTTTTTTTTTTTCTTTTAAAAATTTTTTATTTAAAGGAAATAAACATTACATGGTGAACCAAATTTTATTTTTGCATGCTAGTCTCATATCGAAAATGAAGAGTTTACCAAGCTTACGAAAATTCTCATACAACAAAATTCAACTTTGGAAGTGATGTAATGTGTGTATTAGTGATCGACCAATATCGGGTTTTCGTTGCCGATACCGATATTTTGGCCATTGAATATCGGTATCAGCCGATATTTTTTTTTTTTTTACACTTGACAGGTACTGTTGTAGAGGGATCTGGGGGTCTAAAAGACCCCAAACCCCTCCTCTGCACTTAAAAGTCGCCGAGTACCCAGAAGTGATGACATCACTTCCAGCTTTTACATGGAGACCCGATCAAAGCCGAATGCGGCTTTAATCGGCTCTTCTCTTCGGCAGCCGTGCAGGCTGGATGTTCGGGTCTCCCAGTGGGACGGGAGACCCAGACGAGCCGGGGAAGGTGGCGGGAGGGGGGGGGGGACGTCCCAGCTCCTTGTAATGACAGCTGAGCGGCTTCTCAGCCGCATCGGTTGTCATTACAAGACAGCTGACCGTCGGCTATGGACGCCAGTACTGGGGTGATGCTTCTAGCTGCAGGTATCACTCCAGTACAAGCACTTTCCCGAAATTTCGTCAATATCGGTAACCTCAGGGGCCGATTCCAATATATTGGTGAAAGTACAGATATATCGGCCGATAATCGGTCGATCCCTAGTGTCTATTGTATAGTAATGTATTCTTTCATTTCCGAGCATGCATGGTCTTGCTCTTCCAATTGTTTTCGAATGAATACTGCACTGATTAAATGAAAATCGTATGATTTGGCATCGTACAAGAAAAATTTTCATGTTTGTCCTTTTGGATAATTTTAGATGAACTGTTGTGATCGGCTCCGGAAAGCTGTGTACTAACGTTTAGATTATCAAACAATCGCTTTGAAAACTGGATTTTTCATCAGATTTTCTCATCGTGTGTACTAGACATTGAGATGACATGGAGAACAAAAAGTGAACTTACTACAGCTGTGCTGGGGAAGGATTTGCCCAGTGGAGTCATGGAGAGCAGTGCAAACCAGATAAGTACCTTGCCCTACTATGCCAAGAGCAGAGACTATTTTTGATCCAGTTGCTTATTAAAGTGTAACACCAGCTTCTAGAGTATTTTCCAGTGTAAGGCAGGACAGTGAAATCACCAACTCTCAAATCTATATTTCTTATCTGTCCTGTTCCCGTCTGCCTGTATAGGCTTTCCAAGTACAAAAACACATTTTTAAAAATTGTACACAATTTTCATACAGTCACAGCATTCTGTGTGTATACAATTCCCCCACATCAACAAGCACAATGTGAATATTAGGCACGTTTGAGATCTCAAGAATCCTGTACCAACATACAAGAACAAGATAACTATTAGTATTATTGAAAGTGGATGATTTTCCTGCCCTGCCTTACGTTCTCAAACTTGCCAGAGAGTGGAGTTGTGCTTTAAGCAGGAGGAACAGGGAGAGGTGGTAAAGTTTTGCTGAAGTGCATGCCGTTATTGTGTTTTATTCTGGTACTTTATTACCCAAAATAAAGTCAGAGTGAAATGGTCTGTAACTCTCCCCTAAAAGCTGTTAAATACTATACAATTTTATTCTTTTTACAATAAACATATTAGGATGCTATCAGGTAAGGTCAGCAGAAAAGGAAGTGTTCGAGTAAGAAGAGTGGAAGGAAAGGAGTTTATGATTTGCTGAAACTGAATTTAGTGTCCTGTTCATGGGATTAGAGTACATAAAATATCTGTAATGGACACATTTGCACATTTAAAGGCTTTATCTTATATGTCTGCAGAGTGGACATTGAAAACAGGCTGAAGGTTTGGTTCTTCTGGCCATGGCAAGGAAAACTAATAACTTTGAAGAGACCTTGGTTGATAAAAAAGAGCTTTTTTTTTTTATATTTAAACGTTACCCACTCAACTTTGTTCGGTAAATTAAATTTGGAACATTATCTATTTAGTTCTGGTGTGAAGAGCTTTTAGGGATACTACGGAACAAATAGGACAACCCCCTCTGTGCAGTGGTCATGTGATATGTGATGCCAGCACTCCTACCCAGTTCTGGGTGCATATACACTCACCGGCCACTTTATTAGGTACACCTGTACAATTGCTTGGTAACACAAATTGCCAATCTGCCAATCACATGGCAGCATCTCAGAGCAATTAGGCATCTAGACATTGTGAAGATGACTTTCTGAATTTCAAACCGAGCATCAGAATGGGGAAGAAAGGGGATTTAAGTGACTTTGAATGTGGCATGGTTGTTGGTGCCAGACGGGCTGGCCTGAGTATTTCAAAAACTGCTGATCTACTGGGATTTTCACACACAACCATCTCTAGGGTTTACAGAGAATGGTCCGAAAAAGAGAAACTATCCAGTGAGCGGCAATTGTGTGGATGAATGGGCAGACTGGTTCAAGATGATAGGCAACAGTAGCTCAAATAACCACTCCTTACAACCAAGGTATGCAGAATACCATCTCGAAATGCACAGCACATGGAACCATGAAGCAGATGGGCTACAGCAGCAGAAGACACCAGGTGCCACTCCTGTCAGCTAATAACAGGAAACGGAGGCTACAATTCACACAGGCTCACCAAAATTGGACAACAGAAGATTGGAAAAACGTTGCCTGGTCTGATGAGTCTCAATTTCAGCTGCGAAATTCAGATGGTAGGGTCAGAATTTGGTGTAAACAACATGAAAGCATGGATCTATCCTGCTTTGTATCAACAGTTCAGGTTGGTGGTGGTAGTGTAATGGATATTTTCTTGGCACACTTTTGGCCCCTTAGTACCATTTGAGCATTGTTTAACCACTTGCCGACCGCCTGCCAGCCGCAGATATACGGTGGCAGGCTGGCTTGGCTGCGTGAACCGCCGTACCTGTACAGCGGTGCGTGCCCCCGCCCCAATTAGGAAGCGGGGAAGCCGATCCACATGGCCGGCATTAATGAAGAGAGATAACACCGCTCAGGCTAGTCAAAGTCCACGATTCAAGGTGGGTGCTGAATCTCAGCTCGCCACCAGAAGAAGCATGAAAGAAGAAAATGGTCGCATGCCACCACGGAATCCAATGAAGAAAAAGTTCTTTATTCACATAAGTGGTACAAGGTACAGCAGGGTAGGACAGTAGACGCGTTTCACACGACTGCTACGTGCTTGTTCATTACCAAGTGAACAAGCACGTAGCAGTCGTGTGAAATGTGTCTACTGTCCTACCCTGCTGTACCTTGTACCACTTATGTAAATAAAGAACTTTTCTTCATTGGATTCCGTGGTGGTGTGCGACCATTTTCTTCTCTCCGGCAGCCGCGATTGCCATCAGGCTCTCACAATCGCTCCCTGCTGAGAGAGAACGACGGTCTGCTGTTGTAAACCTTTATTTCTACAGTGTACCCATCTTCTGATGGCTCCTTCCAGCAGGATAATGCACCATGTCACAAAGCTAAAATCATCTCACCACTGGTTTCTTGAACATGAAAATTAGTTCACTGTACTCCAATGGCCTCCACAGTCACCAGATCTCAATTCAATAGAGCATCTTTGGGATGTGGTGGAACAGGAGATTTGCATCATGGATGTGCAGCCGAAAAATCTGCAGCATCTGCATGATGCTATCATGTCGCTATGGACCAAAATCTCTGAGGAACGTTTCCAACAACTTGCTGAATCTACGCCAGGAAGAATAAAGGCAGTTCTAAAGGCAAGAGGGGGTCCAACCGGGTATTAGCAAGGCAAGGTGTACCAATAAAGTGGCTACACATGGAATACAAATAACATGTGCACTAGATACTGGCATTAGCAAATATACAAAGGTATTTTCAGCTTAAATTGTGCACTGCTTCTAGATTTCTTTAAAGAAGCCCATCATTTGTTCCTTAACAGCTAAACATTCATGCTGTACATAAAGCACCTACCTTCAGAGTGTCAAAAACTTCCTGAAGAGCAAAACCCTAATTTGTGAGAGTAGGACAGACATGCAAACTCCGCCACCCTTCAGCACTTAGTGCCTGAGCAGAGAAGCTATCACAGCCACTACTAGGGATGGGGGTGCCTAAACCTATTCAAATTCCAGCTCAGAAATTCAGTGCCCAAAAACTTTATAGTGTATTGTTGCGCAGTGTCATTGTTACTTTGGGTGCTCACAACATAGTAAAGCTTTTTTTTTTTAATGTGATCATACTGCAAGGTCCTCTTTTAAAGCTCCTTATCATTGTCAATAGAAGCAAAACCTAATACTCAGCCTGTTTTTGTACTACAATGCCCAAGCTTTAGTTGGATGGTCATGCAGAGTAGTCTGACAACAGAAGGGTTCCTTTTTGTCTGGGTCTGCCCCCTATTTATGTTGAATGCAGGTTCCCATGCACAGGCAGCACAGATTTGCAGTTAACCAAACTTACGCAGAAATGAGGCACCTTTCTCTGCTGTTTGCTATTATGCATTGTTGTGATGACCCGAGCTGCATGTGCAAGACAGTGTGCATTCTCCATACAGGTCTATTGAATGCCCTGGCACTTGTGAAAGCAACAGGTACCAAGGTGCGTCTCTATAGACAAGTGCATGAGCTTTGATAAGCAAAAAAAAAAAAAACTGAAGAAAGCTGACTGGTTACTCACTTGGGCTAGCCTAGATGAAACTTTATTGGCTGTGCCAGACTGTGAGAGATCAGTTCACTTCTTTCACAAAGAATGATACCCAATTGTAAATCATAGGCAACAGTCCCATTTTGCTCCAGTTTTTTTTTTTTTAATTTGCTTCTGCATGAACAAAATGAACCTGGTATTAGGATATTAGGTCTGACAGCATTGGATGATCCCATGCTTCTTCGGGCCCAAGACCAGCACCATTTTTAAATTATATACTTAGCCCTTATCATGTGATACATTGCCTTACAACAGTACTCCCTAGACCTGGTCTGTGAATTTGGGTCTGAGAGTTAATTCCAGTATACTAGAGAGATGATCCACTGGCCTGGAATCAAAATTTTTATTCTGAAAACAAACCACACTTATATTATCACATGCGCTGCTTTGAGAGTGGTTTTGATAACAGGTAATACAAATGTGGCCATTGTGCTATTATGTGCTTGCTGCCCAATGACTGATGGCCGTGACTTGGTTGCTGGTTTCTTAAGCTTTTGGGACATGCAGCAGTTCCTCTGTCCTTTTAAACTCAGCACAGTCACTCTGTCATATTTTCAGGTGCCACTGCCCACTGGTCATTACAGGCTATGTAAAAACATAACCTACATCCCTGTTAGAATGACGTATGTGCTAAGTGTAGAATGACAGACTGATGATGGTGTGCATATTTCAGGCTATATGTGCACATTTCATATACATGGTGATCAACAGTGCAAAGAGGGCAGTGATCACCTAACAAAGAATTTGCTAGGCAATAAGGATGCTTGTCAATAAGGATACTGTGGTCAAGAGTTTAACCCCAATACCAAAACTCATATAAGACTTTCTTTAAGCCCGAGCCATAGCACAAGTCTAGACACAAGCTAGACTTATTAGACTGGATAATGGTCTATGCTGCCCAAAGCAACCAACTACTCACATTAATGTCTCTAGGGCAAATGATAAAATAAAAGAGAAGCCAAACATTTTCTATGCACAACGCAGACTGTCCTTCTTTTAAAAAGCTTTCAAACCCAAGTCTGCAATAATAGGTTATAATCCAAAACCACCTTTATGGCAAGTGAAATGTACGTTTCAGAGAGTTTAGGAAGTGGCCAGGTGATTGCACCCATTGCGGCTCCCCCAAAACTGAAATTTCAGTTCGTCAAGGGGCTAGCCTTTAAAAGAAACTTCATGAGCCTTATAGCCAAAGAGGAGCAAGGCAGTGAATACATGTTATTTACAAAGTGGAAGAAATGATTGCCCTGCCTTTGTTGGGAAGGAGGGGTAACAGGGCAAAAAGGAACAATCCCTGCTGTTCACGGTTTAGGAATTTTGACAAAGCTTTTACTACAAATGTTATATAAACAATTTTCTTTAGCATTTAAATCCTATGGTAAAAATTCAGTTAGTGTGCCATTCATTAGTGCTAGCTAATTACAAAAACAACTTCCTTTTAGATTTGAAAAACCTTAATATGCACAGTTTTTTTTTTTTTGTACTGAATAATGATTCAGGAAGAATATGTATGAAAACTGCAGTGTATGCTAATGATCTGTTCCAGGTTTTCCTTTTTTTTGATAGGTGCAGTGTTTTTAATCATTTCTGTCACACACACACCAAAAGCCCTTGAAAATTAAAGAAGAACTCCACTGTGCACACTTTGCATCTGAAATCATCACATTAACCTCATAAAAAATCTGAAGAAAGCCCGTTTCCAGGCCTCTGTGCACATGCAACCAAACTTTATCTTTGTACTTTGTACAGACCATCCTCCGCCTATGTTTGTCATAACTAGGTAGATCTAAACCAAGAAATAAATATTGGCTCCCTTGATGCACTGGGAGTTTTCCCTCGTTTACTCTGGCATGAGTTGTGCTGTCAAACAAAATGATATATAGCAGAGGGAATCCATGCGTGGAGTTTGTGACAGTATCAGATAATTAAGTCTCCTACATCAGGAACAGTAGATAAAAGTGTTAATTGGTTATATTTAGTGATTTTAAAAGCTCTATTCTGTAATCCAGGAAACATAAAAAATCAATCAATGAACTTCTAATGCAATTCAAGCATTAGTGTAAAATTGAAAAATGTCCACTTTGCTTATCTCTCGATCTCAGTTTACATCTACATTCTGCATTTTACAACTGTATCTAGATAAGGCAGATTGTACATTGTAGTCGTGGTCTAGGCTCCAGCCACAAGACTCCTCCCTCTGAGAACTACCAAGAAGGGTCCTTGGAACCAGGAACACCTAGCCTACATTTTGGAAATATGGATACTGTCAGCTAAAGCCTGTAGCAAGGACAGCATTAACTGATTATGTAGATCAAGTCACCTGAATGAGTTCAAATGCATCAATTTCACGTTTTCTTGGAGTTTACCTTTAAAACAATATTCAATGTTTTAGTTAAGTTGGAGTTCTTCTTTAATGACCATTATGTGCAACGTAAGCACAAGACTGACAGCACGCTATAGCTTTTTTAAGGACCCCTTCCATCGGTCCGAACTTCAGTTTCCCTTATTTACAAATCATTGAGAAACCGACAGCGGCTACTGGGGGTCACTCTTTTCGACATGTATGTAACAAAAGTAAAATTATGTATTTTACATTTTGGTTAAAAATACTGAGTAACGTATTGGTGTGAATGCTACCTGACCAAATCCCATCTATTGCTTGGATCTGTCTGACCAGGTATTTTGGATTTAGGCACTTGTTAGCTACAGTCGGATACACATCTGTTCGGAGTGGACAGCCCAGCACTTTCAGTCACTATGCACATTTTTTTCTCTGTCCAGTTTAAGCCCTTGGCAGTTTAAAAAAACGGCATTGTTTACAAAGCTGCAGTCACGGCGAGGGCGGCGTCTTGTGTATTGTGCAAGGGATACGTCACACACACATACACGCGTGGCGAATTCTCCATTTCATATGGGTATTTCAGCACCATTGACAGAGCGCAGGTTCTGGTCGTCAAATCGCTTCCTTACGCTTCTCCTCACCGCGTCGGCTCTCCTATAGGGCTGGCTTCTAAGATCTGGAACAGAACAGAAGAGTTAGGGATAAATCTGGCAGCCCCTAGATCTAAACAGAAAAAAAAAAAGAGAAAATCTGGGAGCCAATCAAAGCAGCTTTTAGAGAGACTAGGTGCTTATCAGGTTTATAGACAGAATTGTAAAAATGACTTTTTCTGTAAACAGTGGTATGGTAAAGAGGTCACGAGGTAACAATTTGCTATTGTATTTGTTTTCTCCTTAAAATTTGCTGTTTAAGTTTAAAGTTTATAGGGGAGTTTTAAACAATAGGAGTAGGGAGTTGCACTCACACTTGAGCGTAGCATTTTTAAGAGGTTTTTTTTGGGTGGTTTTTCAGGCGTTTGCATGGGCATTTTTGTACAGTGTTTTTGAGGTTGGGCAGCTTTTATCGGCCAATAGAGAAAAATATCATCTGTTTCATCATTTGTTGCTATGTTTTTCAGCTTTTCATTCACTTTTATTTATATAATAATTTTTTTACTTTTTTTTGTTAGGCGTTAGGGGTAAAGGTAATGTTTAGGGGTTAATGTTTTTTGTAGGATTAGGGGTTATTTTTAGGGGTAAATATTAGGATTAGGGGGAAGGGTTTTTTTTTATTTATTTTTATTATCATTTTTATTTATTTAGCATCATTATGATTATTTATGTGATTTATTTATTAATTATTGTTATTTAATTTTATTTATTTATTGCATTTGATCAGAAAACGCTCGGAAACGTGTGACAAAATCTGCCCGATTCGAGGTACAAAAAAGCTCCAGAACTTTTTTAGCTTGAGGCGTGTCGCTTCAGGCAACTTGGAGTGGAGATGTAAACCATCTCCATAGAGAATAATTGATTTTTTTCTCCTCCAGCATTTTGGGGCTTCGAGCTACAAAATGCAGAGGTGTGAATAGGGCCAACCATCAAGAAATAAGATACATAAATATTGGGGCTACAGGGGCTAACCTCCTTCTGAAAATGCTAACTTCCTTGCCCTCATGTGATTACGCTGATTTCAATACTTTCCGGGCCACTGACCTAAAACAAGCATCTTAAAAGCTAAGGCAGAATGATATCGGAAATATTTATTTTTATTCTTGTTCTTGTGTAAAATGACTCAAGCCATTGGATCAGCACAGGTACCATGCAGCTAGAGTTTTTGGGAGGAAAGGTCAGCAATGGCTTATCTTGTAATTCTTTTATCTCAGGTGTCCTTAAACTTCGAAAGCACAGTGTTCTGTTTCCATCCCTGATTCTTTATTATCAACATCTTACCTAGGTTTTCTTAACCAGTAAGGTCAACTAAAGTGTACAAATTAAAACTGAGTATACACTAGTGGATTTTCTAAAAAAAACTGTGTATGAATATTTGTACAAACAGTTATACAATAGTTCTCAGTACATTCGACGGGTGACAAATGTAATTTAGAATGGTTCAAGACTTTGCTCCAAACATTAGATTTTGGAATGAATGGACTTTACAGAACAAAAGTGGCACAGTGGCTAAGCAATCCCAACCACAGCACAATCTGCCTGGAGTTTGCATGTCCTCCCTGTGCCTACATGGGCTTCCTACCAAACTCCAAAGACAAGCTGGTAGGTTAATTGGCTCCTGTCTAAATTTGCCCCAGTTTGTATGTATGTGAGTTAAGGACCTTAGATTGTAAGCTCCTTGAGGGCAGGGACTGATGTGAATGTACAGTATATGTAAAGCGCTGCGTAAATTGTTGGCACTATAAAAGTACCTGTAATAAAAAAATAATACACTGTTAGAAATTTTTTCTTTCAAGAAAAATTTCTATTCTACTCCTTTGAAAAATCTACTAGTGTATGGCCAGCTTAAGACTGATATTATAAGATATTTGTACACAAATACATGTGCCTGTCTTCAGATAAATTCCTTCTTGCCTGAAGAAACATTGTGAGACAGGTTGTATAAACCTAGAGACAGGTTGTATAAACAATCTGGACTTCTACCTAAATCTGGCCGTACATTAGTAGAATGGCAAATTATTTATTTTTTGATCGTTTGATGTTCTGATTGGTAGTGGCGTAAATTTATTTTATTTAACCGTAGAATCCAAAAAATTCAAAGAAGCAGGAGGTAAAATTTTTCCTTGAGTAAACAAATTTTTAACATTTCTAACAGTGAATGTGGTTTTTGTTCTGGGAATTACATTTATTCTAAAATCAAATGTTAAAAGCAAGCAAAATTTTGAAGTACTTTCGAGCAACATTTGTCAAGTCATCGAATGTAAGAATTTTCACACATTCTAGTGTTGGGCCTTTTTAAGTCGAGTTTAACCCCTTGCGCCAGCTCCCGCCAGCCCTTTAAACGGTTTGCCACTCCGGGAGGCTTGTGACCACGTGTCCACCATGATTGGCTGTCACGGCGGTCACATGATGGGAAAACTCCCGAATGTAAGAAGGAATCCGGAGCTTTTTATGTGCTGACGGTCACCGTGCCAGGATTGCACAGGGCACGAGCTCTCGGCACAGCTCTGTCGGTGCTAATGCACGCAAATATGCAGTCCCTCAGCGCCAAGGGGTTAAACTCCGCTAAAATCCAGTGCTTTTGTGTTTGTACCTTTGAAAAGTGGAATGGGAGAGCTAGGGGTTGTCTTGGACAGGGGGCATCATAAGAGGAGGTGGCACACTCTAAAGCAGCCATTCTTAACCAGCTGCAGCTGATTGACCTCTCACTTTGATGGTACCTGCATAATTCCGGGTCCAATGCCACTTGACAGAGCCAAAAGCATGACAATAATGCACTTTTTAGCTGACTGTAATGGTGACATCCTGTAAGGGCAGCCCTTTTCCCCATTGAGCTCCAATGTAGAGGACATTCTTCCCTCTGATCCTAATTAATATTAGCAAGGGTTCCCCACGAAAAAAAAAATATTTCATGGGTTATTGGGGTACAGAGGTTGAGAAAGGTGGCTCTAAACACTTCCCTGACATACACTAAGATGAAAACAATAGTGATTTGATTATAAAAAAAAAGCCAATAGCTTCCTCCTTGAGAAAGATTGGCAGGCAATATTCCAATGGTACACTAAGGCCGGCCATACACAAAGCACATTTCTGTCCTACAACCACAGGTTGCAGAAAAGGAATTTGCTTGATCAACACAGACAGTGTTGATGCAAGAATCCCTCCATTGTTTTATCTCACTAGGAGAAGACAGTGATTATTGCTATCAACTAATCACAGGTAAAACCTGGCATGCTGGTTGTACCCAAGTTGATTGATCGGTCAACTTGGTACATTCAGCCTGCCCATACACGGTTTGAATCTGATTCGAACTGTGTATGGCCTGTCTAATGCCTAGTACACACTATCAGTTTTAGGTTTTTGTTCAACCCATCGAGCTGAATGCAAAATAAAAATGAGGAGCTTGCTAACTATCCAATGTTAGTACAGCGGTCTTCCGGCTGACCTATTGTGTTCTGACATGGGGACTGCCCCCCACCAGAACACACTGGTTAGCGCCCACAGCCATTGGCTGCCAGCGCTGATTGGATGCCTATTTGACAGAAGCATGCCCGTTCGGCCGGGTTCTGTCAAATAGTCTGGGGTACGCATGAGCCCATAATCAGCCAGTTTCTGTTGAACCGGCTGATATTCAGTCTGTGTATATCAGGATTAAGTGGGGATCTTTTAAGGGAGAGATTTAAAGCGGAGTTCCGGGCAGAGAATCGTTTTTTTTTTGAACATACCCCCGGGACAGTCAGGGCTAGCACATTCCACAATGGCTAGCCTCTGATCTGTCCCGGTTCGCACTTACCTTTTAGAAGAAATACTTACTTAGAAGTTTTCTTCCACAGCGTTTCCATCTCGGTTGTGGGCAGCTGAAGCCGGCGCGGTCCTCTTCTCTGTCTTCTTCCGCGTCTTCGTGTCCCAGAATGCGCTGCACCGGCCCCTCTCGTCACTTCCGGTGCGGCGCCGCATTCCTAAACAGCTTCTGGGCATGCCCAGAAGCTGTTTAGCAGGGGAATGCGGCGTCGCCCGGAAATGACGATCGGGGCCGGTGCGGCGCATTGATTCCTGGGAGCTATGACGTTCAGCTCCCAGGAATCATAGCGAGACAGGAAGTGACGGGGTGAGCCGCGGCTCCGAGGGAGGAAGCTGTCATAGGTGAGTATTTACGATCGTCAATTACAAGGTGAGTTTTTAAAAAAAAAAAATCTAACTATCCAATTCCTTTTCAGGTTAGGCTGAACTAGCGGACGGGCACAAAAAAAAAATATCGTTTTTGTGCCCGGAACTCCGCTTTAAGCTAGATCTTATCTAATTAGATAATGTGAGATTAGACTTATGTTGTGATCTACTGCACACAAATATAATAATTATCTTCTTAATGCTGTACTAATAAATAAACCTACATAGGCAGGTCTAATTACAGCCCAACTGCAGGTTTTTGTGAAGTGTTTGCACCCCAATTAGTAAGATTTTGCCACATTTCCAGTCCCAAAATCACTGAGATGAAATGCAAGGATAAGTCCCTTAAACAGGGATACAAAGAGCAATTTAAACTCATTTGTAAAGCATCATGTTTGTGAAAAATATTGTTTATTTTTTGTACATCTTAGGACACTGAGCATCTTCATAATCATAACAACAGAGTTATGCTGACACCTTCAGGTGATGGTCAGCAGATTGGTACTCAGGCCCCACACTGTACAAGGGGGCCTGTATTGTTGTCAGCACTTGGCCCTACGTAACAGGAGCCTGTGCAAAGAAACATTGCCTTGTGGACTGGTGGGGTGCTCTACATTATTGCATTATGTATATATGAATTCCTTTGCTTGTTTCTTATCTTCATATTTTTCTCCACATTTTTCTGCAGACCAAACGGTCCACAAATTGACAAGTACAAGGATTCAGATAAACTATAACAATGCATAAGCAGTTGCAGCAACACGGATATGATTTGCAACTTATGGTGCTAAAGTAGTTCAAAGCTCATGGAGGGGAAGGGGAAAGGGGGTTTTTTTACGCCTTGGGTGCTGAAGGACCTTTTCCTTCGTTGTCTCACTTCATATGTCTCACTGACTGCATGACAGTGTCACCAGGACAGGAAGCGAGTGGAGCTCTTTCTAAATGGAACACAGACAAAAAAAAAAACAAAACAGGGGTCCTAACCCTTCTCCTGCTATCCAACACTGACAAAAGAGTGGCTGCAGTGCGGTCTTGCCATAACAATAAAAGTACAGCCTCCCTAATAATGCTTATATCTTGGTTTATGGTTTTTGGAGGTGCATATAAAATAGGCTTTCATCTTGCAACAACTAGAAGTAAGAATGATGACATTCTAAAACCGTAGCATGGCTATAAAGAAACCAGATTCAGATACTTCGAGCACCGCTTGCTATTGGCCAGTCCCCTAGAGGAGCTCCTCATACTATCACATATTTCTCAGTGTAAGGGGAGGCAGATATTTTTCTGTTCCAAGTTTTTAGTGGGATAATTGTCAGACTATGGGAAGCCTAACAGTTCAGGGGATAACTGGCACTAAAACCATTGCTAGTATTCGTTTTTGTTTAGCTGGCATACATTAGTAGATGAAATACAATATCTGATAGGTTACTATGGTTTAATGCATTGGTGGCATCCAAATGTTTTCTTTGGCAGAAGGAAGAACTGTCTGTGCTACCCACAAGTAGTAAACTAGCAATATACGCTTAGAAGAATATAAGATAGACCTAAATGGTTGTTATGGGTAACATTGACAGCTCCCTTGTCCGGAAGCCATGTTTTTCCTACCATTGACCTAGTAAAGCACAGTAAGGAATATCTGAAGTACTTTGTGAGTGCACTTTAAAGCCTATTATGAAATTATATTTTAACTCACCCTGGCAATAGTAAAAGCAAGCTTGTGATATCAAAATGTGTGTTCCTGGCACATGGTAATGCTTAGATAATATGGTAGAATTCACCATGATTTGGCCCTGTAGATTGTAGCAGACAATATTCTTGTGAAGAGAGCCAATTTAAGGCTTATGTATAAACGTGTGCTAATCAGAGAATATTGTTAGCCTATAGCAACCAATCAAAATGTATTATTTTTTTGGTTTTCAATCCCTGAACTGCATAAATGTATAAATGACGGTTCCAAGCTGATCGGTTGCTATGGCTAGCAATAAATTTTCTTGTTGTGGATGAAGCTAACTCTTATTGAAACATTTGTGCCAAGGCTACAGCAAGTACAGACTGTGGCATTTAGATCTATTTATAGCCCAAAAGAGTTATAAGAAACTAAGTTTCAGCATCTATCCAAAACTGAAATATCAGTTATGAAATCAGCATTTGTGAATTAAATATTCTTTGTTTGAACAAGCCATAAGATGTCGTAAAAGATTAAGACCCCTTTCACACATATGGCAGTTCAGTCACGTTTTTTTGTCATCAGTTTTTTTTCAGTCAACGTCAGTTTAAAGCGGAGTTCCAGCCAAAAGTGGAACTTCCGCTTTAGGTATTCTAACCCCCTGACATGCCACATTTGGCATGTCATTTTTTTGGAGGGGGGAGCGGGTACCTAGTTTTGACAGGTACCCGCTCCCACTTCCGCTCGGAGCGCCGCGGCGCCCTGAACAGAAGTTCTTCTCTCCCCCTCCCTCCCTGCAATCTTTTGGGACATGTCAGAGGTCCCAGAAGATTGCTGGCCAATCAAGACGCGCAGCACGACTCACGCATGCGCAGTGGGTACCCGGCTGTGAGACCAGAGGGAGAGGATCGAGGCTTCGGGCGGCCGCATCGCTGGACCGTTGGACAGGTGAGTGAAAAGGCTGGAACTCCGCTTTAACATCCGTTTTTCATCCGTTGTCTTCTGTTTTTCGCCCGATCCATTTTTTTGAACGGATGAAAAATAGGGCTTTCATCCATTAAAAAAAAACAGATGTTGACGGAAGAGCATGAAAACAGATGTAAATAGATAATCATCCATTAACATCCGTTTTTCCATTGGAGTGCATTGATGCCCGTTTTTCATCCGTCACTGGATTGATTAAAAACTGACAAATAGTCTGTATGTGTGAAAGGGGCCAAAGAGGGCCAATAAGTTTTTTGCATGCCTTGAAGTGCATTCTGTTAAGGCAAACCATTCACTTTCAATGGGCTCTTGACAAGCCTCAACACACAAAAAACTTACCAGCACTATTTCTGGCCAACGCAGAGCACCACAACATACGGGATGCAATTTTACCTCTTGTTGTGGGGCGCTGAGGAGAAAATTATACTTATTTACACTGTATATATGCACTAAGGCGCTATTACAAAAAGGTGCCAATGCACATTTAGCATGTACGGTTGTGTGTTATATTAATGATAGACAATAGTGAAGGGTTCTTAAAAGCCTACTTATTATGAAAAATCCTTATCTATGGACAGTCATTAGTCATGGCTTATATTGAAGCTGGCAGCTTTGGCCACGCAGAATAGGATGCAGCTTATGCGTAAAATCAGTCTGGTGAACAGTGTTTCTGCTGAAATATCAGTTTTTTATAGAATTACCCTTTAAAAGCTTAAAGATATGTCAATGGGCTGTTAAAGTGCACTCATTACCTACATAAAGTGTAAACGGCCATTTTGTAAGAGGAGAACCATTTATCTAGAAAGTAGCGCTTCATGTAAAACAGTAAACCTGGCCATGCACTAGTAGATTTGTGAACAAACATTTAACAAATTATTTGTACAAAAATTCTCAGTGCCTTGACAAATCTTTAAAAATACCTAAAAATGAAATGTATTTTACCATTCGATTTTGGAATGAATGTACTTTCCAGAACGAAAACCACATACATTGTTAGAATTTTTTTTTTTTTTAGAAAAGGTTTCTATCCCATTTCTTTGAATTTTCTTGTCACTGTGGTTGAAAATAAATGTTTGACTCCATTAATGATTAGAAAATTGAGCAAACCTTCTTAAAACTAAAACATTCAAACTAAATTCTACTAGTATAAGGCCAACTTAATTTTTTTGAAAAAACTGTAGAGAAAGTCCCTCAAGTCTATTCTTCCCACTGAAGGAACAAGTAACTTATTTACGAAGAGTAAGCATGGTTACACGATGGCCGTCACCACTGTGCATATTGACAGAAATAGTCATAACTGGTCTGGCATACAGAGAGAGGAGGAAACCAAGTAAAAAATAATGCTTGCCAGCTCTGTGTATCCTCCACCACCGGTGTGCTAGATGAATTCCTTACCCTCGAATGAACATTTGGAAATTTAGTGATATTATTCTTCTTTAGGGCTAAACAGAAGAAAACATAACATGATGGTTAAATAAAAACATGAGTGAGTGGTGAAGATAGTTTGAGCTCAGAATTCAGTTCCTCAGGATCAGTTAGCCACTGAAGCAAGAAGGAAGGAGGGACAGCTAGGGCCAAGTTAAGCAGAGCAAGATAGTGAACAAGATGAATGCCCTGTTAGCACAAGAAGCTTTGAATTATTGTTTTCAGAACTGTGACAGGTGTAAAGGCAAGCTGCTTTGTAAATTGGCTCCAGATAGATAATTAATACAGTAGCAATACCTGTTGAAAAGTAGAAGGAAAAAAAAGCCTTCCCAAGAAAACGACACAACAGGGAAATACAAACTCACAAAAGCACCTAGAATGCTCTAATATTCTTTTTCTACATGTGCTGTTATGAGTTTGCGCTTAAATTTTAGAGGGTCAGCCCACCCTGAAATTTTAGTTTATGGTGTGCTAGAGAGTTAAACCACCTGGTATCTTATATCTCCCTGGGACTTTATTGGTAAAAGCTCTGCACTTGAGTTCCTGGGTCTGCATACCTGCTGTGGACATATGAGGGGTTCCCATTTTTTTCTGCTGGATATTTTAAGCATTTTCTAGTTTGAAGAGTGCAAAAGGAGAAAGCAGTACTTGCAAAGGCAGAAAGGAAACCCACATTTCCAGACAGGAAGAGAGTCGGGAATTATTGCAGTAAAATCCTATTTATGGTGAATCCAGGGCATACAAGTAGCCATCGTCTTAGCTCACCAGGCATCATCTATAATTTTTGGGTGGTCTGACTCTTTTAAATTCAACAGAAAAGTGTTTTCTACAATAAGATCAGGACATGCTGCTATATACAGTTTTTTCTAGTTTCGAGACAATGTAAGAGTTTAGATATATGACCATAAAAAAAAAATGTGTGTATTAGTTATATACCCAATAGAGGAATTCATAAATTCAGATAATTCTTGACAGCAATGTCTATTGTGATTGACAATGAACATAAATGGTATTGTCTCAAAAATGAAAAAACTGATAAATACAAATGCTTGGAGGAGAAAGAATTTCATGCTTAGAATGCAGTAATTGTTCATGCAAATATACATGCAGTCATGTGTTAGAAAATACAGCGAGGATCTAAAGTCAAGAAAAACGGTACATTCATGTATGGTCACAAAACATTTTTGGCAAAACATGTAGCTCAAAAGGAAATTACACAAAATATAGTTTGGCTTTGATCACTTTAAACAGTGTATATATTTTTTCATTGAGAGCTGAGAAGCCACATTGTTGTTTTTTCCATTTTTTCCATTTTGTGTAGTAAAATAAGACTGTGGCCTAAGATTTCTAAAGCAACCAGTAAAATTACAGATGTGACAAAAGAACCTAAAGCCAAATTCGACTTTGAGTTTAAATCAACTAAATTCATTCCAGATGCATTGTTATTATTATAATACAGGATTTATAAAGTGACACCAGTTTGCACACTTGTGTATGTTTTGCACTTTAGAAATATCTATTAATTTCTCTGTTCTGACAGGCTGGAATACATAAACTGTTAGGGATACAGGAGGACTGTATTTGACCAACACTACCGTATGAAATCATTTTATTGGAGGTCATATAGAAAACTAAAAGAAATGTTGCCCTTGGGACTTTGGTGAGTTGCACCAAATAAAGTTGATAACAAATTTCTTAAAAAGTACACAATTTATTCCATATTAGGATTAAAAACAGACATATTGGACAATACATACTATATGTCATAATAAAATAGACAAAATACATATATGTTGACGTAAATTAGTTGAATGTATACAATATTACAAATACACTCAAATGGGTGCACAACAGACTGAAATCTACTTTTTAAGAAATTTGTTATCAACTTTATTTGGTGCAACTCACCAAAGTCCCATGGGCAAAATTCCATTTAGGTTTCTACATGTTTTAAGGGACTGAGTTCCACCAACATCTGCCAACGTACTTGTGGCCCTCATTTTCTTGTATATTGGAAGTCATATCTAACCAGCATCCTCAAGCGTGCATGTAGGTGTCGCCAGTGGATCCAACGTCTCCGCCCAGTGTGATGACATTGTAGCCACTCCCTAGCTGACATGTTGCTATCTCTGAGGAAGTCCAATTGGGATGCAGTGCATCAAGTGGGAAGTGGCTACGACATCATCAAGCTGGGCAGAGGAGTTGTGTGGCTGCTACAGTAGATGAGGGTATATACCTACATGCATGTCAGTTGATTTTGATTACATGTAAGTGGCTAAACTTATACTTTTTTTCACCTAAATAAAATATCAGCAGTGAGCATTATTGAGTTTGTTTATATTTCTCTATGAGCTATACCAGTACTAGTGCCCAAATGGCAGTGTAATTTCACCTGTTTATTTTAAATGAGCTGTTTTTGACTTCTTATTATCCTTAACCACCATAGAAGGTGAAAGCACATCTGAAGAGCACAGGGTGTTGGTGAGCTGTGCACAGAGGATCGGAATTTGGCACTTTATAGAGAAATTATTCTTTCCTCATACTTGATCAAAGACTTTTGGTTTTGGAAAAATCTACACTTTGTAGACTGGACAGAGTTGGTTATTATTAGTATTCACGGACACCAGTATTTATATTTTGTTTTTTGCATGTATATATTTTTGCTTACATACGTATATATTTTTTTGCACTCAGAATATATTGATTTTGTTTTGATGTATGCACATATATGTATGCTTTTGGCATATGTTTGGTCATATAGCTAGATAGAAAGTGGTAATATTATTAAAGAGGTTGTAAACTCAATTATTTTTTTTTGTCGTTTTCACCCTGAAAGAGAAACACATAATGAGCTAGTATGCATCGCATACTAGCTCATTATGCAATACTTACCTTAGAACGAGCCCCCGCCGTGCCTTCCGCTCACCTCTATGACGGGCGACATGTTCAGTCTCCCGTCTTCTGGGATCTTCCGTCATCTGATTGGCCAGAGCCGCGGTGACGTCACTCCCGCGCACGCGCGCGGGAGCCGACGGGCACGGCACGGGACTCTGAAGGAACGGCACCAGCGGCCGTTCCTTCAGAGCGCATGCGCCGGTGATGTCACTGGCTGCATGTAAGGTAATGATCTCCTAAACGGTACATGTTTAGGAGATATTTACAGTACCTATAGGTAAGCCTTATCATAGGCTTACCTACAGGTACAACTTGCAGAGGAGGGTTTACTGCCTCTTTAAGTATTAGATTGACTTGTGAGGAGAGCTGCACTATGCATGTATTTATGTTTATGTTAGTTGTGTGAATCACAAGTTGTGTTAGAAGATTCAGTAATTATATTTGAGACACAGGTAGGATTCTGTAAAGCAGCATGGGGACACTTATCTATTTTTATATTAGAGGCTCATAGTTTTGAGGAGTAAGGCCCAACATCCTATATTCTCCTTAGATATTGTATTTTGGAGCCTGTCCTGGTTAGGTTGAGTATTCAATGATGCCCAGCCTCCGCTGTTTAGCCCACTCTTGTTCAGGGACATTGGTTCCAATGTTCATACACTGTTTAAATGTCATCAAGCCAATTTATTTTAGGTGTAATTTCTCACAAATGCATAAATGACATGTCAATGAAAATGGCACATTTGATAAAATATCACTGAACACAATCCCAGATGCATTAAGACTCCCTTGTCACAGTAACCCTTCTCATTTCACAGTGCTCACAAACCAGTCTTTATGTAGCTGATCAGCTTGTTGTATGACTCATGCACAACAGGTGGGAGACAAGATGGAGGAGGAAAGGTTCAGCTGATGGCATGCAATGAGATGGCAAATAACACAACGCCACAGGAAAAGCAGGCAAATAAAACCCACTCTGGTATCTGTGGGAATGTCTAAATATGAAAATAGTATTGGAAAACCTACAGCAACCTTTTTGTGTTAAGAGCATCAGGTGAGAGAGAATTTATTTAGTAATGGAATTCCTCATTGAGAACGGGGTCGCAGAAAAACCGTGAGCTGCGCTTGGCTGTTCGAGCGGTAAATGGCACTGTCTTCAGCACTGCATGGGAAATAACAGCCAAACAAGACAAACAACAGATTAAGAAGCAAAGATCTACTGCATTAGTATACTGGTTAGTGCTCTGCTGAGGCAATAGGCTTTACAATGCTTCATAAACAAGGCCAGCTTTTGTAAGCCCAGAAGGTCAAAGCTTTGTAGAGATTAATTAGAGCAATAAGCATATCACGTAGACACTTGCAGTTAATGAAAAGACAAATAGTAACAATGGTACCAGAATAACAGTATTTTCTAGCAGACAAAGTTGAACATTCAGAATCCCAAGAGCTGTTGAGAACTTGCCTCAGAGATCAGGGTTTGAAATACTCAGAGCAGGGATGCTCAAACTATGGCCCTCCAGCTGTTGCAGAACTACACATCCCATGAGGCATTGTAAAACTCTGACATTCACAGACATGACCTCACATGAAGTAGCACAATTTAAAAGTAGCATTTCAGTAGGATTTTAGGAGCTACTTGAAAGACATCTGTACAGCTTTATGCACAAATGTCTATTGAAGTCGCACCTAAAATCTGAAAAAGTAGTGCAGGAACTACTTTTGCAAAGTCGGCGTTGCACCGTTTGGAACGGTGCCATTGCTGGCAATAAGATGCAACTTGTAATGCGATTTGACCTTGACATATCACTCTAGTGTGAACGAGGACTTAGAAGCATTTCAGAGCTAAACTACACAGGAGGGTTTAATTGCTTTCTTTTGAGAGATTTAACAACTTGCTGGCAGTCACTTCAATCGGATAGAGCAGTGATGGTGAACCTTGGCACCCCAGATGTTTTGGAACTACATTTCCCTTGATGCCCCACTACACTGCAGAGTGCATGAGCATCATGGGAAATGTAGTTCCAAAACATCTGGGGTGCAAAGGTTCGCCATCACTGGGCTAGAGCTACACAGGGGATTTTTAGCAGAGATGTATAGTAACTAAGTAGAACTACTTCACTACTGTACTTAAGTACCGAAAGGCGGTATCTGTACTTTCCTAGAGTAGACTTTTTTTCTCCTACTTCCACTTTTACTTCACTACATTTTTTCGATTATTTCAATACTTCTACTCTGATATTTTTTTTTTGTGCTGCATAGTTACTCCTTACAATTATAAATATTACCACTGCCAGAACAGTAGATGGCAGGTTTCATGAAGCTCAAAAAAATATGTATAATGTGATGTGTACTTTTGACTTTTGACTTCTTTCTTTAATAACTTTAACTTTAATAAACTTTTGACTTCTTTCTTTAATAACTACATTACACAGTACTTGTACTTTTACTTTAAGTACTTGAGTAGCAAATTTTTTTTTAAAACTACTTGCAATACTTAAGTACAAAAAATGTTGAATACTTTAGTACTTCTACTCAAGTCACTTTTTGATCGAGCACTTCCACTTCTACTCAAGTCACTTTTTGATCGAGCACTTGTACTTTTACTCAAGTATGGGTTTCGAGTACTTTATACAACTCTGATTTTTAGTAAGTCAATCATTCTACTAAAACTGCTAGCAACTTATTACTATAAGTGGAAACTGGTTGTAAAGCAAAAGGAGTAAATAACTTCCAATGGAGTAAGATACATAAATTGCAGGTCTTGCATGATCACACAATGCTCCAATCATGATGATGACTGGTACTGGAAAGTGGTTACATCTCTAAGTATCAAGATATTAAAGCTGCCTGTGTAGCTCCCTTTGGAGTATATGCCAGTACTGGGAAATCATGGAAGCTACCATCCCTGACCTCCTAAGGCCCCTTTCACACTACGTCAGTTGTCATCCATTTTTCGTCAGTTGTTATCAGTTTTTCGTCAGTTGTTATCCGTCTTTCATCCGTTGTCATCCGTTTTTACATAGAGATGCATTGATGTCCGTTTTTCATCCGTCAACGGATGGATGAAAAACTGACAAACTGACAGCGTGTGTGAAAGGGGCCTAAAGCTAGCTGTCTCTGTCTTACATACATTGAGTCACTGACCTGAAGCAAGCATGCATCCTTGTTCCAAGTCAGCAATGCAAAAGTATTGAATGCCATTGGATCAGCATGGAAAGACAGGCACCTAGCACTCTTAGAAGGAGACATCAACTATGGCGATCTACATGTTCCCCAAGTATAGGTTCCTTCAAAGAAATGTCCATCTTCAGGAGTCCTATATATCCTTTAATAGCTCCTATTGAGAGGTCTGCAGAAGCAGTTTGAGCACAAAACTACTAATGTGTAAACATTCCTTCACTTTACATTCTAATGGTGAGGCTTCAGCATGGACACTCTTATCTTAACAAAATAAAAGGCTCTGTGGTAGGCACTTTTACATGTTGCACCCAGAGACTTTGAAGTGAACTACAGAAATAAAGAAGCGGTCATAGTGACCTTGTTTTTAACGGTTCAGGGTCAGGACTGACAATCCTATTCCTGGCTTTACCTAGTGAGTCACTAACCTGGAACAAAGGATGTAGCCATTGAAGTCTAGGCTTTCACCCTGCATTTATCTTTCAGGTCAGTGACTCAGATGAAGGTAGAGATGAACTAGGTAGAGATGAAGATAGTGAAAAAACAAATCTAGCAATGGCAGCTATCATATTTTACCTCCACTTTAAGAAAACCTTAACCGTTGCAATAAATAGAAGGTTCCAGTACATACTTGTACCTGTTACATGCTGCCTTCAAGAGCACTCTCTTAACATGTTCCTGAACTGCCAAAGCAAATACTAAGGATAGTCATAGGATAGAAATACTCCTGCCCCATCCCATGTGACAATGACTGGATCTCTTGGCAAGACAATTAAAGTCTTGGCAGTGCATTTTAGGATGTAGGCAGCTATCTATGCATTGACTTTTTGGATGCCAGTATTTGTATAGCAGCTTGGGAGGCCCTTTGCTAGGCTGTTATGTAACAGGAAGGAAATACTAGTAATTACTCTTTTATGCAAATATTGCTTTAAAACTACTTTAACTTTTGTTTTAAATAAACATTCATATTAAGTGCAGGATTACTTACAATGCCCTCATGGGTTTGACATTATAAGCCAGAGGAATCAGAGGAGTATACCAAATAAACAAAGTGCTAGGCACTGTCTAGGTACCCATACTCAGGAATGCCTGTACGACTTTTCATGTGAGTGATAAACTTATACATTGTAAAGAGATTTTTGTCGGTCATGGTCAAAAGCAGTGAGATGAAACATTTCTTCAGATCTCTTTTCAAGATCTTGCATGTCGACATTGAGCTATTGCACCTAGTAAGGAGACAGATCCATACCTTAGGTAGCCAATATGTGAAGATTACTTTATTTGCTTACATATGGCTGGGACTCTGCAGACCCCTTTCAGACCCATGGGTGGAGAAAAGGTGTAGGGGGGATAGAAATAGAGTTTCACCACTTAGCACTGTGCAGGGATAGATTTACCATTACGCACAGTAGGCCTGTGCCTATAGATAGCAGAGGCAAAGAGTCAGCCCTGTTTATTTATTGACCACCATTTTGTTCTATCATGTGTAAAACTACAATCATTTCATATAAACTTTACATATTTTCACAATATTAAAAGCCAGATTTGCCATTAAATTATGAAAATGTTCTGTGTAATAGAGGCGATTATAGCAAAAGTATATTGCTTTGATACATACATGGATTGCCATACATTGATTTAACCTGATGATAAAGTCCTATGTGTCTGGCTGACTCACCAATGTTGAATGGCAATTCCTGAGTGGATATGGGTACCATTACAGCTCCTTGCTAAAGCTTTTTATGAGACATATAAGCAGAAGACAGTCCACTGAGAAAACTTTCTGTTAGTGTAATTCATAGAGAAGCAAGATTCAGTTATCCTCCAGAGTGTTTGGAGGACAGAGCAGGGCTTGGGCATGCACAAATCCAGTGCCTCTACTTAGACATCTACTAGATTGCATGTTATTGGCTGCAGTGCTGAAAAGTTCCACAACCTGCAGTCTTCTATGCACTAAAAAGCAGTAAGCTGGCTTTTATCCTAACAAACTACACTGGACTAGTAAAAGAACATAAATCAGAGCAGTACCTGATAAGAACCCCGGGTAATTGGTAATAGCTGACGCATGAAACATCATACAGTGAAATCGTTGGTAATTGACAAAGCAAATCATCAGACTTATTTAACAAAATACAGAATTTGGAAAGTGTAGAATCTCAAAGCAACCAATCAGAATTCATATTTTACTGGCCTGTTTACAGTAAGTCAAATCTAATTGGCTGCTCTAGGATGCTACATTCTCTCTGCTCTCCACCCATATTGGGTGCTAAAACCCAACTCCAGCCAAACCATTTTTTTTTTGTTTTGAATAAAGGGTGGATGGGATAGAACCATTGTGTAGTTCTGATTTGTGGTGTGTGTCCCTGATTTTCCCTGACATCCTGTTGACACAGGAAATGAGAAATCTTTCTAGTGAGAACGTCTATCAGGTTCTTTTTACTTTCTGTGCGTTTTTGACATTGAAAACTTCTCTTTCATTTTTTGTCCTGCTGTCACAGAGACAGTCAGCGAGGTCAAATCTCCCAAGTAGGGTCACAGATGAAATAAAAACCTAAAGAATTCCAGGTATAGCACTTTTCATATATTTACATTGTAATTATGCATATGCTATACCTGTGGGATACCCTGTAGAAGCACTGCTCCTTTAGTGATCTCCACTTGCTTCTAGGTCCTGTGCCAAGCAGCTCCCCTGCTGCATTATGAACAGAAGAGGCAGACCGCTTGACACAGGGTGCCATTCAGAAAATGCTTTGCATTTTCTCAATGAAGGAAAAACATTCTCTGATTGGATGAGGTGGAAAGGTGGGGCAGTGATGTCATGATCTGGACCAATGTAACTATGTGAAACACGCCATACTTGGAATTCCTCTTTAACCACTTCCCCCTTTGACGTCCTCCCAAGCTGCTTTACAGCGCGACCTGTCATCGGCTGTGTCCATCGGACATAGCTGATGATCTATCACTGTACCGGCCCAATGCCGGTACCATGCAACCTCTGTAACCAATCACAGCAGATTACATGACAACTGTAAACAGCAGATGGCTTTCTTTCATGCCATTCATTGTGTACAATTGTGTTGCTAGCTGTGATTAGTCACAGTAATCACATGTACAGACAGGGCCAATCACAGCCCATCTGTAGCATGTGATTAGTTGTTGCCAATCACAGCTAATCCCAACAATAAATACTGAATGAATGAGTTTCATTCAGTAAAAATGGTTGTTTATACCAATAAAACTCATTGATATAAGCAATCATAATGTGTAAAAAAAATAAAAATAACTAAATCCTGATCACTTTCACAGAGTAGTACCATGTTACTATTGTAACACTGTATTGCTCTGGTTACAGGGGTAAAAAAAATATTAAAAATGTAATCAAAAAGTAAAACAATAGAAAATAAATTATTAAATTAATTTTTTGTTTTTACATACTGTCACCAGTCTCCCTGATCACCTCTGCACAAGTTATATGATGATGCTGTACTGCATTGGTGACAGTTTTTGAAAGTTTGTAAGAAAAAAAGAAAAATAGAAAAAGTGAAATTATTTTTTTTTTAATTTCTTTATTTTCTAAAAAAAAAAAAAAGACAAAAATATACAACTTCAAAAAACTCACAATGCCTCTTACTAAATACCTTGGACTGTCTACTTTTCAAAAGGGGGTCATTTGGGGGATATCTGTTCTGTCCTGACATTTTTGGGCCTCAAGAAATGAGATAGTCCGTCAGTACATAAGGATTGATCAATTTTCAGATATATAACATAGTTTGTGGACTCTATAACTTTTCTACAAACTAAATAACAGAGATGTATAGTAACGAAGTAGAACTACTTAAGTACTGTACTTAAGTACCGAAATGCGGTATCTGTACTTTCCTAGAGTAGAATTTTTTTCTCCTACTTCTACTTTTACTTCACTACATTTTTTCGATGATTTCGATACTTCTACTCAAGTATTTTTTTTTTTGTGCTGCATAGTTACTCGTTACTTTTAAAAAAATTACCACTGCCAGAACAGTAGATGGCAGGTTGCATAAAGCTCAAAAAAATGTGTATAATGTCATTTGTAAATCAGCGCATACAAAAATAAAGGCTGTGTATAATAAAAGCTGCTATACCAAATCTTTCCAATAAAAAGAAAATATGAAACAAACAAATAAATTGTGCTACAGCGCTTAAAGTGCATCAAGAAACTACTAACAAACACAGGTTAATCATTTGAATAAATCATTTGAAATAATAAAAACAATATGATGTTCAAACTTTTGACTTCTTTCTTTAATAACTACATAACACAGTACTTGTACTTCTACTTTCAGTACTTGAGTAGAAATTTTTTTTCAAAACTACTGGTACTTTTTACTTTTAGTACTTAAGTAGCAAATTTTTTGAAAAAACTACTTGCAATACTTAAGTAAATAAAATGTTGAATACTTTAGTACTTCTACTTAAGTAACTTTTTCTGCGAGCACTTCCACTTCTACTCAAGTAATTTTTTGATCGAGCACTTGTACTTTTACTCAAGTAGAAATTTTGAGTACTTTATACAAGTCTGCTAAATAATAAACACTGTTTTGGGTTATTTTCACCAAAGAAATGTAACAGAATATATTTTGGCCTAAATTTATGAAGAAATATTTTTTTTTGCAAAACTTTATAACAGAAACTGTTATTTTTTTTTTCAAAATGTTCGTCTTTTTTAGTTTATTTAGCAAAAAATTTTAAAAAACAAGTGGTGATTAAATACCACCAAAAGAAAGTTCTATTTATGTGGGAAAAAAATGCTAAAAATGTCATGAGTACAGTATATCTGGGTTCGTACACATTTTTACCAATAAAATTCCATGACTTTTCCGTGACTTCCAAGTAAATATTCATGACCTAATGTTTCATGAAATGTCTATGTAACTATTGTAATTTAACCAATCTTATCAACTATATTTGAATATACTGAAGAAAGAAAAAGATTTGATGGGCGCTCCTGCTTGGGGATAAAGCTTCAGTTCAGGCAGTCATGATGGATATGGTGCAGCCAGACTGGTATTAATGGCACAGATGCACAAATGCGGCGCATACATCGAGGGCAGCTCTTTGTTAGGCCAATGCAACAGTCCCACGAACAGGCAGAAAAGAGAGAAAGGCGCCACTCAGTGTAGCAGATGTAAATAATTTTATTGAAACATATTAAAAACTTACATGAAGATAAGCGTCTATCTTCATACCTCGGCATCCTTCCGGGTCAGCGGTGTTTCCGTCCCTGAGGCTGGCCAGCAGCTGGGAGATGACACTAGGGGAGAACCAATCCGGGGACTTAGATCGAGGCAGCGGTGAAGCGCATACCTCACTGGAGGGCCGCACGAACGTAATGACGTGGGGGAAGGGGGCGGTAACCGGCAAGGAGTGGTTCACGCATGCTCCAAAAACCGGTTAACGCCCCCCCCCCCCGCGTCATTACATTCGTGCGGCCCTCCAGTGAGGTATGCGCTTCACCACTGCCTCAATCTGACTGATTCCCCGAATTGGTTCTCCCCTAGTGTCATCTCCCGGCTGCTGGCCAGCCTCAGGGACGGAAACACAGCGGACCAAGAAGGACGCCAAGCTGTGAAGATAGACGCTTATGTTCATGTAAGTTTTTAATGTGTCAATAAAATTATTTACATCTGCTACACTGAGTGGCGCCTTTCTCTCTTTCTGCATATTCGAATATACAGGGATTGTGAAACAAATTTCCATGACTTTTCCAAAACTTTATGGGTTAAATTATTTTCCAAAACTTTTCCAGGCCTGGAAATTGCCATTTTAAAATTCCATGACTTTACCAGGTTTTTCATGACCGTATGAACCCTGCGTATTGCATGACCGTGCAATTGTCATTTAAAGTGTGACAGCGCTGAAAGCTGCTTGGGCAGGAAGGGGGTAAAAGTGCCCGGTATTGAAGTGGTTAAGTAAAGTAGTTGCTCTTCCCAAGACTATTTAATGAAAAAAAGAAAAAAAAGTTTTGACTGGAGTTGGGCCAATTAAATCACCTTACACTTGTCCAAATGCCCTAATAACAGCCAATGGTACATGTTCTTTTGGCTCATATGCTTTCAATTTTGATATTTTCTATAAAACTTTTAGTCTGAAAGCTTTTCTGCTCATTACTTAACTGGTTGTGAAGCATGACACTCACACCTGCCACACTGCTTGCACAAATCATTGCAAGGCTGGTGTAATCTACCTGTATAACGCCATCTATCAAAATGAACAGTCTCGCTAAAACAACGTTACACGATTAGTCAGGGCATGAAAAGCCAGGCCAATAGAAAGCCAGAATAGCTCTTACCTGTGATTATATCCTCAATGGCTCCATCTTTGCCTTCATAAACATGTCTATTATCTTTAACTTGTTTTCTCCTCAGCTCTGCTATTAACTCCTGCTGCTGTCGTTTCGATTTATGTGAAGGAGACTGCAAGAAAGCAAAATAATAGATTATTGTAGACTGTAGACAATGGACCACATGCTGAAAATTGTAGCAAGGAAATATTTGCATTAAGAAGCTTAAAGTGTTTGCACCCCAAAATGTTTTTTAATCATCCTAAAGTGACTGTAAAGGTAAAGATTTTAAAAAAACATGCCTATACCTACCTGCTTTGTGCAATCTAATTGCACAGAGCGGCTGCGAACCTCCTCTTCTAGAGTTCACCACCTGTGCTTCTCTCCCCTCCTCTTTGTTCAGTGCCTCCATGGAAAGCCGCTTCCCATGGGGGCAGTCATGCATGCTCGCTCCTGAGCCCCATTGCTGCTTCTACTGACACAGACATCAGGACTCCCCCCCTCTCCAGCTCCATCATCACTGGCTTTGATTGACAGCACTGGGAACCAATGGCTCCCCATGCCCCAGCAAAGCCAGCAAAACCTCAAAGTGAGGGGAGAGAAGAGCTTCAGACGTGCACAATGCTGGATTGAATGGGGGCTCAGGTAAGTAAACAAGGGGATGAGGGGGGATGCTGATGCCTAAACATTTTTTTATCTTAATGCAAGGAATACATGAAGGTAAAAATGTTTAGTCTTTAGAACCACTAGGTTCTAGGAAATTATATATAAACCCCTGTTAGTTTTTTTTCTTTTCTTTTTTTTTGTCATCCATGTCTTTTTGAGGAGATTTCCCTTCACTTCCTGTCCATTAAACACAACAGGAAGTGAGAAGAAGTCTCTCCAAAGTGAGGAAAATCCCAGTTTGACACCTGTCACTGGGATAGGTGTCCCTATTGAAAGACTTCTCTCTATTCCTTTTTTGGTAACAACTTAAATGTTGGATTTCCCATCACTTTCTGTATTGGTGACCATAGTCATAGCAAGCAGTGAGGAGACACGTCTTTCAGGAAACACAGACTGCAATAATAATCCATCAGTAGTTCTAAGATCTCATTCACATGGGATGATTACATCCATGCCCCATGCAGGGCCATGTTTTACTGGAGATCTATACTCAAATTGGCAAAACAAATTTCATAGAAAAGATGACCATATATTAGGGGCCAAGCCAAAATAATATAAAAGGAGAGGAAAAAAAGAAGGAAAGAAAGGGGAGGGGGTTTAACCAACATGGGAGCCCCCAATCCGATAATGTCAAAACTGACCGGTCCACAAGATAGGGATATCAAGCCATAGAGGCCACCATAATATTATATGCAGGCCCAGCAGATATCCCAATGGAACGTATGACACCCCCACTAATACTAATGACCCCTACTACTAATACTCTGTAGTTTACAAGTATGTCGTATTTGTTAATGTAAAGTCTTGACATTTTATCCATGGTAACTAATATGTTTTTCATCGCTATGCCATGTTATTGATGACAATGTTTCCTATACAAAGTAGTAACCACTAGAAGGTGCTAGAGGGTGCATCTATATCTTTGCATCAGAGATAAAATCCACATCCTAGCTGAACAAATGCTATCAAATTAATACTGTATCTAAGGTGCTTGAAATGTTTTTTCTTATTATGCTAGTCAAAGCTGTTTCAGATGAACAATAAAACAAACACAAGTTTTTCTAGCAAAACAATAGAGTTGAACCTTTTGATCTTGTTGGTCCATCATGGCTTCTTGTTCTAAGAGTTTCTCCATGAGGGCCTGTTCCTGTTTTTTTCTTAGTTCATTCTCCTCATCTGCTAGCTAAGAGACAGAAAATGAAAGAAAATTGAGAAAAACCTGCCAAAAGCAGTAGAATTTTAACACATGCAAACCTGTCCAATAATCAGACTGAACTGACTGAAACATTCAGAATACTCCCAAAAATGAATTGCAAATCATTTTTCTTCCTTCACCATCTCTATTTGCTATGCTAATTATGCCAGCAATCATTAAAGTGGATTTCCAGATAAATATAAATGACAAATTGATTAAAACATGATTTTTTTCTTATTATTTTTAAAGCAAGCAGTGGTGCAGCTTGTCATGTGATTTGACCGTTTAAAATCACGTGACAAGTCTCAACCTATTTGTGCCTATGGAACCATTCAAATCAGGGTGAACCTGCACCGATTTGAAAACTTTTCCTGCACTATTTTTATGCGATTTCATGCGTGACTTGCATAGACATCTGTACATGTAGTCGCGCAGATGTCAGCAAGCCACACATGAAATTGCACTGACCTTCGGCTTTGAAATCGCGCTGAAATAGCATGATTTCAAAGAAACATTCGGTGTGAATGGGGTGTTAGTTGAAGTACCTGAATTTGACTTGGTAGCTGCCTCTTTTAGTCTTTGTACAGCAGAGCTCAGACTATGGGAAAGAGAAGCAACAAAACAAGCCAGTTGTACTGCAGTGCAAGGGCCAGGCTGATAGGAGGAGAGAGCAGAGTGACAGCAAATGAGCTTGTTACAGTGCTGCTTCTCCTTTCACTGTCTAGTCACAGGTTGGGGGTGGTGAGGAAACCGGTATCAGGACAATATCCCCCCGGACATCATCCCCCGGGCAATATCCCCTGGGACAATATCCCCCTGGAAAACATCCCCTGGACATAATCCCCCCGGGACAACATCCCCCGGGCCATATCCCCCGGGACAATATCCCCCGGGCCATATCCCCCGGGACAATATCCCCCTGGACATAATCCCCCCGGATAATATCCCCCCGGGACAACATCCTCCGGGCAATATCCCCCGGGACAATATCCCCCCGGAAAACATCCCCCTAGACAAAGGGTTAGGGTTAGAGGGTTAGGGTTAGAGGGGGGATATTGTCTAAGGGGGATGTTGTCCAGGGGGGGGATATTGTCCGGGGGGGATGTTGTCCAGGGGGGATATTTTTCGGGGGGATATTGTCCAGGGGGGATATTGTACGGGGGGATATTGTCGTAGAATCGAGGAAACCTAATTGTAGCAGAGAAAAGGCCTTCTGCCCAGTCAGACAGGGTTGTGCTGTGTGAATGAGCTGTGTAAATGTCAGAACTGGATGGACAATATAGATAAAAACACATTCTATATATGTAGTTTGTCTTTGTATTGCATAGTATACTGCATTAAGATTTAAATATACTGTTATTCAAAGTTTTAAAAAATAATAACAATATATTTATAAATTACTGACAGTAGAAGTGACATATCCCTCGATAGGTAACCAAGTAAATGGAGGCACAATGAGTGTCGCTGATTTAGCTTTACTGGCATTTAGTAGTGTGACAGTTGATTGTATTGGAGGTACGCGAGGTGTACTGCACGAAGCATAAATAGAATAATTTAAAGGGAAGCTGTCATGATAGAAATATGGGGCTTCCTTCGCTGATTTTATTTTTAAAGATTAAACTTTGGGCTTTTCATCCTATCCCTGACTTCACTATAAAGTAAGTGAATCAGAGCATATGTCAGGGCAAAACATGCAATGCATACTAGCACATTATGTAATTGCCTTGCGGGGAATTTTTTTTGTTTTTCCAATGCCGTGGCTTAATAATCATTTCCACTGTCTTCTTATCCACAGCATAGGAACTAATTGACTTGTAGTTCAAGATAATAACCAGGAGGGATAAAAAAGGTCTCCTTAAAGCTGAGCTCAACCCAAAAAGAGGAAGCTCCGCTTGTCTGGCTGCCCTGGCAGCTTCGCAGCTGGTTTCCTACTGTGCATGCGCTAATCGCGCTACACTCTGTGATTGGGCCGGCTGCAGGGGGAAGGAGGAGGGGCTGAACTTCCCGCTCACTTTTTCGTGACAAACTCAGCCAGAAGTGGGAGCAGGTACCTGTCAAAACCAGGTACCCCCCCTCCAAAAGGTGCCAAATGTGGCAGCGGGGGGGGGGGGGGGTACCTGGTTTTGACAGGTACCTGCTCCCACTTCTGGCTGAGTTTTTCACGAAAGTGAGCCGGATGTTCAGCCCCTCCTCCTTCCCCCTGCAGCCGGCCCAATCACAGAGTGCATCGCGATTAGCGTATGAACAGTAGGAAACCAGCTGCAAAGCCGCCAGGCTTCACTGCCGGTTTCCCTTAGCCGAAAAGGGGGCTCCAGCACCCAATGGCCAATTCAAGAATCGGCTCGGGTGAGGACACCGCTGAATGCCTGGACAGGTAAGTGCCTTAATAATTTTTGGAGGGGGCGGCCAGAACTCCGCTTTAAGATAACACAGGAACAGAGCACAGAACCACTTTGAAAAACTGTGAGGAGTCAGCTCTTTATTGCAGAAGAGGTTTGCTATGTCTCCTCTGCAATCACAAACACTTACCTGCCTGCTCGTAGTCTTCTACTGAATGTACACAGAGCTGCACATGCACAGCTCAGCATGCATTCCTGGCACAAAGTGGCTGTGCTGGAATGAGTGACTCACGCTTGCATGTGCGAGATGACATCATTCCCCCACCAGCCAATCAAGAGGCCAAAAACCTGGAAGAGGTTGGGGAGAGGATGAGAGTGGCCAGCGAGGGATGTGACCACCGCATCTCTGGAGGCGAATATTTCAGGAGGTTTAGTTCTGCTTAAAATTACACAGCAAATATGACAAAGACATAAAATGTGAAACAGGACAAAAAAACTGACAGAAGAGCTGATTCCTATTCCCTTCATGTTGGTTTATCCTGTAAGACAATGAAAATCTTCTGACCTTGTAGGCTTTCACGAATCGGACGAAAACAGGGAAGAATACAGATGGGGGAGTGGTTTTAGGATTTTCACCAAAATATTTCACTACCTCATCAAAGGCATCCTGAAAAACAACAGTGAACCTTCATTATTTATCTCAGCAAAGCCAAATCGCATTACATTGTTTCAATTAATCATCTTTTAATAATCCTGGAGGAGCTTTCTATCTGCAAACACAGTACAGAACAAAAAAAGAAAACAATTAACTGGATGACGTGGGAAGCAGATTTTATTTGCAGTGTAGAGTAAATAAAATAACATTTATGTTATATAACATGAAATAAAAGAATATTAAACTGGTAATAATGGCAAAAATGCAGTACTACTGAGTCAAACGTATATTCATACACACTTTGTATTACTTCTGTCCCTTTATATCAATGATTCATTATATTTTTCTGGTGTGATTTTGGGCCTTTGGTTCTCTTCTGAAATCCTTTTATCGTTTTTTTTTTGGTTTTCTAATCCCCAGCTAACATACAGATGCAGCTGCCTGCTGTATGTCTATTGATAATAGCTACTGTGACAGTTTGCACTTACGGCCCGTACACACGATCAGAAAATCGGACGTAAAATACCGCTTTCGAAGCAATCATACAATAATCTAATGTTTAGTACACAGCTGGAACTGATCGCGGCAGTTCATCCGATATTATCCGAAGGGGCAAACAAGAAAGTTTTTTCTCATACGATACCAGATTGCACGATTTTAGTTTAATCCGTACAACCTTCATCTGAAAATATAATACAAATACAATACAATACATAACATCACTTCTGAATTTTTATTCTGTCCTACTAGAATTTTCATAACTTTAGTAAACTCTTTATTTTCGATATGGAGACTAGCATGCAAAAAAAAAAAAAAAATGGACAGTCATTCGACCGATAATCTCATCGTGTGTACGAGGCATTAGACAGACTGCACCCTCCTGTGATATTAGTCATTCAATGCCAGAGTATCTCCAATATCACAGGAAATATTGGAGATACTCTGGCATTGAATGACTAAAGGAGTAGAACATGTTCACTTTGCAAAATAATTTCTACTTAGCTAAGTGAATGTGGTGAAAATTAATTTTGGAAAAAATGTGCAAGGAAAAGTAAAAAAAACAAAAAAAAAAAAACAGGATTTTTGAGCTTCACCTCATTCACTAAGCTAAGTGAAAATTATTTTGCAAAGTGGACATGCTCTACTCCTTTAGTAAACCAATTTCAGTTTGGGAAATCTCATCTGCCACTTGCCACTAGATGATACAGATTATGAAAATGAATGACAAAAGTAAATAATCCGGGTACCACACACATGGAAGATCTCATTATTAGAAAACATGTATAAGAAATAAGCAGGGTATTCAACCCACTACATTCCACCAATAATTGTTTTTTGGGTGGAATGACCCTTTAATTATATCAGCAGCCCAGAAGTTATTTCCCCTGCTTGCAGAGTACAGTATATATTGTTCTAGATCATTTAGGCTGAGACATAAAAAAAAATAAGTAAAAGATGTGGGATTTAGGCATCGTTGAGAGCCAGTTACTAGAGGACATCAATTATCTCATAAAACAAGGAAAAACATGCCGTTTGGTACCGACTTACTTGAGAGATTTTGGCATCATCCTGCAACTTCTTCAGCCTCCCTTCACTGTTCTGTATGAATTCTTTGAGCATTATGTTGTGATCATGCATGGTGTACTCTCGTTTTGTCAGATCCATCCCTCGCTGAAGTTCCTTAACATCCAAAAGGACATTTTCAAGGGAGACTGCAAAACAACACCCACGGTTCACTGGGAATTTGTGCAACATTGGAATATAAATGCAATACCTTTTATGACCATGTGAAGGAGCTGACGCTGCACGGAAAGACTATATGACAATAAAAACGCAGTACAGGTAAAGGACAAAATGGTTTTGGGACCTGGGGAACCCATACACAGGTACAACCAACATTCAGCTCAGATTTTTCTTTGCACGTGTATTTGAAGATGTGTGCAAGGATCAGACCATGAAGATCAGATGGTCAGTCAGACTATGTGATTATATGTATATTGTCCTATAATGTTCATATTCACAAAAACAGCGAAAAAAAAATGCAAATAGATCATCAAATAGCAAGACTTACAATAAAAAAAAAAATTACTCTAGCAAATACTGAAATGATACAACACAGAGGAAACACATACAAGGGATCTGTTTTACTTGCCAAATCTCTATTCATTCAGTCCTGAGATATACATAACCCCATCACAGAGCATTGCTGAGAGGAAGACATCACTAACTCTGTTACAGTAAAACAATACACTGCTGTCAACTTTTCGCTCTCAGCCTGCTGGACACTGAAGGAGCAGAAGCAGAGCAATGAGCATGAAATCATCCCTTTGCTCTCTGTTCTAAGCTTGCTTCTTTACTGTATTTACATGCAGCTCCAATGATTGGCTCCTAATATTGCTCCCCTTCCCTCTTTCCCATCTTGGGCTCTGCTGTCAGGGACTGCGAAAGGATTCTATCAAGTCAAATTTGGGCACTTACATTGCTTTCATGAAAAGATGTTTGATGATTTACTAATTTATACATAACTACATTAAAAGAGAAGTGTGGGATCTGAAAAAAAAAAAAAATGTATACGCACCTAGATGGCTGCAACACCGACCCGAGCTGCAGCTGACCCCCGGCCGGCTGTACACCAAAAACCGAGCAATCAAACACCACCGATCGCTCAGTTCTCGGGTATATTCTGAGCAGCAGAGTGGTGACTGCCAATCACTGCTTTCTGCTCTGCTACTCCGGCACTCACTGGAGTGTCAGGCTGGGGCGGTGGCAGGATCCGGGCAGATCTCGTTATTATTGTCAGGATCCCTGAAAAGCCTGGAAATGGCTAAATTTACACACACAAGTAAGGGCTCTTTCACACGGGCGTTGCGATCAGATCCACCTGTCAGTTTTTTAGGCGGATCTGATCGGATGCCCCATTCAGCCCTATGGAGCAGCGGATGTCAGCGGTGACATGTCCGCTGACACCCGCTGCCATCCGCATCCGATCCTGTCCGTGAAATCTGGACGGATGGAAACCCTATTTTCCATCAGTCCTGGGGATCGGATCGGATTGGATGAGAGCGGACAGGCGGTCCGCTCTCATCCGATTCCCCATAGAGAGCAGCGGGGCTCTGACACCTCCCTCTCCGCACACAGTGCGGAGACGGAGCAGTCATCCGCCGGCTCAGCGGGGATCGGCGGATCTATCCCCGCTGCGTAGAGCACGGTCCGCAACGGAATGCGGACTGTGTGAAAGGGGCCTAAGTGCCCATTTACAATTTTTGGAGTGCATTAACCTGTTATGCCACGTGTTATTGGGCATTGCATTATGGCAGCTAATTGAAATCATTGGGCAGCCAATGCACCAAAATGTCTCAAAATGTAGACATATCACAACATTTTTAATGCAATGCACTATGGTGTCACCATGCTTAATAGCATCCTGAGTGCCTTAGCGCATTGGGGTCTCATTAAAAATGAATGGCACCGCAATGCATTTTCTGTACCTTGCCATGCATTCCCACAATGGATAGATGTGAATGTGCCCAGACGAATTTTTCCTTTTGTATATAGACTAGAGCACATCATTAAAAGTTTCAATTAGAGAGAGAGCCTGAAGGCCAACCACCTCTCCAGTGCTCTCTCTTTAGGAAAACCATAGTGAATCCTGTGATGGGTAAGCAGTGTAGACAACATTTGTTGTAAAACAAATGGTCTTTTTACTGTAGATAAATATAAAGCATGTTTACAAACTTAAACATTTTAACCAAAATTGATCTAAATCCATAGGAAGTCATGTTTAATTAAAAAAATAAAAAACGAGAAAGAAATAAAGAAAGAAAGAAAGAACAAAATAAATTTGGAAGTAGCTTCTTCCCGGTAGTACCAGACAACCCCTTGCTGTCACATTTCAAATGATTAATTAAACACTGGGTGAAAAAGTGTATGTAAAATAATAAATCACACATAAGCATGTTTGGGTAAAATAAAACAACTTATTTATAACATACAGTGAAGCACCCAATTGTTCTGCAACGAACAATCATCCTTCCCATTTATGGGCATCTTAAGAGTGACAAAGCTTTAATGAAAACCAGCCGAGGACAACAATCCTATAATGATCGTACCTGCAGCAGCTTTCTCCACATAGTGGATCTCATTGTAGAATAGAGCGACCAGGGAGTACTTTTCCCGTACAACATTGGATATATAGTGCAACAATGTCTGTTTTCTGTCTGTTGACTTGGTGTCCAGAAGCTGTATAAAATAAAACCGATACGATTACAATGCATTTAAAACATTTTATACACAAAGTTTTCAAAGTAGATATGAACCCCAACTAAAGGGCTGTACACATGGGCAGAATGTCGGTACAAAAAAAATGGCTGACATTCTGCCCATGTGTATGTCGGACTTGCATGTTTGAAAACTAGCAGTCAATCGATTCCCAATCAGTGCTCTTAGCCAATGGCTTAAAGTGGTGATCAGAGTGTTCTGGCGCGGGGGGTGTCCCCCTGTCAGAACACAATAGCTCAGCGGGGGGAGATCGCTGGACTAACCTTGCATGGTTAGTTCTGTCGTGGCCAAAAGTTTTGAGAATGACACAAATATTTTCACAAAGTCTGCTGCCTCTGTTTTTATGATGGCAATTTGCATATACTCCGGAATGTTATGAAGAGTGATTAATAAATTGCAAATTCCCTCTTTGCCATGAAAATGAACTTAATCCCATAAAAAAAAAACATTTCCACTGCATGCATGAAGAAGGCTTCAGGGTGCCCAAGAAAATCTAGCAAGCGCCAGGACCATCTCCTACATTGATTCAGCTCCAGGATCTGGGCACCACCAGTGCAGAGCTTGCTCAGGAATGGCAGCAGGTAGATGTGAGTGCATCTGCAGGCACAGTGAGAAGAAGTCTTTTTGGAGGATGGCCTGGTGTCAAGAAGGGCAGCAAAGAAGCCACTTCTCTCCAGGAAAAACATCAGGGACAGACTGATATTCTGAAAAAGGTACAGGCATTGGGCTGGTGAGGACTGGGGCAAAGTCATTTTTTTCTGATAAATCCTCTTTCCTATTGTTTTGGGTATCTGGAAAAAAACCTTGTCTGGAGAACAAAAAGGTGAGCGACATCAGTCCTGTATCATGCCAACAGAAAAGCATCCTGAGACCATTCATGTGTGGGGTTGCTTCTCAGCCAAGGGAGTGGGCTCACTGACAATTTTGCCTAAGAAAAGGCCATGAATAAAGTAGAAATAGAATGATACAAAAACATCCTCCGAGAGCAACTTCTCCCAACCATCCAAGAACAGTTTGGTGAGGAACAATGCCTTTGCCAGCATGATGGAGCACCTTGCCATAAGGCAAAAGTGATAACTAAGTGGCTTGGGGAACAAAACATGGGAATTTTGGGTCCATGGCCATGAAACTCCCCAGACCTTAAGCCCATTGAGAAATTCTGACACATTCCAAGCATTGATTATGCAAGAATGGGCTGTCATCAGTCAGGATGTGGCCCAGAAGTTGATTAACAGCATGCCAGGGTGAATTGCAGAGGTCTTGAAAAAGAAGGGTCAACACTGCAAATATTGACTGTATAAACTTCATGTAATTGTCAATAAAAGCCTTTGACACCTATGACATGCTTGTAATTATACTTCAGTATATCATAGTAACATCTGACAAAAATATCTAAAAACACTGAGGCAGCAGATTTTGTAAAAATGAATATTTGTGTCATTCTCAATACTTTTGGCCACGGCTATACAGCGGCTCCTGGACAGAGCTGTCAGTTTTTTTTTCGTGCAACCAACAAAAACTGTAGTATGCACCAGGCTTAAGTGACATTTAGTTTGCTAAAGCAGTTCATAAACAAATGCCTTTTTTCCATAAAACACTGTTTTCACTCTTTCATCTTGTTTTGCATCTCAGTTCTGCTAATGTCCTCAACCTGGCTTCCTGATAGTAAAAACTGTGGATCCTGACTAAGTAGTGTGTGCCAATAGCAATGTGCAGGAGCAAAACTGGAAAACTGGAGCGTTGTCACCCCACAACAGGAACCACCTGTGTAGATAGAAGTAGAAAACCACACTCCGACTTGAAGGTGAAGACGAATAAAATATATTTATTGAAAATTCAAAAATCCCTCATAAACAAAAATACCAGAGACAGGGGACAGGCATAGTTGACGCGTTTCACGAAGTTAGATTTGCTTAGTCATAACTAACTAAATAGTTATGACTAAGCGAATTTAACTTCATGAAACGCGTCAACTATGCCTGTCCCCTGTCTCTGATATTTTTGTTTATGATGGATTTTTGAATTTTCAATAAATATGTTTTATTCATCTTCACCTTCAAGTCAGAGTGCGGTTTTCTACTTCTATCTACACAGCTGCCGGGATTGCGGATCTAACTAGCACCTGACCTGGATGTTTGGACATTACACGCCTGAGCGGTTTTTCCCTGTGTGTGTTTTTAACAGGAACCACCTGATCAGGAACATTTATGTCAAGATCAACAAGTATTTTGGAGTGGGACTTGTTGATGTCATTACTACGCCGCTCACTTTTCTCCTTGCTGGAGAAGAAGACATACCCAAGGACCTACATTTCAATGCTCTCCCTGCTTCTGCTTCAATATATCTTGGCATCTGTGCTTTCTGCACCCCCTGCTGCTGCTTAATTATTCACCAGTCATCAGGGGAGCAGCACTGATATGAGGAAGCCAAGTTCAGCCTCTATCACGTCAGTAATACAGAAAGATCAACTGCAGGGAGACCACAAGTAATGCTAGTGACTATTCCTTTGCCCTTTGTCTTTATATTTAAGGCACAACTTTCACAGTCCAAGTGGTTATAAACCCATACATATACCCACTGAAGTGACTGACCTCTGGGTGATACACATTTATGAAAAAACTCTACATATTTTTGTAAATGTTTATCTGCAACCCTCTCTTCTCTACAGCCTTCTGAAACACACACACATATCAAAGTCTATTTCTCAGGTCCAGCAGGCAGGGGGCGGGGACCTGACATCACACACTGCACAACATAGAGCAGGAAGGTGAGCATAATCTGGGATCTGAGTGGAGGGAATGGACCACACCCCCCTCTACACAGTTATATAGGGAAAAGCAGAGCTGGGGCTGTCAATTACTTTCTGTGTGCGGGAAGGGAAGGGCCTTTCCCCAAATTCTGTGGTGTTGGCATCAGCTGTTAGAAGTGATTTATGCAGACTGCAGAAGAATGACAGAGCAGACTTAAAACACACTAGGTGCTTTTGATTTAGACAAATACACACTAGAGGGACATGCTCTGTTCATATTTCATTTCAAAAAGGTTTACAACCACTTTAAGCTCCTTGGAACACTTGTAGTCTCTACCCTCTTGCTAGTTACACTGATGCTAATGTATTATTGGCCTACTTACTTACCAAGTCTAAGCTTTGAAGTTTAAACCCATACACGGCTCCCCGTTTACTGCTGTTCATGTAATTCCCAAGGGCCAAGATGATCTGCATAAAAAGGAAACAATTTGTCATATTTCTGCTCAACTCAAAGTAGGGCTGACACATAATGTTACTGGTCATATTCCTGTACAAATCCTTACAAACCTCTAGTATTTTCTTTAGCTTCTGAGAAGACTTAATGGAGACTGAGGCAGCTATTATTGCATGAAGTTGCTAGAATAAACATAAAAAAATAGCAATTCAGTCGAAAATATAATTTATACATTCAAAATAAGAATTCAAAATGTGAAAAACTGATACAGAACAATGGAGAGCAGTGACTTTTTGACCTTATTATAAGACAATAGGCTACTAAGTATAGTCAGCACTTTATTTATTCAAGGTTAGAAAAACCTGACTCTTTATCTATACCGGTGTTAACATCTGGATGCTTTCGGAGAAGTTTCCAATGAACGCCATGATGGTCATCTTCTGCATCAAACGCTCTATCTTGCTGAACTGCATCATAAAACGATCCTCGTCTGTCAAGTTCTCCAAGGGCTTTTTCTCCCGCTCATAAGTCCGTAAGACCTTCACCTCTCCCTCTGTGGGCATGAACCTCATCAAACATTCCACAAAGTCCACAGGAAGCGTTTTTAGGTCAAACCTAAGTCAATAAATGAGTAAGATATAAAGAAAAAATAATGAGAATACAGACAGTGATTACATCAATATATTAAAGTACCGCTATTCTCAAAATGCAAAAATGTAATAGAAATAAAATGCCTGCAAGCACAACAATTGCATTTATCAAAATAGTGTTTCCGCTTTTCAAAAGTACCTGCTGATCCTGCCAGCCCTCTGGTCTTCCTTCCGGAAGGTGACTATGCTGCAGGGCTCGCATTGAATTTACTGCAGTGTTGTAACCCTCAGCAGCCATACAAGGCTACTTCACTACATTAAGGTGGATTATCGCTATAGTCACTGCCTCCCACTCCCTGTCAATAAGCACATGATGCATGATTCAAGAAGGCAACGTGCTGCAAACAGGGGTAATGATGCAGGATGCCCCTTTGGATCCCGTCCCCGGAAAACTGGAGATATCAGCAGCATAGGAGACAAGTTTGTGCAGCTCAGTAAAAAAATATTACAAGCTTTGCTTTTCTGGGGACAGGAGGAGGAAGTAAAATGTTAAGAAATATTTTGTGTGGAGATTAATTACCATCTTTTATTATAAATTAAATAAACCTCTCTTCCCAATGAGGCCAGAACTCCCTGTTCTTTAAACCTGTAATCTATTTTCCCTTAGACTGTAAATAGATAGAGAGAGAGAGAGAGAGAGACTCACCATTTGTTTCATTGTCTGCAGCGTAATTTTAATTCTTCTAATTTTATTTCCTGAAGCTAAATACCCTGCACACTGCAATTAGTGCAATTTAAATAGCATAATAATAAGTAATAATAATCATAATTTTTAGGGAAACAAAATGGCTGTTCTTGCGCTTAGAAAAAAATTACAAAATGTACAATAATAGCGTGTATATAATATTTATGAATGATGTCTAACTGATTCACGTAGTGAAGGCGTTAAACATTTCCATTATACTCCCATCTCTGCCATAGAGACAAATAAGCCAATCCATTGTTCACCGTTGTTGTGAAACAATAAGAACCCAGACGCCAAACAGCATGTAGTGGTAAAGATCCCTGCAGGAGAGACACGGTGTCTGGAGGGACCTGGAAATGTCATATATTAGTAGGATGCACAATCTTTTCTCTGTAGATAACTAAGGGAAAGACCACACAGACAATAATTATTGATTTCTGATTCTGAATGACAATGTTGGCACTACTAATCCTCAACTAGGCTGCTAGATAATTTGACTACTCCAGCATTCCCTAGCCCATCCCTCTCCCAACTGCACCCCCCCCCCCCGCTGCACATTATAGCCCCCGCTTCTTTGAGGAGTGTCTAATTCTCTTGGTACTAGTCCATCTCCTCCACCCCTCCCTTCACCTACCTACCAAGATATGTTTTTATGCAGCTGCTGGGGAGAAGTTATGGGGAATACCACAGAGTGTCACTTTAATGACAAATCTGAGTCTGCTGACATCGCATCCAAGATGGCAGCATCCAGCAGGAGACTCAGGGCTTTTTGATATCTTGGATCCCCTGCCTGGTGCTTTGATGAAGGAGCGCGGCTGCCCGCCCGACGGCAGCACGCACGCTCGGAAACGCGTCGCAATCCAGTGACGTCATCCACATGTTCCTGCTGTCCCTGCTGACCAAGCCTCGCTTTCAACATACGGACGCTTCCGCTCCAGCTTCGCCGCTTACTGCAGGCTGCGGCGAAGAGGAGACCAGCTCCCCAGCTGGCAGCACGGACCGGATGACTCTTTGAACCGGATCCATCTTGGAGTTCCCCAGGAGGATTTTCTACATACGTTTTTCTGCATACGCACAATGTGAGTGCATATTTTATGGAATAAATATGTTTGTTTTAGTCTGCACTTAGAGGCGCCACTTTCTTTTTGCACACAGTTTGGAGAACCTTTTGGCTCACTGGTTCTGGACGGCTGCCCTAACTGTTGGACTTGTTTTAGTGCCCCCCTCCCCCTCCATCCTAAATTATTTCACCCATTTACCCACATGTATTGGACAATATATGGACTCATGTTATAATATGTGGCTAAGCGCCTGTAATATGTTTTTATCCTTTTTGATATCTATGCAAGGAAGACTTTTACAGGTAAAGAACGTGCATAGAATATGTTAACCGCATATATATATATATATATATATATATATATATATATATATAATCTTTCTGGAATATTTTTGCTGATATATTGGTTTAGTGATTTGCTCTTTTTAATGAATAGGTATTTGCAAATTCTTGAAACTTTTAGTTATTTATTCCTGCTCATTTAGTAAATCTTTAATAAGTCTCTGGTCATTCCAGTGCTGGAAATAATGATGTCATGAACAACTTTACACAAATAAAACTCATGCGCTCAGCGGACAGGTCATAAGAACCTAGAAAAACACTGTGCTGAGTCAATTACATAACGAGATCTGCAGTAATCTCCTAATCTGCAGTATTTTGTATTCCCAGAACTTCACGACTTACTGCTGAATGGCTCGGCAGATTTCCTCTGCTGTCTTGCCTGCTTTCCTCAAGGTTATGGCCAGGTTCTTGGCTCTGTTGGCATCAAGCAATGTCACCTTGTTGGAGCCCTTAGGTGTTACTTTCTGCTTGCTGGAGGTAACATCAATGGCAGGACCCTGGGCCTTTGTCTTAAAAATGTCCTCAAACTCATCAACGTTTAAATCCTAGATAAAGAAGTGGTGGTTACATCATAATTACAATTTATACTATGCTGTTTTTATAACTATAAGAAAAGAAAAAAAAAAACGCTGTAATAAGACAGAAAGTTGATTAAGCAGTTTGAAACCATTTGATTGCTTTCTCCATTCCAACAAAACTAGATTTGAATATTTCCCTTCTGAAACCCCTTTGTTCTAGTAACATAAAATGTTCTTAAGCCTCGTACACATGCACCGATTGTTGGCCGACCGATCGGCCGTCTTTTGTCCAGTTTTGTTGTGTTGGTTGAAAGATACTCTAGACTGCACACAATTTTTTTTGGCAAACAACAACCAACTTCAGAAGTGATGTCATGTGCTGGTTTACTTTCCGTGTGTTTTTTTCTTCTCTGAGCATGCCCAGTCTTGCTCATCTGATTTTTGTCTGCCGAAATCTGTACTGACTGATGAACAATCGGCCATTCTGTTGACGGCCAACAAAAATTTTATAGCATGCACACCATATTTTGTTCGGCCGAAAAGTCGCAGTCGGTTGTCGGAAGCATTATACTAACAAGCCGACAATCGGCCGATCGGACGTTGGCCGAAAATTCACGGCCAACAATCGGTGCGTGTGTACGAGGCTTAAAGCTTTGTAAAATATTAATTTTGATCTAATTAAGGTATGTGTGAACTCACAGACCAGCAATTAGCCTTTATATGTTTTTAGCTAGGCAATGGCTTCATATAGACTTGGGCAAACTGAGAAGACTGAAGACTGAAGAATGGCCAAGAATCTAAGAAAGCCTGGACTTGGGCTGTTACCCATTTACTTAGTAATGACATATGACACTCATGTTTATTTTGCGCACATCTTTGGTTCATACCTCAAGTATCCTTTCATCGTCAATTTCATTGAAGACTGTGCCATTGATCTGATTGGGTTTTAGAGCAACCCAGTTGAATACTGGCATCCTGAACTTTGTCTTGATGGGCTTCTTTATTTTCACAGCTGAGCAAGAAAAACAGTAGACAGCAATATATGTTTATTCTCAAACTGAATGACAAAATATGCAAACACGTGCAGAACATGCATAGCTGATACAATGAACATGTAAGTGACTTTGTTCAACCAAGGAACACAAAGAAAAGTGATAGTGACTTTTGCCAGCATATTAAACAGATAATAAACCCCAGGTTTTCACAAAGATAAAGAAAATGGTCCATAAACAGGCAACAGTTTATTTTATTTATATACTTGACAACAGTCCCTGATGTGTTTTGACAGTCCTGTATTGTTTTTTTATATGGACAGGTCTTAGACCAAAATTGGGCAACACTGCAGACGTTAAGTGGCAGCTTTCGTTATTCTATGGGCAGCTTGAGAAAGGGTAAAACTTACTCGGGAATGTTGTCATGTACATACTTCATGTTTAAAAATGAACATTAAAGCAATTAACACAGTTTCTTAAAGAACAATGGAAAAACATACAGAACAGCTTGATCGGTCCATCTTAAGAGGAAGCACAAAAGCAAGAGGAGAAATTAGTGTTACACATTATAGCATATAGCAGGTGAAACAAAAAACCTCAGGACACATGTAATATCAAGATAAAATTATAAAATAAAATGATCAGAACTGGCAAATTAGAAGTTACTGAAACTCTGTACTCTTTTAAAGTGGACCTCTTATAAAAATATACATTTCTAATGAAGTGTATGTCAGCATTGCCAAATACTTTATGATTTGTAAGTAACAAACATATAGTAAACAGGCAGGTTAATATGTTAACAAACACTATTAATACTATTCGAGCCCATTCAGACTAGCGCGACACGACTTTGGGGGGCGACCTGTGAAGCCGCGTGCACCGCGACTTCGGCGGGATTTGCAGAGACTTCTTATAATGGAAGTCTATGCAAGTCGCTCCCAGGTCGCCCCAAAGTAGTACAGGACCCTTTTTCTAAGTTGGAGCGACTTGTGTCGCTCCTATTAGAACAGGTCCTGTACTACTCAATGGACCGCGACATACCGCGACTTGTCAGGCTGACAAGTCGCCTGACAAGTCGCGCTAATGTGAATGGGCTCTTAACGTTAAGGTGATCTCTCGTATGGTACATCTAAAAACTTTAAGAAGACTAATGTTGGCCATACACCTGCTTAAAAATCGTTCAAAAATCTGTCATTTGGTCCAATCGTCCGTTTTTCGTCCAGTTAATGGGCACAAATAAAAAATCATTTTCAACTTTTCAGAGCCGAAAAATCGAAGGAACAGTTTTGAAAATCTGCCGGCCGATCGATAAACGAACAATGAATTGAAAGGTTAATGTGTTTCTCCGCCAACCTGTTTGCACTAGGTATACAAACTGAATTCATTTATGTCCATTGAACGATTTATCGCTCGAAATTTGATCATTACATGGATGGCACGATCGTCTGCTCTCAGGGTCGATTTTTTCTTTTTTCAAAATTGCGTTTGCCCGATATTTCGGCTAGTTTATGGCCAGCATAATGTTTATTTTCAGTCAAGTTCAATGAGATTAAAAAATTACAGCTGACTTAAAGATGCAAGCTTTTGGGACCTTTCTTATGTCCCTTCCTCAGACGTTATACAACTCATGAATTGTATAATTCCAAAAGAATTTGTAACACCCCTGCAAGACACCATAGCCTGGCCTAATACTTTCACTACAGCTAGAGCACTACAGTGGGACCCAGACATACCCTCATCTTGCTGACTGGACAGTAAAGGAGAAGAAGCACACTGAAGGGGTCATCCTTGCCTCCTTTTACTATATTCCTTGGGCATTGCTGCAGAGCCTCTGATTGGCTCCAAGTGCTGCCACAAGGCTAGTATGAATATTTGTTTCAGATACGTACACTAGTTTTTTAAATTATTTCTTAATAAACACATTACAGCATTAATTAGGGTTTTTATACTGCAGCTGACTGGAGTCCAGCTTTAAACAAGAAAAATTAATTTGATGTTTTTTGCTTCCCACATTTCTGTACAATTGGTAAACAGCCGAAAGTCTAATGCATTCTATCCATATTTCTGAAAGCAAGCTGCGCCAGTATGAGGATATATGTCCGCTCCCTTGATGATAAGAATGAGCTGACTCACAGCTCTATATTTCCTGCAAGGCTCAGAGCTAAACTGATCAGCCCACAAATAAACTTCACTACATGGAAAAAGATGGAAAAAATGATGTTCACTAATGCACAAAGGAAGATGTGTGCTGCTTGATCTGCAAATTAGTCAATATTAATAGTACCAGCTGCAGGAATAAATAAGCTTTAGCTCTCCATTAAACTTTCAAGTACAAATCCTAGCAGGATTGGATCAGCACAGCTGATATCCCACACAGCCCCAGAACCTAACGCAACTCCCTCCGATCAGTGAGAGTGATATGTATATCAGTGTTAATTTTGGCAGCAAATTTAAATTTAGTTTTAGCCTTAGGACTAAAATGGCATTTTAGTTTTAGTCCCATTTTAGTCTTCTGCAAGTGTTTTAGTTTTAGTCGTATTTAGTCGACTAAAACTCCAGTACATTTTAGTCGACTAAAACGTCCTACATTTTAGTCGACTAAAACGTCCTACATTTTAGTCGACTAAAACGTCCTACATTTTAGTCGACTATAACTCATTTTAGTCATCTATAATCGAATGGGTGTAGTTCAATTGTAATTTGTAATCCATTATTTAAGCATTTCTCTACAATTTCCAAACTCATTATATACTACTGCTGGTCCTGGAGTGAAAAATCTAATATGTTATTATTTATGGTATTAAGCTTTGAGCATGCACCAGTGTTAATTTTGGCAGCAAATTTCGATTTAGTTTTAGTTATAGTCTTTTGACTAAAATGTCATTTTAGTTTTAGTCGTATTTTAGTCTTAAGACTAAAATGCCATTTTAGTTTTAGTCATATTTTAGTCATCTGAATTGTTTTAGTTTTAGTCGTATTTTAGTCGACTAAAATTGTGTTAATTTAGTAGACGAAAATGTTTTAGTCGGTTTTAGTCGACGAAATTAACACTGATGTATATGGTACTTTTCCCCTTTACTGTTCTATACTGGAGAGTGAAGGTTCTCATAGACCTAATTTCCACCAAGCAGGAAAATCTCCCTGTACACTAACAAGCAACTCAGAATGATCTATTTATCACAAGCGATGCTTAAAATCTTTTATTGGTCCATTTATGGACATCGTAAGTTTATAGCAATATAAGATCCTTAAAGCAAATCTTGTTGCAGCAGGGGTCTGCCATGGTAGTGTTCTGCGCAGAATTACATAGATTATGGCACCCTTTAAGGCAGGGATAGGTGACAGCTAAAATCCCAGCAATGACCTGACTTTTCTCTGCTTTAGTTAAGTAACAAAGCTTGGTCACCTCCCCAGCCTGTAAATGGACAATGAAAATGCGTAAGAAGACTTAAGAGTTTAACCCTCTGCTTACGCTTTTCTCTCAAATCACCATGTCCCTTTGCACACAGCAAACCTGATTGGCTTCCCTTGCTGGCCCACCCTCTCCCAGTCTTGAGTGCCACCGTACAAGGGCTTACATGACACTGGCAACAAGACAGATTCAGGTACTTACATTATTTGCATTTAAAAATATATATTTTTGCAGTGAACATGTAACTATATTATGTGTTGTCTTCTGCAAAAGTTAAAGTAGAAATGAAGGCAAAACTTTTTTTCATTATGGATAGAGTAAGGGACGGTTATAATAACCCTTTCAGGTTTTTCTGCCATTTGTGTTCACTTAAAAGAGAAGTATGGGTTCTCTTTTTATTTAATAATCATACTTACCTAGATGAATGCATCATTGGTCCAATGCTGCATCTGCCCTCCGCCGGCTCAAAGATTGAGAACTGAGCAATCTAACACGGCCAATCGCTTAGTTCTTAGGGCTCCCTGAGCAGAGAGCTGGTAACTGCCAGCCAGCAACTCTCTTTTCTGCCCCCCCCCTGTGGAGGGGGCGGAAGTGGCTGGCTCAGGCTCTCAGCGCCTCACTGAGAGGCTGAGCCATGTGCTGGTCGAGGCATGTAGGCAGTTTCTGACCATATGGTCACGATCCTTCCCGAGCCTGGATGGGCTCTGTGATGTCAGCCCACTGTCTGCTGAAAATGAGTCACAAGAGTACAGAACGAACTGCACTCCTGTGATCCTCCTCCAACGAGCCTTGGCTGTACTTCTCCTTTAATGTCCCATAGTCACAACAGGAAGTGAGAGGAAATACATCCAAAATAAGGGAAATCCTAGCAGAACTAGTGTCCCCATTTGTATAATTTCCATCTATTTCTATCCTCTATCCCAGTGCCAGTTATACTTTCATTCATTTAAAAGTTATACTTTAGGAAGTGTAAGGGACAGCCAAAGGTTTAGCCTAATGGTAAGTGTCTGAAGGGTACTTGGAGAGATGGTGAGTTTCTCATTTTAGTAGCACAGAAAACACTGCACTGAAGAGTTCTAGCACCAAGATTTCTATACCAAAAAAAAAACTTTACTAGCATCTTATCTAAACTGATTAATATAAACTCAATAGAAAACAAAACATTCTTAGTAATAAAAGATGGAAAAAAGCTTTAATTTAAACAATCATGTACTTCAGTAAAATACATTTATCAGGAAGCCTGACTGTGTTACCTGCAAGTCCTGAGTTAAATATAACTGTGGGTGAAGCAGTTCCTGGAAGAGGAGGAGCTCCTGGTGGTGGAGGAGGAGGTGGAGGAATTGGAGGCTCTGCAGTTGGTAGAGGAGGTGGTGGCGGAGGTGGGGGTGGAGGTGGTGGAGGAGGTGGTGGGGGTGGGGGTGCAGGAGGCATGGCCGCTGGTGTAGCACCAATTTCCACTGTAATAAAAAGAAAGAAAAAATAATTCTAATGCAAGAACATAATTTCAGTTTTGTCTTGTACACAGGATTGTTGGATGCTGCTATGTACATCATTCTTGTGTTTGATTTGTCATAGTCAGCTCACTAGGGAATCCAGTTTATCCATTAGGGAAGTGATTAAAGCGCACGTTATCCCCAACATTTAATATTTCTGATATGTGTCTCTTGTACTGTGTACTTGTATTAAATGTATCCTGTTCTCTTTGTATTGCTTCCTTTGTGTGAATACCTTGGGATCCTACCAGTCCCCCTGCTTTCCTATTTCAAACTGACCACGCCAGGTATGTAAGCACATCCATCCGAGCTTGGTCAGTTTTTTCTTTGCTTTCTACTTAGGAGCATAACCTGTCTGTAATCCAAGACTTCTGTTGACATACCCACCTGCACAGCGGCATGAGTCAGCTGCCGGTCAGGTATCTGGGTGGATCCCAACATTGTGTGCACATCCCACCATTGTGGGGATCCCTGCAGAGCCTAGACCGGCTCTGTGATGTCAGCTGACATGAGACTTTACCCTGCTGTCAGCTGAATTTGGGTTACAGGAGTGGAAAACTAAATGCACTCCTGTGACCCACAGAAGAAATATGGTCAAAAAAGCTTAGGCCATACTTCTCCTTTAAACTAAGTCCCTTGGAGGAGACGCAGGCAAAATTCAAGGCTTATATCTTCTCATATATATCCTACCACTTAACCAATGTCTATGGGACTCTTAAATGAACAATTTTTAAACAACGTGACTTTTCTCATTGGTGTTAAATTAGAATTAGAATGACCAGGACTACTTTGTTTTTAGCTTTGGTAGTTTTGTGGATTAGGTTTACAGGTGTATCACTACATGAAGGGCGTTTTAAAAGACTCCTTTTACAAATGTATAAGATACTTTGTTCACCTACCTTCCCCAGACTCTGCAGACGAAGGAGGTAGAGGTACAGGACTTGCTGATGAAGACACAGAATTTCCTGATACAATTGTAGGTGCTCCAGCAGGCACAGAATGTCCAGTTTGTGGGATACCAGTGCCTATTGATGCTCCAGGCACCACCTCTGTCCCTGATGGCACACCACCTGTCACCAGTGGCATGATTGATATATCTCCATCACCTTTTTTCTGAATTTTAAGAGTCCCCTGTTTTTCCAACTCATGGATCTTTTTTTCCAGATTGGATTGTCTCTGAATGGCTTCCTCCTTCTCTTTGACCATTTTCCGCAGTGTGCTGACTTGCGTGTTTGCATCTTTACAGACATCCTGCGTGGAAACAAAAGTCAGATGAGGTAAGACAGGGTACATTTATTGGGCAAATATAATAAATAATAATAAAGAATTTAAATATATCATACTAAATTAAAATCATGGACAAAAGGAAAGAAAGGTGGCACACTGCAACAGGGTCCAATGATGAAGATTTTTTTATTGGTCAGTGCCAGACAATAACAGGAACGCGTTTCACACGAACAATTCATGCTTAATCATAAAAAATCATGGACAGGGTTGCTGGGAGCCCCGTAGTAGGTGGCATCAGCTAAAGACTCAAGGAGATGTCCAAGCAAACATAAAAGTCAGTAGCTAAAGAAAAATTCAAACCACAACCTTTTTTTCTTTTTAAAAGATAGGAAAGCAGTATAACCTTCCCATGTTGTACGTGTCTACTTCAGGCAAATTCACCCATTATTTTTCATGCTGGTCGCTGTCCCAGGGAGAAAAGGTGAGGGGAAATTCAAAGTTTTATAGCTGTCACAAACCATAGAAAGGATATTCTTTCAATAGAGTCACCTGTTCTAGTGGCACCTGTCAAACATAGGATTTCCCATCTCTTTGGGGTGATTCTTTGTACCTTCCTGGTGTGAGTGGGGACAAAGACAGCAGTAAAAAACAGATAGAAGCTGTAACTTTCCTGCTCCCTATCTGAAGCAAGGTTTAGGTTGGAGTTAAGTTTTAGGAGTTCAAGAATAATGGTCTTTTTTACACTTTTATTTATGTATTTATTTATTTTCATTAAACCCCCTGCTGAATACTTGGCACTGGAGTTCTAAGTTCTGAAAACCACTGTATGGATTTTGGTGACATTAAAAATTACACAAGCTGGAAGGAAAAATTATATAACAATAGCCAGAGCAGTAAAAGTACACACTTTTCATGTAAGTTATGTTACTAATCAATGTAGACATTTGGCGCATATCAAATGTAAAGATATGGTTATATCAGACCATGGTAGACTAAGCCCTATTTGCTTTTGCAATCTGCCAGCAACCATATGCAAAGTAAAATTGGGACTTTTTAAAAGTCACTGCTTGCATAAACATAGGTACTTCCCCAGAAGTCAATAGGTGCTTTTTACAGGTTGCTCAGGCGGCACCATGGTGTAAGGTAGTAATCATGCCTTTCTTTCACCTCATAAAAACAGAGGCACTTCAGGAGGACTGCATTGCAATGACTGAAACCTAAAGGTAAATCCTGGCAGGTTATACTACCAGTTGTCTACCTTAATAGTTTACAAATTTAAATTTTTCTACAGGTTTTCAATAAAGAAAAAAAAAAAACTGTTTGTTCAATAGTCAGACTCTTCTGGTGCGCTGGAACCAAAAGATGCAATTATGGGTTACAAATAGCAGGACTACATCTGGTATTGTAATATGGCCACACAGTATTCTATTGGTTAGACTCCAATTAAGCAAAAGCAGTTTGGCGTCCCACTGATCTTTATAGGGAGGTTTTAGAAGGCAAAGACTCTTCAAAGGTGACTACACAGAAACACCTTAACCCAACAGACTTCTAGTTTTATGTTTTGTTCTCCCTATCAAGTGTACAAAAACATGTGCATACTTAAATTAGTAACAATGCATTTTCCTCACTGAACAGCCACAATCATTTTCAGACTTTCTTAACCTTTTTTACCCCAGAGGAACCCTTAAAATTATTTTCAGGACACTGAGAGCCTTACTTTGATGGTCAGTAGGAGAAGGATCTCCATTTTCAGCTAAAAATATCATTGATGTCATACCGCTTGCTCTGCCAGGGGGTGTTGTGCCCCAAAACTAGACAGGAACCAGCAGATTCAAGGTCAATCAGCCATAGGTCATGGAACCCTTAGCAACCCCTGGATGAAACCTAGGGTTCCATGCAACCCTAGCTGAGAATGGCTGATCTATACAATGGCCAAAATAAAATTGGTGAGTAACATTGTTTTAGCCATATGTCAAAGAACCCATAGCAACCTCTGGAGGAAACCTAGGGTTCCATGCAACCCTGGCTGAGAATGGCTGATTTATATAATGGCTAAAATAAAATTGCTTGCATAAAATAGTTTTCTGACTCCTTCAAGCACACCCCAGGATAGTCTTAATTGTTCTTTTAAGCAGATATCTCTGGGAGTTCCAAGACAGGACATGACCCTTTATAGCAAAAGATTAGTTTATTCGGGACACAGAACAGAATAATTGTATAGCTGATACCCTGGTGACAAACAAGAAATAAGAACACAGTAGACAGAGAACAAGAATGTCAGCAGGTTTTGTGTCTAGCGTATTCCTTTCACCAAAGTGGCTTCATGTTTTGTATCTCAGATACATAGCAAGGCATTGTACTGTGCCAGTCACTCACACCACTGTACAACAAATAGCAGATCAAGGAAGATGGGGAATTTAACAAAGTAGTAACAGGTTAGGTTTCAGCTTATTGTGAAAATCTCTACAGCATAGGCAATGTTCTCTGTATATTTAGGTGAGCTCATTTTTAAATTGTAATATCAAGACAATGAGAAATGTACCCGAGCAATTTCCAGTTCTTTATGTCTTTGCATGAGTTGTTTTTCCAGTTCTACAATTTTTGCCATTGCTTCATTTTCTGTGTCTAGGAGCTTTTCAGAAAGCTGGAAATAAAGCAAAAGAAACACAGTTTATTTGTTATTTTTTTGCATAGTTCCCTCAATTCCCATGGCACAAGGTAATAAATCATTCACATCACTCTATGCCACAGTATAGTAGAATGGTAAAATGGCATAACATGCATGGCTTCTTCAAGGAGGCATGTTCCCTGGCTGATGTAGAGGTCATTAGTTTTGGTGTTATGATTTGTATATCAAGACCCGCTAACTGCAAGAGATGAACTTGGCTGTTCACCTGTATACTGGCAAAGTGTTATCCAAACTTAAAACGCCAAGGTAGGTAGTGAGAAATTAACCCAGAACCCTAGTGTTGCAATTTCTAACCCATTAACCAACAAACAAGTCCCACCTGCAACGGTAAAGTACATTCCATGGTACTCATAAACATGCAAACAGGAAGGTGTAAATACATTTTCTCTTTCAATTTTTTTCTTTATTTCTGTGTGTATCCTTGGTTTAATAAAGTTATATGTTATCTGTAGACTTATATATATATGAACCTAGTAGGACAATGTTCATAAATAAATTCCCAGATAGTACAATCAACTAACTTTATCAAACATACATTAGGGGAGTTTTCAGAAATGGTTGGAATGGACAATAACAAACCATATTTTGAGTCCATGTTAATATCTAAATGGCTGACTTGGTGCACTGAGGCCTTAAACTTGATTCCTAGCAAGAGTGCTATTGGCATGGAGTTTGTTTCCTTTTCCCTGCATTTGCAAGGACTTTTTCCATCTGCCCTAATTTTCTTGCACAATTCAAGAACCTGGTACTGTGGATTACATAAGCCATAGGAACACAACAAATAGAGCAAAAACAACAAAGAGTTTTTTATACCTCGTATGACCTGCATATGATATACTGTATATATATAATCAATTTTTAATTCACATTTTCACCCATGTCCACCACCAATTCCCATCAAAGCAATATTTTCCAGAGACATCAAAGGTGCTCTGTTCTTTCTCTTACATGAGAAATGTTTTCTTCCAGTTCTTCCACTCTCTCCAGAGCTGCGTTCTTGGTCTCGGCATCCTCCAGGAGCGCACCCACATCAAACACATTATCTAGATAGGCCTGAATCTGGACTTGAAGCTTGTCACTTTCCGTATGCTTCAATTTCTGAAAGTCAAAGAATGCAGAAGACTGAATACAATACAAATCAGTACATTTAATTCACAAAGACCAGTCAAAACACTGAGAATGATAACTTGACACAAGAAAGAATGATGTGGGTTGCAGTGTCATACATGACGATGCCTTATTTTGTTCGTGTCAGCTCTTGAGATTATTTTTTTTCCAACAAGTTTATAGCTCTTGAGATTATTGGTTATTTCATGCTCACATTTATGCTATACTGACAAATAAGGAAATGGACAAACTTTAATATGAACTTAAACTCAAAAAGTGAAGATTTACTATGTTACAGGGAACATCTAGAAATATTAATTGTGCCTAAACAGTACCTTGGAAAATGAACCTTTTGTGTGAAATTCCTCCTGAAAAATAGCATTGCACTTCCTGGTATGTGAGTGTCCCTAGGCACGCCTGTGCCTCCAGCCTCATAGGTGTTCTGTATATCTGCAGTATGAGATCCTAGGCACTGTTGCCTCTGGTTGCCAGTCTCACAAGATTTGGAGTGAGAATTAGTGACGCTAACGCCTCCTTGATGGAGACTCCAAAGCAAAGCCCTGCCTCTACCAAGATGGATGCCTCCACACAGAGACACAGCACAGAACAAGTTTCACTTTAAACAATAATGGACACAATGGGGTTAATTTACTAAAATTGCAGAGTGCAAAATCTAGTGAAGCTCTGCATAGAAAGCAATCAGCTTCTAGCTTTTTTGTCAAAGCTTAATTGAATAATCTGAAGTAAGAAGCTGAAGCTATCATGCAGAGCTGCAACAGATTTAGTACTCTCCAGTTTTAGTAAATCAACCCCAGTTAGTCTTGTTTAGTGTTTTTCAGCTGCAAATGTAAATTTTTATGTAAAGCTATTTATTTCTATTGCAATAGTACTGCTTTACTCTCTGAATGGAATTCTACTTTTAAAGCAGCTTTGTTTTGTAAACACAAAACAGGTTGCATTAACCAACTAGGCCTGAGAACCCAAGAAGCTTCTCTCCTACTAATCAATGGCTAGGTGGCCATGGTTGATATAGGATATGTACCCCTAGGCGCTAGAGTTGTAACTTCATTGGGACCAGAAGCTGATACTAAATACAATCTTCAGAAAAAAATAGATTTTTTGTCTTACCGTAGAATCCTTTTCTCTGATGTTCATTGACGGACATATCTCCATATCTTCTTTAAACCCTTGGGTTATGCTGTTCTCTTTAGGAGTAGGACACTAGGTGGAAAAGAGTTAATAGAGTTTGACTACGCCCATAGGGCAGTCCCAGGGGGTATACTCCCACTTCCTGTTCTAACTCTTCAGTTTTGTAACAATCAGTATAAGAAGACCATAAACCCCAACTCATTAGAGGGGCTAGTGCTGTGTCCATCAATAAACATCAGAGAAAAGGATTTTACGGCAAGACAAAAATCCAGTTTTCTCTTTTGTTCATTGATGGACAACTCCATATTGTTTTAACCCTTGGGACGTCCCAAAGTAGTGTCAATATGAGGGGTGGGAAGAACACAGCAAAAAACATACTTCCCAAAGGCTAAACTTAGCCAACCAGGTAAAAAACAGGAGCTCATCAAGGAAACAACTTGAGCTCACCTGCCAAAAATGTACACCCTCAAAGAGGACTAATCCTCTCCAACAGCGGCCTGAAAAACCTTGCGGCCAAAGGCGGTATCAATAGATGCCAACATATCTACCCTATAAAATTTTGTGAAAGTGTGCACGGACGACCAGGTGACTGCCTGCAAACCTGCACCAATGATGCCAGATGACTGAAGGCCCAAGAGGCACTAAGTGCCCTCGAAGAATGCACCATCAACAGGAAACGGAGGATCCTGACCTTTAATACAATAGGCCTTCACCACCGTCTGCCTGATCCATCAGAAATGGTCACAGCAGACGCGGCCAGCTCCTTACAGGAACCAATCGTAAGGACAACCAGGGAATCCAATTTTTTGGAACGACTTATCTATTTTCCAGCGGCAGTTACTGAAAACCGACAGCACCAAGTTGAGATCCCATGAGGGCAACGGAGACCGTACTGGGGGAGCCAAGTGGTGAACCCCCTGAACAAAGGCGCTAACCACAGAAAGCGTGGCCAAAGGACAAAGAAAGCAAACCGCCAATGACCGAACTTGGCCTTTGATGGTACCCGAGGCCAGGTCCTGCTCAACACCGCATTGGAGGAAACCAACTCCGAATCACCAAAAAGGAGCGGGAGTGAGCCCTGGGGGATTCACATCTGCAAAGTATGCTTAAAGGCGATGGTAAAACTACCTAAAAGTAGATTTACTAGCTTGCAGCAGCGTGGGAAACACCAATTCAGACAACTGAAGAGCTAGAGAAGGAAGTGGGAGTATACCCCCTGGGATGACCCAAGGGGCGTAGTCAAACTCTTTTCCGCCTAGTGTCCTACTCCTAATGAGAGCAGCATAACCCAAGGGTCAAATAAGATATGGTGCCGTGTCCGTCAATGAACGAAAGAGAAAATATTTTTTTTAAATAACATACTTACTCTAAGGGTTGGTATATCCATATTCTGACATCCAAAATTGCAACGGCCATTTTTAATGGCACCAGAGGCTCACACTACTCAAAGTTACGCCACTCCATTTGTATTTACCTTAGATCCACATTTTTTAAACCATGTTAAAAGATTACATGGCCACAAAATCATAGAGGGGGTATACAAGCAATCACAATTATCCATTGATGGAAGACTCCTTAAAGTGTTACTAAACCCAGGATCCTGCATTCACTATATCTGGTCTCCCACAGTCGACTCCCGTCGGTTACTAGCTGTCAACTTCCAGAGATAAGGAGAGGTTTTCAAACGTCCCAAGTACATGAAGCCATAAGAGTATAAAATAAAAAAAAAAAAAAAAACCTTTCTAAAGAAGAAACACACGCATTGTGATATATGGGCATATATTTTGTTAGAGTTACAATTGAAGATCTAATTTTTTCCTCTCATGAACCAGACGGTATATGCTGTGACTATTAGTCACAACCAGATCACAAGGTAAAAGACAAGCATTGTCACAATCAAATGATACAATACGTAATGAAAAATCTGAAGGTGACATTAACTGTTCTTGCATATCCTAAAATCTGGCATCAGATTTGTAGAAAATCTAGTATTATTATATCTATCTACAACAATTTTTATTCATCTATGTATTATGTATGTATATATATATATATATATATATATATATATATATATATATATATATATATCTGACTATTAAGTATCACTACCTATATCTAGGTTTATCCATCACCCTATTTAGCTCTTATATTTCTGTCATATCGATTTATCTTTCTATCTATCTCATCTATCTACTGTAGTATTTTTCTTTCATCTACTTATCTATCTGATTATTATGTACTGTATCTCTACCTATACCTATTTCTATCTATCAGTCTATTTATCTTTTATATTTCTATCATCTATATCTTATATCTATCTTATCTTATCATATCTTATATCTATTTTATCTTATCATATCTTATATCTATCTTATCTTATCATATCTTATATCTATCTATCTTATCTTATCATATCTTATATCTATCTATCTTATCTTATCATATCTTATATCTATCTTATCTTATCATATCTTATATCTATCTATCTATCTTATCTTATCATATCTTATATCTATCTATCTTATCTTATCATATCTTATATCTATCTATCTATCTATCTATCTATCTATCTATCTATCTATCTATCTATCTATCTATCTATCTATCTATCTATCTATCTATCTATCTATCTATCTATCTATCTATCTTATCATATCTATCTATCTATCTATCTATCTATCTATCTATCTATCTATCTATCTATCTATCTATCTATCTATCTATCTATCTATCTATCTATCTATCTATCTATCTATCTATCTATCTATCTATCTATCTATCTATCTATCTATCTATCTATCTATCTATCTATCATTATCTATGTATGTCTGTCTGTCTGTCTGTCTGTCTGTCTGTCTGTCTGTCTATCTATCTATCTTAGTTTGTGATAAGAAACACAAAAATATACAATGTAGGCAATATAATACAAATACTTACATCTAGATACTCATCCAAGGCTAATTTGGTGAATTCAAACTGAAGATGGACTCTGAAATTCATGTCTTCTACAGAATGGACTACGATATTAATGAACTGCATACACGCCACCTGCAACAGCATAGCAAGAGTTAACTAATTAGAGATTGTGCAGATTGTGCAGGAAAGTTTGGTGAAGTATCCAGCACTCCCCTGATAGCCCTTCCTCCCCCATCTCCTGTCATCACCGTTCCCTATTACCGGCTCTCATCCTCATTCCTATTTTTACCATTCCTTAATAACATACGTGCCCACTGTTATAAAAACACCGTGCCACAGAAGAGTTATTTTTAAAACAATAGGCAAACTGTAGACACATTTCTAAGTAATTATAATAAGGAGATTAATGAATGTGATTTGTTCTTTTGACAGTGATACACTTCACTGGAGTAGTGCCATTGATTTTCCTTAAACAGAAAGGATTTCTAATCTCAAATCCAAAATAAAAATTGTTTCTTATTTAAAGGGCCACTATCACAAAATCCTAAAAACTGAATGTGGTAATGCAGATACTTATATTATTCAGTATACTGTATTGCTTATATTTATATGCTTTTTTCCACTATTAATGCAGACCAAGCTGTCCACAAAAATGACAAAGACAGGGACTGGGACCAACTATACAACCTCCAGTTGTAGAGAACATCCAGTATTCTGCTTTAATAATTATCACTACATATTTATTTTACTCCTTTTAAAACACAACTTCTTGCCCACTATACATCAATAAGTGGAGTGTCCATGGTTCATAGTGTTTGCATTATTACTGGTCATGCAAATCAGAATTGTAACCATACTGACTTGATAGAATGTCATTTTGTAGATAACCCTCTGTTGGTATATGTAATTTCCTCCAGTTGTATCATTTTGTTGACTGGGAACAATAGATGTTTTACAATGCCCCAGGACACACATTTGTTTTATGTTAGTAGTGAAATAAGCCAAAGCATAGCTTAGGTTTTATGGTCTTTTAAAGGTCAGTCCACCTAAAAATGATGTTACAGCAATAGACAGAATTTGGTAAATTGAAACATCAACCAAATTTTATTGCATTTTTATACAAATCGAAAAAAAAAGGAAATAGGACACAGAAAGCATGGAAGGGGAAGGGAGTGCACCTAACACATTGCATAGGGAATACAGACACAAGGTAAATAAGTAGTGCAGTTGTTTTTTTTTTTCAGTTTTTGTGAGCTGCATTAGTACCCTAAGATATAAAGGCTGGCATTTGTAGTTGTGAGAGGTTGGCCTGAGTGTGTGGGTGGGGTGGTAAAAACAAAAAGTTGATGTATAAGGTCCCTTTTACACGGGGCGGGCTCTGTTGGAGTCCGCTTCTCAGCTGAGCAGGCGGATGGCTGGACCGCTTATGTAGAGGGGACACAGACACAGCCTGCTCTCCTCTATGGCCATTCAGGTGTAAATGGACCGCCTGTCTATTCACACCTGACTGCCATCCGATGCACCAGACATATGGTTTATGGATCCCCATCCATCTGTTTTTAGTGGACAAGAGGGCAATAATCAGATCGGGTCCACCTGAAAAGCTGACAGGCGGACCCGATCAGTCTACTAGAGGAGAGGACCATGTCTCAGGTTGCCTAGTGGTCCTGTATCCCTAAATAAGGGAAGTAGAGAAAGAGAGGGGCAGGGAACATAAATAGTTGTAGGAAAGGTATGGGGGGAAGGAGGAAAGAAGAGGGGGAAGAAGAAAGATAGAAGGGGGCACTGAGTAGAGGGTAGAAGGGAGATTGTGGGGTATGGAGGATAAGTAGAGGGATGTAGAAAACAGGTTGAAGAGTGTTGCAGGGCAAGGTTGGAAGGACAGGTGGATTCTTGCAACACAGTCCAAAAGTGAAAACAGCGTCTGTTTATTGGGCTAGGAGGCACTCTATACTTTTGATGTCGTCAAGCTCAGTAACCTACTCCAAAAGGGTAGGTACCTGTTAAGAACTTTCTTCTTTTATTCTTTTCAGAAAATCTAGTGACATCTTCCTGTGAATGCTCCTTCCCAAGCCTGCCCGGATATGCCAGAAAATCTAGTGCTGACATCTTCCTGTGAATGCTCCTTCCCAGGCTGCTCGGATCTGCCAGAAAATCTAGTACTGACATCTTCCTGTGAATGCTCCTTCCCAGGCCTGCTCGGATCTGCCAGAAAATCTAATGCTGACATCTTCCTGTGAATGCTCCTTCCCAGGCCTGCCCGGAACTGCCAGAAAATCTAGTGCTGACATCTTCCTGTGAATGCTCCTTCCCAGGCCTGCCCGGAACTGCCAGAAAATCTAGTGCTGACATCTTCCTGTGAATGCTCCTTCCCAGGCCTGCCCGAATCTGCCACAGAGTCCTATTCCCACCACAGCAGAAGGAGCCGTCCTTTCTCATGAATTTTATACAATGTAAAATAAATTGAAATTCTACAGGAAAAGAGAGACCCCTTGTAAAGTGCTAGGTGGGTGGAGCTGGGAACTCAAATTCAGGGATAATGATTCAAGGATCCCTGAGAGAGATAGAAAGGCAGCAGATGATTCAGATCAGTGGACAGACTTACCCTTTTATATGACATCATTATTTCCCTATCAGAATAAAGTCTTTAGAGCTGTCTGAAAACTTTTAAAATGTCTTTACTTAATAACTTGAAAGTAAGTGGAAAGCTTTTTTCCTCATGGCAAAACTCTATTTCGAACATTTGAATTATTAATTGCTATTAATATCAATGCATAATTCATTCTATCAGCTGCATTACCACATATGCATGTATAGTATGCCATGACGCATATGTTGGCGCCACAAGCCTAATAAATTATACACTAGATTTTACATCAAACCTTCATCTTATTTACTTGTAATACATCTTTTTCCAAAGTTTAACTTTGCACTTGAAAACTGTGTTTTAAAAGATTATCTAAAAATTATTTTCCAGAAATTAGTTCAGTTATTTGTTTTTTTTTTGGTCTACAAACTGTGACAGCTCTATTAAAGTGAACCTGACCTGGACTAAAAATCAAATAAAAGTGCTGAAGTGCAGACAACCTGTGGTGCCTGCAAACACCTGTGCTACTGTTCATATAAGTCCATGTGCCTAAATCCACGTGGACCCTGTTGGATCCTAAGACTAGACTGTGCACGGGCCTTTGATTCTCTGCAAATGGATATTAAACCCTGTCCCCTCAGAATCGCCTCCGCTTACTCAACTGTCAAATCCCAGAGCCTCAGTGGGCACCAGAAGCTCTAGCATTGGTAGTTGAATGACAGTGGGTGAGACTTAAGAAGGGACTTTAAAAAGGGGCCGCTTTAGGCTACTTGTTACATACTGCAGTTATATAAATCTTTTAAAATTGTGTTAGGCCTCGTGCCACGGGATGTACTATACTGTGCGCTCATGCAGGGCTGTGTTAACCCCCGGTGTTCTGTGCATCCCTGCGCAGACAGTCCAACTGATGTCAATTGGGACACAGCAGCTGCACAGACACAGCCACTGATTCCATTATGGCATCCATGTGAGTTTTTGGCATGTGTCCCCGAACTCACACAGTTTGAGGACACGTACCCGCACCCACATGGATGTCACATTGGAAACAGTGGCTGTGTATGTGCAGCTGCTTAACGCCTGCCAGCTGCTGCTATACTGCCCTCTGAGAGGCAATCCACCGTGGATCACTTTTCAAAGATCAGTAAGCTTACCGCCTGAAAGAACTCTGAATGAGCAGAATTGATGATTTGTAAGTGTGTTGACGGCTGGTGATGTGTTTTGACCAAGCTGTGCTGCGGTTGAAGTCAAAGTCAAGGGTCTGGCTGTGCTGTCTGGCAAAGGGGCTTAGACCAAAAACAGTTGCATGAAATTACAATTCCTGTGTTTTGCCCTGGTGGGCAAAACAGTTACCATATGTGTATGCTGTTTGTAAATGTAGCTGTTTGTCTGGAATTCAAGTTATTAACAATAAATCAATAGCAAATAACGTCTTACCATAAAATCAATATTGTTGTCTTCATTCCTGAAGTGTTCCATGAGTTTCTCAAATCTCTCTTTCTCACCGCAAACCTAGGATTGAAGCAGGAAGACCGGTAAGTAACTAATAAAATACACAACCTTCTCATATGATTAAGTGTAATGACCTTTCTAATTTGTAGTAACTTAAAGGGATTGTAAAGGCAGAAGGTTTTTTTTTATCCTCCCCCCCCAATACTTCCCTGAGCCCATCTTTATCCAGCGATGTTCCAGGAGTGTCTAAGCTGCCTGGGATTCCCCTCCTCTTTGACTGAGACAGCAGCGCGGCGCAATTGACTCCCACTGCTGTCAATCAAAATCATTCAGCCAATCAGGAGAGAGGGGGGTGGGGCCGGGTCACGGTTCCATGTCTGAATGGACACAGGGAGCTGTGATTTGACTCGGGTGCCCCCATAGCAAGCTGCTTGCTGTGGGGGCACTCAACAGGAGGGAGGGGCCAGAGAGAGCCAGGGAGAGGCCCGAGAAGAGGGGGATCCAGGCTGCTCTGTGCAAAACCAACTGCATAGAGCAGGTAAGTATAACATGTTTGTTATTAAAAAAAAAAAAAAAACAGGAGACCTTACAGTCACTTTAACATAACTTTTTTTAGTTTTGGACAGAGTGGAAAGGGATTAGAACACCTGTCTGTTTTGTTTGCTGTCTCTGTTCCTGTTGCGGGGATTCACCCTTCCTATTTGTCCTGTTCACCGTTATCATGAATAGTGAAAATAAAAGAAAATGGAAAATTTTGGGTTGTCCCCAGAACAGTAAGAGGAGACATCTTCTAATATGGACACTTGTTTTGGTGATGGGATTCCATCAATTTACTTTCACTTCCTGCTTTGGCTATTGAACAGAAAGTGAGAAAGTGAACACCAAGTGGCTTTTCATAGAAGCCACAAGTGTTCTTATGCTTGGATCATTCATAGCTAGCAAGGCATGCTAAGATTTGCAGAAAATGGGCCTAGCCTGAAAACAGAAAACTCATGCAGCCACAGCATCCTAGGACTGATAAGCTGCATTATATATTACATTTTGTTCTTGGGTTTAGTTATGCTTTAAAGCGTCTCTAAAGCCCCCAAAAATGTCTACACTTTTTTCTACAGTATCTATGGTGGTAGCCATGGTTGTCACACAGGCTAAAAATGAATGCAGCCGTAAGCTGCAAACATTACATTTTTGTTTTTGGGTATAAATATAGCTTAAAGTGTAAGTTAACCTTTAGAGAAAATCTGTATTGTGACCTTACAATGGACCCCATTCCCCCCAGTCCCACTGTATCAGTGTCCCGTGATGCCCTGCTATCAGGCACCGGCATGCTGCTTCACCAATCTGGGGATCTGAAATCCCTGCAGCTTTCTCTCCTCTTCTCGCAGCGCTGCCAGGACAGGCTAGATGGATTCTGATTGATAAGCGCCATCCATGTGCCTCCATACACGCTGAGAGGTACAGATAGGTGATTTTTCTTGCATGCAGATGAGTATCTTTTGCAAAGTGAAGCTTCACCTCATTTACTAAACTCTGGAGCAACTGCAATTGCAAAATGCACAGTCTATTTGCCTTTAGTAAATCAACCCCATATTATATTGTTCTGCACTGTGTCTCTGTGTGGAGGCGGCCATCTTGGTAGAGGCAGGGCTTTGCTTCCTCATGCTAGAGCCTCCAGCAAGAAGACCAGTGGGCAGCACAGTAGTGACATCTCCAAATCTCACTTCAAATCACCAGAGACCACCAGAGACCACCAGTCAGTGGCAGCCAGGCCCAGAATGGCCATCGGGCAGACCGGGGCCAACCGCTCCTGTGGCTGGCTGATAATCAGGCCGCACAGCGTAAGAAGCGACCACGGCCTGGACAGGGTTAAAACAGGCCGCTGCTTACCTCCTGCTGTGCGGATGGGCCTGTGACCCCCTCCTGCTGCAAGGCTGAGCTGTGTATTTCTCACAGCTCAGCCTCAGAGCCACCGCCAACACATCCCCTTCTCCTCTATGCAGGGACACAAGAGGAGAGAGAAATCGTCTGCTCCTCCTCCTCTCGCCCCCTTCTCCTCCTGGGTCTGCCCACCCACACTCTCCAGGGATGTGTGGGGGGGGGGTGAGTTTAAACCCCAGACAGCCTGTGCCTGAGTCTCCATCCTGGGGTGAGTAAGCTCACCCTCTCTCCTGCCTCCCAGTATATAAAAAGAACGTAAGAGGGGCTCTGTGGGGGGTCTCTGATGTAAGAGGGGGGCTTCGTGAGGGGTCTCTGATGTAAGGGGGGCTCCGTGGGGGGTCTCTGATGTAAGGGGTGCTCTGTGGGGGCCTCTGATGTAAGGGGGGGTCTCTGTGGGGGGGTCTCTGATGTGAGGGGGGTCTCTGTGGGGGGGTCTCTGATGTAACAGGTGTCTCTGATGTAAGAGGGGACTTCTGGGAGTGTCTGTGGGGGGACTCTGATGTAAGGGGGGCTCTGTGTGGGTCTCTGATGTAAGGGGGGCTCCGAGGGGGGGCTCTGATGTAAGGGGGCTCTGTGGGGGGTCTCTGATGTAAGAGGGGGCCCTGTGGGGGTGTCTCTGATGTAAGGGGGGGCTGTGTGGGGGGGGGTTCTGATCTAAAGAGGGCTCTGTGGGGGGTCTCTGATGTAACGGGGGCTCTGTGGGGGGTCTCTGATGTAAGGGGGGCTCTGTGGGGGGTCTCTGATGTAAGGGGGGCTATGTGCAGACTCTGATGTAAGGGGGGGCTCTGTGCAGACTCTGATGTAAGGGGGGCACTGTGCGGACTCTGATGTAAGGGGGGGCTCTGTGTGGACTCTGATGTAATGGGGGGACTCTGTGCGGACCCTGATGTAAGGGGGGGCTTTGTGCGGACCCTGATGTAAAGAGGGCTGTGCGGACTCTGATATAGGGGGTTCTGTGCGGACTATAAAGTAATGGGGGGCTCTCTGCGGACTCTGATGTAAGGGGCCTCTGTGCTGACTCTGATGTAAAGGGGACATGTTCTGACTGATGTAAGGAAGCAGGGGTGGGAGGAGCTGGAGATCTGCACAGATCTGCACAGTAAGCAGAGATTAAAATGGGGGACATGATTCCTAGGGGCACTAATCATTCCAATGCCTATTTACAGTGCAGACTCCTTTATATCACAATGTCCCCTGTACATTAGAGGACCTACTCTGAATATCCCGTCACCAGCCCCCCTCCCCCCCCCCCCCCCCGGGTCCCTGAAAAAATTGGCTGCTCAGTCTAAAATGCCCAGGCCTATTTTTTGTCCCAGTCCAGGCCTGGTGGCAGCAGTGTCTTAAGCCTAGTAGAGACTAGTAATTCTTTTTTGTTCAACCCAGCAGGACTGAACAAAAATAAAACCTGACAGCTCCAGAGGAGCTGCTGTACTAACCATGTGATGTTAGTACAGAAATCTCCCCTCTGTGCTATTGTGTATTGACAGGGGGTTGCCCCTCCCCACCCAGGGGTGCCCCTCCAGAACACTCCACACTATTCTATTCTATTAAACTGGCCGTTGCCACCTGACATTCAGCCCGTGTATACTCAGCTTTAGACCTTACACTGATGATATACAGCTATATAGGCACAGGACTTACCAAGAGATGCAACGCTATTTTTCAGGAGGAATTTACAATCAAAAGGTACAATTTTCAGGGTACTGCTTAGGCACATTTCTTAAAGTTCCTTTTTGATACTGGAATGATGAAAGAGCTGCCTTTATTTTCCTAAATTTATTAAACTAACACAATGAAAAGGTCCCCATAGATGAGCGATAACAGCTAGAATTGAGCATTATCCTGCAAGGATCCTGTCGTCTCTGCTTTGTGGTTTCAGAGTCGGTCAATTTTGAGGTATAATAGAGGCGACCATATTGCAGAACAAATCAGAGCCTTTATTAAATCATATTAAATATTCTTAATAAAGTATTAGTCTAGAATTATAAATGATTACAAAAAAAAAATCACTGTCTTGTCTCCTGAAACAGCAATTTGCACAATTCATACAAACTTAATAAAAGGGAAAAAAGAAATGACACTAGCACAAGAATGCTTTATCCTAACAAAGCCACCTTCCAGGGAGAGCCTCTAAATTTAGCATGGATGACACTATGACAACTCTTAACCGCAAAACAATAAATCCCTTGTGTATTTTAGGGTGGTTGCCATGGTGATACAAGTTATTTCATGCAAAAAATGCTAATTAAAATATAGATGATACAGTCGGTTGAAGGTCTGTATTCTGCCTGCTTGACTTCAGTCATCTGTGTATTCTTCTAAAAAAATAGCTACAAAACATCATTTTCTTCTCTGAACTACACATTTATTTTGCAATATTCAAATAAAAGATTGCATTTATTCTCTATAAAATCAGTTACATATTTGCGTTTATGAAAGGCACAAACTGAGTTGAAGTTTGATAACCCATGGCAGCCAATCAAAAATCAACTTCCAGTAGCTTGTAGTAGACATTGAAATAAATGGCAGTTCCTGATTGGTTGATACTAAGGATGAAACCTTTAAAGTTTAGCTATCATATCGTAATACAGGCAATCCATATTTAGATTTGCTTTTAAAATGGCACGTCTTTGCATAATATTTTTTATATGTTTTAGCTTATAAAAAAAAAATTTGTTCCTTTTTTTAGTAATATGGGTAAACCCATCTTACCCAAGAGAAAGTATCAAAATACAAACATAATAAAAAAATGAAAAGGTTGGTGCAGATTTTCAGTTGCATGACCCTTGAAATGAAAAATAGCCCAAAATGATTTCCTGTAATTACATATATTCACTTCTATTATGATCTGTAGGCAATCACGTTTTGCCCATATGCCTTTTTTTTTTAGAGCAGACTTTCTCAACCAGAGTTTTGTGGAGCTCTAAAGTTCCTCCAAAGGTAGCTAGGGGTTCCTTGAGCAAAAAGCAGTTTTTACCTCTGAGCCAAGAAACCAATGACACTAATGAACTTTGGTGCGACTTTTGTGCAACCTGTTAAAAGAATTCCGGCAATGAAAACAAAACAGCGTGGTCCCCCAATGCATACCCGGCCCTTCAGGTCTGGTATGGATATTATGGGAAGCCCACAACAATGGGTACAAGGGCCTCTTCCCCAACACCCTGTCCAGTGTGCTCTGCGGACAGGGGGCTTATCAGAATTTGGAAGTCCCCTTTAACAAGGGGGTCCCCCAGATCTTGCCCACTATCTGAATGAGTATGGGGTACATAGTACCCCTACTCATTCACCAAAAGAAAGTGTAGTTTAAAAAATGACAGTAAGCCGTTTTTGACAATTCCTTTATTTAGAAAATAAAAATAAAACAAAATGCCCCTGACGTAGATCCATCATCAATCACGACGCCCACGTCACTGCTGACCCAAAAAAGAAACCAAAAAAAGCCTCTGGCCCCGACGAAGGCTCCTGCCATCTGGCAGCTCCGCCGTGTGACAGCTCCTAAATAACTAAGGGGCAGGGCCACTGCCCTCTTGTGACATCACTGACCCAGCATGCCATCGTCGATGACATCAAAAGGGGGTAATCTAACAGAAGACGCCGCTGTTAGATGACGAAACGTGCTAGGTGGCTGTTCCTGTGCGTCACCTCTGGCCTCTCGAGTGGAACACAAGCCAAGCTCCAGGTTGCTTCCATCTTTGGCTTGTAATAAAGGGCCATTTTTATATTGCATATATGCAAACCCAAAGATTTTACACTATGAGAGGCTCCCTCTCCATTTCTATTTTCCAATCCATCAAACCGCCTGCCTTTTGAACCCATTGGAGTAACACCAGGATCAGAACAAGGAAGAGTAAAGATCTGTACCATGAAACCATTAGGATAATCAAGACAGGTCTCCCTAAGGACCTACATGCCTTTATGACTTCCCTTGCTGTACAGTATGGGAGTCATTGACATCTGGTGAGTGCAGTGTGCTAACTGTCAGCACGAGGTGGAATATTCACTACAGGGGACACCCTGGGATTCAGGCACCCAAGCACTCAAGATTGCACAATCTATATGGAATTTCTTTGCACTATTTCACTTTAAAGCGGAGTTCCACCCAAAAGTGGAACTTCCGCTTTAATTAGTCCTAACCCCCTGACATGCCACATTTGGCATGTCATTTTTGGGGGGGGGAGCGGGTACCTAGATTTGACATGTACCCGCTCCCACTTCCGCTCGGAGCGCTGCAGCGCCCTGAGCGGGAGTTCTCCTCTCTCCCTCCCTCCCTGCAATCTTCTGGGACATGTCAGAGGTCCCAGAAGATTGCCGGCCAATCACGACGCATAGCGCAACTCGCGCATGCGCAGTTCGTACCCGGCTGTGAAGCCGCAAACTGTCACAGCCGGGTGCCCACATCAGTGATGCCGACGCCGAGGAGCAGAGAGGGAGAAGGCGGCGCATCGCTGGACCGTGGGACAGGTGAGTGTGCGGTTAGGCTGGAACTCAGCTTTAAGATTTTGCACAATTGTATATCATATGTGTTCAAATTCAAACTTATATTGGTATTTACAGTATAGTTTGGTAATCTTGTGACCTACCAAGGGCATATACTTTGTTTTGTTTTATCACAGCAAGTGCTGCCTAGGAATAACCTTAACCAATTGAGTCCTGGAGCCATTTGTTCATGCAAAAACGGACCGTTTGTTACATTTGTTTTTTATCTGATCCGTTTTTTAACGGCAGAAAAATGGAGCATTGATCCCTTCAAAAAACGGATGTTGACGGAAGTGGATGTAAACTGATTTAAATGGATTATCATCCATTTACATCCGTTTTTCCATAGAGATTCATTGATGTCTGTTTTTCATTTGTCAACGGATGGATGAAAAACGGACAAACAGTCCACATGTGCAAAAAGGGGGCTTAGCCTAAAGTGTTGCACCAAAGGGTGCATGCCAGACAGCTGCAAGATTAATTTGCTTTCCATTAACATCTGAATATAGAAATCTGCTTCACACGGAACCCTTGGAATGCATTCAACTGAGTCATCTTATAAAATAAGGTCTGCAGGTATCGACAGCAGGGTTTGCTCTTGGATACGGAACTGGCTAAGAGGGCGTGTCCAAAGGGTGGTAATAAATAGCGCATACTCAGACTGGTCTGAGGTAGTAAGCGGGGTCCCCCAGGGCTCTGTCCTGGGACCAACCTTGTTCAATTTATTCGTAAACAACATTGAGGACGGGATCAGTAGTTCATTATCAGTTTTTGCAGATGACACAAAATTGGCCAGGGCAATAACTGCACAGCATGAAGCAGATATCCTTCAGAATGACCTGGACAAAATAATGGAGTGGGCAACGACATGGCAAATGAGGTTTAACGTGGAGAAGTGTAAGGTTTTGAACTTGGGGACTAAAAACATAAAAACACAATACACGTTAGGGGGGGATCCCTTGGGGGAATCAAAAATGGAGAAAGATCTGGGAGTCTTGGTTGATGATAGATTAGGCAACAGCATGCAATGTCAAGCGGCAGCTGCCAAAGCCAGCAGAATATTAGCATGCATAAAGAAAGGGAAGTATTCCATAGATAAGACTATAATCCTTCCACTTTATAAAACTCTGGTCCGACCGCATCTGGAGTATTCTGTCCAGTTCTGGTCGCCAGTCCTCAGGAGGGATGTGTTGGAGCTGGAGAGAGTCCAGAGAAGGGCAACTAAACTATGAAGAGCGTCTGCAATCGCTCGATTTATTCTCCCTGGAGAAGAGACGCCTGGGGATCTCAGCTTAGAAAAAAAGCTGTTCAGTCGAAGGGATTGCATGAGGACAAGAGGGCATACAATGCGATTAGAGGAGAAGTGTTTTAACCTCAGGCAACATGGGGGGTTCTTTACGGTTAGGGCTACAAGATTGTGGAATTCTCTACCACAAGAGGTGGTTTCTGCGGGTAGTATGGTGGCTTTCAAAAGACTCTTAGACGTACATCTCAAGGATCAGAACATTCAGGGCTATGTGAGATGATTACAGCGACACACAGCTACACAGGTTGAACTGGATGGACTATTGTCTTTATTCAACCTCACCTACTATGTAACTATGTAACCATCTGTATAAAAAAAATCTTTTATCAAGGTTCCATCATTCAGCAGTAAAGAGTATTTCATTTGTTGCCAACATTTTCGTAACTAAGCCCTCTCAGAAAAAAAAAAAAAAAACCTCTTGTTATCTCTTGTATAGCTGCTGAACAATGTCACAGTTGCTACGCAAATTAAGAAATACACAGCTGTGGTAATTCATGCAGTAGGATTTGGTAGTGATTTAGGGCAATCATACTTCTTCAGATGATAAACAGTTTAATCCTGAAAAGGCTTTTTCTTATTATCAAATGTGTTACTTTCTACTGGTATTCCTTGTGCTACATCTTAAAGCCCAACAGGGCTATGTTGATGTCAATGGCAAAACTTGAAGGAAACTTTAGGTATGGGGTCACCTGCTTTGACTTGTCATGAAAGTCACAGTAGAGATTTTGGTCCCACCCCACCTATTAAAGTGTAATAACCATAGCAGAAACACCAAGTCAAAACTCCAACTCAAACATTTTGACACTAAAAACTTGAGGGATGTATAAAGAGGTGCATAAAAAAGATGATGACAAGTGATTTACCTTGCTGGCACCCACCCAAAGGGTCCTTTCACACAGGCTTTCCGATCAGTTCTGCCTGTCAGTTTTTCAGGCGGACCTGATCGGACCCTCCAGTCTCCCCTATGGAGGGTCCCCCCCCCCAGCTGAGCAAGCGGAATCCGCAAGACGGAGGCGCCCGTGTGAAAGGGGCCAAAAGTAAAAGATATGTTTTGGATGAACTTAGCTTTTAAGATAACAAAAACATGTCCCGTAGAATTGAACATTAAACATTCACTTAAACTTTATTTATTTGTGATTTAACACAGAAATAAACCCATTGATTTAACCACTTAAGCCCCAGCCCTATTTCGGACACTTTTTGTTTACATGTTAAAATCAGTATTTTTTCCAAGAAAACTACTTAGAACCCCCAAACATTACATATATTTTTCTAGCAAAGACTCTGGAGAATTTTTCCAGAGTCTTTGCAATGGCGGTCATTGCAATATTTTTTGTCACGCGGTATTTGCGCAGCGGTCTTTAAAACGCCATTTTTTTGGAATATTTTGGAAAAATCACATTTCACTGCATTGAAAAAATACTAAACAGTAAAGTTAGCCCATTTTTTTGTATATTGTGAAAGATGATGTCACGCCGAGTAAATAGATACCCAACATGTTACGGTTTAAATTGCGCACACCCGTGGGATGGCGGCAAAATACGGTCAATAGAGATCTCAATAGGCGGCGCTTTAAATTTTTTTAACGGTTACCAGTTTAGAGTTAGAGTGTAGCTCTTTTTTTTAAATTATTGCTCATGCTCTGGCGATCGCGGCGATACCTCACATGTGTGGTTTGAACAGCGATTTCATTCGCGGCTCGACTTCCGTATACGTTTTTTTTCGTGCGTGAGCTAACGGTGACGGGGGCGGCTAAAATGTTTTTTTTTCTTTTTCCTATTTATTTTTTTTAAACTTTATTACAGGTTTTTATAAAAAAAAAATCTGATCACTTTTATTGCTGTCACAAGCAATGTAAACATCCCTTGTGACACCAATATGCAGCGACAGGTACAATTTATGGAGTGATCGAGGGTCTAAAAGACCCCTCCACTACACTTCCATGTATGCAAAACCCCAAAAACTGCGTTTTTGCATACAGCCGTTTTTTAAATTTGCCGACATCATGGACGCCACCTCTGGGTTACGTCATCGGAGACCCGATCAAAGCCGTTTCCGCCACCCGGCTGGGTGCTCGGGGCTCCCGGTGGGACGGGAGCCCCGAGCAAAGTCGCGGAAGGCGGCGGGAGGGGGGGGGGGAAACGTCCCCACCCGCTCACCCGGGTGACGATCAAGTGGCTCCCGAGCCGCATCGGTCCTTACCGACGGAAAGCCAACCGTCGGCTGTTAACCACGGTACCGGGATGGTGCCTCTAGCTAGAGGCATCATCCTGGTATACCCCCCGCAAAATCTGCCGACGTAGATCTACGTCAGTTTTCAGTAAGTGGTTAACAAAAAACAGTTACATTCCCAGCATGCCGGGATTGCTAACTGTCACATTGGTTGCGCTCTCAACCAAACTGTCAAACCAACCAATGGCTGGTGTCATAACTGATCACATGTGCAGCATAATGGAAGTTGAAGATTAAACAGAGGTCAAGATGGCAGCTTCATTGGCTGAAAAGGAAAGGAGGGTTTACTTCCACTTTAAGTGAGCCAAAGGTGGATGGAAAAAAAAAGTCGCTCAATTCCCCCATTAACAAAGTCAGTATTGATAGGGGAATCACTCCCACAGCGCTATTGTGTTCTTCTGGCAGGGAGCTTTCCCTGCCAACAGAACACAATGATCACTGCTGGCTGCTATAGCCGCCGGCAGTGATCGCATGAAAAAGAGCCAGCAGGCTGGTTGTGCTGAAGTTAATCAATAGATCGACTTCTGTTCGACCAGCCTGCCCATAAATGGTTCGAAATTCAGCTAGTTCCTGTTACACTGGACAAACTTTGATCCCTCTATAGGTGGCTTTAGAGAGCTCTTCTTAATACTTCAAATACAAGTGGCTTGGCAGTAAGCAATGTGCAACACTCTGGTTTGGGAGGTTGAACAACTTGCAATAAAGCTCGCTGGATATGAAGAGAAAAGTCGCAGATTTGCAGCCTGTCTGATTGTACCTGGAATTATATATAACATATTTTAAAGCCTAATTACAAGAAATGTGGGGACCGGTTATCACCGACATACAAGGCATGGACAGGAAATAAAACATTACCAGAAGTTCTAACCCTTCTCTACTCCACTAAACATGTGTTTATGACTGCATCCCCATTGGTGAGATTTCCCGTCACTTCCTGAAGTAGAGAGAAATCTACTCAGATGCCAATAAAAACCTGACAGTGACTTTCAATTTTTCTGCTCTATCCATAAAAAAGAAAACATTTTGGGTGAGATAGGCATTAAGTATTTTACACCTAAAGATGTATTTTCTTTAGTACAATGTTTATAGTTCATAATATGTATTCAGTTTTTTAGTATTATAATTGTAGTGACAAGCATGTTGATGTGCATTAAACAGTTACAAGGTATAGAAGGATGGGGAGGAGGGAGAGTGAGGGAAAAAACAGGGAAGGAATAAGAAGGGAGCAAAAAAGGTGAAAGGAAGGGGAAGATGATGGGGGGGGGGGGGGGGAGAAGTCATGGTGATGGTGTAAAGCCAGCCATAGATGGATAAAATCTCAGCTAGTTCAGTAGAGACCACCTGAGACTTGATCCATCTATGGGCAGGCTGGTTGTGGTACTGAAGTCGTTCTGTGGATCAACTTCAGTACAGTCTGTCTGATTTTTTTTTTTTTTTTTTTTTAGGGATCACAGCTGGCGGCTACAGACGCCAGCAATGACCATTGTGTTTTGCTGACCGGTGGCAACAACACTGACTGTGTTGATGGGGGATTCAAGAAGTGTTCTTTCCTTCCACCTGTGGAATAAGCTATGGCTGCTTTAGGCTTGCAGATGATGGCTGGTGAGAGGGGCCAAGAGAGTGTTCTACATAGCTTGCTAAAAACTTTACAGCACCCTGCCTCAGTACTCTATAAGCACTGATATAAGCAGTGGGCTGGCTATTAAGAAGAGCTATAGAAAAATCATAATGCCCTTATGGGCAGGTGTACATCTGAAGAACTGGCTGTTCCTAGGTGAGAGGGGTCATTGAAATTCAGATTATCCTAAGTAGTACCCACATGTGATGCAGAGCCTGCCTGATTAAAAGAACCAAAACCCAATGAATGAAGGTGGCAGGCCAGGGGCAGTCAGGCTCAGGCTCAGGAGGAATGAGCTAAATGATTCTGGATGTCCTCCAGTCAAGAAATGAGATGGGCTCTATCTGACTTGATGAAGCCTCTAAGGCAAACTGTAAAAAGATCAAAGCGTACAGTGAAATCAAAGTAAGCAAATTCAGTACAGGAGAGGAGCCTGTGCAAGACTGAAGGGACTGAAGTTCAGCTCTAGGAAAGGTAAAATGCAGAAACTCGGTGCGATCAGAATTTATCCTGGATCAGAGTGCAGCTAACATTTGACCATCTTGGCCCCCTTGGGCTACTGCGCTTTTCACTTTAGCTTGGCTCACAAAGAGATTATGATACACTATGGGGTTGATTTACTAAAGGTAAATAGGCTGTGCACTTTGTAAAGTGCAACTGCTCGAGCAGAAGCTCTGCTGACTGCCATCATCCAATCATGTGCAAGCAAAAATGCTGTTATTTTAATTCTCCTTGGACATGATTGGGTACTTTTTTGCAAAGTGAAGATTTACCTAATTTACTAAGATCTGGTGCAACTGCACATGGAGAACACAACTGCACTTTGACACAAAGGGGTTGATTTACTAAAGGCAAATAGACTGTGCACTTTGTAAAGAGCAACTGCTCGAGCAGAAGCTCTGCTGACTTCCATCATCCAATCATGTGCAAGCAAAAATGCTGTTTTTTTTAATGTTCCTTGGACATGATTGGGTACATTTTTGCAAAGTGAAGCTTTACCTCATTTACTAAGATCTGGAGCAACTGCACATTAGGGAAAACAACTGCACTTTGACACAAAGAGGTTGAATTACTAAAGGCAAATAGACTGTGCACTTTGGAAAGTGCAGTTGCCTTCTACAAGTGCAGTTGCTTGAGAGCTTAGTAAATGAGGTAACGCTCCCCTTTGTGAAGAACACCCAATCACGTACAAGGAAAAAAAAGAAAAAAAAAGCTTTTTTTCTTGCACATGATTGAATGATGGAAGTCAGCAGAGCTTCTGCTCATTTACTAAGCTCTGGAGAAACTGAACTTGCAGGGTACAACTGCACTTTGCAAATTGCACAGCCTATTTGTCTTTAGTAATTCAACCCTACAGCATTCCCATTATCAATCCAAAATGGCTCCGCATTATACAAGAGCCAGGTGCACTTTAAACCTTGGATCCCAGCGCTTGGCTTGGCCTCATTTACTCGGCTTGTTCTGTCCCCAAAGCTGATAAATGCTGCATGAACTGAATGGCAACCAGCTCCCCCTTCCAAACATCTGAACGATATTTAGAACAAAGAAATCTTCAAAGCACGGAGAACCAGCATCTGAGGCCCATAAATAATTATCAATTACTTCTATCACAAAGCTTTAATTTCACTGCGTCTATTTATGGGGAGGGACGGGACTAAATCAAAACCAGCTCTGTTCAGCAAAGAAAGAAAACAAACACGGACACTGGGCCTCCTCCCCGCATCAAATGAAATGCAAGAGACTTTTTTTTTTACCTCCTTGAAGTTATCGAACGCTGATAAAATGATTTCGTGTCCTCCGCGGACAAGGCAGACGGCTGCTAGGAGTTCTAATACAAGTGCTTTTGTTCTGCAAAAAAAAAAAAAAATCATATATATATATTTCACTATCAATGGGAACAATGTGTAACTGAATTGCGTGCCGAAAAAGTGACATTTACAAGTTTTTATTTCCCTTTAAGGAAATCAGGCAATTGGTCTCCATATGAAGGTTATGGGTTTATCTTATACAAACATTATACAAACGCTGGCGGTGTGAGGTGATTTCAATAAAAGAATAATCCGACTAGGTGTGTCAAGAAGACTGTAACCTATAGGCTGCCAATTAGGATAGAAATGTTACAACCGTCACTGATGACTTTCTTATAGGTGCAAGGTCTGTGGTTAGTTCTTCAAGATGTTTGGAACAACCTACCTTGAGTTCCTTCAAAAACTGTGTGTAAGTGTACCTAGAAGAATTGATGTTGGTTTGAAGGCAAAAGGTGGTCGCATCAAATATTGATTTGATTAGGATTTTTTCTCTGTTCATTTACTTTCCATTTTATTAATTGATAAAAAAATAAACTATTAACACTTCTTTTAATGAAAGCATTCTTCAATTACGGGATTTTGTTTACACCTGCCAAAAACTTTTGCACGGAAGTGTTAATAAATATAGTGAAACACGGCGAGTCAAGTTAATGCCAAAGAGCTCAAGTTTGGTCTCATCTGACCACAACGCTTTCTCTAAGGCTCCATTCACACTACCGCGACTTGTCAGGCGACTTGTCAGCCTGACAAGTCGTGGTCCATCGCGGTCCATGTAGTGCTACAGGACCCGTTCTAATAGGAGCGACACAAGTCGCTCCGACTTAGAAAAAGGGTCCTGTACTACTACGGGGCGACCTCGGAGCGACTTGCATAGACATTCATTATATGAAGTCCGTGCAAGTCGCGCCGAAGTTGCGGTGCACGCGACTTGTGAAGTCGCCCCCGAAGTCGAGCCGCTTCAGTGTGAATGCGGTCTAAATCTTTCTTTGAATCATTTAGAGCAGCCTTTCTCAACCTTTTCTGGTCTCAGGGAAGCCCTGCTAAAAATTAAAAATCTACAACTCATGACACAGTAGTGTGACAGTCAGTGGGAAGAATGCTCATTACTCTTGTCCTCATTGGGAAAAATGACCTCCTTACAGATAGCTAAAAGGAACAATGGTGTCATTGGAAACTTATCTGAGAGGCAGAAATTGCCCATTGCTAAAGGAACCCGTAGCAACCTCAGGAGGAACCCTAGGGTTCTACGGAAACCCTGGTTGAGCAAACCCTGATTTCGATGTTCATTGGCATGACTGTACATGCTCCTTCTTGAGGAGGGGGACTCACCATGTTTGGAGGAAGAAAAATGCTGACTATGACCCTAAGAACACCATCCCTACAGTCAAGCCCGGAAGTGGAAACATTATGCTTTGGAGCGGTTTCACTGCAAAAGGTACAGACCAACTTTGCCGCATTGAGGGGCCAATGAACGGGGCCATGTATTGTAAAATCTTGGAAGAGAACCTTCTTCCCTCATCCAGAACACTGAAAATGGGTCATGGATGGGTCTTTCAGCATGACAATGACCCAAAATATACTGCCAAGGCAACAAAGGAGTAGCTCAAGAAGAAGCACATTAAGGTCATGGAGCCAGATTCTAGCCAGTCTCCAGACCTTAAAGTGGAGTTCCGGCCACCAAAAAAATATTTCAATGAAAATACCCCCGGGACAGTCAGGGATAGTACATTCCACAATGGATAGCCTCTGTACTGTCCCAGGTCGCACTTACCTTTTAGAAGAAATACTTACCTTGAAAATTTCTTCTCCAGCGCTGCCATCTCAGGTGTGGGCAGCTGAAGCCAGCGCGATCCTATTCTGCATCCTCTTCCATCCTCTTCGGTCCCACGATGCACTGCTCCGGCCCCGCTGTCACTTCCGGGGCTGCAGCGTCATCCCTGCACAGTTTCTGGGCATGCCCAGAAGCTGTTTAGCAAGGTATGACGCGCCTGCACCAGAACTGACGTTGGGGCCGGTGCCGGCGCATTGATTCCTGGGAGCGATGACGTTTAGCTCCCAGGAATCATTGCAAAGCAGAAGTGACGGCGAGGGCCGCGGCCGCCGAGGGAGGAAGTGGAAGAGAGGTGAGTATATTTTTCTGCAATTACAAGGTAAGTAAAAAAATAAAAATAAATCGTAACTATCCATTTCCTTTTCAGGTGACCTAAAAGCAAGCGGATGGCCCAAAATCTACTATGTCGATTTTGGGGCTGGAACTCCGCTTTAATCCTAAAGGAAATTTTTGGAGGGAGCTGAAACTTCGAGTTGCCAAGCGACAGCCAAAAACCTTAAGGATTTAGAGAAGAGCTGTAAAGAAGAGTGGACCAAAATCCCTCCTTAGATGTGTGCAAACCTGGTCACTAACTACAAGAAACGTCTTACGTCTGTGCTTGCCAACAAGGGTTTCTCCACCAAGTACTAAGTCATGTTTTGCTTAGGGATCAAATTTTTCTCACTGAACTGCATCCTAATTTATAACATTTATATCATGTGCTTTTTCTGGATTTTTGGTTGATATTCTGTCTCTATAATTTAAAATACACCTATGATAAAAATTATAGACTCTTCATTTCTTTGTAAGTGGGCAAACTTACAAAATCTGTGGGGGATCAAACCATTATTTTCCCCACTGTATATATTGTATATTATTATGATGAATATTATTATTATTATGTTGTTGTGACAGGCCAGCAATTTCTTAATGCAGACATAAAATGTGCAGTATTCCGAAGGTCCACTTTAAATGTGTATGCTAAACCGAACCACAAGTACAGTACATGTTTATAATACTCTGCATTCTCTCAGGAGTGTGACTTCACTGATCGAGTCGCTGACTGGACCCCTTTTTACCTCAGACATTTCAGTAATGGCTGCATATAACAAATGTGGAAACAACAGGCCTTCCCCAATGCCCGAAATTCGGGTGGTTTTTGCATAAACTCTCAGACAGGAAAATCTATTTTTTCCTAGTACCGTACCTAAAAAAAAAGAAGTCACTGAAATAAAATGAAACTAGGTTAAACCATCTCTAGTTTTGCAGACATGTTTTGAAACAATCTGACCTAATTTTGCCATATGGAGAATTTAAGAAGCAGACATGTAGGGGTGAGGAGAAATCACAGCAGGGATGTAGGCCCCGGCCTTGCCTCAGACACAAAGCAAGCTGTTACTTCAAAAAAATCTAGAGGATATTGTGATCATTACTGACCTCTCAGGAAACTGCAACCATACAAAATGGCCGCCGCCAGACAGAAGACTGAACTTAACCCTTTCTAATGTGTCAGGGCCATACATTTACTGTGGACTGTAGTAATGGGAAAATGATTTCCCAATGGCGTTGTTACCTATATAAACATGGGTTAAAATGTATCTCTACAGAAACTCAAATGGCTTTGTTTTTACCATAATACACTCAATTTAAAAAACAAAGGAAGAAACAGGCTTAGAAAGTAAATTTCATTAACTGCACTATAAGATATTGTCTATTCCATCATGGAAGATCATTATCATGAACAGGCCCCTCAACAGGACTCTAAAAGCTCAGAGCCACATCCTTTGATAGTGAAAAGAAGTGCATAACAATATCTGACTAGAACACAATAAATGATTTAATCATGTTTAAGTGATTATTTTGCTAAAATAACCCACACACATACCCTCAAATTTCCCTGAAATGCCCTAAGATCTGATTTCAATGCTGTAAGACATAAATGTTTGCTGATACAGAACACTGAATAACCTAAAGCTAAAGTTTAATCAAAATGTAGTTTTCGCCAATAGCTGCAGTCAGATCACTTATATGTAATGAAGTATGTGCCGAATCACGCAGGCTCCTGCTTTGTGCCAATAATCTTCTCTGCAGGATGCCCAGTCCTCTTCCTGGTGCTGAACTTCTAGCACAGTGGGGGTTAACAGCTTTAGGTCTTTGGGCTAACTAACCCGTCCCTCCACCCTTTCCATCCTTTGAGAAAAGCATGTTCATTGTGTACACGAAGAGTAACACAATCTCTGAATGGTGGAGAGAATCCTGTCATTTATCTGACTCTCCTCTATTCTGAGATTGTGTTACATTCAGTGTACACCAGTGGTCTCCAAACTGCATCCCGTGAGTCGGATGTGTCCCTTTGCTTGCCTTTATCTTGCCCTTGGGGCACCATTACACCCACAGACATCAATAATGGGGCACCATTCCTCCCACAGACACCAATGAGGGGGCACTATTTTTCCCACAGACAACAATGATGGAGCACCATTCCTCCCACAGACAACAATGATGGGGCACCATTCCTCCCACAGACAACAATGATGGGGCACTATTTTTCCCACAGACACCAATGATGGGGCACCATTCCTCCCACAGATACCAATGATGGTGCACCAGTGCTCCCACAGACACCAATGATGGTGCACCAGTGCTCCCACAGGACACTAATGATGGGGCACCATTCCTCCCACAGACACCAATGATTGAGCACTATTCCCCCCACAGGCATCAATGATGGGTAACCATTCCTCCCACAGACAACAATGATGGGGCACCATTCCTCCCACAAACAACAATGATGGGGCACCATTCCTCCCACGACACCAATGAGGGGGCATTATTCCTCCCACAGACACCAATAATGGGGCACCATTCCTCCCACAGACACCAATGATGGAGCACTATTCCCCCCGAAGACACCAATGATGGGGCACCATTCCTCCCACAGACAACAATGATGGGGCACCATTCCTCCCACAGACACCAATGATGGTGCACCAGTGCTCCCACAGACACCAATGATGGTGCACCAGTGCTCGCACAGGACACTAATGATGGGGCACCATTCCTCCCACAGACACCAATGATTGAGCACTATTCCCCCCACAGGCATCAATGATGGGGAACCATTCCTCCCACAGACAACAATGATGGGGCACCATTCCTCCCACAGACAACAATGATGGGGCACCATTCCTCCCACAAACAACAATGATGGGGCACCATTCCTCCCACAGACACCAAAGAGGGGGCATTATTCCTCCCACAGACACCAATAATGGGGCACCATTCCTCCCACAGACACCAATGATGGAGCACTATTCCTCCCACAGACACAAATGATGGAGCACCATTCCTCCCACAGACACCAATGATGGAGCACCATTCCTCCCACAGACACCAATGATGGAGCACCATTCCTCCCACAGACACCAATGATGGAGCACTATTCCTAGCACAGACACAAATGAGGGGGCACCATTCCTCCCACAGACACAAATGATGGAGCACAATTCCTCCCACAGACAACAATGATGGAGCACCATTCCTCCCACAGACACCAATGATGGGGCACCATTCCTCCCACAGACACCAATGAAGGGGCACCATTCCTTCCACAGACACCAATGATGGGGCACCATTCCTCCCACAGACACCAATGAAGGGGCACTATTCATCCCACAGACACCAATAATGGGGCACAATTCCTTCCACAGACACCAATGATGGGGTACCATTCCTCCCACAGACACCAATGAGGGGGCACCATTCCTTCCACAGACACCAATGAGGGGGCACCATTCCTCCCACAAACAACAATGATGGGGCACCATTCCTCCCACAGACACCAATGAGGGGGCATTATTCCTCCCACAGACACCAATAATGGGGCACCATTCCTCCCACAGACACCAATGATGGAGCACCATTTCTCCCACAGACACCAATGATGGGGCACCATTCCTCCCACAGACACCAATGAAGGGGCACCATTCCTTCCACAGACACCAATGATGGGGCACCATTCCTCCCACAGACACCAATGAAGGGGCACTATTCCTCCCACAGACACCAATAATGGGGCACAATTCCTTCCACAGACACCAATGATGGGGTACCATTCCTCCCACAGACACCAATGAGGGGGCACCATTCCTTCCACAGACACCAATGAGGGGGCACCATTCCTCCCACAGACACCAATGAGGGGGCACCATTCCTCCCACAAACACCAGTAATGGGGGACAATTCCTCCCACAGATACAAGCTCTACGTCTGTGTGCTGCATGAATGAGGGTGTGTCCCTTCCCTTCAATCAGTTCTCAGAGCTCTCTTCACTGAGCTCTGCAGAGGGTAATTTCAGCTCTTCTGCCCCTTTTTTCTGACAGCTCAGACAAGCTTTATAAATTCTAGACGTTGAACAGATGTAAAGAATACTGCAAATAAACAGGTACAACTGTAGATTTGTTTCATCTCTGGGTATCACCTGAGGGCAATCACTTCACTGGGTATATGTAAGGGTTTACAACCACTTTAACACGCTATTACTCCCCCATTGCCAGAAGTTCAGCTTTAGGAAGAGGACCAGGTACCAGTCAGAGAAGATTTCTACATGAAGCAAAACCTGCAGCATGTGGGACATACTTCATTATGGGTAAGTGATGTAACTGCAGAAATAGCGGAAATTTAAATTAATAAGTCTGTGAAACACAAAAAAGTAAGTTTTGAAATCAAATCAGTCAATTCACATATGTTGTTTTTATTTTATTTTTTATTTTTGGAACTTCTGCTCATTTATGACATAGTGATCACATGCTGGCTAGAGGCTTTATTGCCAAAATAAGCCCCCACCCTGCAGATGAACACTGCCACCTTCAAGCTGCAGTAGGATCTGCAATGTCATATTTAACAGTGTAATTGTTGGGTACAGTTACACTATTAAAAAAAAAGGAAAAAAAAAAAGGGAAAAAAAAAAAACATATACAGTATATACAAAAACAATAATCAATACCCATGTAAAATTTAGCATTGCCAATATGCATTGGTAAATGGACAATTATTCTTTGCCTATTTACTTATTAGTCATAGAATTACGGAATTAACTTCAAATGTCCAATACATGCTGATACAGCTATATTTCGCCAAGATATATAGGTATTATTAACCTCTGGTTATGAAAGAGATAATGACATGCTCACCTGGGATTTTTATTGTTTAAACTTAGTGCAATCTCATTGACAGCATGTGGATGTGACATGACCATGTTGAAACCATACTGCAAAAAGAAGAACAAAAGAAATCTCACTATAAACACATAATTTACAAATTTGAGCCAGAAATTGATTGTACACCATTGTGTATCACCTTTTTACTTAACGTGAACCAAGCAGTATTAAATTCAAAAGCAAACATTTGTTGTATTGCAGCGTACCAATTTTTAGGCTTTATTTCCTTTATTTTTCCCCTGGTGATTCAGCCAGTAGATCTGTTGTCTTGCAGATGTACCAGTTACAGGGATGAGACAAACCATTTACAACTTAGGGTGCTTACAATGATCAGTTTTATTTATGTGCAACTTTTATCCCAAAAATAAAAAACCTGTTTGTTGCAACTGCTCATAAAGTGTTAAATGGAGTTTGGCTTCAATTTGTTAGTATATTTAAATCTGCTAGTACATCTAACACCCCTCCTCCAGACTGAAAATGCTGATGCGCAAAGGTGTCCCTCTAGAGTAGGGGTGCTCTAATACAGGAGGTGTCTTACTGGCCAGATCAACAGGTGAAAACAGAGGGAAAAAAAATGAAAAAATAGAAAACGAATGCAGCCCCCATGTCAAATGATGGGTAAGCTTCAATATATTACATTGAAGCTTCGATTTTATACTGGTTTAAGCTGATCATACATGGATCGAAATTCGGCCAGTTCAGCAGGGACCAGTCAAATTTTGATCAATGTGTGGGCAGCGTAGTTAAACCGCCCTTTTGGAAAATGTCTCCCGATCAGTATAGGCAATCAATAGACTGCAGCTCTGATCTGTGTATTGTGACAGCAGGGAAGTCTCCCTACCATCAGAATACAATGATTGAGCGGGGAGGATTCCGTCATCCACATCGAGTGTGTGAATGGGGGAATCTGATGAGCTTTTTTCATTCAACCCGCTGGTTGAAAGAAGAAAAAAAAAACTGACTAATGTATGGGCTGCTTAAAAGAATATGTTAACCCAAAATGTCATATTCCTGATATGTGCCTGCTGTACCATGTACTGTACTTGTATGAAAAAGTATCCTGTTCTCTTTGTTTTGCTTCCTTTGTGTGAATTCCTGGTGTTCCTGCCAGTCCCTCTGCTTTCCTATTAAAATCTGACCACACTAGGCAGGAGAGCACAGCGTAGTCAGTTTTCTGGCTGCACTGATACTTAGCCTGCTCTTCTCCAATGATCAGACTTGCCCTGACATGCCCCCCCCCCACCCTACCGTACAGCCATTTCATTGGAAAGCCAGTATGATGCTGTTTCCGCTCCCCTAACTCTCTGAGAAAAGATGGTATATGATTACTTATAAAAAAGGGGAAAAAAATTAGAATGTTTTTATATGTATACACAACTGTTTTGGCTTTCATTTCTATTTTAATCGGAATGGGTTGTTTTACAAACTGAGGATTAACATATACAGTACTTTAAAAGAAATGTATTTATTTAAAAAAAAACATGGCATACTCACCTGATCTGTGCAATGGTATTGCACAGAGCAGCCCCGAACCCCCTCTTCTGGGGTCCCTCGCCGGCGATCTTGGCTCCACCTCTTCTATGTCTACTCCCTGAAGCAAGAAGTGTGGGCCCAATCCTTAACCGCGCTGTGTGTGGCATGTGGCAGTGGGCGCACAATGTGGCTTGGCACCCCCCACCCCCCTGCTCTCTGGAGGATTTACCTGACAGCAGCAGGAGCCATTGGCTTCTGGTGCTCTCCGCCAAGCTTGTGAGAGCAGAGAGGGGAAAGAAGAAGACTGGAGACAGGCACAGCGCTGGATCGACAGAGGACTTAGGTAAGTATTTGGGGGGCGGGGTTAAGTGCACAGCAATAGGCAAAACATTTTTTCCCTTAATACAGGGAATGCATTAACCACTTTAGCCACACTAATAACAAGACAAAAAAGCAGGTATCCCACATATGATCAGCTGTGATACAAAAGCAATTAGTGCAACCACACAGTAACAAACATTTTGAAATGTGAACATCATTTTTGTTGTAAGTTGTATAATTTGAGTATATTGCAATATTTACATTTTTTGTAGTGTAGTTTTTCAGTTAACTGATAACATAAATATAGTGTATCGCAACAAAATGTATAAATAATCACACTAAGGGCCGGTTCACATTATTGCAGCTGTGGCGATCGCATGTAATTCGGAGCGCACTGCTCCTTCATTACATGCGATCTGATGCGCGGATGCGAATTCAGCCATACACTTTGTATGGCTGAATTCGCACTGTATCACACATGACCCTTTCTTTCAGCCGCATCAGGATCGGATCGCACAGTGGTTCACACTTGTGCGATCCGATCCTGTGCGAATTGTCAGATCGCACTGCGATATGCGATCAAACTGGGGGTGTCATTAACATTTAATTGACACCCCCTGCGTATCGCATATGGCAGTGTGAACTGCCAGATGTGCGAGTGCGATGCGGGAACAGGCTGCGAATTCGCAGCCTTCCCGCATCGCACAAGTGTGAACCGAGACTTATACATCCTATGCAAAAATGAGGACAGAGCAAAAAGTTACAAAAACTCATGCACTTAAATCCCAAGAAAAAATATAAAAATAAAAATGAAATTGCAAAAAATATATGCAGAATAATTAGTGAAACATTCCAACTAATATGCAATCACCTCTGTGCCCAAATATAAGTAATTTCAAGTATCATGACTCCATCATCTGTGCAAACTGCCCGTTCACCTCACTGTTATGACCCTTGCATCACCAATAAGGTCATAACATGTTTTACCCCTCAGGGAATGAGGTTCCAAATGCCACTTTCTATATCCTCAGTGCTTCCATATATAGGTGTGTTAGTCTCAGATAAGGACAATGTACATCTGGGAGAAAAGAGGGAGCACACAGGACCTTGCGTTCTCTGTTTTAAAACGTATTTCATATAAAAGAAAAAAGTATGGCACTTACAAAGCACACAAGCCAGTGTTAGCTGTATCGCATGCAATAACAATCACCGACACTCGGTCGAAAACCAAGATGATGTCATGATGACGTCAAATAAAAGATTACTTCATCCCACAGCCATCTTGGTTTTTGGTCAGGAGCAGTGATTGCATAATAGTTGGAATGTTTCACCAATCATTTTCATATATTTTTTGCAATATCTTTTTTATTTTTATATTTTTACTTGTGATTTAAGTACATTTAGTGACTTTATGCTCTCTCCTCTCGTTTTTGCATAGGATAAGTGTGATTATATATCAGACATGGGAGTAAGTCACACGTGTGCAAGTCACAAGCAAGTCTCAAGTCTTAACCTTCAAGTCTCAAGCAAGTCCCAAGTTACTGTGGCGAAAAGCCAGCAAGCCAAGTCGAGTCCCTGCTAGAAGTCAAGCAAGTCATTTATTTTGGTCAAGTCACAAATCAAGTCAAAATACTGATCTACCCCAATTTTCACCTTTAAATCAGTTAAAAGTCAGTGGTCAGGAAAGGTTTTGTTTTATTTTCAACATTAACCACTTAAGCCCCGGAAGATTTTACCCCCTTCCTGACCAGGGGGTATTTTGCGATTCGGCACTGCGTGACTTTAACGGACAATTGCGCGGTCGTGCGACGCTGTACCTAAACGAATTTGACGTCCTTTTTTTCCCACAAACAGAGCTTTCTTTTGGTGGTATTTGATCACCTGTGCGATTTTTTGATCACGCGCTATAAACAAAAAAAGAGCATCAATTTTGCAAAAATAACAATATTTTTCACATTTTTTTATATGAAATTCCCCCCAAAAAAAAAGTAAAAATCAAAATTTTTTTAAATTTTCGGCCAATTTGTTTTATGCTACATATGTTTGGTAAAAAAAATCGCAAAAAGCGTATTTTGATTGGTTTGCGCAAAAGTTATCGCGTTTACTAACAAAGGGAAAGATTTTTGTCATTTTTGTAGTTTTTTTTTTTTAACGCGTAATGGCGGCGATCTGCGATTTTTTTTGCGGTACTGCGACATTGGGGCGGACAGATCGGACCCTTGACTGACATTTGTGACACTTTTGGGGTTACCAGTGACATTTCTACAGTAATCAGTGCTATACATATGCACTGTTACTGTAAAAATACACTGGTTGTGAAGGGGTTAACTTTATTTGGAAGGGAGGGGCTGTGTGTATCCCTAGGGGCGTGCTTTCTACTGTGATTGGCTGTGGCTTGAGCTGTAAGGACACTGATCAACGGATCTACATACTAGATCCGTTTTATCAGTGTCTTTACAGCGAGGAGAATGACAGGCAGCTTGTTTACACAAGCTGCCTGACATTCTCCCTCTCCCCCGCCGATCGCCGAGTGACCGGCGGACATCGGGTCCGCTGGTCACACGCGCGGGGGGGGTCCGTGACCACGCGGGAGCGGGAGCGCGCCTCCGGGGGCGCGCGCTCGCTCCCTAGACCCTCACAAGCTAGTGACGTAGCCCTACGTCACTTTGCCTGTGAGGGGCTGACTGCCGACGTAGATCGGCGTTAGGCAGTCGGCAAGTGGTTAACAAAACAGTTTAGTGCTTTTTTCTTGACATATTAAAGAAGCACTTTGAATGCCCAAACAGCTCAAAATCCTTCGTCCGGTCATGTTTCAACACCACAGTCAGTAAAAACATGTTAAGTATTTCCATTGTTAAACAGCCAGTGTACTAAAAATCAGAAGACACTGAGGTGTTTTAAGTGACTGTGGTGTCAGAAACATGACAGGCTCATTCATTTTGCTTTAACACATCTTGAGAAAATGCAAATATTTAATAACTTTAAAAAGTAAAGTCATTTTGAGTCATATGTCTCAAGTCAAAGTCAAGTCTCAAGTCATGAATACCAAGTCAAAGTCAAGTCGAGTCTTTTATTAATTTTAGTCAAGCAAGTCTCAAGTCCTCAAACTGGTGACTTAAGTCTGACTTAAGTCAAGTCATGTGACTGGAGATCCACACCTCTGTTATATATATACATTTCCTGGAGTTGCGCTACACTATATTTATGTTATTAGTTATCTAACACATTAAGAGCCGGTTCACACTGAGGTGATCCGACTTCGAGGGGCGACCTGTGAAGTCGCGGTGCACAGTATGCACCGCAACTTCGGCGCGACTTGCAGGTACTTCACATAATGGAAGTCTATGCAAGTCGCTCCCAGGTCGCCCTAAAGTAGTACAGGACCCTTTTTCTAAGTCGGAGCGACTTGTGTCGCTCCTATTAGAACGGGTCCTGTGCTAATCAATGGCGAGCGACCGAGCGCGACTTTTCAGGCTGACAAGTCGCCTGACAAGTCGCGCTAGTCTGAATGGGGTCTCAGTGTGATGAAATCTCTTTTAAGTGTGGGCCAGCCCCCGGATTGTATGATTTCACTCGGTTTATTGTTTAATTCTTGATTGCGCTAATTGATCAGGTTTTGGTTTTCAATCGTTTTTTAGTATATACCGTATGGTAGAGTTTGGTTGCTCTACACTGCTTTTTTATATTAACATAATCAGCTGTCAAAGTTCTCTTTTAGCACAAAAACACTGAAACTCTCTGTAACGCAAACCGTGACTTTCCATTCCTTTGGATACCCCTATTGGTCAAAATGGCTGCCCATTACAGCTATGGACCAATAGGGAGGTGCAGAAGGTGGAAAAGGAATGTTCACATGTAAGTTTAGGATTTAATGTTGGTTTTATCAGTTGTAATAGCTAGTTTTTAAGAAAACTCTGCTAATAATTTTTTGGGACTGATGTGCCCTTTATTTCCTCTATGGTGCAATCTAGGACGAGGAATCATTATTATGGATGTCATAAACCAAGCTCAGCTTTCTATCCGTGCTATTGAACTTTATATATTATTTTATACAATCCACTAGAGGGCACATGGCTCTGCATATCTGTGATTTACTCCCTATAATGGATTGGCCATACAAATATACGCTGCCTGGCCAAAAAGAAAGTCGCCACCTGGAGTTAACTAAGCAACTAACTAAACTAAGCATGCAGTAACTATCCTATTGGATAGTTACTGCATGTGCCCAAAGAATGAGGTCAGCTGACTACCTAAATATACTGAATGACCAGGTTATTCCATCAATGGATTTTTTCTTCCCTGATGGCTCGGGCATATTCCAAGATGACAATGCCAGGATTCATCGGGCTCAAATTGTGAAAGAGTGGTTCAGGGAGCATGAGACGTCATCTTCACACATGCATTGGCCACCACAGAGCCCAGAACTTAACCCCATTGAGAATCTTTGGGATGTGCTGGAGAAGGCTTTGCGCAGTGGCCTGACTCTCCTATCATCAATACAAGATCTTGGTGAAAAATGAATGCAACACTGGATGGGAATAAATCTTGTGACATTGCAGAAGCTTTTCGAAACAATGCCACAGCTAATTCGTGCCGCAATCAAAGCTAAAGGCGGTCCAACGTGTGTGACCTTTTTTTTTGGTGGCGACTTTTTTTTTTGGCCAGGCAGTGTATGTATAGTTAGCACTCAGACCAGTAACAATGGCAACTCAAGTAAAAAGCTGAACTCACGTTGTGACAGCCTTGTGGAGAATATGTAGCATATATACCTGCCATGGTCCCAGAAAGATAAGGGAATCCAGCAGGGGTTAGGCAGGAGTCAAGTATCAAATTTAGAACATTTTTTAAAATTTTTTTATTAAAGAATGATACAAAGTAACATACCTGATAATTCATGATTGCCCGCAAACACATGATACAGACGTGGACGTCGTCCTTTTTGCTCACTAATCTTGAGTTCTTTAATGTCCTTCTACTAGGCAGAGTATTATACCTGAAAGGCAAAGATGTTATATGTGCAGAACCATTTTACAGATGACAGAAAAAGAAAATTGCAATTAAATTCCTAACCTTCTGAGAGACTGAATCTCTCCAAATTCCCACCAATTCTCTCCAGCTTCAGGGTCCTCTGGCCAGGCACCCCCTTTACAGCTAGCTGACACTTGGATCCCAGAACCTTCTCCGGAGTGGTCCCCTCTGACTCTAGGCAGACCCCCAGGGGCAGTCCACAGTACTCACGACCTTTGTAGGCTTTCCTGGGACTAGACCCCTCTCTCTCGCTGGTTCTCGGCACACCGGATCCCCTCAGCTCAACTCAACACCCTCTGGATTCTCAGGCAGCACCCAGAGACATCCACTTTCTCTGACAGGAGGAGAGACAGCCGTACTCTCCCTCCTGGGACTCTGCTTCCCGCCAAAGACAATGAGTCATGCGCTCCCCTCAAACTTATACCCACTCCCAGAACCCTTTGCGGCAGAATCTGCCTTCTGGGGTAGTTACAAGCCTGAATGTGTCTCTGATTGGGTTTCCTCCACTGCCCAATGAAAAACCTCTCACAGGGCCAGTGGGGAGACTCCCGTCTCAGCAGACACAAGTGGGAGCCATGACACCCTACCTGACCAAAAGAAATCATGGCTCCGCTGTTAGGCAGACAAAGCACACTATATTTTACCTAGCACCTACCGGTAGGGTGCTACATCCGTTTTTCAGGTGGACCCAATTGGACCCTTCATTCACCTCTATGGAGCAGCAGACACCTGCCTACCTCCTAAGTGATCAGCTAAAAAAAAAAACAGAAGGGGATCTGTCCCCTTCCGTCTGGGCGGATCAGAGGGCCCATAGAGTAGAGCGGGCTGCGGCTGTGTCTGCTCTGCATATGCAAAGTGGACATGGACCTGTCATCCACCCCCTCTGCGCATTGTGGCCTGTGACCTGTTACCAAGTCACTTAAGTAGCCCTCGCTATTCAAAGGGCACCCCTGGACTAGTTCTTGTTAAAGGCTTCAGTTACACTTGTGTTTGATTAATCCTCAAAATACAAAAACAAAAAATGATGGTTCTTCAGAGGCTGATGCTTGTGTAAATGAGCCCTAAGGGCTCTTTCATACTTGCAGTGTTCCCCAAAGAGTGATCTGCACTTGGATCTCTTTTCAGAGGGTATTTAAGTGGTGGTGAGGAGGCATTTCCCACCATCTCAATGTCTGATTTAACCCTGTAATACTGCACTACCGCACCACAATTGCATGCATTGCATGTGGTTGCAGTGTGGCCCCATTGAACTGAATTGGCAAGTTAGAAAGGCTGTGTCTAAATTGCATTCAATTTCAGTTTGGCCCCATTGAACTGAAAGGGCCAGTTTGACAAGGGGAGCTGCTTGTTAACCTCTGCACCCCAAAGTAGAAATGTCACGGCTGGGAAGCAATGCATTGCAGCTACAGCTCTGTATGTCTGCATTGGTTAAATTCAGGTGGGCAGTCGGGAGAGGTAAAACCGCAGCTCAGCCGCCTGTTTTTACAGGCAGCTGAGCTGCTGTTAAAACAGTCCGTCCATCTCACTGGTGTGGATTGAGGAATCGGCTAGCAGTTTTTGGTCAGCCCTCTTGCTGAACAGGAAACTAACTGTCTATGCCCAGCTAAATGTGTTGTACAGAAATAAAATATATAAAATGGAAGATTTTATATACTGTAGGTGGTGGTGAATTTAATCTTGACTTAACTTGTTCACACCAAAGCATATGCAATAAAGAACACCAAACCCACAACCCATATTAACATGATATAGGTATACTGCATAGCCATTCATTCTGTATTGCAGTGGTCTCCAAACTGCGGGCCTGGGGCCTGACGTGGCCCTTTGCTTGCCTTTATCTGGCCCTTGAGGCATTATTCCTGCCATTGACACCAACAATGGGGCACTTCTCCTTAAACTGACACCAAGGAAGGGGAATAATTCTTTCCACTGACAACAAAAATGGGGCACTATTGTCCCACTGACACCAACTATTTCTCCGTCTAATACCAAAGATTGGGCATTGTTTACTCCCACTTGGCACAGTCTGGCTCCAGTAAAGTCTGAAGGCCTTTGCTTTAGAAAGTTTGGAGACCCCGGATTTATTGTATTTCAACATATACAGTAAAAACTAAAGTAAAGTACACTACAACCCACAGCAGTGAGGGCTTTGGGCATGGCAGTGGGGTATGCAGCACTGACGAAAATAGCACATTTGGGGTTCTTTTTCCAATAAGATATACTAATATATACATACATATAAACAAACAATGCCAGCACATTTAAAACTTAGAAATGTAGGACTGCTGAATACATTTTAACTGCTTTAGCGGTTGTCCTTATAGGACCGAGTAGACAGCCTGCGGTTACTGTCTATCAGAGCCTGGGAAATTACTTAAGTGTCATAATGCTACATAAGCCATGTAATTACTGGGGAAGCATTTGATGCCTAATTCATCCTGACACTCTCTCTGTGCACTTACAGCTTGTTTGCACATTTGTCTTTAAGGTAAAAAAATATGTCCATGATCATGAGCGGTTTCTATAAGGATCTATAGGAACAGACACTGTTTCCTATTTATAATAGCAATCCTTACGCAGAGTAAAGCTGCACCTATTAGCTGTCACAGGAAACAAAGTCTGATGACATTCGCGTCACTCTTATCCAGTAACAAATGTCAGGGAAATTACATCATTTAAAGGCTTAAAGCACGCCGGCCACCTGGATAATGTTATCTGTGTGACAGGAGAGCCTTAAAGCACGGAGTTCATTTTAGTCTAAAGAGCACCCTAGAATGCCTGGTTGGATTGTCAATGTGCCCCTTTGTATTGGCCATAGGAGGACTGGGGAGGACATACCCAGTGAATACAAAGTACTGCTGATTCAGGAGCTCTTGGGGTGTTCTGTTGACTTAAACAAAAAGGAATTTTCATGTAATTATACTTATGCTTTTAAGTTTCTCCAGAGGTTGCTAGGGGTTCCTTAAGCAATGAGCAACTTCTGCCTCCCACATAAAATCCCATTGACCCCAATAATCTTTTTAGCTATTAATAAGGGGTAGATGGTGGGGTGGGGGTCATCCCACTGACCACAAATGTTAAGCTGGCCACGCAGTTTTTTTTTTTTTTTTTGTTCAGCCAGCTGATCAGCTTCAGCCCCTGATTGACTGAAAATTTTCCAACATGACCTTTCAACAGAAGTCAAATACATAATCGATTCCTGTTGACTTGGAAGTGCACCTGCTGGACCAGCAAAATTTAAATTAGTGCATGGGCAGCTTGAAGCGGTTTTTCACCCTAGGAACAAACACTGCAGATGCTGGATTTTAAAAAAAAAGACACTTACCTGTCCAGGGATCCTGCACCGTTCTCACCCAAGCCAGTTCTTCACTGTTCTTTGGGTCCCTGGTGCCGGTATGTTAACTGTGGGCAGCTGGTTGCAATATTTTATGCTAGGAAAGATTTTGCTCTCTAATGGAAAAAAATTGACGCCTCCACCACTTTCATCCAGGAAACAACTGATTAATAACAGCCTGCCATTGTATAGGGACACCTACGCCAACAGGGGATGCCCCCGTAAATACGATAGGGTTTGGTCTAGGTGGTTGGCGGAGCATTCCACAGCCTCAAACACTTCCACAAGTCCCTAGGAACTTTATTTACATCTCATTGCTGGTGCTACTTAAGTGTTGCTACTCTCATGAAGTAGGGGCTATAAGTCACTTTTTTAGTTCCTGCATTGTAGTTGTTTGGGGTACGTACTTACCTGTCCAGGGATCCTGCACCGTTCTCACCCAAGCCAGTTCTTCACTGTTCGTTGGGTCCCTGGTAACGGTATGTTAACTGTGGGCAGTCGGTTGCACTATTTTATGCTAGGAAAGCTATTGAGCTCCACTGGAAAGAAAATCTACGCCTCCACCACTTTCATTCTGGAAACAACTGATTAATAACAGCCTGCCATTGTATAGGGACACCTACGCCAACAGGGGGTGCCCACTTAAATACGATAGGGTTAGGTCTAGGTGGTTGGCGGAGCATTCCACAGCCTCGAACACTCCCACAAGTCCCTAGGAACTTTATTTACATCTCATTGCTGGTGCTACTCGAGTGTTGCTAGTCTCATGAAGTAGGGGCTATAAGTCACTTTTTTAGTTCCTGCATTGTAGTTGTTTGGGGTACGTACTTACCTGTCCAGGGATCCTGCGCCGTTCTCACCCAAGCCAATTCTTCACTGTTCGTTGGGTCCCTGGTAACGGTATGTTAACTGTGGGCAGCCGGTTGCACTATTTTATGCTAGGAAAGCTATTGAGCTCCACTGGAAAGAAAATCTACGCCTACACCACTTTAGATCTGGAAACAACTGATTAATAACAGCCTGCCATTGTATAGGGACACCTACGCCAACAGGGGATGCTCCCGTAAATACGATAGGGTTTTGTCTAGGTAGTTGGCGGAGCCTTCCACAGCCTCGAACACTCCCACAAGCCCCTAGGAACTTTATTTACATCTCTTGGCTGGTGCTACTCGAGTGTAGTAGGGCTATAAGTCACTTTTTTAGTTCCTGCATTGTAGTTGTTTGGGGCACGTACTGTGGTGCTAGTTGGAATGAGACATATTATTTAAACTGTAAACTGCAGTTCACTTTTTCCCTATCAGTCATATCCTATGAGTAACCATGCCCAAATGTAACTCTGTGAACTTGCATTGTTGTATGCTGTGCTCAGCGTGTGCTGTGTTGTTGGTTTTGTTATAATATACAATAAACAGATCTTTTTAAAAAAAAAGAAAAACTGTGGGCAGCTGGCTGTGACTCCTTGCGACTTCACAGCTGGCTGCTCACTGCACATGAGCAACCTGAGCTTTGTGAATGGTCCCACAACCTTCTGGGACCAGTGACATGTCCCAGAAGGACATGGGAGGGGGGCGAGAACTTCTGGTGGATCTGCCGCAGCATTTCGAGAAGTGCCAACACCAGGTACCTGCTTCCCCCCAAACCAAAAAAAACCTGTCCAAAGGTAGTAGAGGAGGGGGGAAGCAGAACTTTTATTGGGAAAGACTCCACCTTAAGGAGCATTATTCCTTTTGAACATTACACTAATGTACAGTGAGCTGTAAATACAGAGCATCCGGAAAGTATTCACAGCGCTTACCCTTTTCCACATTTTGTTATGTTACAGCCTTATTCCAAAATTGATTAAATTCATTATTTTCCTTAAAGTTCTACAAACAATATCCCATAATGACAATGTGAAAGATGTTTGTTAGAAATCTTAGCAAATTTATTAAAAAAAAAAAACAAAAAAACAATAATCAAATGTAATATAACTATTCACAGTCTTTGTCATGCCACTCAAAATTGAGCTCAGGTGCATCCTGTTTCCACTGATCATCCTTGAGATGTTTATACAAATTAAAAAATTCAGTTGATTGGACTTGATTTGGGAAGGCACACACATAGTTAACAGGGCATGTCAGAGCACAAAACAAGCTATGAAGTCTAATGCCTCGTACAAACGTGCAGATTGTCGGTCGAAAAGATTCGGCCGACGACCGATCGGCCGATTTTCGGCTTGTTAGTATGATGCTTCCGACAGCCGACAGCGCACTTTCAGCCGAACAGAATCTGTCGTGCAAGCATTAAAATTTTTGTATGCCGACACCAGAATGGCCGATTGTTCGCCAGTCAGTACAGAATTCGGCCGACAGACAGCAGATTTGCAAGACTGGGCATGCTCAGAAAATAAAAAAGACACGGAAAGTTAACCATCACATGACATCACTTCTGCAGTCGGCTGTTGTTGGCCGACAAAATTCGTGTGCAGTCTTTTGCACTTTTCAACAGACACGACAGCCCTCGGACAAAAGACGGCCGATCGTTCGGCCGACGATCGGTACGTGTGTACGAGGCATAAGGAATTGTCTGAAGACCTCCAAGACAGGATTGTATCGAGGCACAGATCTGGGGAAGGGTACAGAAAAATGTCTGCATCATTGAAGCTCCCAATGTGCACAGTGGCCTCCTTCATCCGTAAATGGAAGAAGTTTGGAACCACCAGGACTCTTCCTAGAGCAGGCTGCCTGGCCAAACTGAGCGATCGAGTGAGAAGGGCCTTAGTCAGGGAAGTGACCAAGAATCCGATGGTCACTCTGACAGAGCTCCAGCGTTTTTCTGTGGAGAGAGGAGAACCTTCCAGAAGAACAACCATCTCTGCAGCAATCCACCAATCAGGCCTGTATGGTAGAGCGGCCAGACGAAAGCCACTCCTCAGTAAAAGGCACATGACAGCCTGCCTGATTTGCCAAAAGGCACCTGAAAGACTCTCAAGACAATGAGAAACTAAATTCTATGGCCGGAATAACAAGCGTCCTGTCTGGAGGAAACCAGGCACCGCTCATCACCTGGCTAATAATACCATCCCTACAATGCAGCATGACGGTGGCAGCATCATTCTGTGGAGATGTTTTTCAGTGGCAGGAACTGGGAGACTAGTCAGGATTGAGTGAAATGAATGCAGCAATGAACAGAGACATCCTTGAGCACTCTGGACCTCAGACTGGGGTGAAGGTTCATCTTCCAACAGGACAACAAACCTAAGCACACAGCTAAGATAACAAAGGAGTGGCTAAAGGACAACTCTGTGAATGTCCTTGAGTGGCCCAGGCAGAGCCCAGACTTGAACCCGATCAAACATCTCTGGAGAGATCTGAAAATGGCTGTGCAAGGACGCTCCACATCCAACCTGATGGAGCTTGAGAGGTCCTGCAAAGATGAATAGGAGAAACTGCCCAATAATAGGTGTGCCAAGCTTGTAGCATCATACTCAAAAAGACTTGAGGCCGTAATTGGTGCCAAAGGTGCTTCAACAAAGTATTGAGCAAAGGATGTAAATACTTTGATTACATGTGATTTTTTATTTTTTTTTGATTTTTAATAAATTTGCAAAGATTTTAAACAAACTTCTTTCACGTCTTTATGGGGTATTGTTTGTAGAATTTTGAGGAAAATTATCCATTTAATCCATTTTGGAATAAGGCTGTAACATAAAATGTGGAAAAAGTGAATCGCTGACAATACTTTCCAGATGCAGTGTATAGTAATTATTAGGAGGGGTTCCCTAAGACTGGAATGTTATTTTAAGGGTTCCTCCTTGTTAACCACTTACCGTCTGCTCACTAGAGCACTACTGCGGCAAAGTGGCTCGATAACGTCTGGCGACCAGACATTCCCCTTTCTCGGTGGCACGCGCGCACCGCCGGAGGCTCGCTCCCGCTGTATTCAGTCACAGCGGGAGTCGGGCCAGGGGAGGCCAGAAGAGCCGCTGCTCTTCCCCAATCGTCGGGGAATCGAGTCTGGAGATCCGCCCGCTTGCAGGGTTCAGCATAGCTGAACATGTGATCTGTCCCTGTGTCACTCAGTCACCTCCCCCCACACACGTCAGTAAGCACCAGGCATACATTAACCCCTCCCTCTCCAATAAAATTAACCCCTTCCCTGCCAGTGTCATTTTTACAGTAACAGTGCATATATATAGCACTGATTACTGCAGTAATGTCACTGGTACCCCCAAAAGTGTCAAAAATGTCAGTCAAGGGTCCGATCTGTCCGCCGCAATGTCGCAGTCCCGCAAAAAAAAAAAAATCGCAGATCGCCGCCATTACTCGTTAAAAAAAAAAACCACCAAAAATGACAGAAATCTTTCCCTTAGTTAGTAAACCCAATAACTTTTGCGCAAACCAATCAAAATACGCGTATTGTGATTTTTTTTTACCAAACATAGGTAGCAGAAAACAAATTTGCCATAAATTTAAAAAAAATTTGATTTTTTTACATTTTTTTGGGGGGAATTTCATGTAAAAAATGTGAAAAATATTGTTATTTTTTCAAAATTTACGCTCTTTTTTTGTTTATAGCGCAAAAAGTAAAAATCGCACAGGTGATCAAATACCACCAAAAGAAAGCTCTGTTTGTGGGAAAAAAAGGACATAAATTTTGTTTGGGTACGGCTTTGCACGACCGCGCAATTGTCAGTTACATTCGCACAGTGCCAAATCGCAAAAAGTGGCCCAGACGTAAGACAGCAAAATCCTCCCGTGGTAAAGTGGTTAAAAAGTTTGAGAATGGCTGTTTTATATAGTCAACTGCTAAGAAAATCCTAACATGCATTATCCTCTATATTATTTTTACTATGCAGTATTCATAAAACACCAGCAGTATACACAGTGCCCTGTAATCTCTAAATGAGTTGACAGAGAAGTTCAAAACAAGACCTTGGAACAAATACACGGCTTTTAGTTGTCCTCCTGTAAATTACACCTAGCTTGACTTAATTTTGCAATAATAATAGTGTGTTCATAATTCTAAATATTTCATGTGCTTATAACTGCGCATATAACATTTTCCTTCCTCAGAGATGCTCCATCACATCAATAATTTGGGAGGTAGATGTCATTCTCTTGCTGATTAAAAATATGATTTTGATGTTCGCCAATGGTCTGCGAAAAGTGAGTGCAGAAGCTCTGAGCCCACCACCAGCCACCGGAGCAACATTCCCTGTAATACTGCCCCTGGCTGCATGACTTCATCCCATCCGTGCCGGCAATGTTGTGAGTCCTGCTGTGACTGCTCATTACGCAGAATTCGGCTTGTATTGCGATGGCTTTCTGAGATGTAAACTGACAAAGATACAGTCTGGAGATAGTATGAGGCGGGAGAGCCACAATTTTAGTTGAGTTGTTCAGGTAAGGAAGCCCATAGATCAGCCTTTCTCAACCTTTTCAACACAGAGGAACCCTTGAAATAATTTTCAGGTCTCAGGGAACGCCTGGTAAAAATAATCATATCTTCAACTCATGATACATTAGTGTGATGGTCAGTGGGATGGATGCTCCTTACACTTGTGGCAATTGGGAAGAATTACTTTCAGATAGCTATAAAGATCAATGGTGTCAGGGGGAACGTATCTGAGAGGCAGAAATTGCTCATTGATCAAGGAACCCCTAGCAACTTCTGGAGGAAACCTAGGGTTCCACGGAACCCTGGTTGAGAACCACTGCCATAGACGAATCTGGCTATAGCCAGTGGCACTGATCTAGCAGGGGAAATCTTACAGGGCGGTTGTACAGATGTCGATCGGTAGATTAACTTCTGTACAACTTCTCTGCCCATACATGGATAGAATGTTGGCCAGTCCCCACTGAACCAGCTGACTTTTGATCCATGTACGGCCGGCTTATCCACTTGCCGACCGCCGCAAGTACATATACTGCGGCGGTCAGCCCCTCACAGGCAAAGTGACGTACCGGTACATCACTAGCCTGTGAGGCTCTGGGGAGCGAGCGCGCGCCGCCGGAGGCGCGCTCCCGCGTGGTCACAGACCCCTCCGCGCGTGTGAGCGGCAGACCCGATGTCCGCTGCTCACTCACGATCGTCCGTGACAGCGGGAGAAAGGCAGGCGGCTGATGTAAACAAGCCGCCTGTCATTCTCCACTGTGTATGAATAGTGATCATACGGTTCTACTATGTAGGACCATTGATCATTGTTCCTACACCTCAAGCCACAGCCAATCACAGTTAGAAGCACGCCCCTAGGGACACACACAGCCCCTCCCTCTCAAAAAATGTTAACCCCTTCACTACCAGTGTCATTTTACAGTAACAGTGCATATGTATAGCACTGATTACTGTAGTAATGTCACTGGTAACCCCAAAAGTGTCAAAAATGTCAGTCAAGGGTACGATCTGTCTGCCCCAATGTCGCAGTCCCGCAAAAAAAATCGCAGATCGCCGCCATTACGCGTTAAAAAAAAAAACAACAAAAATGACAAAAATCTTTCCCTTTGTTAGTAAACGCGATAACTTTTGCGCAAACCAATCAAAATACGCTTTTTGCGATTTTTTTTTACCGAACATATGTAGCTTAAAACAAATTGGCCGAAAATGTTATAAAATTTCGATTTTTACATTTTTTGGGAATTTCATATAAAAAAATGTGAAAAATATTGTTATTTTTGCAAAATTGACGCTCTTTTTTTGTTTATAGCGCATGATCAAAAAATCGCACAGGTGATCAAATACCACCAGAAGAAAGCTCTGTTTGTGGGAAAAAAAGGACGTCAAATTCTTTTAGGTACAGCGTCGCACGACCGCGCAATTGTCCGTTAAAGTCACGCAGTGCCGAATCGCAAAATACCCCCTGGTCAGGAAGGGGGTAAAATCTTCCGGGGCTTAAGTGGTTAACACTTGCCTATATTAGAGTGTATATAAACTCTGACAATGAACCTCTTTTATTTGCGCTGTTTTGGTCTGTTACTAAACCAAGAACCCTGCATTCACCATATCTGGTCTCCCACAGTACACAGAAATGCAATTATTTTAGTAAATATAAACTGCTAAATACCTTTTCTCATAAGCAGTTTATATTAGTCTTGTGACTTCTATCAGTGTCCGGTTAAAGCTTGTAGGAAGTATTTTCATGCTCCTCTAACTGTATGAGACTGCATGACCCCTGACTCTCTGTCTGGACAGTGCTGATTGGCCCTGTGCTGACCCTCCTAGCAATACAAACCAAACTGAGCATGTGCAGCCTGACTCCATAGACTCTGTGTTATCAGGAAATTATTAGGGGACGGTGGAAGGAAAGGAGGATCAGAGAAGACAGGATCAAACAGTCTTTTTACACAATGCAGATGATTAACCCCTTAGGTTCTACAGTGAGTATAACAAGCATGCTTTACTGCATATACAGACTGATTTTACTGTTGTGGGTTAATTAACACTTTAAATATACTATTGGAAGCATTTTATTATATCTGTTTGATAAGAACAACAACAACAAAAAACCTGTTGATCTTGTCAAAAATTCAGAGTTGTCCTGTGTTCTCTGCACATTTCCGGTGTTATCTCAAAGAGTTAAATGGATATCTAGTACTACAGACTGATTAGCCTTTATGTTGTAGAGATGTGGGAGTGGTTGAGTAGTTTAGCAAAAGGCTCTGGGCAGGGCTGACACCACTCAGTCCACTAAAAAAGGTGTGTGTTGTCAGCTCATGAAAGGACTTAACCACTTAGGGCTACGTCACTAGCTTGTGAGGGTCTAGGGAGCGAGTGCGCGCCCCCGGAGGCGCGCTCCCGCTCCCGCGTGGTCACGGACCCCCCCGCGCGTGTGACCAGCGGACCCGATGTCCGCCGGTCACTCGGCGACCGGCGGGGGAGAGGGAGAAAGGCAGGCAGCTTGTGTAAACAAGCGACCTGTCATTCTCCTCGGTGTAAAGACACTGATCACACGGATCTACTATGTAGATCCGTTGATCAGTGTCCTTACAGCTCAAGCCACAGCCAATCACAGTAGAAAGCACGCCCCTAGGGACACACACAGCCCCTCCCTCCCAAATAAAGTTAACCCCTTCACTACCAGTGTATTTTTACAGTAACAGTGCATATGTATAGCACTGATTACTGTAGAAATGTCACTGGTAACCCCAAAGTGTCAAAAATGTCAGTCAAGGGTCCGATCTGTCCGCCGCAATGTCGCAGTACCGCAAAAAAAATTGCAGATCGCCGCCATTACGCGTTAAAAAAAAAAACAACAAAAATGACAAAAATCTTTCCCTTTGTTAGTAAACGCGATAACTTTTGCGCAAACCAATCAAAATACGCTTTTTGCGTTTTTGTTTACCAAACATAGGTAGCATAAAACAAATTGGCCGAAAATGTTAAAAAATTTTGATTTTTACATTTTTTTGGGGGGGAATTTCATATAAAAAAAAGTGAAAAATATTGCTATCTTTGCAAAATTGACGCTCTTTTTTTGTTTATAGCGCGTGATCAAAAAATCACACAGGTAATCAAATACCACCAAAAGAAAGCTCTGTTTGTGGGAAAAAAAGGACGCCAAATTTGTTTAGGTACAGCGTCGCACGACCGCGCAATTGTCCGTTAAAGTCACGCAGTGCCGAATGGCAAAATACCCCCTGGTCGGAATGGGGGTAAAATCTTCCGGGGCTTAAGTGGTTAAAATGACACCAAACAATATCCCTGTTTTTCAAAAAATAATTCATACAGATCCACTACTTTATGGCCCCTGTAATTTATTTTTCATGAAAATTGTTTTATACTTTGTTTTTCTGCCTTTGTAATGTCTTCTATGTCAGTGTTTCCCAACCTTTTTTCAGTCAAGGCACCCTTTAACATTATGGACAGTCTCAAGGCACCCCTTTCTAAAATGTAAAAAACTATTCTAATAGTTTTACATAATACAGCAACATCCACAGGTAGGACACCCAATGTTAGAGATGATTTACTCTTCCAAAGCAAATACACTTTTGCACACTGGTATTGACTAGTATTCCAATGTTTCTCTTCTCCCTCAATTTCTCTCCATCGGTCAGCTAATGTCACCCCAGTGCTGAGGGAGAGGAGCAGAGGAGGGTCAAACAAGGATGCTGTGGAGGCAACAGACATCCTCCTTATCAACAGATGACGGCATTGGTTGCTAGGATGCCAGTGTCTACTCGTAATGGTACATAATGAAAACCCATGGCTTTTTGTAACTAAAGGGCAGGCTTGATCCACCTGCTGGTTTTATGCAATTTTTTTTTATCAATTTTCAGGCATTTGACCAAGGCACCCCTGAAGAAACCTCAAGGCACCCCAGGGCGCCTGGGCACCCTGGTTGAAAAAGGCTGCTCTATGTTATATACACTATAACGTCAAAAAAGTATTGGGACGCCTGCCTTTACACGCACATGAACTTTAATGACATCCCAGCCTTAGTCTGTAGGGTTCAATATTGAGTTGGCCCACCCTTTGCAGCTATAATAGCTTCAACTCTTCTGGGAAGGCTGTCCACAAGGTTTAGGAGTGTGTCTATGGGAATGTTTGACCGTTCTTCCAGAAGCGCATTTGTGAGGTCAGGCACTGATGTGGACGAGAAGGCCGGGCTCGCAGTCTCCACTCTATTTCATCCTAAAAGTGTTCTATCGGGGACTCTGTGCAGGCCAGTCAAGTTCCTCCACCCCAAACTCGCTCATCCATGTCTTTATGGACCTTGCTTTGTGCACTGGTGCGTAGTCATGTTGGAACAGGAAGGGGCCATCCCCAAACTGTTCCCACAAAGTTGGGAGTATGAAATTGTCCAAAATGTCTTGCTAAGCCGACGCCTTAAGAGTTTCCTTCCCTTTAACTAAGGGGCCAAGCCCAACCCCTGAAAAACAACCCCACACCATAATCCTCCCTTCACCAAATTATTTGGACCAGTGCAAATCATTTGGTGGACTTTCCCCCAGAGTTCAGCTTTAATTGTTTTTATGTGAGCACCTAGGCAATTAAAACACTGACTACATCCTGGTGGGGTCTGAGGGCTACACAGTAGGTGCCAAAGGGCTGGATATGGCCCCCAGACCACAGGTAGGGCAGCAGAGGTTTAAAGGACCTTTAGGGACCTAACAGTTTAAGGCTACTTACACACTACCCCACTGCACAAACATGGTAAAATTGCATATGAGTTTTTGCCATGTTTTTACATGTTTCCGGTGGGTTTTGCACCTGTGAAAAAAGAATGTAATGTGGGCACACAGTAATAGGGCCCGCAGCATGGGCTTGTGGCTGCGAGAGGGTTAATATATAGTTTAATTTGGGCTACGGGCTTTTATTGCATAAGGTTTAGTTATGTGGCTTTAGTCAGGCCAGTCAGGTTTTTTAAATTAAAGCGGGAAGTCTTTTCGCTAGTTTGGGCGGGAAGTTAGTCAGGTTTAGGCAGGAAGTCAGTCAGGTTTGAGCAGGCAAATCACCTGGGTCCAAGGCGGGAATAACGTGACGCGCGTGTGAGGCATCACATGTTCGGGTCTATATAAGAAGACGCGCAGCCCGGCTTTCCTCAATGTGTCCTGGATCAGCACGGCGAGCTCCCCTCCCTCCCTTCCTGTCGCGTGCATTTTTATGTGGTTTGTCACCCTTGTATCAAGGGAGGACTTGTTTGGAAACTTTTGCTGAGCGCTCAAGTTCTATGACTGAGCGGAATTTTCTTACCTTTTTGAGTTTTAAAATCATTTATTATTATTTATTTATTTATTTATTGTATTTATGTGAAATAAATATTTATTTATGGATTATACCAATAAAAGTGCCACGGCCATTTCAACACCATAAGGCCCCGTTCACACTGGGGCGATCCGACTTCCCGGGGCGACCTCACAGGTCGCGGCGCGCTGCTCGCACCACGACCTCGGAGCGGCCGGCACGGACTTCATAACATTGAAGTCAATGCAGGTCACTCCAGGTCGCCCCAAAGAAGCTCCGGACCCTTTTTCTAAGTCGGAGCGACTTGTGTCGCTCCTATTAGAACGGGTCCACAGCTTCTCTATGCCAGGCGACCTACGGCGACCAGGTCGCCTGACAGGTCGCCCCAGTGTGAACGGGGGCTAAGTTGTTTGTTTCATTATTATTATTATAATAATTTAGTATATAATTTATGTATGAAGAATGCAGCCTACAATCCCATATGTTACTCAAAAACTGCGCCAAAAATGGGTGCGTTTTTGGTGCGTTTTCCATTCATTTCATTGGGGAGGTGCGTTTTTGGTGCGTTTTTTTACCACACAAAACATGCACCAAAAATGCAGCAAGGAGGACTTTGAAAAACGCGACGGACCCTCAGCTGACCAGTGTGAAGAGCTCCATAGGATTTAATGGCCATTGGCGTTTTTCTTCCGCTTTTTTTAACGAAAAATACAGAAGAAACACTGATCACGGTGAAAGCAGCCCAACCTCTTTGTGTGTATGGGCCACATGTAATCCTGTGAGCACACTTCATGCTTCTAGCTTGTTTTCGGTTTTTGGATTTTATAGCACCGATAACTCATGTCCTGTTGCAGATATCTCTGATAAAAAAAAACTTAGGAGACGGAGTGGACAGAACAAACATTAAGAAATAATTTTTGCAAGTGACTTTCTGTAGAACAAAGAGATTGTTATCTTTAACAATTTAACAACTCTAAGTGAGAAATAGTGATAATGACATTACATGGCAATCATCCACATTTTATGATGCCAATCCAATCATTGGGTAATGACTGAGGGTGACGTGTACTTCCTGTGTAGTAATATCACCATCACACATAAAACTGTATACAGAATGACACAGACATTCCTAGAAATCCACAACCCGCTGACTCATAAACACACAAGAATAGAGGAAGCACTGGATAAAGCAGATAAAAACCCAAAACTAGATGACATTTAGGCCCCTTTCACACTTATGCGACCTAAAAGTTGTGTGAATTTGCCGCAATTCTGTTGCCGCAATTTTACCGCGATTGTGACTGGACTTGAAGCAATGCCTATGTCTTTGGACCTCAAACACATTAAAATTGTCCCAAAGGAGTGCATGAACTGCTTTGAAGTCATTGCGACTTGAAGCCATACAGATATGAACGGTACTCATTGGAAATCATGGAGTACGACTTGTCATGTGACTTTGCAGTCCCAAATCGCAGGACAAGTTGCTCAAATGTGAAAGGAGCCTTAAGTTGAGTTCACAAACCAGTCCAGTGCATTTTTTTTCTGCATCAAAATGTATGGAAAGTAGGTTATATGGTTTCCAATGGCATAGTTCATACCAGTGAGGTCAACTCTAGGGCGTTCCAAAAAACAAAAGTAGAAGTCGTTGTGACTTGAAGCCGTACAGATATGAACGGTGCTCATTGGAAATCACGGAGTACGACTTGTCATGCCACTTTGCAGTCCCAAATCACAGGACCCTTTCGCACTTAGGCCCCTTTTACACTTGTAGGACTCCAAAGTTGCGCCGACTTTGGAGTGCAACTTTGATGCAACTTTGGATGGGTGCAACTTGGATACGACTTTGGCTTTGACCAGTTTTAATAGACAACTGTTACACTGTAGTTGCATTGTATAACATTCAGGTATGACTTTCATGCAACACTGAGGGTTAACATTGAAGTCTATGGCCCTCAAGTTGCATGAAAGTCGGACCAAAGTAGTGCATGAACTACTTTGAAGTTGCTGCAACTTTAAGTTACGCATATATGAATGGGTATCATTGAAAAACATGGTGAACAACATGTTGTGCAACTCTGATGTACATACAAAGTTGCATGACAAGTTGCACAAGTGTGAAAGGGGCCTAATGCGACCTAAAAGTCACACGATTTTACCGCGATTCTGTTGCCGCGATTTTATCATGATTCTGATGCGATTTTAACGCAATTTTGACATGACTTGAAGCAATGCCTATGTCTTTGGACCTCAAAACACATTAAAATCGTCCCAACGTAGTGCAGGGACAATTTTGAAGTTGTTGCGACTTGCAGCCGTACAGATATGAATGGTACTCATTGGAAACATGGAGTACGACTTGTCATGCGACTTTGCAGTCCCAAATCGCAGGACAAGTTGCACAAGTGTGAAAGGGGCCTTAGGGTGAGTTCACAAAACATGCAGTCCAGTGCATTTTTATTTGTCTGCATCAAAATGTATGGAAAGTAGGTTATATGGTTTCCAATGGCATAGTTCATACCAGTGAGGTCAATTCTAGGGTGTTCCAGAAAAAATCACCACTGTGATTGGCAGCGGTAACATGATCAGATCTCTCCCGATTTCACGCTCTTAGCACAGTAAAGTTTTTACCTAGGACCACATATATGTGGCCGCTAGTGATCGACCGAAATCAGTATTTCGTTGCCGATACTGATATTTTGGCCAATGCATATCAGTATCGGCCGATATTAGTCGATATTTTTGTATATTTAAAAAAAAAAATGTTTTTGGACAGATACTTTTGTGGAGGGATCTGGGGGTCTAAAAGACCCTAAACCCCTCCTCTGCACTTAAAAGCATTCAAAACGCCATGTTTGGCTGTTTTGAATCTGGCGCCAGTACCCGGAAGTGATGTCATGACATCACTTCCGAGTTTTTACATGGAGACCCGATCAGAGCCTAATGTGGCTTTGATCGGGTCTTCTCCGGCCGTGCACGCTGGTTGCCCAGGTCTCCCGGTGGGACGGGAGACCCGGGAGAGCCGCTGAAGGCGGCAGGAGGGGAGGGGGAAGTCCCCTCCCGCTCCCTTTAATGACAGTCGAGTGGCTTCTCAGCCGCATCGGTTGACATTACAAGACAGCCGAGGCTTGCACTTGTGTGAAGAAAATTGCAAGAATAAACCAAACTGTTGTTTGCAACCACTTCTCGGCTATCTCCCTGTGTAACAAACCCCCCCAAGGGGTCATCCATACCCGCCACCGAGCTAATCTCCCACACTCTATTAACTACAGTAACATATTTTTTCCATATCTCACATAAAACAAAATTCCTAATTGGTCACTATGAGGAGCTGCTGTTGCTCCATTTCATAGAGTGGGCATGGGTTAGAACATCTGCCGGGTTTCGATTGCGGTTTGTGTCCCTGCTGGGGGACCTGCCTTTACTTCCAGCCTCAGTGACCCCAGAGAAAACGAAGAGAAATCTTCCCAATGGGAACAAAACAATAAAAACCCAACAGGGGCTCTAACCTTTCCCCATCCGATTGAAAGTGCTCTTACTAAGTTCCACTTGAAATATAACTAAAAAGAATGATGCACCCAACCCCTTTCATTGCCAGCCTGTATCCTCCTCGATTCCCTGCTATCATCTGGGTGCCAAGGCCCTGGAGTCCACTCTGGCCCCACTGTAGTCCACCATCCAAATGATGGGCTGCACACTGAATTCGCTGAAATCTAGCCAAGGATTATGGCAATAACAGAACATCGCTCTATGCCCCCAACATGTTACTTCCACAGCACGGCCTAATTATGGGGATCATGGTTCTCCATGAGAAAGCCCTGCTGTGAGTGAAACATGTTAGAAGCATTGGATTTGGGTGGGAGGGTGCAGCGTGCTCTTATTGCAATAAACCTTGGCTGGAGTTGAACGTTTTCAGTGTGCGGCCCGTTATTTGGATAGCAAAAAAAAAAAAAAAATGAATATTGCACAGCAATCAGGTTAGTGATGCGGGCCTGGGCTCATGTATATCCTCTGATCAGGGAACCAGTAATATCTATAAATCTGCCCTGTAGGCTACCGCATTCCCCCACACAGGAAAGTGTGCATCAGCCAACATGTACATTTCATCCAGCTATATCACCCCAGGGGAACTGCTGATGTGTCTGATAAATGAGGCTCCATTTCTTAAATATATCACAGCTCAAATGGGCTGTTGAAATATACATTCTAATAAGTCTTCTGTGTGAAGGTGGGATGGATTCTAAATCCTTCACCAAAAAATGTATATACATTGTGCATTCTATATACAGGAGCCCCACTTCCTTCATTAGTGAGAGAGGAATGAAAGGAGGCTGGAAAACGAAGCAATGAGCAGGAAATTATGTTTTGGTGCTAGGAGTAAACACAAGCTGGAACCACATGAAGCCAACCATAGATGGAGTGATATCCTTTCCTGCAACCACAGGCTGCAGGAAAAAAACTCGATTCCCCCATCAACACAGTGAGCGTTGATGGGGGAATCCTTCCCAGAGAGCCATTGTGTTCTCCAAGCAGGGGAAGCCGTCCCCACTGGGAGAACAAAGTGTTTACCGCTAGAGGCTATAATAGCCGCTAGCAATAATCGCATGTAAAATCTGACAGGCTGGTTGTACCCAACTTGATTGCTGGATCATTTTGGGGACAATTAGCCTGCCCCATACATGGTTCTAATCTCGGCCAATCTCCATGGCTAATCTTGGGCAATAATCCATGGTTCTAATCTCTGGTTGTACCCAACTTGGTCGACGGATCATTTTGGGTACAGTTGGCCTGCCCATACATGGTTCGAATCTCGGCCAACTCTGCAGAACCGACCGAGATTCAAACTGTCTATGGTCAGCTTAAGTCTTTTAAAACAGCATATTAGTGTTTGGTGTAAGTGTTGTGTTTGGTGTAAACATCCGAAATATATATATATGGCGATGGAGTTCTGTTCTCTCTGCTGACGTCTGCTGAGACGAGGCGGGGGAGAAGAGACAATGGGGGGGGGGGGGGGGAGTTGCAGCTGCACAAGAGGTGCAAGGGCCACATAAAATGGCCTGGAGGACCTTGTGTTTGATGTTTGACACATGTGCATTAGAGCATAGATGCACAACCTGTGGCCCAGGTAAATAGACCCCATAATGACTGCTAGCTGATTGGGAGCAAGTAGAAAAAATTCTCATATGTTGATGACTGTCAGTAGCGATAAAGCGATGGGTAATACATTCTGCTCAGTTATGGAAGCGTTGCCTCCTTGCTAATATACATAATGAAGTAGCAAAAGCAAATAGGCAAAAAAAGTCAACTGACCCGAATTGCCGAAAAAAAAAAAAAAAACACCTCTGAAAGAGTTAATACATTTTCGTTAAACTGAAGAAAATGCCGTGTAGAAGCGTAGAAAAGCAGCCCACTGGGGACAGATAATATAATTTGTGGCATCAGAGATTGCATGCATCCACATGGCAACAGTGAATACACAGAAGTTTGAGGTGGTAACTTCCTAATGCAGCGCGTCCCCATAGAGCGAGGCCTTTTCACCCAGAAGGAATATGCGCCTTATTTATACAGAACATTTATTTCTCCCAGACTAAACACCAAAGGAAACACAAAGTCACGTGCCTCCATCTGTCAATACCGGTAGAAGCTAACATGTTTTTTTATTAAAAGAAAAGCAACAAGAGCAGCTATATAAAAGACGTATGGATCTCCAGAATGGCCGCAGGGCAACGCAATGCTGAGGCTGGGGAGTTTTTGTTTAAAAGTTCTAGCAAAAAGGAACTCCAGTCTAATCAAAATCTTTTCTATAGTTTCTAATGAAAGAGATGTTAACAATCTGGTTTCTGTTTGCGAAGTTCGTTGGGATGGGAACATTTAACAATACAGTAGTTATAGTTGGGCTTTTCTTCCAATTTAACTTCCAAACATGTTTTACTGCACTAAATCTTTTATCCACACTGTAAAATATTGCACTCTTTAGTTTGAAAAGCCAGTTGATAGGAAAGGTAAGTGAGAAAAAGCACTTGTGCATTTAACCAGGGCTGGGACAAGGGGTGGATAGAAGGGAAGGCTGCCCTGGGCACTGTGATATCATGTCAGGTGGGGGGGGCACCTCAAGGAGATTGGGGGGGATGGAGGAGTTGTGTTGGGAGGAGGAATTTGGAGAGTAGCAGGGGATAAGAATTGTTCTAGGAGGGGAAATGAGAGGTGTGTGCTAAGAATAGTGATTTCGGGACAGAGGAAGAGGATTTGTGCTAGGAGGGAGAATTTGGGGAGGGGGGGATTTGTGATAGAAGAGATGATATGATATGATATGATAGAGGGGGGAGGGAATTTATGCTAGGAGAGAGGATTTTCTTCTTTTCTTTTTTTTGGTGGGGGGGGGGGGGGTTGTGCTAGTAGAGATGATTGGGGGTATTTATGCTAGGAGGGGAGGTTGGGGGGAGAATGTGTGCTGCGAGGGGGGATTCGGAGAGGATTTATGCTAGGAGAGGTGTTTTTTTTTTTGGGGGGGGGGGGGGGGGTATTTGGAGAGAGAGAGAGAAGATTTGAGCTTTGAGGGGGGGATTGACATTTCTTTATGGATGCTGTGGTATCGCAGTCTGATTCAGATTGTTCACTGTTTTATTTTCACATTTATGCATATGTTGTACTAACATATATTTCAATTTAGCGCAGCTTTATTCCTTTATACATTTTTGAAGGCTCATGGTAGTAGTACTCTAGGTAACAACAAACGTGTTAAAGTTTATATGATCACAGTTTTTAAACAAATTAAGAGCAGTTGTAAAATTCTAATGGTCATGACATGCCCATGGCCATCCAAAGTCTTGATAAGAGGTGGCATGCAGGGCTTAGGCAGCCACCTTAGGGTGCCACTTGCTGGGGTTTGAGCTTTTAAAAAGATCACAAGGCCTTTGCTGAACCAAATCACTGACCCATAAACAGCTACATTTTAACCAGCGGCACCCCATCTGAAAATCAGTTAAGTCTCTACTGCGGCACTTCCAATACTAACCAAAATCAGCACCCTCACCAAGGTCAAGTAAGGAGGGTGTTTCTGTTCAGGAGGGGCCATAAAATGCTATAAATCTCCATAGATGGGTTGGGAAGTGTAGGCACTCAGACCTGTCATGAAAGACACTATTACCCAGAAATACTTTCTCTTTCAGAGTTTTTACTGTATAATGCAAAGCAGTTCTTGTCCGCTGCATACTGCTAAGAAAAATGTAAGAGACATCACCTAATCAATGATCGTCTAGCACTGAATGCTGGGAAAGCTATAATGGCAATACTTGGAAGAACGCTAATAAACCTCACGCTGTAAATATATGATTTACTTAGTGACATTTTCTCTCTAAAATCAAAGCAGCAGACAATCCATATAATAAGTGTCTTACATCTGTTGTGACTCCACTTTAAACTACCCCTGTTAATCATCATGTGATCTCTGCTGCACTGCAGTTTATAGAAGTCAGGCCATTCCCAGTCAATACATGGTTTCCATACGTCAGCAAACCCTCCGACAGGTCCATTGATTTTACACTTACGCAGCAATGTACACTAGTAATGGAGGCTTATTTGCACGTGCTGTCCCTTCAAATAGTTTAGTGCTCACAAGTCTTGCAGAACGTAAGTTAGGAGTTTATGGCAGGCATAAAAACAATTACATTTAAAGGGAGACTCCAGCCAAAGCTTCTTTTTAACTTAAAGTGTTAGTAAGCCCAGGAGCCTGCATTCACTATATCTAGTCTGCCACAGTACACAGAACTGTAATTATTTTAGTAAATATAAACTGCTAAATACCTTTTCTCATCAGCAGTGTATAGCAGTCTTGTGACCTCTATCATTATCTGGTTAAAGCTGGTAGAAGGAGATTCCATTCTCCTCTGACTGTCCTATGAGGCTGCAGAACCCCCTGACCCTCTGTCTGCACAATGCTCATTGGCACTGTGCTGATCACACGCACCTTCCCAAGAAGGAAGAAGGGGAGGATTAGAGAAGACAGGATCAAACAGCATTTTTACTGTCTCTGATGCTATACTCATGGACACTGAATTTTGCAGACAGGCATTCTTGCAGTTATCCTGTCCACTTTTGTTGTAGATATTGGGCCAAATGGTTTTTTTTCTCACATCCAGCCCACTACAGTGATAAACATGTAACATCTCATATATACATATAGAATTAACTCAAATAACTTACCTTAAGGTAGAATGTCTGCCTGACCGAGTAATACTATTCCCAACAGGAGAAGGTAGGTTACCACCTCTATGTAAGTCCTCAATGGACCGGCTCCAATGTTTCGACTTGTCAACATTGTTTTCTACATTATTCTCCAGACACTCAAAATCAAACCTAAGGAAAATAAATCAATAAATGAAAATGGAAAGATAGCTACAAATCATTTCATTTTAGGTTATTTATTAATTATAGGTACTTATTTAGCCCCGTCAATGTACACAGTGCTTTATGTATATATTGTACATTCACATTAGTCCCTGCCGTCAAGGAGCTTACAATCTAAGGTCCCTAACTCGCATTCATACATACACGTACTAGGGCCTACCAGCTTGTCTTTCACTACAAAAAGTGAATTCTATGCTAACCCAGGCAGGCACCTCCCAGCCCTTTAAGAGGTTTCAGATGCCGGGAGGCACGGTTTATGATGGTGGGACCGCCGTGATTTGGCTGTCATGGCGGTCACGTGATTGGAAAGCTCTCAATTGCAAGAAGCTATCAGGGCTCTAATTGATTAAGCAGATCTTGTTTAAGCAGGGGTCAACAAGGTGCTCGCTCAAGGACACTGGTGTCCGTGAGCGGTCCTTGGTGAGTCCGCCACTGACTTTTGGAGACTCACGTCAGGAGTCACAAGTCCAATCCCCGATGCGATGGCTCAGGGGCAGGGGCCTCGCCGCCTCTGGTCTCCCTCGGCTCGGCCTCTCCCGAGTCCCGCCGACTCCCTCCTTCAGCTCGTCTCTATCTCTGCCCGGCAACGCCCACAAGTGGATTGGTGGTGGCGAGAGAGACCTGCTGCCTACGCGGCTGCGGAGTGATCTCTCTGTCTGGGCCCTGGCTGGGGGAGAGAGGGACTGTCTGTGAGAGTCTCCCTGTGCGCTGTGTGCAGAGCGGGAGAACACTGGGATTCAGTATATATTCGTCTTAAAGCAGCAGGGACTAGAGTCTGGACTGGGGAATGGACTGGAGAGGATGGAGGACTCGAGACAGTGGCAGCCTAAAGTAGGAAAAGTAATAAGAACTGTATTAAAGTCAAGTGACTCATTAAGAGGATTCTATGGGGGGGGGGGGGGGGTGGGACCTGACCTGCCCTGGCCTGCCCTGCTCTAAGGGGATCTATAATGGGAGTGGGACCCTGGGCTGGCCTGTTCTAAAGGGGGGGGTCTATGGGGACACTGCTCTAAAGGGGGATTTATGCCAAAGATCCCCCTTTAGAGCAGACCAAGGTCCCCATAGATCCACTTTAGAGAAGGGGCCTCATAGAACCCCCTTTAGAGCAGGGTTGGACACTTCTCTAAAGGAGATGTATGGGGACCCTGCTCTAAAAGGGGGATCTATGGGGACTTAAGCCTGCTCTATAAGGGGATCTATGGGGACCCTGCTTTAAAGGGGGATCTATGGCATAGATCCCCCTTTAGAGCAGGGTCCCCAAAGATCCTCCTTTAGAGCAGGGTCCCCATAGATCCTCATTTAGAGCAGGGTCCCCATAGATCCTCCTTTAGAGCAGGCTAGGCCAGAATCCCCATAGATCCCCTTTAGAGCAGGGTTACCCATAGATTTCTTTTAGAGCAGACAAGGGTCCCCATTGATCCACCATTAGAGAATGGTCCCCATAGATTCTATGGGGTCCCTTCTCTAAAGGGGCATCTATGGGCACCCTGCTCTAATGGGGCAACTATGGGGACTCTGCTCTAAAGGGGGATCTATGGGGACCCTTCTCTAAAGGGGGATCTATGGGGACACTGGCCTGCTCTAAAGGCGGATCTATGGGGGAACCCTGCTCTAAAGGGGGGATCTATGGGGACCCTGCTCTAAAGGGAGATCTATGGGGGATCCTGCTCTAAAGAGGGATTTATGGGGACCCTGGCCTGCTCTAAATGGGATCTATGGGGACTTTAGAGCAGGGTCCCTATAGATCCCCCTTTAGAGCAGGCCAGGGTCCCCATAGATCCCCCTTTAGAGCAGGCCAGGGTCCCCATAGATCCCCCTTTAGAGAAGGATCCCCATAGATCCACCTTTAGAGAAGGGCCTTAACCCTAGTAAAGAGTAGTGTTTTTTGGTGGCTTTATTATGAAATGTACCTTGGTGTCCTTCACTAAGGTCTTTACTTTGGAAAATGTCCACCACAGCCTTTGCCCGTGCCTATCCCTGTGTTTAAGTCCACGCTTTATATGTCTAAGTAGTATTTAGATATATGTAAAAAAGATCAGTTTTTTGCATATAAACATATCAGTGTGTATTAAAGGGGTTGTAAACCCCCCTTAATGACTTCTTATTATAGGCTTACCTATAGGTACTGTAAATATCTCCTAAACTTTTACCGTTTAGGAGATATTTGCATTGCATGCAGCCGATGACCTCACCTGCGCATGCACCCTGAAGGAACGACCACCCGTGTTTTCTTCAGAACCCTGTGCTGTGAACGGCGGCTCCTGCGCGCATATGTGGGAGTAAAGTAATCGCGCCTCTGGCCAATCAGATGGCCGGAGGACGTGAACCAGGAAGAAGGACGACCGAACATGTCAGCCGTCTCAGCGGGGAGCGGGCGGCACTGCAGGGCTTCGTTCTAAGGTAAGTATTTCATAATGAGCTAGTATGCAATGCATACTAGCACATTATGCCTTTGTCTTTCAGGTTTTTCTTTTTTAATTTTTTTTTTCCTGAGGTTTACAACCTCTTAGCCCCCGTTCACACTAAGGCGACCTGTGAGGCGACCTGGTCGCCTCACAGGTCGCCGCAGGTCGCCTCCCATAGGGAAGCTGCGGACCCGTTCTAATAGGAGCGACACAAGTCACTCCGACTTAGAAAAAGGGTCCGGAGCTTCTTTGGGGCAACCAGGAGGTGACCGCCATAGACTTCAATGTTATGAAGTCCGTAGCGGCCGCTCCGAGGTCGCGGCGCGCTGCTCGCACCGTGATCTCGGAGGTCGCCCCGGGAAGTAGCGTCGCGTGTATGTGAACCGGCGCTTCAATGCTTTTGAAACCTTGTTTTAACATAAAGTTTGTAAATATATATTTGCGCAGCCATTTTTGCTGATTGCCCATGCAGGCTGTAATTTCTGCTTAGCCAGGCAGGGTGCCTCTTATCAAAGCACTGCAACCAATCAGAACTAGAACAGTAACCAATTTAATGACAGTAAACTGCACCCTTATTGGTTGCTAAACATTACTGGGCTTTATTCCCTGCACTAGCTCATTAAAAAGCCTATTGCCCTTCCTCCATGTAGATTTAGGGCACCTGTTCAGTAAGTGTCAATTATGAGGGTACGCTGGACTTTATCCATTGTGACTTCTCAGAAAAAGAGGCATAACACACAACTTTATTCGATTTTCGCTAATTAAATTTGTCTCCGTCCCAGTGACCAAATGGCATGTTGGGTCATGTTTACTCATACACAGCTATCGGCAGACAAGGGGGCCTTTGTGCTGTGTGCCATTTTCAAATGTTAGTAATTCCATTAAAAATGGAATTTTTCCACCATGGCAGATTTCTGGAAAGTGAATAATGCAGTGGCTGCTGCCAAATTTTTATTTTAAGACGAGGAACATGAATTGCACACAAACAACAGACCTAGATTATAAATGTTCAAGCTGTAGGTGCCTTTAATGATCACGGCTGCTATTGCTGCGTTGGCATGTCATCATTTTCTCTTTGTGTATTGTGTGGCCATAGACCTTCCTATGAAGTTTACTTAATTTATACCCCCCGCTGCTGTGACAACTAAAATGAAATAAACAGTGCACAACTTATCCTCCTGCCACTCTACAGGCAGCCAACCAGTGGGTATGTCTGCATAACCAACCCCCCTACCCCTGCAGATTTGCCCCAATGCCAGAACCAGAGGGAGCCTGGAGTGACAGGAAGGAAAACACTGGGGTTGATTTACTAAAACTGGAGAGTGCAAGATCTGGTGAAGCTCTGGATAAAAAAACAATCAGCTTCCAGGTTTTATTGTCAAAGACTTATTGAATAATCTGAAGTTAGAAGCGGATTGGCTACCATGCACGGCTGCACCGAATTTTGCACTCTCCAGTTTTAGTTAATCAACCCCACTGTGGCATTAGAAAGTTAGTTCACCTTTGCAGTAAAATTCACTACAGTATGCACTCAAAGGTGAAATAAACTTTGAAAAACACTGTGTAGCTGTGAAATATGTAGTTTATTTTAATTGCCATACCCTAATGCCCAACGCAGTTTACCCACAGCCTGGCTGAAAAACTACAACTGGGATTGAACAGTGTAGTCCTTCCTGTGATCTGGAAAGCTTCGCACAATGGGATGCTTCACCCCAGCTTCCCCAGCTTCACTGAAATGAACGCCCACCCTCTTTCAAGACCCACGCATGCGCAGAGCTTCCCCTGTTTCTTCAGCACTGCTGTGACAGGAGAGGAAGAGCTTACTGCACATGCACGAGACAAGATAGCACTGGTCAATGCCAGTAGTAGTTTTTCAGCCAAGCTGTGGGTAAACCGCAAGGGACCTGCAAGTATGCCAGTTAAATTCAACGACATATTTTAACCGGTTGCTGACCGCCGCAAGTACATATACTGCGGCGGTCAGCCCCGGCCAGGCAAAGTGACGTACCGGTACGTCACCAGCCTGTCACTTCCTTGTGAGCCAATAGCGGGCAGGCGTGCGCCTGCGGAGGCGCGCGCCCGCCCGGCTCGTTCCCTGGGAAGTCCGTGCATGTGACCGGCGGACCCGATGTCCGCCGGTCACTCGCGATCGTCCGCCGTGAAGGGAGAAAGGCAGGCAGCTGATGTAAACAAGCCGCCTGTCATTCTCCCCTGTGTAGGAATGGTGATCATACAGTTCTACTATGTAGGACCGTTGATCACTGTTCCTACACCAGTAGCCATTTCCAATCACAGTAAGAAGCACGCCCCTAGGGACACACTTAACCCCTCCTTCCCCAATAAAGTTAACCCCTTCCCTGCCAGTGTCATTTTTGCAGTAACATTGCATATGTATAGCACTGATTACTGCAGTAATGTCACTGGTACCCCCAAAAGTGTCAAAAATGTCAGTCAAGGGTCCGATCTGTCCGCCGCAATATCGCAGTCCCGCAAACAAAATCGCAGATCGCCGCCATTACTTGTTAAAAAAAAAAAACAACAAAAATGACAAAAATCTTTCCCTTTGTTAGTAAACGCGATAACTTTTGCACAAACCAATTAAAATACGCTTTTTGCAATTTTTTTTTACCAAACATATGTAGCATAAAACAAATTGGCCAAAAATGTTAAAAAAATTTGATTTTTACATTTTTTTTGGGGAATTTCATATAAAAAAATGTGAAAAATATTGTTTTTTTTGCAAAATTGACGCTCTTTTTTTGTTTATATCGCAAAAAGTAAAAATCGCACAGGTGATCAAATACCACCAAAAGAAAGCTCTGTTTGTGGGGAAAAAAGGACGTCAAATTCGTTAAAGTCACGCAGTGCCGAATCGCAAAATAGGCCCTGGTCAGGAAGGGGGTAAAATCTTGCGGGGCTTAAGTGGTTATGCTAAGTCTAATCAAAATTAATTTTCAATAAAAAGTGACACAAAGCGATGTTATAAGTCATATTCAATAAACAATTGACTTACGTGACTGCATATTGTGCAAAGGAAAGGTATTCCACAAGTACATCCAGTCCTTTGTTTTCTTCATTGAGAAATTCCCTCACCCACCTGTCACAACAAAATTGGAGTTAGAGAGATAAATTCAGAAGAAAACCAAAAATAGAGAACAATGTTACTGTACTGACACAGGTCCGTAAGAACAGGACTGGCCTCTGGGCAGAACGCAGCTGTGACACCATTGCAAGAATTGGGAAGAGTTTTGTCGGAACTGTGAATAGTTAGTTTGTCCTGCTGCTATAAAGTGAAAGTTCTGTTCATTCCAGAGAAGCTGACTAAATCGCTCTTTAAAAAGTTCCAAGATCAAATTCTATCCAGAAATGTTTCCAGTGTTGCCAGGAAAAGAATCATACCAAGGAAAGTTATTAGTAATCATTTGTGGGGTGATCTGGGCTGCTTTAATAAAGGTTCACAAATGGCATTTGCTCCAGACCTACAAAAGCGACGTGCAAGTTAAAGAGGAAGTAAACTCATTCATTTAACAGTATAATAAAACAGTTACATTTCCGGCACGTGCCGGAAATGTAACACTCTCATTGGTTGTGCTCTCAACCAAACTGTCAAACCATCCAATGGCTGGTATAATAACTGATCACATTTGCAGCATCATGGCAGTTGAAGATCAAACAAAGGCCAAGATGGCAGCTTCCTTGCTTGAAAACGATAGGAGGGTTTACTTCCACTTTAAGGCTCATGCACACTGCAGCTCAGAAAAAAGCTGCTTACAGGCATTGAGCTTGTATTTCTCTGCCTATAAATGCTTGAAGACGCTTGGGCTTTTTTTTTTTTTGCTCTTTCACGCATTTTTATTGAGCGTTTTTTTTTTTTTTTATCTTTTTCGAGCTTCTATGATAGTGTATTTCCTTTACAAACCCTCCCCTTAGCTCATTTTTTATTTTTTTTGTGCTTTTGCGCATGTTTTTGGGTAGTTGGTGTCTTTTCTCCTCAAAAGCTCCTTTTAGAAATGCGGAGAGCAAAATTGTTTGGCGGGCTTATTTTCTGCCTGTAAACTCCTGAAAAGGCCATGGTGTGCATGGATACATTGGGTAACATGGAGGGGAGTTTCCAGGCAGAAAAAAAAATGAGAGTTTAAAAAAGCTCAAATGCCTGTAGGAACATCGTCTTTGAGCTGCAGTGTGCATAAGCCCTAGGTTGACTTTTGAGGCTTTAAAAGGCCTTGTACTGTATATCAGCTCGCTGAGGCCCTCGAAACAACAGACGCCTTGTTTCATAGAGTGGAATATCATTTTATAGTTTATGAGATCAAAGTGATCCTAAACATACTTTATCAGGGCAGAGGGTCAGTCCAATTAAAATGGATAATCCTCTTAAAGATTTCTTAGAAATACTAAGGAGTCCAGCAAGGGACCTCATTAAAACTGTTAAGATGTCAACAGCATAACTCCAGACATAGCAAACAATGTAGCTGCTATGGGGCCCAGATGGGGATGAGGGCCCTGCAGGAGCATGCATAGGTTAAATGCCTCCTGAGGCAGTTTTTGTTCCCATCCTCAAAACATTCAAAAGCCAGGCAACTCCATTGCTGCGGCAACCCATCCATAATCCACCAGAAACATTTCAGCTTCTTATTTGGTGAATTGTGGGTGGTTTCCCATGGTAACAGGGACACCCACTGGAGAACAAACCAGCCTTTTTAATGTTTCTGGGGGATCATGCTATACGGTGTCGTATAGACATTCTGGATGCCACCCCATGTGGCCATTTTTGCCAACTCTCTCATGCATTTATGCAGCCTTGGTTGCTAGGATACTGGTGGCTGGGATGCAGAGTGTCCTTGGTTGCTAGGAAGCTGGTGGCTGGGATGCACAGTATCCTTGTTTGCTAGGACACTGGTGGCTGGGATACACAGTGCCCTTGGTTGCTAGTACACTGGTGGCTGGGATGCACAGTATCCTTGGTTGCTAGGACACTGGTGGCTGGGATGCAAAGTGTCCTTGTTTGCTAGGACACTGGTGGCTGGGATGCACAGTATCCTTGGTTGCTAGGACACTGGTGGCTGGGATGCAAAGTGTCCTTGTTTGCTAGGACACTGGTGGCTGGGATACACAGTGTCCTTGCTTTCTAGGACACTGGTGGCTGGGATGCACAGTGTCCTTGGTTGCTAGGACACTGGTGGCTGGGATGCACAGTGCCCTTGTTTGCTATTACATTGGTGGCTGGGATACACAGTGCCCTTGTTTGCTATTACATTGGTGGCTGGGATACACAGTGCCCTTGGTTGCTAGGACACTGGTGGCTGGGATGCACAGTGTCCTTGTTTGCTAGGACACTGGTGGCTGGGATGCACAGTGTCCTTGTTTGCTAGGACACTGGTGGCTGGGATGCACAGCGACCTTTGTTACTAGGACACTGGTGGCTTGGATGCACAGAGTCCTTGTTTGCTAAGAACTGATGGCAGGGATGCACAGCGTCCTTTGTAGCTAATACACTGGTGCCTGGGATGCACAGTGTCCTTGTTTGCTAGGACATTGGTGGCTGGGATACACAGTGTCCTTGGTTGCTAGGACACTGGTGGATTGGATGCACAGAGTCCTTGTTTGCTAGGAACTGGTGGCTGGGATGCACAGCGTCCTTGGTTGCAAGGATGCAGGTGCAGGGACACTCAGCACCATTGGTTGTCATAGTGAAAGCAGTGCCAGCATCCTTGCAACCAGCTCAGTAACTCTGCTTTGTGTATATATGGCAATGCTACTAAGCTTATGTGAGCATGGAGTATGTCTAATTAAAGCCAGAACCAAAATTGTAATATATTTTAGTTTACCAATCATTATATGTGGTGGCTGCATTAGTTTATAGGCCCTTTTCCCTCTGTTTACACCTGGTCAGAAACACAAGAACCAGCCAGAAACACAACCCCTGTATTAAAAGTGCGCCATTCTGGATGAAGGAACAACCTTTGGACAGCAGCACTGTCAGTTTGGAGGGAGGGGAGTGTTAGATGTACTAGCAGATTTAGATACACTAACAAACTTCAGCTAACACTTTATAAGCAGTTACAGCAAACTGTTTTTTTTCCTTTTGGGAAAAAGGTTATAGATAAATAAAAGCTGATCATTGTAAGCACTCCTGTCAGTTGAAAATGGTTTGTCTCATCCCTGTCATTGCTACATCTGCAGGGGTCCTTATTCTTTTGAAAAACAACAGACTTACTGGGAAGATCAACAGGTGAAAATAAAGGAAAGAAAGCCTAAAAAGGAAACAAATGCAGTCACCACATCTAAGAATTGGTAAGCTGCAATATAATACATTTTGCTTTTGGGTTTATTTTTTAAGGCATTGCAAAAAAAAAAGTCCACTTGCTAACTTGCTATAGTAATCAGTTTTCCCCTGGCAGGGAGATATTGCTTTTGATCTTCTGTGCATTGATCCAGCGCCTGGAGCAGCTTTGTTTTGGCTGACCACAAAGGTGGATCTCAACTCAGGTTCAACAACACAGATGCAGCTCACGAGGAGGAAGTACATTCTCCCAATAGCCCCTCTGTACCTACAGCTGCCCATACAAGAGTACAGTAGAGTTTCCAACAAAATGAATTTGAAAAATAATACGAACGTTCGTAAAATTCCCAGCACATTCAATGACATGGCAAATGCTGTTCAAAACTACTTCAACATTTTGTTTATTTTTAACATTCAATTTTGGCATAAAAAGACTTTCCTGAAAGAAATCCACTTTCACTGTTAGAAATGTGTTCATGTGAGAAAGATTTTCCATTCTGCTCTTTTGAATTTTGGCGTTATTGCGGTAAAAATTTGTCAATTTGAACTCTAATGATTAGAAAACAGAATGAAGGCTCTGACATTGAAAATTTTCAAACAAAATGGTACTACTGTGTGGCCAGCTTAAGGACTAAGGCATGACCCATGGAGACTGTCTACCTAAAGCTGAGTTCCACCCAAAAGTGGAAGCTCCTCTTATCTGTCTCCTCCCCCCTCTGGTGCCCCATTTGACACCTTTTGGGGGGGAGTGACCATTAAAAATATATTTACATTATAATATACCTTCAATCAATACCACTTTTTTCTTTAACCAATTTTGGGATTCCTGGAAAAAATCCTAAATATTAAAAACTAGCTGCAATACGTTTGTAATATAATGATTGATCTTGCTTTTTCATGTACTCCGAGTTTTTTCCTTGGATTTTAGTTTTCATTTCAGTACATAATGCTACACAATAGGAAACTTTTCATGCAAGACTGTGAATGCTATTATTGCTATATTTTTCCTATAAAGCTACTTTTGAAGCTAAATCCTCCTTTAACATCAACATTACAATAATGACAGTTTGTCTCTTCTCCTATACATTGAGCAGCAATGATGAATGGGGTGTACTCCCCCCAACAAGCTCATCCATATGGAAAAAGTAGACTAAACTTTGCGGTCTGGCTATAAATATCCTTATTTGAAGATGTGGTTTTTCCATTTCACTATACTGCTAATGTTCAGGTTTATAGGAAGCAGCTCACAAATGGGTAACATGACCAGGCTTTAGTGGGCATCCAAATCCACTCTTTCTTTGGCACAGAAAACTGCTTAGATCACCAGTCTGGCAGCATCAAACTGGTTCTTACAGACCTTATAAAAACCTAATAGATGTAATTAATAAATACTCTGCAGATGGATATCCTGCACTACCAGAGGCAGGATAAAACAAAAAAAAACACTTAGAGTACATTTAATTGCAGGTAATGTCTACATGTTCAAACCTGCCAATCATAAAGGTAAATTATGGAAACTTTTCCGAAACAGCAAATGGGGAATTCTGTCAGTTTAAAGTGTATCCGAACCCAAGAACGAAAAATGAAATGTATTGTGGCTTACCAGTCCACGGATCTTGTTGCTGCATTAGTTTACTTTTTTCAGGCTAAAATTATTTTCAACGAGTATAAAAAATACTTAATGATCCTGCCAGAAATGCAGGGTCCTTGTCACCTCCTGAGAATTCAATCGAAAACACAAACAACCTTATCTTCCTGTCAGGCTATCTTCTGTAAACGAATTCCCCCCATCCTCCATGTAATGGGAGAAATTTGTAGTCCAAATCATTGGAATAGACTTATGTGGCAACCATAGCTCCCTCCATAATAAAAGTGTAGTGAATGAGCGTAGCCGCCAGGGACAGGAGGTGTGTTACTCACAAGATTTCCAAGTAACAATACAAAAAAGGCCAAAAAAAGAAGATCATAGAAAAAAAAAGAGAATAGAAAATGAATACAACCACCTCATTAAAAAATGGTAAGTTGAAAAATATAAAAATAAAAGAAGAAAAATACCGTGCTAGTGCAAATAGCAACGAGTCAAAGTTTGCTGCAACTATTTCCTGAGATATGCACAATATAAAAATAAGATAGGTAAATGTTGCGCTAATACCAAATGTCCATAAAGATCAGAAAACAGTCCATAGGTGAAGTATAGAAAAATCCTTGATGTGATGAACACCACTCTCCGTCACCATAGATAGGCTCTGATAGCACTGCCACCACCACCAAAGGCTAAAATGGTCTCTTACCAACTCATACTGACCCCGTTTCCGGAGGTCAATAATACTTCTGGCTTAATAACCAGCTGGGACCTTTAAGAGATCCAGGGTCCTCTTATGACTCCACACACCGATAACCGAATGATACCATCATAGATAGTTAGAGAATGAGAGACTTCATAGCAGGATGGCAGAGCCAGGACCTCCAGCTGTCAACACTCAGCCACGTACTTATCAGCTGTACGCCTTCCCCCGGCATTCCCGACCTACCGGGCCTTCTTCTATCGCCCACAAAGCTTGTATATCCTCCTGTTCTTGCCAAGGCTCGGAGCGGCCAACATCCCGCGCACCTCCTCACAACACTGCCTAATGTAGATTGATCATTAAAGAGTATCTAAAGCTCACACTTTTCTTTTAGTTTCAAATAGGGTGGAGAAGACATGAATGCCCTGTCTGGATTTTACTGCTTCCTTTTAAAAATGAGGAAAAATTGTATATTTTGAGTTGTCACCAGAACAGGAATAGAGGGGAAATCTTCCAATAGGGACACTAGCTCTGGTCACAATTGTCTTAGAGGGAATTTCTCTTTAATTTCGAAAGATTTAAAGTCGGGGCGACTTGTGTTGCTCCTATTAGAACCGTTCCTGTACTACACTATGGGACGCGACGGACCGCGACTTGTCAGGCTGACCAAGTCGTGGTCCAAGTCGGATCAGTGTGATGGGCTGTCAATCTCTTTGTGTTGAGTCTCCTGGACAAAAAGTTAGTTGATATTGTATATGCCACCGACACAGAAAGCATAAAAAAATCGAATGGAGTTATGACAATAATCCAAATTAGATTATTATTATTAAAGAAATCTAATTAGCACCTCCTAATTGACGATATAATGTAGATTAAGCACATCCTAATTGACAGGATATCCTAAACCTGATAAAATGGCAGAGACACAGAACAGCTTCTACTGATTTCCAGAAATATTTAAATAGCAATTGCAGGAAAATAAAATCAATCAGTGAACTATTAATAATGCAAACTATGCAGCTTTTCTAAAATCATAAAGTTCACTCAATTCTCCTTATTTGAAATACATTGTCACACCTTTGCAGGCAGAATCCAGAGAGCATCTCATAGGAGCACTGGGAGTATACTTCCAGAAACCTCTTTTGTGAAATGTACTCCTTTGTTTTTCTTTTATCAGTACTCACAATCGAAACGTATAAGGGATTATTAAATGTGATTGGTGGCTTTAAAAAACTTGCATCATCAGAGTCAGTAATAAGCCTGCAGTTGTATGTTTGGGAACAACTTTCCTGCATCACAGGCAGGGGTAGGGTGGCCTGGTGCACTGCAGAAATGCTAGGGCTAGCACTTAGCAGAGAATTGTTGCTACCTATATACAGGGGTTGAACAAAATTATGGAAAAGGTAAAAGAACAAATTGTTACTGAATATGGTGTTGGACTGCCTTTGCCATCCAAGACGGCCTGAATTCTCCTGGGAATTGACAAACACAAGTCTTGGATGGTGGATAATGGAATCTGATACCACTCTTCATGCAAAAATTGTTCCAGTTCTCGCAGAGATGCTGGAGGTGGAAAATGAGCCCGAACCTTGTTCTCCAAAATTGACCATAGTGGCCATATGATTTTGAGGTCCGGTGACTGTGGCGCCCAAGAAAGGTGCGAGACTTTGTCTGCATGCTTGTCAAACCATGATTTAACAACACCTGCTTGGTAAATGGCGCTATATTCAGGAACTAATTATTGCACCATCGTGTGCACATGGTCAGCCGAAATTTGTACATAGCCTCTGGCATTGAATCTACCTTTCAAGGTGATGGTGGGGCTTGCAGAATACCAAGATGATATGGCTGCCTAAACCATGATTGCGCCGCCACCATGCTTTATCGCTGCCACAAGACAGTCCTGGTCTTAAGCTTGGTACCATGTTCACAACACATAAACACGCCTGGTGTTTGGGAAAAGTGTGGAGCTCGATTCACTGGACTATAATATAGTCTTCCATTGATTGATTGTCCATGATTTATGGGTTTTTTACTACTCTCTGCTCTTCTGAGCAAGAATATCGTTCACTAGTGGCTTGGTAATTGCAGCTTATCCACAAATGTTTTTCTTAGGGGGTTCCCTCAACACAGTGTTTCTGGACATGGGCTTTGGAAGACTTTGACATTGAGCTCTGGTCACTTTTGCAGCAGTTGTTTTCTTTTTCTGGGTCACAATCCTGCGCAATGCCCTTTTGTCTCTTTCAGTCAGTTGACCACGCTTATGCTTATCAGACTACGTTTTCCCATAAACTGTATATGTCGTCATAACCTTTGGTACTGTACCTCACAACACTGCAAATAAATTGGCAACTTCAGTCACAGAAGCTCCAGTTAAGAGGGCACCAACAATTTGCCCCCTCTGAAACTCAGTAAGCTCTGACGTGACTCCATATTACTAGCAGAGCACGCAGTGAATGATGAAAGTGAGGCTTCCCACCTGTTAGCTAGGTGTCTCGTCAAACAGCGGAAGCAAAAGAATGTTACATCACTTCCGCTTTCAACATGAAAAATAAAATAACTA